>NC_133122.1:74755773-75366200 GCF_033568475.1 Henckelia pumila
TATCATCCACAGCAGGAGTATCAAACAACCTATTCAATGTTTCGGCATCAAACGATACAAGTTTTCCTCGGACAAAAGCTTTCGAGTCATCTCGGGCAGGGGCATTAGCATAAAATTCCCGAAACACCGGAACAATGGAAGGTTCGGGCACTTTGCAAAATACAGTCCATTTTCACTTAATAATCCCCAAAGCAACAAATTCATTACAATCCAAAGATACTCCACGCTCAGCAATAGGATTGCGATTGAGTCGAGCATGTTCGTACCTTTCTTGGGCTTCCCAAGAGACGAACCTATTGGAGATTTCTGCGGAGGATGAGGAGCTAGCGATGATAGGGCCAGATGAACGAAATCGCTTGGATGGCATGGTGATTGTCGACCAGAATAGAGGCGGCAATTGGCAGCGGCTGACGATGGTGAGAGGCGGTGTGAGTGGCGGCGTTGCGGTGAGGAGCGCGAAATATGAGTATTCGGACAGAAATTGGCGGACCCAAACTTGAAGTGCGATTATAAACTCCAACAATCTGCAAATTAAGAGCAAGGATGTCAATAATTTTTGGAGGAATTGGAGGGGAAATATTTCGGGATTTAGGATTTATGGGAAGTGAGGAGAAAAAGAGGTAGAAAAGAATGGGAGAAAAGAAAGGAGAGCCCGTTTTTTTTTCAATCTGCGTCTCTCGCGCGCGCGCGCGAGACAATATTTCCGGGCCTCTGGATGCTTGTACTGCGCGCGCACGAGAAAGAGGCTCGCGCGCGCGCGTTCCCCTTATCGAGTCTCTGGAGTACTAGCCTGCGCGCGCACGAGGAAGGGACCTCGCGCATGCGCAGTGCGTTATGACAGAACTTCGGCCTGCAACACAATTAAAACCCAAAAAAAATACTTAAATATTAAAAACGAAAAAAACTAAAAACAAAACTAAAATAAAAATGTAAACTATCAAAATAAATACTGGGTTTTCTCCCAGCCAGCGCTAAATTTATAGTCTATCGCCCAACTGTACATCCCTTTTTAATTTATCGGTTCTTGTAAATCGACGGTTGTCTGTGTTTGATCCAAGATACCACCTCGATAAACTTTTATCCTCTACCCGTTAACTTTGAATGCTCCTGTGGAAGGACTATAAATTTCTACCGTACCATATGGCATCACTTTTTTGATAGTAAACGGTCCTGACCATCTTGAACGTAGTTTTCCTAGCATGAGCTTCAAACATGAGTTATATAATAAAACAGTTTGGCCTACCTATAACTCACGTGAGACAATGCGCTGATCATGCCATTTCTTGGTCTTTTCTTTGTAAATTCTGGCATTTTCATATTCATCCAACCTAAGCTCCTCAAGTTCATTCAACTGTAGCAAACGTTCTTCACCTGTAGCCTGCACGTAAAAATTCAGAAATTTAGTAGCCCATAGTGCTTTATGTTCAAGTTCAATAGGTAGATGACACGCTTTGCCATATAACAACCTAAAGGGAGAAGTTTCTATAGGTGTTTTAAAAGTAGTACGATAGGTCCATAACGCGTCATCCAATTTATTCGACCACTCTTTCCTGTTTGAATTCACTGTTTTTTCAAAAACTCTATTCAACTCCCTATTAGAAATCTTAACTTGCCCACTAGTCTGGGGGTGATAAGGTGTTGCCACCTTGTGAGTGACCCCATATTTTGTCAAAAGTGTATCAAATTGCTGATTACAAATGTGGGTTCCTCCATCATTAATTATGGCTCTAGGGGTACCATATCTAGAAAATATGAATTTTTTCAAAAACTTAACAACCACCCTAGAGTCATTTTTCCTACATGCAAGTGCTTCAACCCACTTAGACACATAATCGATCGCAATCGAGATATATTTGTTCCCTTCAGATGCAGGAAACGGTCCCATGAAATCTATACCCCATACATCAAAAACTTCACAAACAAGAATATTATTGAGGGGCATCTCATGTCTCCTAGAAATATTACCAATTTTCTGACAAGCATCACAAGTAATCACATAGGCATATGCATCCTTAAACAATGAAGGCCAATAAAATCCCGACTGAAGTACTTTAGCAGCGGTACGACCCACGCTGAAGTGACCTCCAGTCGGACCTGTGTGACAATGTGAGAGTATAGATCTTACCTCTTTCATTGGAATACACCTACGAATGATACCATCTGCACAGATCTTAAACAGAAAAGGATCTTCCCACAAAAAATATTTCAACTCTGAGAAAAATTTATTTTTCTGTTGATAAGTTAAATGCGAGGAAAGAAACTTACTTGAGAGGTAGTTAACAATGTCTGCATACCATGGTAAATTCAATACCTCAAACAGCTGTTCATCAGGAAAATCATCATGAATCACTTGCGTTTTAGTTCCTTGATTTTCCAAACAAGAAAGGTAGTCCGCAACTTGATTCTTCGTGCCCTTCCTGTCAATAATTTTTAAATCAAACTCTTGCAACAATAAAACCCAACGAATTAACCTGGGTTTTCCATCCTTTTTGCTCATCAAATACTTCAACGCCGAATGATCCGTGTGAACGATGACTTTGCTTTCCACCAAATAAGACCTGAATTTATCCAAGGCAAACTCGACTGCGAGAAGTTCTTTTTCAGTAGTTGCATAATTCAGTTGGGTGGCTGACAGGGTGATACTGGCGTAGTAAATCACATGAAGTACTTTGTCCCTCTTTTGTCCAAGCACGGCTCCCAACGCAGTGTCACTGGCGTCACAAATCAACTCAAACGGTAGATTCCAGTCAGGCTCTACTATCACTGGTGCAGTTGTTAATTTTTGCTTCAAAATCTGAAAGGTCTGCAAGCACTCAGCAGAAAAATTAAAAGGCACCTCTTTGATTAACAAATTAGTAAGGGGTTTAGCAATAGAAGAAAAATATTTAATAAATCTCCTATAGAAACCCACATGTCCAAGAAAACTCCGAATTCCCTTCAAATTCGTGGGAGGTGGAAGTTTTTCAATTACTTCAAGTTTTTCTTGATCTACCTCCACACCTACCTCAGACACCTTATGTCCTAAAACAATGCCCTCTTTCACCATGAAGCAGCATTTTCCCAATTCAACACAAGATTGCTCTCCTCACATATTTGCAACACTTTTTTCAAATTAAATAATCATGCATCAAACGACGATCCAATCACAGAAAAATCATCCATAAACACTTATATAAACTATTCAACCATATCATGAAAAATAGCCATCATACACCGCTGAAAAGTGGCAGGGGCATTACAGAGACCAAACGACATTCTTTTATAAGCAAAATTACCATAAGGACAAGTAAAAGTGGTTTTATGTTGGTCCTTAGGTGCTATAGGAATTTGCATATATCCGGAATAACCGTCCAAAAAATAATAAAACGCATGCCCTGCAAGTCTCTCAACCATCTGATCAGTAAAGGGAAGGAGGAAGTTATCCTTACGGGTGGCATCATTCAATTTCCTATAATCAATACAAACCTGCCACCCCGTAACAGTTCTAGTAGGAATCAATTCATTATTTTCATTTTCTATTACAGTCATCCCTCCCTTTTTAGACACTACTTGAATTGGACTCACCCATTCACTATCAGAAATAGGATAGATAATACCTGCAACAAGGAGCTTGATTACCTCCTTTTTTACTACCTCTTGCATCGCCGAGTTGAGTCGCCTTTGTGGTTGAGTAGATGTCTTGTGCTCCGCTTCCATCAATATTTTGTGCATGCACATGGTTGGACTAATCCCCTTGATATCGGCCAAGCTCCATCCGATGGCTCTTATGTGTTCTCGAATCACCCGCAATAGTTTTTCCTCCTCACAACCCGTTAAAGAAGATAAACAAATTACTGGCAGTTTATCATTCTTTAATAAATACAAATATTTAAAATGAGAAGGGAGTGGTTTAAGTTCAAGAGTGGCGGGCTGCTCGGTGGATGACTTCAGTGGTTTTGGAGTATGGTTAAACTCTCCCATCTTGGTATTGATGAGTCTGTCGAAGGGCAAACTCCAATCCAAATACCGTGCTACTTCATGAACTTCCTCACTGACATGCTCTTCATCAGTTGTATCTGTCAAACATATTTATAATGGATCCACAGACAACTGTTCCTGCAGAGAACACTCAACCAAATCATCAGTAATATCAATTCTGAAACAATCAGAATTATCTGCAGGATATCGAATGCCCTGAAAAACATTAAATATAACTCTCTCATCATTCATACGCAACATCAAATCTCCCTTATGCACATCAATCAATGCTTTTCCAGTGGCTAAGAACGGTCTACCCAAAATAAGAGGGATCTCATGATCCTCTTCCATATCAAGCACAACAAAGTCCACTGGAAATATAAACTTATCAACCTTAACTAACACATCCTCTACAATCCCCCTTGGATATTTTATAGATATGTTAGCTAATTGCAGGGAGATAGTAGTTGGCTTAACTTCACCAATTCCTAGCTTTTCAAAACATGAATAAGGCATAAGATTAATACTTGCACCAAAATCACATAAAGCCTTGTTAAAAAATGATTTTCCAATAGTGCATGGAATTTAAAAGCTGTCGGGATCCTTAAGTTTCTGAGGTAGTTTATTTTGTAAAATAGCAGAACATTCCTCCGACAACTTCACAGTTTCAAAATCTACAAGTTTTCTTTTTTAGACAAAATCTCTTTCAAAAATTTTGCATAACTGGGCATTTGAGCCAAAGCGTCTGCAAAGGGAATATTAATATGAAGCTTTTTGAAAATCTCTAAGAATTTTGCAAATTGATTATCCAATTGAAGTTGCTTTGCTCTTTGGGGGAAGGGAAGTCTACTCAAATCAATATTCTCATTAATAATTGGGTGAGAGGACTTACCTTTCTCCACAGTATCTGCTTGCGATCTAGTCACCGCTAGAATAGAATTGACATCCTTGGGATTCCTCTCAGTATTTCTAGGCAAAGATCCTGCTGGCCTAGTAGACAGCTGTGTTGCTATCTGGCTCATCTGTGTTTCTAACTTCTGCAACATTGCCTCCTGATTTTGTATACGGGTCTCAGTACCAGCTACATATTTCATCATGATTTCTTCAAAGGAGGGCTTCTTCTTGACTGGCTTCGATGTATTAGCTGTAGGATCTGCAGCTTTCCAAGAGAAGTTTGGATGGTTCTTCCAGCCAGGATTGTAAGTATTGCTGTAGGGATTGTACTGTTGTCTCCCTTGATTCCCCATAAAATTCGCAGCATCAACTTCAAATACTTGTTGTTCTTCAGGCTGTTGAACTTGCACTTGGTTGGCTGAAGATGTCTGCATAACTGCCATCTGATGAGTAAGAGCATCGATCTTGGCATTCAGTGTTGTTAGTGCATCGACTTCTAGTACTCCGGCCTTTTTCTCCTTTTTAGCATCTGGCCATCCAATGTTGCTTTCAGCCATATTTCCAATGATTTCCCATGCCTCTACCGGTGTTTTCCTGAATAGGCTTCCATTAGCAGCGGCATCCAATATGGATCGAACAGATTGATCGTCTGAGTCTGCTGGCTCTGAGTAAGATTATGTTGAGGACACATCCTAAACATCTTTTTGAATCGAGTCCAAGCAGCATGTGAAAATTCATCTTCCTTCTTCCTGAATGAGATGATATCGGAGAACAGTTTAGACATCTTTGTAGGGGGAAAATACTTATTCAGAAAGGTCTGAACAAGTTGATCTCATGTAGTAATTGATCCAGCAGGCAAATTGTCTATCCACTCAACAGTTTCTCCTTGTAGAGAGAATGGGAATAACCGCAGTCGCACTGCATCAGATGATACCTCATTCACCTTAAACGTGTCGCAGATCGACAGAAAACGCTCCAGATGAGGGTAGGGGTCTTCCACAGATATACCCCCAAATCTAGCTTGTAATTGAATCAGCTGAATAGTAGAGGGTTTAAGCTCAAAATTGTTTGCCTCAACAGCGGGGCGAACTATACTAGATCCATAGCCTTCAGTTGGCGGACGGATAATATCCCAAACAGTTCGGTTGTCTGTCATCTCTACTTCAGATTCAGATTCTGACTCTAGTTAAAGATTGATAGATTTCTTGGCTTTTCGGATCCTGCTAAGCGTGCGTTCGATCTCCAAATCAAGTGGTAGTAATTTCCTTGATCGAATGATATGCATGCACAACAGAAGGTACCTGAAAATCACCAAGAAATTATAGTCATAAATTAAGAAAATAAATAAGGTATAATCTTAAGCGAAATAAAAATTCTGATGTCAAACAGTCCACGGTAACGGCGCCAAAAACTTGACCGGCTAAATTGGTATGATTAAAAATCAACTGGCAAGCGTACCAGGTCAAATTATAGATAGTGAATAAAATTCAAATATCGAACCCATAGGGACTGTATAATTATGACTACCACAATATATATTTATTTCTACTTAATCTAGACTAATAAAAAATAGCGATTTCAGATTTTAACTAATAATTAAAAATTGCAATTGAAATTAAATTAAGTAAAACGTAGCTGGAAAATTTTGGATTTAAATCAAATTTGGGAAAAATTCGATCAAGAACTCACGTAGGTACCAGAAAATTCATGTAACAAGCAGTCGATCTAAGATATCAAACTTAATTTTTATTCACGGGAATTTTCCTAATTTGTTCGAAGGATTGTTTCTAGAACAATCAAACCTATTCAAATACTGATGAACCAATCTTTCATAATTCTAATCAAATTCGAATGCATGAATAACTGTGAAAATTCAGTAAACACCTAAACCGCATAATGAAACCAAATTCTATTTCTAGTCAGTTTTACACTATGTTGATTATTGAAGCGATCAAAATCAAAACCTCCTCTTTCGAATTGGAATCAATTAACATGCAAGCAAATAACTGGCCAGGAAATTCACAAGACAAATATAAATTCAACGATCAATAAACTAAAATTAAGTTTGAAAATCTCAAATAAACAAATCAAGTTTTATACATAAATTTTCTGGCCCAATCACGCGGCCTTGATCGAGTAACAACTACTACTCACTAATAAACATAATTAATTAAAAAAAATCTAAAATCATCAACTAAAGAAAATAAAGAGTAGAAGAAAATATGAAGAATTTGTTTAGCAGCCGCCGTATGCTTTGCGCGTACTCAAAAAGACAAAAAGTCCGCAAAAAGATCATCAAATTTCTATTTATAAGTCCGCGCCAATTGGAATCCTCGTAAAACTAAAATTCTCGGATTTTGTGCCTCCCAAACACGCGCGCGCGCACCTATGAAAAACAGTGTTCCTTAAACGCCTTGCGCGCGCGGCTTCCCTGAAACTCTCGGGTTAATTCTTCTGCGCGTTCGTGGGGCAGGAGCTCGCCCGCGCGCGCATTGGCCTGGATGCCTCTGGAGATTTCTTCTGCGCACGCGCGAGGCGTAGGCCTCGCGCACGCGCGCCCCGTGTCCGCACAAAAATTCCCAAAAATTGCTTATTTTCCTACAAAATTCAACTAGGAGAGTATAATACATGCACATAAAATAAAACACTAATAAAACTCATAAAAATAAAATAAATGCATGCAAAATAAATATAAAATGACATAAAATAATGCATACTAATCACACTTATCACTAATCCTGCTGTCTTCAAGGTCACTGGCTACTCCAAGTTCTTGGTGCTCAAACATGCACCTACACCTGCTCCGTCAAATAGGGCGTCCAAACACACAGAAAATACTGGACGTGAGATCTAAGCTCAATACGGAAGCATGGATAAACATGCAAATAAGATGCATGCAAATGACAGGGTATCCATATCAAGGATAACTGTATAAAAACTGCTCAGACTGGCGCCTGGGATATGAGCTTGTCACATTGGGGTAGCTAACCACTGTGTGCAACCACTCACTCCCGAATCTCGGATGCGGACCACGGAGTCCTCTAGGTACCAGTACCTTAGGTTACTCGATATCGAACATCCAAACAGGGCTGAGCAACCCTAACTGGCTCATCTCAAAAGATGTACAGATGTACAGGCACAAGATGATATGTACATGCCACATAACAACAATAATAACATGAAAACACATAAATGCACATATAAGCATGCATATCCGCTGGTAATCTCAGTCGGTACTTATGTACCTTAATACAGGCAGTCCTAGCAGTCTCACTCTAGGTTCCAAGCCTATCATCAACTCTACAAAGCAAAAAGCCATGCATCTTTCATTAAGATCTAAAAGCCTTAACTAAGATATTGCATACTCCTAAATAATTTAAGGAGACCATAGCTATACCTGCGTCCATCGTCAGCCCGCTGATGGCGAATATCCCGCAACTAGGGGCATACCCCTGCTGCAGCTCCACAACCTCGAGCATGGCTCCACTACACGAGCACTGACCCGCTACTATGTTAGACACTATATGACTATACTAAAGATATTTCCAACTCCAACTCTAAAATAAGAATACCCAAAGCCCTAAATTAGAGCCACTGAGAGAAGGAGAGTAAATTGTTGCGACTAAAAAATGAGCCTCTCGGCCCCTTTATTTAGGCGAGGGTTCGAACCATCCGATCCTTGCATGCGTGACAAGTGTCCTTGCCATCACTTCGGACCGTCCGATCCTGCAGTTTGGATCGTCCGAATTCACCTCCGTGACGTCATTGATGACATATTATAATGGGACAGCTGGACGCACACGAATGGATCGTCCGAACTCCTCGGGGCCTCTGATCCTTTGCTCCGTTTACTTTCGGATACTCCGAACTCAGTTCGGGTTGTCCGATCCTCCCGAACCTTTTCCACCATTTTTGAGTGTCCTGGATTCATTTTTGGACTCCGTTAATCCCTTGGAATTTCCTTAATCATGTTTTACTTGATCTATCATGATCGTACGATTAATTACTCATTAACCATTAGTTTTGGATACGGGCTACTACATTCCCCCCCCCCCCCTCTTTAAAGATTTCGTCCTCAAAATCTAGGGTAAAACCTCGAGAATATAATATAGACCACTTTTCCAATTAACAAATATTTTTGGTTCGAAACATCTGGTCGAATAACCTTTGACAACCCCAAACCTCGCTAAACCTGCAAGGTCTATTCGATCACTGAACCTCATCGAACTTATACTCGGTTTAGAATACGCATTGATTCCAAACTCACACGCCTTTAACAATTATCCTGGCAATCACTGCCTTCTTATCAGCAATCCTGCGAGAATTGAGTAACACTACGGACTACTCTCAGTTATCCTTCATTAACCGCAAACGACACGGCAACTTTGATCTAAATTTTTGTTTCAATCAGCCGCACTGACTACAAATATTAGCGATGACACTCCTGCTAAGATCGTAGCTAGTCATCAGCTATCTCAAGACACGCACAAACTCCATCGCTGCCCAACAAGAAAAGAAGATACAACACATTGTATCTCACTTGTCTAACACTAACATCGCATCCCTCGATGTAATTGCAAAGCACTAAACAATCGATCTAGATTCCACTCTAACCATCTGAAATCCTCAGACTAATTGCAATCAAACTTGATCTAAATCTTGCTATCGTAGATAGCATCTACTCGATCACACTAGTCATCCTTCCACGGATAACAACCAAATCTTGACAATTTCTGGCATCATAGTACGTACCTTCAGTACTTACCCTGCCCGATGCTGACGAATGTTCCTAAAGAACACCAAGTAAACAGTTGACAAACTCTCTGTCTACTAACCCCAATTGTGGCAACGTCATTGTACACAATTTCTTGATTTAATGCACTCTTCAAGGTCGTCGCCTCAAAATACACTACCAAGTATCAACCTTCTGAAACTCTCAGATGAACTAACACCATCCTCAGCATTAGTAGTCTGTATTGAACGGTTACCTCTATCTCGTCACTAGAGATAGTATCGACGAAAACAATTCCAGTTATCCTGTCCTAGATAACGAAAATCATTGAATCACTAGCTGGGATAACCAAACTGGTTCACCTCGATCCCACACAAAATCTTAGTTGCGGCAATCCTGCTATCTCAATCTCTTAATGGCACAGCACATTAGAACACACCGGGACATCAGCGACAAAAATCCTGCCAGACTCAAAAACATAAGTCTTAGCTGTTGTCTCATCCCATGAAACAACTGATGCTAACTTGCTAATGCTCATTGAAATCCATAAGAACTTGTCGAATCACCTCTCAAGAGCAACTCTTGAGAGCTCTGCTGGAAGCACCCAAGAAAAATACTCCGACTAACGGTCCCCAAAATTTGTCCACTGACAATCCTGGAACAATCACTGAATCATATTTCCGCAAACTGGATCAATAATTGCTAACACCAAGCAATTCTCAAATCAAATCCGTTGCTGGTAACCTCAGTAACGATACCAAAGAACTATGATCTCTAGAGCTATCCTATGACCACTTTCGTGATCTCTAGAATCCAAAAGACCCGATTCCCGCATTCCTGGAGATCCTTAACGACTAGAGAATTCTCTAAATGCACTTGAGTTGCTGCATTTAAGCATACCATGCTTCTAGTTCTATCCCAAGTACTTTATGATTCACTATATCCCAATCATCACCGATTGGAATAATCTGATCGATCAAGTCAATTTATTGTAGCTCTTGCTTTGCCTGACGGTATCAACCCTAATTAGACAATCACTTATCGATGAAAAACTCTCAGGGCTCGATCAATATCGATGATCTCACTGCCACACATCCAAAAATCCCAAATACTTGGAATCAAAAAAAGTCACACCTGATTCAATCACTTATCTCTGACAGACTCAGACAACAGCTATGAGTAGTCACTAGTTCCAAGCCTCCACCCGTCTAGACATACTATCCACTATCTATATTCATTCAAGATGATCATTTAGGACTTGCCAACTCAAGACGCAATACAAGTCCAAAAGATTCCAACTATCGTTGAACATCCTCCTGATAAATATATCTCTTGCTAAGACTGCAAAAAATCAAGACTGAGGTAATCTACCACGATGTCCCAACTGGAATCACCACCAAGTGTACACTAGCATAAGTCACGCTTCCCTCATGCCTCAACTAGTCCTGTACAATCCTTAGCATATAATATAATACACTATTGAGAAAAATCTCATCGTTGGAAAATACTCTTCTCCGAGTCAATGTCCCAAACAGTTTACAAATTCATCTCCTGGATAACCCCTATCACAAGATAATCCAATCACCGACTAGATCCACTAGTCTAGCAGTATCCCATAGACTAAAACTATCTGCTCAGAGTACACGCTCGTCAAAGAAATCTCTCCAAGACTGATCCTCACTACAGAAACCCAAACCAATATCCCTGACAAAAGCCAGGCGATATCTATATCATGATACCAAACTAGGCATCTAATCAAAAGTCATACCCCATCGTGACTATTACCAAGACTCTAGACTTAGTAGCCTCCCCATCGCCGATCCTGAAGCACAAAGGCTTCCAGGAAATCCTCTGAAATACAAAGATTCCAAGAGTAACACTGGCATAGGGTCGCGCTCCATCACATCTAGTCATGTTCATAGTCCACCTCTCGGCATATACTCGACCTGGCATCCTGATGAAATCCCATCATCACCAGTCTCAACCATACGAAGGTCAGACAGACTACCGTTCTAAGAACACAGCCTAGAACAAAGCCCAAAGTTCTAAACCGAACCATATTCCCATGCCTCCAGATGAATCGCCTCATCACTGGCACTAACCCAATCAAACGACTAATTAGGTCAATCCTAGGAAAACACCTAGACTAACCCCATGTCAATCAGTTACAGCTGGCTTACTCAAAATCCATGAGCTAACATAGTTGATCACTAATCAACTAGAACCAAGTCAAGCTTAGCAAAATCACTTGTAATCTTTCACGATTGCTGAATAATTAATACATGTATCATTATTTCAAGTTATGTACAATTCTTTATTACAATCCCATGTAATACAACTACAGTATTTCTGAAAATACAACAAAAAGTTACAACCAATAACTTGAAATGATACAACCAGATTCTGATGACTCACTATAACTGAAATACTGTTTACAATTACATCAATACAGTATTTAAAATCATCTCACTTGTCTTCGTTCCTTGATCATGAATCTTCTAAGAGGCACACGCATCAATGCAAGCATACTCCTGATCAAATCTCTCTACCCGTCCTCATGCAAAGACATCCAAAGAAATGATCCGTGCTCGCTAACCAGCTATGCTCTGCATCAGTGCTTTTCAGTCGACCAATTTTGCTCATGATCTACCATCAGCGTTCTTCTTGTATCCATCACATGATTTTGAACATGAAGTTTCCCGTGTGCCTATCGAAAGCATCGATACAAGCATACATATAAAATCATGTCCTGCATGAATTTAATGACCTTACATTCACAACCAGTCATGCCTTAGACACTTGAGGCATCCCCTGGTGAAGGTCTATCTGACAATATCTCCATATACGACTAGAGAATCTTCAGAGTAGTGTCATCATGGTAAGGATGGTACATATACAAGCATCAAGTGTGTCCCAACCAATCCTCCGCCACTGCCTCTGACATCCTGTACTCGATCCACATCTAGGATCTATATGAGTAGAAGTCTCGAAAGCTCGAACAAGATCCATCGCTCCTGTTCGCACTCACTGGATTCCCATAAGACAAATCTTCAGAAATCCTGCCAATGATGATAGTCTTCGGGCAACCTAATCGTCATGTCATCATCTCTTTCATGGTCTCATCAATCCTTCAAGGATAACCCAAAAGTCTTATTACTATCTCCCAATCCTCTTGCATGCAGCTCTGATACCATAAATGTAGCGACCCGACCCGGATTTGTTAACTAATCAGAGTTAAGAGCATAATTAAGCATGCATTAAATAAATCGGTGCGGAAGACTTAAATAGAAAGAGACCGGCAGAATACAACCGATTAATTAAATCAATATACAACCCAATTGAATTACAAATAATCCTATGGGTATAAACCTACAGCTAATCCTGTTGTCTTCAAGGTCACTGGATACTTCAAGCTCCTGGTGCTCAAACCTACACCTACGCATGCTCCGTCGAATAGGGCATCCAAACACATAGAAAATACTGGACGTGAGCTTTAAGATCAATATAGAAGCACAAATAAACATGCAAATATGATGCATGCAAATGATAGGGTATCCATATCAGGGATAACTGTATACAAACTGCTCAGACTGGCGCCTGGGATATGAGTTCGTCACATCGGGTAGCTAACCACTGTGTGCGACCACTCACTCCCGAATCTCGGATGCGGACCACGGAGTCCTCTAGGTACCAGTACCTTAGGGTACTCGATATCAAACGTCCAAATAGGGCTGAGCAACCCTAACTAGCTCATCTCAAAAGATGTACAGATGTACAGGCACAAGATGATATGTACATGCCACATAACAACAATTATAACATGCAAACACATAAATGCACATATAAGTATGCATATCCACTGGCAATCTCAGTCAGTACTTACATACCTTACTACAGGCAGTCCTAGCAGTCCCACTCTAGGTTCTAAACCTATCATCAACTCTACAATGCAAAAACCCATGCATCATTCACTAAGCTCTAAAAGCCTTAACTAAGCTATTGCATACTTCTACATAATTTAAAGAGACCATAGCTATACCTGCATCCATCGTCAGCCCGCTGATGGAGACTATCCCACAACTAGGGGCACAGCCTGCTGTAGCTCCACAACCTCAAGCACAGCTCCACTACACGAGCACTGACCCACTACTATGTCAGACACTGTATGACTATGCTAAACATATTTCTAACTCCAAATCTAAAATAAGAGTACCAAAAGCCCTAAAATTGAGCCACGTGGGCGAAGGAGAGGAAATTGGTGCGACTAAGAAATGAGCCTCTCGGCCCCTTTATATAGGCAATGGTTCGGACCGTCCAAACCTCACTTCGGACCGTCCGATGCTTGCATGCTTGACAAATGTCCCTGCCAACACTTCAGACTGTCCGATCCTGCACTTTGGATCATTTGAAGTCACCTTCGTGATGTCACTGATGACATATTATAATGGGACAGCTAGACGCACACGAACGGATCATCCAAATACCTTGGGGTCTCCGATCCTTGGCTCCATTTACGTTCGGATCCTCCAAACTCAGTTCGGGTTGTTAGATCCTCCCGAACCTTTCCCACCATTTTTGAGTGTCTTGTATTCATTTTCAAACTCCGTTAATCCCTTGGGAATTTCATTAATCATGTTTTACTTAATCTTTCACGATCGTACGATTAATTACACATTAATCATTAGTTTTGGATATTGGCTACTACACTTACCATATCCTGTTAGTGGATGGTTGGACACGTGGACTCGTGTCAGGTCACTGTTATTACACTATAGGGTATGTGAGCCACCTCCTGGGGCGATGGCGCAGAGTGCTACATACCTAGGGCCCAAGTATGTTCTTGACCAGAGATTCTTCACCTCAAGTCTTAGTACCCGTACACTTGCATACATGCACATATAATATTGTATACTCATACTCTCGTGCTGAGAATTTTATGCTCACGTTCTCGTACTATTTTTGGGACACCCTATTCCATGGTCAGGTTTGCGACTGGATGAGGCAGATGGTTCCAGGAGAGCTTAGGACTTTTTGGCTCCAGGTGTCACATACAGAGTCAATTAGCCAAGAATCAGTGATACCAGAACAATTTGTTGTGCATATTCCACCTATTGCACAATTTTCATTACTTGGAGTTCAAGTTCCAAAAACAGTTATAGAACCAAAGACATTGGTTATTCCAAAATCATTTCTAGATCAAATTGATCCAAACCAAGTTGTTGTTTTAGTATCATTTGGTCAAGAAGAAGTTGTGATACCATAAATAGTTATAATTCCAGCTTCAGTAATGATTCCTGAATCAGTTCTAGTTTCACCAATTTTATAGATACCACCAATTTTTGATCCAATTTCTGTTGAGCCAATACTAAGTCAAGAACAAATTCCATTGATTTTGGAAGTGCATTAGACACCTGTGTCTCCAGAGCTAGAGGTTACGGATGAAATTTTCTTGAATTGTATTGCAGCCGGTTTGGCTTCTATTGCATCAACTTTTCCATTGTGAAGACAGTTCAAGAGTTAAATGTCGGTGCCATGAACAATCTAAGATATGAGGTCATGAATGTAGTACCTAAAATCCAATCTACTAAATCGAATTTATTTAATTAAATAATATTAGGATGTTATCATTTTTAAGTTTAGTTGATTTAAATTTTTTATTTGAATTATGTGATTAATAAAATATTATGTAGTTGTTCAAATGATTTTTATTGTACTAACTATTTAATTAATGATTTTAATTGTTTAAGTTTATTTGTCAAAATGATTTTTATTGTGCAACTTAATTGTTTTAATATTTTAAAAGTTTAAGTTTGCATATTTAAATGATTTTAATTGTTTAGTTTATTCTTTCAAATGATTTTAACTGTTTAACTTATTTGTTTAAATATTTTCGAGTGTTCAACTTATTTATTTTAAATAATCTAAGTTTAGCGTCTACTAATTTTAGATTATTTAAAATTATTTTAAATTCATAGATTATTTATTTAAATAATTTTTAATTGTCCAAATCATTTTAAAGGTTTTTATTTCCGCTTGTGTATTTATTTAAAGCTGCTTTTAAACATTTGTCTGGTTTGTTAAAAATTATTTTAATCGCTCTGCTTGTTATTTAAATATTTTACTCGTTGCCGCGACATCAGATTATTTAAAGTGTTTAATTCTTGGATTTTCAAACTTGAGTATTTGCGGGAATTTGGACCTAACACTTTTACTCGCACCATTTAAAATATTACCTATTATATATTATACATCATATTTCTTGCACATTTAAAATTCATGTCGCTCGGCCCAATTTCTATTCTTTCCTAACCATTTTACACGGATCATTAAGGAGTTTCCCTAACCCAACCTCGGCAAATTTCATTTCTTATCCCCCTCCAAGCAAATGCCGATAGAACCCATTCCATTTTTTCCCCTTCTTCTCCAAGAAATTGATCGACACTTCTTTCTCTTCTCCTTCAACCTTAGGCCGCCGCAGCAGAGCTTCTTCCCGGTGAAACTTTCCACCAGGTGAGCTGCTTTAGCTCCACCATTTTCTAGCTCGATTTCAACTCCATTTTTCTAGCTCCTAGGATCGGCCATAGCTCACCCGAGTTCTTGCTTCTTCGATTTCTAGATTAGGCAAGAATGTGGCTTCCTTTCTCACTTTGTAGATGTGTATGTTGTGTGTTTGAATTTATATATATAAACCTCACGTTTTCAAAAAAAAAAAAAAAAAAGGAACGAGTGCCCTGTTTTCTTGAATATTTTTGGATATGGGAATTTATGCATTGTAGGTATTTGAGAAATGTTCACATTATGATTTTGTTGAGGAATTGAATATGTTATGGCTTCAAAATGGTGAATGCATTGATGCCATGAGATTTTCAAAAAAAATTCCAAAGTTTCTCCATTGCATTTGATTCTTGACTGATTTGTTGATTGTTGTGATGCTTGGATGGTGATTTAGAGCTACCATGGATGATATGTAGTTCACATGGTAGCGGTTAGGATGACTTGAAGTTAGCTTGTGAGAAGGGGTGAGGCGTATTCGAGTAAGGAGGATGGTTGGGCTCGGTTTGAGGTGTTTTGAGGCTGCCATGTTGGAGCTGAGTTTAAGCAGGTTATGGTAGGGTTCTTGTTGGATAACTGGCGGTCAGATCAATCACGATTGATACCCGGTGCAGCGGAAGTTTAAAAATTTTTTATCATGGAACAATTCCATGGTGTGGGTATCAACCATTCAACGATTAAATTATTGTGTGTGTAAAATTCAAATAACAATTAATTAAATTTTACCTCCAATCTCGAAGCGAGATTAATGGACACCACACAGATTTCTCTGCGCTTCTTGTATCTCCCAGGAACTGATGAACTCCTTCAATCAGGTCCACGAATGGGGTTTAAATCCCTCTGATAGATTGCACTAGAAAATCTATCAGAAGTTTTTCTGCGAAGAGATTAAACGAATCTGATTCGTTATTCCTGACTGCAATTCAAAAATCACAGACCGGAATTTTCTCTGACAGAGTTAAAGGGGGGCGGCCGAAAACTTGAGAGGAGGCTAGGGTTTATTTTCGAAAATCCTGTCTCTCAATAATGACCTGTTGTGTGTAATTTCTGTACTGCAATAACTTATTTATAATGCAGGCCACTAACACCTTAGGGCCCATTAGTCATAAGCTAGGGCCCGACAAGCAAAGCCCGCACGTTCAGAAATTAATATAAAATTCATCGTGACTCCGATCGATGAACCAATTTCACCAATGTGCACAGAAACCATTTCTGCACATTTTAAAGTCAAAATAAATTTTCCTGAATCCGAATTCAGTGGTTTCCAAAAATGTCCATCCCTATGTCATTTTAGGAAATCCTACTCCCTTACTCTTATTTAAGAAGTCCAACTCCTTAGTTCATTAAATTTAACTCTTTAAATTTAACTATCTCAACGGGGATTAAAACTCCATTACACTGTGTGACCCTCAATGGTTCAGGGATACAGCTAGCCGTGGGCTCACAACTCCTTGTGACTCGGAACAACACTTTCCGACTTGCCCAACGAATCAAGGTAAAGCGCCTAGCAACATCGCCCCATGATTCTCTAGGTATCACTGATAGTGCCTACAAGAACCAGTAGATTTTGGTTAGCGTACAGTACGGTCCCTTCATCCATATATCCCGATCGAATCAACAACCATTGGTATATCGAGAGTCGCTCAAGATTCGATAACTATGCAATACATCTTGAAGATCAAATTAGTGACATCGCATGTGCTACTAAGAAACCATTTCTTAAATCACATCAAGTACTCTGGCCAGAGATTTGTCACACTAATATCTCCTCAGATCGCATAGGATATCCACACTCGCAAGTATGTGGTGAATCCTTGACAACAATGCATTGACTCCTATATGTGTCGTAACTGTACCCAATCTCGACACCTGATGACCCCCATAGAGTCGGTAAACGAGTCAAAGCACAGCACTAGCATATAGAGTCTCCATGATGTTTCAAGTCGTAAGGACTAATGGTGTACAACCAAAACCGCGGACTTTATCCACTCGATAAGTGATAACCACTTGGAAAGTCCGGATAGGGTAGTTCGATTATTCATCCTATGAATATCCATTTGCATGCTTCGAACATCTCCATGTTCCCTACCAATGAAACGTGGTACTCCGCATCGCAAATGCTAGTCTCAAACTCGAGCGATCCTTATCCTTATTATCGGACGGCTCAATCGACTAGGAACGGTTTTTTAGAATATACAGTGACTATAAGATGTATTTCATGATAGACATCTCCATGTTCTACCACATCTTACATACACTATAGTATATTCAAGGTCTTTATCAAAACAACAATAGTATATCACAATATAACAATATGAAGTAATATAAAGTCATTGCCATAAAAGTGTAAATAATATTAAACAAAAGATTGTTTATACAAAGAGTCATCAAAGCCCATAGCCACACAGTTGGCTCACTGGGCACCCACTCTTACAATCTCCCACTTGCCCTATAGCCAACTAGTCATACTACGTAGACCCATTGCTTCGCGATGTTTGTCAAACAATGGTCCTGGCAAGGGCTTAGTAAGCGGATCAGCGATATTGTCTGCAGAGGCCACTCGTTCGACAATGATGTCTCCTCTTTCCACAATCTCCTGGATTATGTGGTATTTCCTCAGTACGTGTTTGGATCTTTGATGAGACCTTGGTTCCTTTGCTTGAGCAACGGCACCCGTGTTGTCACAGTACACCGGGACTGGACCAACAAATTCAGGAATAACGCCCAACTCTTGGACGAACTTCCTCATCCAAACGGCCTCTTTAGCAGCAGCTGATGCTGCAATGTATTCAGCCTCAGTGGTGGAATCCGCTGTGGTGTCCTGCTTGGAACTCTTCCAAGAGACAGCACCGCCATTGAGCATGAACACAAATCCAGAGGTTGACTTCGAGTCATCCACATCACTTTGGAAGCTAGAGTCGGTATAGCCTTCCAATTTGAGATCTCGTCCTCCATACACCATGAACATATTCTTAGTCCTTCGCAAGTACTTAAGAATGTCCTTCACGGCTTTCCAATGCATTTGACCAGGATTAGACTGATATCTGCTCGTGACACTCAGAGCAAATGCTACATCCGGTCTGGTAGATATCATCCCATACATGATACTACCTATAGCTGACGCATATGGTACATGTGTCATATTCTCTATCTCTGCATCAGTCTTGGGACACATAGACTTGGATAGAGAAACTCCATGACACATGGGTAGATGTCCTCTTTTGGACCCATCCATTGAAAACCGTTTCAATATGGTATCGATGTAGGTTGATTGAGTGAGTCCTATCATTCTCTTAGACCTATCTCTATAGATCTGTATCCCAAGAATGTAGGATGCCTCTCCAAATCCTTCATCGAAAATCTACCTGATAACCATATCTTTGTTGACTGCAACATCCCTACATCATTCCCAATGAGTAGGATGTCATCAACATAAAGTACTAAGAATGTCACCGCATCCTTAACTACTTTCTTGTACACGCAAGGTTCCTCCGGGTTCTTGATGAAACCAAAATCTTTTATTGTTTCATCAAATTTCTGGTTCCAACTTCTTGATGCTTGTTTTAGACCATAAATTGATCTCTGAAGCTTGCATACCTTATGCTCGCTTCCCATGGATGTGTACCCCTCAGGCTGCTTCATATAGATTTCCTCCTTAATGTCTCCATTAAGAAAAGCAGTCTTCACATCCATTTGCCATATCTCATAGTCATACCATGCAGCTATGGCAATTAGGATTCTTATGGACTTGAACATTGCAACTGGTGAAAAGGTTTCGTCATAGTCAACTCCTTGCCTTTGAGTATAACCTTTAGCCACCAATCGCGCCTTGTAGGTCAATACCTTACCATCAGGCCCAAGCTTTCTTTTGTAGATCCATTTACACCCTATCGGAACAATTCCATCGGGAGGATCTACTAAAGACCAAACTTGGTTTGTATGCATCGAATCCAATTCTGACTGCATAGCTTCAAGCCATAAATTCGAATCCGCATCAGAAATTGCTTCCTTGAAGTTTCTTGGATCACATCCAATGTCGGGTTCATCTTGATCCCCTTCAAGAAGAAGACCATATCGAACTGGAGGTCTAGAAGTCCTTTCGGATCTTCTAGGTGCAGGCGTGTCCAGCAATGGTTCCTGAGGTGTAGGATCGTTATTTTGTATTTCGGGTTCTTCTCGAACTTCTTCGAGTTCCATCATCTCGCCTTTCTTATCCAATAAGAATTCCTTCTCCAAGAAGGTGGCATTCCTAGAAACAAACACCTTTGTTTCAGCAGGATAATAGAAATAATATCCGATTGAATTCTTCGGATACCCTACAAAATAACATAAGCTCGATCGACTATCCAACTTATCTCCCACTGTCCGCTTCACGTAAGCAGGACATCCCAAATCCTCAAGTACGAATACTTAGGAGCTTTGCCATTCCATAACTCGTATGGTGTTTTGTCCACTGCTTTAGTGTGGACGTTGTTCAACAACAATACCGCCGTTTCAAGCGCATAGCCCCAAAACGAAGGTGGAAGCTCAGTGAAGCTCATCATAGATCGAACCATGTCCAACAAAGTTCGATTACGACGCTCCGATACACCATTAAGCTGTGGTGTCATAGGAGGAGTCCACTGAGAGAGAATCCCATTCTCTTTCAGATAGTCCAAAAACTCGGTACTCAAGTATTCTCCACCTCGATCCGATCGAAGTGCTTTAATACTTTTACCTAGCTTGTTTTCTACTTCAGCCTTGAATTCTTTGAACTTTTCAAATGCTTCAGACTTATATTTCATTAAATATAAATACCCATACCTTGAATAATCATCAGTAAAGGTAATGAAGTAGGTGTGGCCATGTTGAGTCCCTACTCTAAATGGACCACAAACATCTGTATGGATCAAATCCAACAGATTCTGACTACGCTCAGGTTTCCCCTTAAAAGGAGATTTAGTCATTTTTCCTTTTAGGCAGGATTCACAAGTAGGTAGAGAATTAATATCAGACATATCAAACATGCCCTCTCCCACTAGCTTGTTCATCCTCCTTGAGGAAATATGACCTAGCCTAGCATGCCAAAGGTTTGCCGGGTTTTGACTATCGATTTTCCTTTTGTTTGTTGTCGCCGGTTTATCAACATAATTCACTGGAACGTCTTTTAGTTTTAAGTTGTATAGATCGTTTTCAAGTTGTCCATTTCCAATTAAACATTCATTCTTGTAAATATTGCAAATCTCATTCACAAAATTGCAAGAATAACCATCTCTATCAAGCATAGAAATAGAAATAATGTTTTTAATTAAATCTGGCACAAATATAACATCTCTTAACAATAATTTAAAACCGTTCTGCAAAGTCAAACAAACATCTCCAATGGCCGTAGCTTCAACTCTGGAACCATTCCCGAGCCTCAGCTGGGTCTCACCCATTCTAAGCCTGCGACTTCTTGTCATCACCTGCAAATCATTGCAAATGTGAGATCCACATCCGGTATCCAATACCCAAGAAGTTGTATTAAGTGACATGTTTATTTCAATATAGAACATACCCTTTGCAGTTCCCAACTGCTCAAGATATTCCTTGCAGTTGCGCTTCCAATGACCCGGCTTCTTGCAGTAATGGCAAACATCCTTGGATTTTCCATTGTTTGAAGCCTTTGTCTTTTGCTTCTTCTCGGGCTCGACTTTCTTGGGTGGGGTAGAACGTTTCTTGCCCTTCATACTTGGCCCCTTCTTCGCAGAAGATGAGGAGCCCACCAAGAAAGCTGGCTTATCCTTCTTAAGTGTGGATTCATATGTAACGAGCATATTGACCATCTCTTCAAGGGTGGCCTCTATCTTGTTCATATTAAAATTTATCACAAATCCATCAAATGAAGAAGGAAGAGACAGAAGCAATAAATCCACATTGAGTTCATGCTCCAACACCAAATCTAGGGTCGCCAACTTCTGTATGAGCCAAATCACTCGTACCCCATGATCACGGACCGAAGTCCCTTCACGCATGCGGCACGTCATCAACTCCTTAACAGTAGCGAACCTTTCAGCCCTCGACTGAGCCCCAAAAAGTTCCTTGAGTTGCGTGTGAATGTCAGCAGCATTCACCGTGTCCTCAAATCGCCTCTGGAGTTCATCAGACATCGAGGCTTGCATATAGCATTTGGTCTTGATGTCATGGTCACACCATGCATCAAGTTTGGCCAATTCCTCCGGACTTATGTCAGCTGGTGCTTCCTTCGGAGGTGCTTTCTCTAACATGTAGAGCATTTTCTCCGAAGTTAAGACAATCTTCAACTTCCGGAACCATTCCGTATAGTTGGCGCCAGTCAACTTGTTTTGTTCGAGGATCGAGAATAATGGATTTCGCGAATTCATTGTATGAAATACTGAAAAGAAAAACAGACATATATCAATGATTGTTTAACAATTTACTAAGACATAAAATAGGCGAATTTAATTTTATGAATCTCACTCCCACTATTTTAACGATTTCACCACCCTCTAGTGAAAACGGGAAACTTTTTCCTTAGTGAGAACATGGAGTCCAATTGACAAACTTATGGTCCCGAATAATATCAGCCAACCATAATTCTCAAAAGGTAGAGCCCAATTGCTTCCAAAGCAACCCCCATGTGTTTACCTCATGTCCAATAAGGGCCCAATAATATGACGCCGTTTAAAGTGACATGTCAAGATGACCCATCAATATTAAGTTGTGATGGACGGTCGCCATGTGGATCCCCCAATAATATGAGCCGATCCCATGGGAGTTCCACCCAACTTACAACATTTGTCGATCCAATGTACAGCTTTCCGACGGACGGGCCCCCCAATAATATGCCGGACCGTATCGCGGGGTAGCATCACATACATTGACCGTTGATGGAAGGTGGGAACATTTAAACAAATTTAAATTTCCTTTATTTATCTTGATATAAATTTTAAATCATATTTAAAATGAGGGATTTTTAATTATAAAAATATTTGTCTCATCATATTCATTTTATTGCATGCTTGCCGGATTCACGCAATTTATGTCTAAACATGCATACAATCATAATATCAAATATTATATAGGATGATCGATTCCATTTCTAATTGACCCGTGGTTGCCAATCACGGGTCTTAGTCCAATCCTAGGTAGTATGCAGTATGCAATGCAATCCTATTACATGTGCTTCCAATTTACATTTCTTCAGTCTTTATTGTCTGCTGGCCCACCGTCTTCAAATCTTGATCTCCCACTAAATCTAATGTATTTACAATAAATAACAATGACAAGTAGGGATACATTTTTAGGGGTGGGAACGGGCTATAAACCAAGCCCACTTTTATTACATATGACATTCATATCGGGCCATAAACCAGGCCCATTAATAAAACCAACAACAATAAAAACAAAATGTAAATTCCTAACATACACCTACAAAATTGGTCATGGCAATCGATCATCCTTATCCAATAACATTTAATTCAAAATTAATTTATTGGATAACATGCAGTGGCAATTCAAATTTAAACAAGATAAAATCATATTTTATATATAAAATCTCATTTCACATATAAAATCATATTTTATCTCTATATCAAATAAAATCATATTTTATCTATAAAATCCAATTTTACAAATAAAATCATATTTTACTCAATATATCATAAGATCATATCTATCATCAATTGTACCAAAATAATTGATTTCAAAATTCAATTTACGGATAAAACATTAAAATTTTCCAAAAATTCAAATTTATCCAAAATCAATTTTAAAATTTACGGACTCGAACAATTCGATCCGAAATCTCGTGAACCAATCAAAAACAATTTTTGACCGGACCAAAAATAAATTTTAACATATTAAAATTAATTTTTAATAAAAATATATTTTTTTTCCCGCGGGCCGCCCGGTACACTCCCGGGCCGGCCCGCACCCGGGGCGCGGGCCGGGGGCAGCCCGGCTGCCCCCTTAGGGCAGCAACAATGGCTGCCCTGGCGGCGCCTGGTGCCGCCGCTGGGTGGCGCCGTGCGTCGCCCTGGGCGGCGCCGTGCGCCGCCCTGGGCAGCGCCGAGCGCTGCCCTGCGCAGCGCCCAGCGCTGCGCTGGGCAGCGCACAGCGCTGCCCTGGGCGGCGCACTGGGCGGCGACGGTCGCCGTCCCGGGCGGCGCCATGCGCCCCCTTTGGGCGGCGCCGTGCGCCGCCCGGGGCAGCAACAATTGCTGCCCCACCGGGCAGCGATCCAATCGCTGCCCGGGTTTTGCCCCGGAAAAATTTTTTTTTTTTTTTATTTAAAAATATTTATTTTGTTTTCCAAAAACCGAGATTCAAAAATTTTGTACAATCGATTAATTTAATCGTTTGATCTGAGCAACCTGGCTCTGATACCACTGTTGGATAACTGGCGGTCAGATCAATCTTATTCACTGCTTTGGTGTGAACATTGTTCAACAACAATACCGCCGTTTCAAGTGCATAGCCCCAAAACGAAGGAGGGAGCTCAGTGAATCTCATCATAGATCGAACCATGTCCAACAAAGTTCGATTGCGACGCTCCAAGACACCATTTAGATGAGGTGTCATAGGAGGAGTCCACTGAGAGAGAATCCCATTCTCTTTTAGATAGCTCAAAAAACTCGGTACTTAAGTATTCTCCACCTCGATCCGATCGAAGTGCTTTAATACTTCAACCTTGTTTGTTTTCTACTTCAGCCTTGAATTCTTTGAACTTTTCAAATGATTCAGACTTATATTTCATTAAATATAAATACCCATACCTAGAATAATCATCAGTAAAGGTAATGAAGTAGGTGTGACCAAATTTAGTACCAATACTAAATGGGCCGCAAACATCCGTATGGATCAAATCCAACAGATTTTGACTACGCTCAGGTTTCCCTTTGAAATGAGATTTAGTCATTTTTCCTTTTAGGCAGGACTCACAAGTAGATGGAGAGTTAATATCAGACATATCAAAATGCCCTCTCCCATTATCTTGTTCATTCTCCTTGAGGAAATATGACCTAGCCTAGCATGCCAAAGGTTTGCCGGGTTTTGACAATCGATTTTCCTTTTGTTTGTTGTTACCGGTTTATCAACATAATCAACGGAACGTCTTTTAATTTTAAGTTATATAGATCGTTTTTAAATTGTCCATTTCAAATCAAACATTCATTCTTGTAAATATTGCAAATCCCATTCGCAAATTTTCAAGAAATATCTTCTCTATCAAGAATAGAAAAAGAAATAATGCTTTAATGAAATCTTGGTACAAATAAAAACACCTCTCTCAAAATATAGCTTAAAATTGTTTTTGCAAAATTAAACAAATGTTTCCCATAGCTTTTGGATTCAACTCTGGAACCATTCCCGAGCCTTAACTGAGTCTCACCCATCCTAAGCTTACGACTTCTTGTCATCATCTGCAACTCATTGCAAATATGAGATCTACATCTGGTATCCAATACCCAAGAAATAGTATTAAGTGAAACATTTATAAAATATATCATTTGTAGTTCGTAATTACTCGATATACATTTTTTGTAGTTGCGCTTCCAGTAACCGGGTTTCTTGCAGTGATGGCAAACTTATTTAGACTTGTTCATCTTTGCATGTAACATTTGGCCTTGAGATCATGGTCCTACCATTTCTCTAGTTCGGCCAACCTTTCCGAAGTTACATCAGCCGGGGCTGTTTTCAGAGGAGCCTTTTCTAACACTTAGAAAATCTTTTCCGAGCTCAGGACAATCTTAACTTATGGAACCATTCCGTATAGTTTGCGCCAGAAAGTTTGTTTTGTTCGAGAATTGAAACATGTGGATTTCGAAGATTCATCATAATGATATACTGAGATGAAACAGACAATAATCGATGATTGCTTAATTAATTTACTAAGACATAAAATATGGCAAAATTTATTTTATGAATTTCACTCCCACTATTTTAACGATTTCACTACCCTCTAGTGAAAACGGGAAACTGGTTTTCTTAGTGGGAACATGGAGTCCAATTGACAAACTATAGTCCCGAATAATATCAGTCAACCATAATTTTCAAAAGGTAGAACCCAATTGCTTCCAAAGAAACCCCCATGTTTTTAACTCATGTCCAATAAGAGCCCAATAATATGACGCCGATTATTGTGACATGTCAAGATAACCCATCAATATTAAGTTGTGATGGACAGTCGCCATGTGGATCCCCAATAATATGAGCCAATCCTATGGGAGTTCCACCCAACTTACAACATGTGTCGATCCAATGTACGGCTTTCCGAAGAACGGGCCCACCCAATAATATGAGCCGGACCGTGCCCGCGGGTAGCATCTCATACATTGATCGTTGATGGAAGGTAGGAACATTTAAACAATATTTAAATTCTCTTTTATTTATCTTGATATCAATTTTATATCATATTTAAAATGAGGGATTTTTAATTTTGAAAATTGTCTCATCATGCAATATTTGTATGCTTGCGGGATTCATGTAATTTAGTCTAAACATGCATACAACAATAATATCATATATTATATTTAGGATGATCGACTTCAATACTAATCGACTCGTGGTTGCCAATCACGAGTCTAAGTCCAATCCTAGGTGATATGCAAGTATGCAATGCAATCCTATTACATTGAGCTTTCAATTTACATTTCTTCGGTCTTTATTGTCTGCTGGGCCCACCTTTGTCTTCAAATCTTTATCTCCCACTAAGTCTAATAAATTTACAATAAATTTCGATGACAAGTAGGGGATACATATTTAAGGGTGGGAACGGGCCATAAACCAGGCCCACTTTTTATTACAAATGACAATTCAAATTGGGCCATAAACCAAGCCCATTAATAAAACCCAACAACAATAAAAACAAATGTAAATAACCTAACATACACCTAAAAAATTGGTCATGGCAATCGATCATCCTTTTATCCAATAATTAATTCAATAATTAAATAATTGGATAACATGCAATGGCATCATAATTAAAAAGACAAAATCAAATTTTATCTTATCCTTTCATAAGATCATATCTTATCATCAATTGTACCAAAATAATTAATTTTATAAAATCTAATTTAACGGATAAAATTTATAAATTTTCCAAAAATTCAAATTTATCCAAAAATCAATTTTAAAATTTTTGGACTCAAACAATTTGATCCGATGCCTCGTGGACCAATCAAAAACAATTTTCGATCGGACAAAAACTAAAATTTCAAAAATTTCAAAAAAAATCCAAAAAATCAAAATTTAAAATTTTCGGACTGCCCGGGACATTCCCGGACAGCCCCGCCTCCACGTGGGATAGGGCTGCCCACGTGGAGGTGGGCAGCGCCGAGCGTTGCCCCAGGCAGCGACGCTCGCTGCCCGCTTGCCCTTGTTTCCCTTAAAATTTAATTTTCTGAATTCGAATTCAGTGATTTCCAAAAATGTCCATCCCTATGTCATTTTAGGAAATTCCACTCCCTTTAGTTAAGAAGTCCAACTTCTCTTTCATTAAATTTAACTCTTTAAATTTAACTATCTCAACGGAGTTTAGTAATCTATTACTTGTGTGACCCTCAATGGTTCAGGGATACAGCTAGTCGTGGGCTCACAAATCCTTGTGGCTCGGAACAACAATTTCCGACTTACCCATCGAATCATGGTAAGAGCGCCTAGCAACATCTCTCCATGATTTTTTAGGTATCACTGATAGTGCCTGAAAGAACCAGTAGATTTTGGTTAGCGTACAGTACGGTCCCTTCATCCTTATATCCCGATTGAATCAACAACCATTGGTACATCGATAGTCGTTCGAGATTCGATAACTATGCAATGCATCTTGAAGATCAAATAGTGACATCGCATGTGATACTAGGAAACCGAGTAACCTAAAACACATCATGTACTCTGGCCAAAGATTTGTCACACTAATATCTCCTCAGATCGCATAGGATATCCACACTCGCAAGTATGTGGTGAATCCTTGACAACAAAGCATCGACTCCTATATGTGTCGTAACTGTACCCAATCCCAACACCTGATGACCCCAATAGAGTCGATAAATGAGTCAAAGTACAATACTAGCATATAGAGTCTCAATGATGTTCCAAGTAGTAAGGACTAATGGTGTACAACCAAAACCGCAGACTTATCCACTCAAATAATAATAACCACTTGGAAAGTCTGAATAGGGTAGTTCGATCATTCATCATATGAATATCCATTTGCATGCTTTGAACATCTCCATATCCATTACCAATGAAACGTGGTACATGGCATCACAAATGCTAGTCTCAATCTCGAGCGATCCTTATCCTTATTAGCGGACGGCTCAATTGACTAGGAACTGTTTAGAATATACAGTGACTATAAGATGTGTTTCATAATAGTGATATCTTTTTATTCACTATCTCATCTTACTTACACTATAGTATATTCAAGATCTTTATCAAAACAATAATAGTATATCACAATATAACAATATGAAGAAAGACAAAGAAAATGCCATTAATTAATGTAAATTATATTAAACAAAGATTGTTTATACATAGAGTCATAAAAGCCCTTAGCCACAAGTTGGCTAACCGGGCACCCACTCTTTCAGCAAGAGTTTTCAAAAATATAAATTTTGTACGCTCCGCTCGTTCGATCGAGCACAGGTCTCACTTGAGCGAGCATGACTCTGTTCCGGAGGATTTATTTGCTCGCTTCTCTCGCTCGAGCGAGCAACTTTCTATCTCGGAAGATTTGTGGCACGTCTTGCTCACTCGAGGGAGCACAAGTCTCATTCGAGCAAGACACTTTTTGACTTTTTTTCCTTGATCTCACGGCCTTTCGCTCGAGCGAGTGTAACTCTGTCCAAAAATCATGATTTTTCCGAGTTTCCCTACAAAATGGACCAGGAAGAGTATTATGCAGACAAATGCATTAAACATGCTAAAACTAAATAAAACAACAACAATAACATTTGAATGCATAAAAACAAACACAAAAATATGCATATGAAAAACAGTTATCAACTCCTCCATACTTAAGTCTTGCTCTCCCTCGAGCAAGACATACAACAAACATGATGCAATAATACAAGTAAGAATTAATCATGTACAAGATAGCCTCAGACGAGTTCCACTTCACTCAACTAAAAATCATAACAACTTCCGATTGTCCATAATCCACTGTCAGTTTAATGTAAACGTGAGTGTGTGCCATGTTATTCTAGTTTCATGCAACTTCAAACAAATCCATTCTAAGAATGTTTAGCGATCTATGACAATTCAATGCAAGTATCACAATCCAGCACTCCGTCATCTCAACAATCCCAAACAAAAACTTGCACTTTCTTGAGTTTAATTGTGTACCTCCTGATTTTGCACCCGGTTTTCTTATGCCCCAATAATTACCCGCAAACTTATCTATGATTAAGATAGGATTAGAATTTCAATCCCCTCTTCTATAGCCCGGATGGAGCAACAATCCCATTTAACCCGCAAACTTAGCTATGGAAAAATTGATCAGGATTTCAATCATTTTCCCAAGCCCGGATGGAATTGCTATTTTAAAATTTCAAAATGGTGTTAACCCCATGGAATCCGCATACTTAGTCACAAATAAGGGATTAGGATTTCAATCCCTCATTCTAACCTGGATGGAGTTAACTTAATTTTCAACAAAAGTTTTCAAAAAAAAATTTTTATAGGTATGCCCAAGATCATACATGCAATGTATAACAATTATCAAAAATCCAAAGACAATATCATGCTCAACAAGCATCTATTGTCGTGCAATAGTCAAGCAAACACGAACTTCATCAATTACGTCGCTACACTACACCAGTCTAACATGCGTGCTTAAAATGATTCATGATTCAACCAACAGTTTCTCATGTTCAATCAAAAGTAAAATTTTCACAAAAACAATTTTGTTTTTCAACTCTATCATTATCGGCTAACAGTCATCATTCTACTCGTATCCACAACACAAACAATAACACAATGGTATGCATGATGACAAACAATATGCAATAAACGAAACCGAATGAATGCAATTCTTGTTTGGCTGGTTGAAACTGGAAAGGCGGCACTTGATATGAGGGGACTGGAGCAGCATACTGGAAATGTAATGGAGGCGGATATGGCACCACAACAGGAATAGACGAGGTGTCGAGCCGCAAATGAGTGGTAATACCACTGAGGAGAGCATCCATCGTATTAAAATTGGCGGTGGCAGCAGCCATAAATTCATTCTGGACATGAGCAAAAGCAGTAAGCTCATGAATGGCCTCAGGAAACAGCCGACGACGGGGCTGCGGTGACGGTGGTGCAGGAGTGGAACTAGAACTCGCTCTACCTCCCAGAGGAAAGTCTTTCCTCCTCTTCTCTTTTTTTTTTTGAACCAATGCTGCATCAACGGGTTGTCGCGGCTGCTGCCATTCTTCATCTACTCGGACATGGACACCATCCTGAATGCATAACTCGGAGATAATGTTGGGAAAGAAAAGGCCCAAGGAGGACATGTAGATGGAGAGCCGAATCTCACTATGAATAACACGACCAACATTGATCGGCCACCTCAAACTCAAGGCATATAGAAGAATGGCACTCGCCATGTTCACACTACTCGTATGAGAAATAGGCATCAAACGCTTTACAGTAAACGCGAACCAACCCAACTCCTCCACCAATAAGAATTTTTCCAAAAAATGAAGATACGTGTTTGGGTCATGCCAAGTTGCCCCATCAAAACACAATTGTTCCAAAATTTCATTATAACCGGGGTCAACCTTCAAACTCTGATATAACACATCATCAACAGCAGGAGTCTGAAATAAGGCATTCATTGCATTTTCATCAAAAGAAACAAGTTTTCCCCGAACATACGCTTTACCATCCTCTCTCTCTCAGCAGTATTTTCATAAAACTCTCGCACTAAAGGCACAACGACCGCCTTAGGTTGTTGACAAAAAACATCTCAATGTCTATATCCAATTTCTATCGCTACTCTACCCTCTCGATGCATTAATTCCACACCCCTCTCAGGAATAGGGGTGCGATTAAGTTTAGCTCTATTGTACCTTTCTTTTGTCGCAACATTGAAAAATTTTCCAGCGATGCTCGATGATGATGAAGAAGCTGGAGTTCACTGAGATGAAGGGGCACCATCCAAACGTGCTCGTTTAGGCCCCATGGAATTTTGATAATTTAAAATCCGGCAAGACTAATTTGAAGGCGGCAAACGAACTCTGAAACGAAATAGCCACTGGGTTGATGGAGTTCCGGCAGTGAAGGTGGTCTGCGGTGATGAACGCACGTGGATGGCGGAGAAGTGGCCGAATAGATGGAGGAGTGGCGGCTACTGCACGGCATTCGGCGGATATGGGAAATTGGAATGTGTGGAGATGGATGGTGAATCGGCGATGAAGATGACTAGCAACGGAGATAGAGGGTGATGACAGACGGTCGGTGAAGATGGATTCGGAGAGGAGAAGTATGCGGCGGTGGAGCTAGAACAGGTGATTGACGAAGATGGACTCGGCGAGGAGAAGGTTCAAACAGATGGGGAGGCGGCTGCTGATGAACGGCGGCGGATTGGTGGTGTACGGCGGCAAAGACAACGAGCCAAGATCGATTTCTGCAAGAAAAGTGCCGGAATGAGTGAGGCGAATTAGATGGAGAAATGGGGGTTTAGGGATTTAAAATATGGGAGAGAAAAAGTGAGGGAGAAGGAGAGAAAGGGCCCCGATATATTCGAATAAAATCACGCTCGCTCGAGCAGACCCAAAAGTCTATCTGGGTCAGAGTGCCTCTCGCTCGAGCGGGCTTGGGGCTCGCTCTAGCGAGAGAAGTTTTGCAAAAAAAATTTCATAACAGAAACCCACTCGCTCGAGCTCATATGGCTTCCGCTCGAGCGAGTGTCTTTAATCCAAAATACATTAAAACAAAGAACTTCTCGGCTCGAGCGAGCTTGGGGCTCGCTGGAGCGAGAGAAAGAAAAAATATATATATCTTTTTTTATTTTTCAAAAAATTTTGAAGAGAACACAAAAACTTCAAAAATTAACTTAAATCAATAAAAAAAACCCAAAACAAAAGATAGTAGGGAAAAGAACACTGGATTGTCTCCCAGTCAGCGCTAAATTTATAGTCTATAGCCCCACTGTACTTCCCTTTTTAATTTGTCAGGTCATGGTGGCATATCCACCCTCTTGAATAATGTCTGATAAATCCCGCAACTGCTGCATGCTTTGCTTCCACCACTTTTGTGCACGGGACTTATGCTTTCATAGCGCTGAACCTGCAAATTTGTATCAATAAATTGTTTAAACACCTCTAAAAAATTCACAGCAGAGCAAGAATTGAAGTAAGGACTATCATACGACTTGCTCAGCATTCATCCTTAGAACTAATTCGCCCTTTTCTACATCAATTAACGCTCTACTCATAGCTAGGAAGGGACGCCCTAGAATTAGAGGAACTTCACAATTTTCATCCATGTCAAGAATAACAAAATCTATAGGATAAATAAATTTGTCTATCTTGACTAAAACATTCTCCACAACTCCTCTTGGGTATTTTATGGATCCATCAGCAAATTTAAGAGAAATATTTGCCGGCTCAATGTTGCTTAAGTTGGAAAACGGTGTTCAGATCAATCAGAATTGATACCCGGTGCAGCGGAAGTTTTAAATTTTTATATGGAACGATTCCATATCATGGGTATCAAAACTTTACGATTAAATTGTGCGTGTAAAAATTAAATAACAATTAAATTTTTACCTTGAATCTCGAAACGAGATTATGGACACCAACAGATAACTCTGCTCTTGTTGTATATCCCAGGAACTGATGGACGAACAATTCTTCAATCAGGTCCACGAACAGAATTCGAATCCCTCTGATAGATTGCACTAGAAAATCTATCAGAAGTTTCTACGAAGAGAATTAACGAATTTGATCCGTTAAACCAGACTGCAAATTCGAAATTCACAGACTGGATTTTAGAGAGAAAAACACAGAGAGGGGGGCGGCCACTCTAGGTCTCAAAACCCTAGTGTTCGAAAATTATGAGACTTGTGTCTAATTTCTGCACTGCAATAACTTATTTATAATGTGGGCTGCTAACAGCTTAGGGCCCATTTATCATAAGTTAAAGCCTGACAAGCAAAGCCTGCATATTCAGAAATTAATATAAAATTCATCGTGACTCAGATTGATAAACCAATTTCACCAATGTGCACAGAAACCATTTCTGCATCTTTTAAAGTCAAGATAAATTTTCTGAATCCGAATTCAGTGATTTCCAAAAATGCCCATCCCTATGTCATTTTAGGAAATCTTACTCTTCTACTCTGATATAAGAAGTCCCACTTCTTTATTCACTAAATTTAACTCTTTAAATTTAATTATCTCAACGGGGATTAAAAATCCATTACTTGTGTGACCCTCAATGGTTCAGGGATACAGCTAGCCGTGGGCTCACAACTTCTTGTGACTCGGAACAACAATTTCCGACTTGCCCATCGAATCATGGTAAGAGCGCCTAGCAACATCGCCCCATGATTCCTTAGGTATCACTGATAGTGCCTGCAAGAACCAATAGATTTTGGTTAGCGTACAGTACGGTCCCTTCATCCAAATATCCCGATCGAATCAACAACCATTGGTAAATCGAGAGTCGTTCGAGATTCGATAACTATGCAATGCATCTTGAAGATCAAATAGTGACATCGCATGTGCTACTAAGAAACCATTTCTTAAAACACATCATGTACTCTGGCCAGAGATTCGTCACACTAATATCTTCTCAGATTGCATAGGATATCCACACTAGCAAGTATGTGGTGAATCCTTGACAACAAAGCATCGACTCCTATATGTGTCGTAACTGTACCCAATCCCGACACCTGATGACCCCAATAGAGTCGGTAAACGAGTCAAAGTACAGTACTAGCATATAGAGTCTCAATGATGTTTCAAGTAGTAAGGACTAATGGTGTACAACCAAAACCGCGGACTTTATCCACTCGATAAGTGATAACCACTTGGAAAGTCCGGATAGGGTAGTTCGATCATTCATCGTATGAATATCCATTTGCATGCTTTGAACATCTCTATGTTCCATACCAATGAAACGTGGTACTCGGCATCGCAAATGCTAGTCTCAATCTCGAGCGATCCTTATCCTTATTAACGGACGGCTCAATCGACTAGGAACTGTTTAGAATATACAGTGACTATAAGATGTGTTTCATGATAGCCATCCCCATGTGCCACCACATCTTACATATACTATAGTATATTCAAGGTCTTCATCTAAACATCTTATAGTATGTCACAACATAATAATATGATAAAAGATAAATTAAATGCCATTATAAAAGTGTAAATTATATTAAACAAAAGATTGTTTATACATAGAGTCATAAAAGCCCTTAGCCACAAGTTGGCTCACCGTGCACCCACTCTTTCAATCTCCCACTTGCCCTAAAGCCAACTAGTCATACTACGTAGTCCCATTGCTTCGCGATTTTTGTCAAATAATGGTCCTGGAAAGGGCTTAGTAAGTGGATCAGCGATATTGTCTGCAGAGGCCACTCTCTCGACAGTGATGTCTCCTCTTTCCACGATCTCCCGGATGATGTGGTATTTCCTCAGTACGTGTTTGGATCTTTGATGAGACCTTGGTTCCTTTTCCTGAGCAACGGCACCCGTGTTGTCACAGTACACCGGGACTGGACCAACAGCTTCAGGAATAACGCCCAACTCTTGGACGAAATTCCTCATCCAAACGGCCTCTTTAGCAGCAGCTGATGCCGTAATGTATTCTGCCTCAGTGGTGGAATCCGCTGTGGTGACCTGCTTGGAACTCTTCCAAGAGACAGCACCGCCATTGAGCATGAACACAAATCCAGAGGTTGACTTCGAGTCATCCACGTCACTTTGGAAGCTAGAGTCGGTATAGCCTTCCAATTTCAGTTCTCTTCCTCCATAAACCATGAATACATTCTTAGTTCTTCTCAAGTACTTAAGAATATCCTTCACGGCTTTCCAATGCATTTGACCGGGATTGGCTTGATATCTGCTCGTGACACTGAGAGCAAATGCCACATCCGGTCTGGTGGATATCATCCCATACATGATACTCCCTATGGCTGACGCATATTGTATGTGTGTCATTTTCTCTATCTCTTCGTCAGTCTTGGGACACATAGACTTGGATAGAGAGACTCCATGACACATAGGTAGATGTCCTCTCTTGGACTCATCCATTGAAAACCTTTTCAATATAGTGTCGATGTAGGTAGCTTGAGTAAGTCCTATCATTCTCTTAGATCTATCTCTATAGATCTGTATCCCTAGAATATAGGACGCCTCACCCAAATCCTTCATCGAGAATCTACCTGATAACCATATCTTTGTTGACTGCAACATCCCTACATCATTCCCAATGAGTAAGATGTCATCAACATAAAGTACTAAGAATGTCACAGCATCCTTTAATACTTTCTTGTACACGCACGGTTCCTCCGGGTTCTTGATGAAACCAAAATCCTTTATTGTTTCATCAAATTTCTGGTTCCAACTTCTTGATGCTTGTTTGAGACCATAGATCGATCTCTGAAGCTTGCATACCTTATGCTCGCTTCCCATGGATGTGAATCCCTTGGGCTGCATCATATAGATTTCTTCCTTAATGTTTCCATTAAGAAATGCAGTCTTCACATCCATTTTCCATATCTCCTAGTCATACCATGCTGCTATGGCAATAAGAATTCTTATGGACTTGAACATTGCGACTGGTGAAAAAGTTTCATCATAGTCAACTCCTTGTCTTTGAGTATAATCTTTTGCCACCAATCGTGCCTTGTAGGTCAGTACCTTTCCATCAGGCCCAAGTTTTCTCTTATAGATACATTTACACCCTATTGGAACAATTCCATCGGGAGGATCTACTAAAGTCCAAACTTGGTTTGTATGCATCGAATCTATTTCCGACTGCATAGCTTCAAGCCATAAATTCGAATCTGCATCAGAAATTGCTTCCTTGAAATTTTTTGGATCACATCCAATGTCGGGTTCACTTTGATCCCCTTCAAGAAGAAAATCATATCTAATAGGAGGCCTAGAAGTCCTCTCGGATCTTCTAGTAATAGGCGTGTCAATCAATGGTTCCTGAGGTGTAGGATCATTATTTTGTATATTGGGTTCTTCTCGAATTTCTTCGAGTTCCATCATCTTGCCTTTCTTATCCAATAAGAACTCCTTCTCCAAGAAGGTGGCATTCCTTGAAACAAATACTTTTGTTTCAGTAGGATGATAGAAATAATATCCGATTGAATTCTTCGGATACCCTACAAAATAACATAAGGTGGATCGACTATCAAACTTATCTCCCACTGTCTGCTTCACGTAAGCAGGACATCCCCAAATCCTCAAGTACGAATACTTAGGAGCTTTGCCATCCCATAACTCGTATGGTGTTTTGTTCACTGCTTTAGTGTGAACGTTGTTCAACAACAATACCGCCGTTTCAAGAGCATAGCCCCAAAACGAAGGTGGGAGCTCAGTGAAGCTCATCATGGATCGAACCATGTCCAACAAAGTTCGATTGCGATGCTCCGAAACACCATTAAGCTGAGGTGTCATAGGAGGAGTCCACTGAGAGAGAATCCCATTCTCTTTTAGATAGCTCAAAAACTCGGTACTCAAGTATTCTCCACCTCGATCTGATCGAAGTTCTTTAATCCTCTTACCTAGTTTGTTTTCTACTTCAGCCTTGAATTCTTTGAACTTTTCAAATGATTCAGACTTATATTTCATCAAATATAAGTACCCATACCTAGAATAATCATCAGTAAAGGTAATGAAGTAGGTGTGACCAAATTTTGTACCAATACTAAATGGTCCGCAAACATCCGTATGGATCAAATCCAATAGATTTTGACTACGCTCAGGTTTTCCTTTGAAAGGAGATTTAGTCATTTTTCCTTTCAGGCAGGACTCACAAGTAGGTAGAGAGTTAATATCAGACATATCAAATATGCCCTCTCCCACTAGCTTGTTCATCCTCCTTGATGAAATATGACCAAGCCTAGCATGCCAAAGGTTTGCCGGGTTTTGACTATCGATTTTCCTTTTGTTTGTTGTTACCGGTTTATCAACATAATTTATTGGAACGTCTTTTAATTTTAAGTTATATAGATCATTTTCAAGTTGTCCATTTCCAATCAAACATTTATTCTTGTAAATATTGCAAATCCCATTCACAAAATTGCAAGAAAAACCATCTCTATCAAGCATAGAAACAGAAACAATGTTTTTAATCAAGTCTGGAACAAATAAAACATCTCTCAAAAGTAACTTAAAATCGTTCTGCAAAATTAAATAAACGTCTCCCACAGCTTTGGCTTCAACTCTAGAACCATTTCCGTGCCACAGCTGGGTCTCACCCATTCTAAGCTTGCGACTTCTTGTCATCACCTGCAAATCATTGCAAATGTGAGATCCACATCCGGTATCCAATACCCAAGAAGTAGTATTAAGTGAAACATTTATTTCAATATAAAACATACCCTTCGCAGTTCGCAACTGCTCTAGATATTCCTTGCAGTTACGTTTCCAATGACCGGGTTTCTTGCAGTGATGGCAAACATCCTTGGACTTTTCCATGTTTGAAGCCTTTGTCTTATTCTTCTTCTCGGGTCCGATTTTCTTGGATGGGGCAGAACGTTTCTTACCCTTTGTACTTGGCCCCTTCTTAGCAGAAGAAGAAGAGCCCACCAAGAGAACCGGTTTATCCTTCTTTAAAGTGGCTTCATAAGTTACAAGCATATTGAACATCTCTTCAAGGGAGGCCTCTATCTTGTTCATATTGAAATTCACCACAAAACCGTCAAACGATGAAGGAAGAGAGAGAAGTAATAAGTCCACATTGAGTTCATGCTCCAATACCAAATCAAGCATTACCAACTTCTGAATGAGCCAAATCACGCGTACCCCAAGATCACGGACCGAAGTCCCTTCACGCATGCGACACATCATTAACTCTTTTACAGTAGCGAACCTTTCAGCTCTCGATTGAGCCCCAAAAAGTTCCTTGAGTTGTACGTGAATGTCAGCAGCATTCACGGTATCCTCAAATCGCCTCTGGAGTTCATCAGACATCGAAGCTTGCATATAGCATTTGGCCTTAATATCATGGTCCCACCATTTATCAAGTTTGGCCAACTCTTCCGGACTTATATCAGCTGGTGCTTCCTTCGGAGGAGATTTTTCTAACACGTAGAACATCTTCTCCGAGGTCAAGACAATCTTCAACTTACGGAACCATTCCGTATAGTTTGCGCTAGTCAGTTTATTTTGTTCGAGAATAGAGAATAGTGGATTGCGCGAATTCATCTTAATGAAATACTGAAAGAAACAGACAATAATCAGTGATTGTTTAATTAATTTACTAAGACATAAAATAGGCAAAATTTATTTTATGAATCTCACTCACACTATTTTAACGATTTCACTACCCTCTAGTGAAAACGAGAAACATTTTCTTTAGTGGGAACATGGAGTCCAATTGACAAACTATAGTCCCGAATAATATCAGCCAACCATAATTTTCAAAAGGTAGAGCCCAATTACTTCCAAAGCAACCTCCATGTTTTTACCTCATGTCCAAAAAGGGCCCAATAATATGACGCCGTTTATTGTGACATGTCAAGATTACCCATCAATATCAAGTTGTGATGGACGGTCGCCATGTGGATCCCCAATAATATGAGCCAATCCCATGGGAGTTCCATCCAACTTACAACATATGTCGATCCAATGTACAGCTTTCCGACGAACGGGCCCCCCCAATAATATGAGCCGGACCGTATCCGCGGGTAGCATCTCATACATTGATCGTTGATGGAAGGTAGGAACATTTAAACAATATTTAAATTTCCTTTATTTATCTTGATATCAATTTTAAATCATATTTAAAATGAGGGATTTTAATTTTGAAAATTTGTCTCATCATTTAAAATTTGTATGCTTGCGGGATTCATACAATTTAGTCTAAACATGCATACAACGATAATATCATATATTATATTTTAGGATGATCGATTCCATTACTAATCGACCCGTGGTTGCCAATCACGAGTCTAAGTCCAATCCTAGGTGATATGCAAGTATGCAATGCAATCCTATTACATTGTGCTTCCAATTTACATTTCTTCAGTCTTTATCATTGCTTGCTGGTCTCACCTCCATCTTCAAAAACTCCCACTATTTCTAATGAATTTACAATAAATTACTATGACAAATAAAGGGATACATTGTAGGGGTGGGAACGGGCCATAAACCAGGCCCACTTTTATTACATATGACAATTCATATTGGGCCATAAACCAGGCCCATTAATAAATCCAACAACAATAAAAACAAATGTAAATTCCCTAACATACACCTACAAAATTGGTCATGGTAATCGATCATCCTTATCCAATAATATTTAATTCAAAATTAATTTATTGGATAACATGCAATGGCAATTAAATTAAAAAGGATAAAATCATATTCCATATATAAAATCTTATTTTACATAAAAAATCATATTTTACCTTTTTATCAAATAAAATCATATTTTACATATAAAATCCAATTTTATACATAAAATCATATTTTACTCAATATTTCCATAAGATCATATCTTATCATCAATTGTACCAAAAATAATTAATTTCATAAAATCTGATTTAACGGATAAAATCTATAAATTTTCCAAAAATTCAAATTTATCCAAAAATCAATTTTAAAATTTTCGGACTCGAACAATTCGATCCGACGCCTCGTGGACCAATAAAAAACAATTTTCGATCGAACCAAAAATAGAATTTTAACATATTAAAATTTTAATTAAAAATAAAAATTAATTTTCCCGGGCCGCCCGAGACGATCCCGGGCAGCCCGCGCCCCAAAGGGGCTCAGGCCGGGAAGCCCGTCGCTGCCCCTTGGGCAGCGATCAAATCGCTTCCCTGGGCAGCGATGGACTCGCTGCCCTTGGGCAGCGACGTTCACTGCCCCGGGTTTGCCCATTAATTTTAAATTTTAAAATCCTTTTGTTTCAAAAAACCAAGGCTTAAAAATTTTGTACAATCGATTAATTTAATCGCTTGATCTGAAAAACCTGGCTCTGATACCACTGTTGGAAAACGGTGTTCAGATCAATCAGAATTGATACCCGGTGCAGCGGAAGTTTTAAATTTTTATATGGAACGATTCCATATCATGGGTATCAAAACTTTACGATTAAATTGTGCGTGTAAAAATTAAATAACAATTAAATTTTTACCTTGAATCTCGAAACGAGATTATGGACACCAACAGATAACTCTGCTCTTGTTGTATATCCTAGGAACTGATGGACGAACAATTCTTCAATCAGGTCCACGAACAGAATTCGAATCCCTCTGATAGATTGCACTAGAAAATCTATCAGAAGTTTCTACGAAGAGAATTAACGAATTTGATCCGTTAAACCAGACTGCAAATTCGAAATTCACAGCCTGGATTTCAGAGAGACAAACACAGAGAAGGGGGCGGCCACTCTAGGTCTCAAAACCCTAGTGTTCGAAAATTATGAGACTTGTGTCTAATTTCTGCACTGCAATAACTTATTTATAGTGTGGACTGCTAACAGCTTAGGGCCCATTAGTCATAAGTTAAAGCCTGACAAGCAAAGCCTGCATATTCAAAAATTAATATAAAATTCATCGTGACTCAGATTGATAAACCAATTTCACCAATGTGCACAGAAACCATTTCTGCATCTTTTAAAGTCAAGATAAATTTTCTGAATCCGAATTCAGTGATTTCCAAAAATGCCCATCCCTATGTCATTTTAGGAAATCTTACTCTTCTACTCTGATATAAGAAGTCCCACTTCTTTATTCACTAAATTTAACTCTTTAAATTTAATTATCTCAACGGGGATTAAAAATCCATTACTTGTGTGACCCTCAATGGTTCAGGGATACAGCTAGCCGTGGGCTCACAACTCCTTGTGACTCGGAACAACAATTTCCGACTTACCCATCGAATCATGGTAAGAGCGCCTAGAAACATCGCCCCATGATTCCCTAGGTATCACTGATAGTGCCTGCAAGAACCAAAAGATTTTGGTTAGCGTACAGTACGGTCCCTTCATCGAAATATCCCGATCGAATCAACAACCATTGGTAAATCGAGAGTCGTTCGAGATTCGATAACTATGCAATGCATCTTGAAGATCAAATAGTGACATCGCATATGCTACTAAGAAACCATTTCTTAAAACACATCATGTACTCTGGCCAGAGATTCGTCACACTAATATCTCCTCAGATTGCATAGGATATCCACACTAGCAAGTATGTGGTGAATCCTTGACAACAAAGCATCGACTCCTATATGTGTCGTAACTGTACCCAATCCCGACACCTGATGACCCCAATAGAGTCGGTAAACGAGTCAAAGTACAGTACTAGCATATAGAGTTTCAATGATGTTTCAAGTAGTAAGGACTAATGGTGTACAACCAAAACCGCGGACTTTATCCACTCGATAAGTGATAACCACTTGGAAAGTCCGGATAGGGTAGTTCGATCATTCATTGTATGAATATCCATTTGCATGCTTTGAACATCTCTATGTTCCATACCAATGAAACGTGGTACTCGGCATCGCAAATGCTAGTCTCAATCTCGAGCGATCCTTATCCTTATTAACGGACGGCTCAATCGACTAGGAACTGTTTAGAATATATAGTGACTATAAGATGTGTTTCATGATAGCTATCCCCATGTGCCACCACATCTTACATATACTATAGTATATTCAAGGTCTTCATCTAAACATCTTATAGTATGTCACAACATAATAATATGATAAAAGATAAAGTAAATGTCATTATAAAAGTGTAAATTATATTAAACAAAAGATTGTTTATACATAGAGTCATAAAAGCCCTTAGCCACAAGTTGGCTCACCGAGCACCCACTCTTTCAGCTTATACCCAACCTCTTAGAAAGTGAATATGGCATCAAGTTTATACTTGCTCCTAAGTCACACAATACATTATCAAACGACACACTTCCTATTTTTCAAGGTATGGAAAAACTCTCTAGGTCCTGAAATTTGCGTGGTCGCTTGTTTTGCAGCACAGCCAAACACTCTTCGTTCATTGTGACTTGCGTTATATCATTCAAATTCTTTTTATTCTTCATCAAGTCCTTCAGAAATTTTGCATAACTCGACATCTGATCTAAAGCATCTGCAAAAGGCAGGTTAATATATAGTTTCTTGAGAATTTCAAGAAACTTTTTAAATTGATGCTCAAAGAATACTTGCTTAGCTCGCTGCGGAAAGGGAAGGCTAGACAAATCTACATCATTATTAACTTCAAATTTTGAAGTTTTACCTCTCTTTTTCTTACCTGTCATGTCAGACTGTTCCGCACTATGCATGTCCTCCTTGACTCCTGAAGTTTTTGTCCTCTCCACGTTATTCCCATCGTCGCTATTCTCTGGCTCCTCATGTTGTGTCCTTGTCACCACCATAATCGCATTCATCTCCCTTGGATTCAAGACTGTATTGCTGGGCAACGACCCTTCTGGCCTGGTTGACAATTGTGTCGCTATCTGAGCCATTTGTGTTTCCAACTTCTGCATCATTGCCTCCTGATTCTGTAGACGTGTCTCAGTAGCCGCTACATAATTCATCATGATTTCCTCAAAGGATGGCTTCTTCTCCACTAGCTTGGATGTATTGGCAGTAGGATCTGCAGGTTTCCACGAAAAAGTTCGGATGATTCTTCCAGCCTCGATATAGGTATTGTTGTACGGATTGTACGGCTTTCTCCCTTGATTTTCCATGAAATTTTCCGCATCAATCTCAAATACTTGCTGTTCCTCGGGCTGCTGAGCTTGCACTTGATTGGCTGGAGCTGTCTGCATAATTGCCATCTGATGAGTAAGAGCATCAATTTTTGCATTCAGTGCAGTCAGTGCATCGAATTCTAGTACTCCAGCCTTTTTCTCCTTATTAACATCTGGTCATCCAATGTTGCTTTCAGCCATGTTTCCAATAATTTCCCATGCATCTGTTGGTGTCTTCCTGAATTGGCTTCCGTTAGCAGCAGCATCCAACATGGATCGAACAGATTGATCAGCCCCGTTGTAGAAAGTCTGATTCTGCTGGCTCTGAGTAAGATTATGTTGAGGACACATACTCAACATCTTTTTGAATCGGGTCCAAGCCGCATGTAGAGATTCAGCTTCCTTCTGCCTGAATGAGATGATTTCAGAAAATAGTTTTTCCATCTTCGTGGGAGGGAAATACTTGTTCAAAAAAGTCTGAACAAGTTAGTTCCATATAGTAATAGAACCAGCAGGCAATTCATCCAGACATTCAACAGCTTCTCCTTGTAGAGAAAATGGGAATAACCGCAGTCACACTGCATCAGATGTTACCCCATTAACCTTTAAAGTGTCGTAGATCGACAGAAAACGCTTCAGATGATCATAGGGGTCTTCCACAGATGTACCCCCAAATCTTTCTTGCAGCTGAATCATCTGAATGATTGAAGGCTTCAATTCAAAATTATTCGCCTCCACAGTAGGGCGACCTATGCTAGATCCAAAACCTTCAGTAGGTGGACAAATGATGTCTAGAACAGTTCTATTGTCCGCCATTTCTTCTTCTGATTCAGATTCTGTTTCATGTTCAAGATAGATAGATCTCTTGGCCTTTCGGATTCTGCTGAGCGTGCGTTCGATCTCCAAATCAAGTGGTAATAACTCCCTGGATCGAATGTTATGCCATGCACAATAGATAGTACCTAAAATTACCAAGAAATAAAATTCAGAATTTATGAAAATAAACAAAGTATAATCTCAAGCGAAATAAAAATTCTGATATTAAACAATCCCTAGCAACGGTGCCAAAAACTTGACCGCTAAAATCGGTGTGATTAAAATCAACTGGCAAGCGTACCAGGTCAAGTTATAGATAGTGAATAGAATCAGATGTCGAACCCACCGGAACTGTATAAATATGACTACCAGAATATAATCATCTCTACTTAATCTAGACTAATCAAAAAGAGTTATTTCATATTTTAAACTAAGAAATTAAATTGCAAAGAAAATTCAACTCAATAAAAACGCAACAGATATTTTTGGATTAAATTCGATAAAGAAAAAACTCGATTAAGGATTTACGTAGGTACCAGACAAATTATGTAACAAGTAGTCAATTCAAGACTCAGATTTAATCTTATATCACGGGAATTCTCTTAATTTGTTCAAATGAATATTTATAAAACAATGAAACCTATTCAAATATTGACGGATTTAATCTTTCGTAATTCTAATCAAATTTGAATGCATGACGAACGGTGAAAATTCAGTTTACACCCAAAACGCACAATGAAACCGAATTCTATTTCTAGTCGGTTTTACAATATGTTGATTATCAAAGTGATCGAAATCGAAACCTCCTCTGTTGACTTGGAATCAATTAACATGCAAGCAAATAACTGTCCAGATCATTCACAAGACAAATATAAATTCGAAAATCAATAAAATAAAATCAAGTCTGAAAATTCTAAAATAAACATCCAAGTTTTCTACATAAATTGTCTGACCCAATCACGTGGCCTTGATCGAAAGAGAAAAACTACTCAAAGTTGAACATAGTTCAAAAACAAAAGTTTTTAATCTCAAACATCAACTTAGAATCAAAAATAAAAAGAAAAGAAGAAAGGTAGAATCAGAGATGATGATCAGCCGCCTCTTGCCTTCGAATGCATTGTGTAACCCTTATTCTGATGATTAAGTTCGTATTTATATGCCCAAGGGTCTTCAAATGATAGTATCCTTCCCAAGCAAGAGTTTCCAAAAATATAAATTATGTACGCTTCTCTCGCTCGAGTGAGCATGACTCTGTTCCGGAGGATTTCTTTGCTCGCTTCTCTCGCTCGAGCGAGCATGACTCTCGCTCGAGCAAGCAACTTTCTGTCTCGGAGGATTTGTGGCACGTTTCGCTCGCTCGAGCGAGCACAAGTCTCGCTCGAGTGAGACACTTTGACTTTTTTCCTTGATCTCACGGCCTCGCTCAAATGAGTATAGCCTCTCGCTCGAGCGAGTGTAACTCTGTCCAAAAATCATGATTTTTTCGAGTTTCCATACAAAATGGACCAGGAAGAGTATTATGCAGACAAATGCATTAAACATGCTAAAACTAAATAAAACAACAACAATAACATATGAATGCATGAAAAACAAACACAAAAATATGAATATGAAACACAGTTATCAACGTTCAACTAAAAAGAGTTAAAAATACAATCACAATATATGCATGTTCCATGAAATAAGCAATTTCTTTAGACGTTACACTTGAAAAAGATTTCTGCATTTCAATATTTGAGCTTAAACTTTTTTTCACAACCACTTGGATTTTTTATGTATGGACTTATAGTAATTGTATGAATTGAAGACTCGTTGCTGCTTAAAATCCAATATCATGATATTATAATTTCTAACAAAATAAAAGATGAAAACCACTAACATACTCATGCACGAATAGTAAAGAAACACAAAGCTAAATAAAAAAAGAATAAAGAACACAAAACTAAATAAAAAAAATAAAATCACTTGCATGAAAGAAAGAAGTTTGTATACCTCCATTTCCGAGTCTTCAACAAATAAGATGTGGTAAAATTTAAATAAATATAATGCCATATATATACATATATTTTCTTATGTTCAATTCACAAACAAAAAAAAAGCTATTTGTTGACAAATATAATGTATGAATAAAATCATACACAATAAATCTAACTCATCTTAATTAACATCGTATAAAAAAATTCTCAGTTTTACCTATTGCAAAGCATATATATATATATATATATATATATATATATAAAAAGCTAATATATATATATAAGGCAAATACTAATGTCCTTTCGTCATTTTCTTTCAAAATCTATATACCTCTATTCGGGGAACAAAGATAACGACGACAATCTTTTTTTTATTATCATACATAATGTGGTACACACTCAAAGAAAAGCTACCAATACAAAATGAAAAACAATAAATACAAAATTTATCTACATGATATTTTATCAAACAATGTTAAAATCACAAAATTCATAGCCAATAATAGAAAATTTCACCGATGTCTTGCAATTCTAGCAATGTAAATTACCTCGCAAGATCAGTATGTTGCCTTTTTGTATCACGCCAATCTTAATGGCGCTTCACCGAGATGTGTACAAACCCACCTCAATGCGATGCCTAGAATAATCAGTATATTGCCTTTTTTATAAGAACACTCATATTAACACATACTATACTTTCTAGCCAATGTGGTGTGTAACTTAATATATTGCAACATGCATGTGTATGATCTGGACAAATTTTATATTTACATCAGAAAACCCTCGGATTCAGCAAATTGTCACATTCTGTGATAATATCAAACTCTGACTATGAAAAATAGTACCAAAAACTGAGAACTTTCAGATTAAAGATAACTGAAAATCTAGATGAAATACCTAAGCTAGATCGACATTGGAGAATAGAAGCTTTTGTTGTTGGAAATAAAAGAATTTAACTTGTTCACATTTTGTAAAAGATATTGGATCCCAGAAAAATGTGAAATAAAATTAGAAAATACTTATGTTCTCATCTTTAAGTTTTCTCTTCTCTATCTCTGTAGTGACCCAATCCGGATCCACTACCTAATCAGAGTTATAGTAAAAGCGCACGCAATAAAAGCTTAAAGCGTAAAGAGCGGATAATTAAAATACAACGAATCCAATCGGCAGAATACAACCGACGCTATCACAAGTGTATAAATTCTGTTATACAACGAATTCGAAGGTTCAGGATAAATAAATCCCTACCCTCTACAACCTCGCACTCCCCATGCTCAATCCTGCTGAGAGCCACCTGGACCGTCCAGCCTCAAACCTGCCCCGCCACAAGGTACACAATACCAGAACACAGGGGCGTGAGCTAGAACGCTCAATACGAAGCAATGATATAAATACAAATATGTGCACACAGATGATTTAAAACTCAAGTGAAAACACTTGCTCATGGCGCCGGGAATATACAGCACCGGCTAGAGAGCTACTCCGCGGGGTACTCGTATATTCCATATTAGGGCTGAGCCAACCCCATCCTGACCCGAATCCAAAACAGGATACAAGTCCCATATGGAAACTGTCATACCTGACTTGAGTCCAAAATGAGATCATCGTTCCCTATGGAGACTGTCAATGACTCATATCTCTCCGGATGCAGTCACACGTAAAATCATGTATGTGCTAAGACGGTAAAACATGCTAAAACATGATAAAATATATAGCACATACTCATGCAACATATAAGAAAATATATCATGCCGGCTATCTCGGTCAGTACTTACGTACCTCTAACACTGCTGGTCAAACCTAGCTCTGCTGGTCTAGACTCCAAGCCTATTAGTCCAGTCTACTAGCTACTACAATGCAAATATCCATGCATCAACAATTAAGCTCTAAAAGTCTTAACTAAACTATTGCATACTCCTAAATATTTTTAGGATGCCAAAGCTAAACCTGTGTCCGTCGTTAGCCCTTTGCTGACGATAGCCTCAAAACTAGGTCGTAGCTCCGCGACGACGTCTAGATCACTAAGCCACTTCTGGATTCCCCGTAGGATTCCTAGATCTCCCTAGATCTGAGTTAGAAGGCTTAGGAATCGAGAGAGAAGAGAGGAAATTGGTGTGAGAAAAATGAATTCTCGGACCCTCTATTTATAGGCAACGTTCGGAGCCTCCGAACCTGGTTCAGATCGTCCGAACTCGATCGGAACCTCCGATCCTTCCTTCGGAACGTCCGATCGCTCAATATTACGTCAGCCATGATGTCACCTTGCTGACGTAAGCGATGACGTGTGCCCTGGTCCAGATCGGAACGTCCGATCTTATCGACAAAGCGTCCGATCTCGATCGGAGCCTCCGATCCTGGCACGGAGCTTCCGATCCACTTCGGATCGTCCAAACTCCTCTTCGGACCGTCCGATCCTGCTGAACCAATTCAACTAATTCGAGTGTTCTGAATCCATTTCTGAAGTCCGTTATCCCAACAGGAACTTACTTAATCATGTTTTACTTAATCTAGATATGATCACGTGATTAACTACTCATTAATCACTTAATTAGAAATGCGGGTTACTACATTCTCCCCCACTTAAGAAATTTCGTCCTCGAAATTTAAGTCTTAGAGGAAAACATAAATAGCCAACCAAATGTTCTTTATTACAACTGAACAAGTACAAATTCGATACAAAGAAGTACAAAATCTCAAAATAACTCGGGCTGCTCGGCTAACATCCGGCTCTCCAACTCCCAAGTAGCTTTCTCTGTCCCTCTGTGTTGCCACTGTACCATAACCAATGGTATGCGCTTGTTACGAAGTACCTTGTCCTTCCTATCAAGAATCCGTTGGAGTTTCTCCACATATGATAGATCCCGGTCTACCTTCACCTCGGTCGGATGAAAAATATGTGACTCATCCGCCACATACTGCCTCAACAAGGACACGTGGAACACATCGTGGATCTCCGAAAGATCGGGTGGCAAGGCCAGACGATAAGCAACATCCCCAACCTTCTCGAGAATCTCGAAAGGACCAATGAATCTAGGTGTCAGCTTACCCTTGCGACCAAACCTCATAACCTTTTGGAAAGTTGACACACGCATGAAAACATACTCCCCTACTTCAAAATGAAGTGGCCTGCGGTGAGTGTTCGCGTAGCTAGCCTGTCGATCCTGGGCTGCCTTAACCCTGCGTCGGATCAAATCTACTGCATCAATCATCTGCTGAATCATCTGAGGACCCTCAACCTGACGCTCGCCAACCTCGTCCCAAAACAAAGGTGTACGACAACGGCATCCATAAAGAGCCTCAAATGGTGCCATGCCAATGCTGCGATGGAAACTATTGTTGTAGGCGAACTCCACCAAGGGTAAATGATCATGCCACGCTGGACCAAAATCCATCACCGCCGCGCGAAGCATATCCTCTAGAGTGCGAATAGTACGCTCCGATTGTTCGTCCGTCTCTGGATGATAAGCCGTACTCAAGCTCAAAGTAGTACCAAGGGCTCGCTGGAAACTACCCCAAATTCTTGAGGTGAATCTCGGATCTCTATCGCTAACAATGCTCAACGGAATCCCATGCAATCGAACAATCTCCCGCACATACAATTGTGTCATCCTATCAAAGGTTTAATCGCGGTTATAGGGAAGAAAATGCGCTGATTTCGACAACCGGTCCACGACAACCCAAATAGCATCACAATTCCTGGAAGACATAGGCAACTGGGTGACAAAGTCCATCGTCACATGCTCCCACTTCCATTCAGGAATCTCTAAGCTGTGAAGTAACCCTCCGGGTCGTCTAAACTCTGCATTGACTTGTTGACACACAAGGCATCGGGACACAAACTGATAAATGCTGCGCTTCATCCCTTTCCACCAAAATCGAGTGCAAAGATCCTTATACATCTTCATGCTGCCTGGATGTACAGAGAATCGACTGCGGTGAGCTTGCGATAAGATCTCATCCCTCAAAGTAGAATCCTTGGGTACCACAACTCGACTAGAAAGACACAACAGACCGTCTCCTTGCAGATGAAAACCAGAAGTCTTATCACCTTCAGCCAGTCGGGCCAACTTCTGAGTCTTCAGATCAGAATTCTGAGCTCCCCAAATTCGTCTGTATAGCGATGGCTCTGCAAGCACAGAAGAGACACGAATCCCTTATTGTTCTTTCTTATGACGGAACGTAAATCCCAAAGAACCTTGCGACTAAGCGCATCAGCAACGGGATTTGAAGAACCTGGATGGTACTTGATCTCACAATCGTAATCCTTCAAGAGATCCATCCAACGACACTGCCGCATGTTCAACTCAGCCTGAGTGAACAGATACTTCAAACTCTTATGATCGGTGAAGATCTCGAATCGTTCTCCGTAAAAATATTGGCGCCATATCTTAAGAGCAAAGACAATGGCTGCAAGCTCTAAATCATGTACGGGATAGTTCTCCTCGTGATTCTTTAGCTGTCTGGAGGCATAAGCAATCACGTGGCCATTCTGAGTCAACACACACCCCAAACCCTGGAGAGAAGCATCAGTGAAGACTACAAAACCACCTGATCCAGACGGTAAAGCAAGAACTGGAGTTGTCGTCAGACAACGTCTCAACTCACGAAAACTGTCTTCACAAGCATCAGACCAAACGAAAGAAACGTCTTTCTTTGTCAACTGAGTCAAAGGCTTAGCTATCTGAGAGAAATTCTCCACAAAACAACGATAGTATCCTTCTAAACCAAGGAAACTACGAATCTCAGAAGCTGTAGTCGGTCGCGACCAATTCAAAATAGCTTCGGTCTTGCTAGGATCAACAGATACGCCATCCTGAGAAATGACATGACCAAGGAACACAACTCGGTCAATCCAGAAGTCACACTTACTCAGCTTTGCGTACAGCTGTCTCTCCCTCAAGACCTGCAATACTGTATAGAGATGGTAGGCATGCTCATCCATGCTGCGAGAATACACCAAAATGTCATCGATGAACACCACCACGAACTTATCCAGAAAGTCGTGGAAAACTCTGTTCATCAGATCCATAAAAGCAGCTGGAGCATTCGTCAAACCAAACGACATCACTAGAAACTCATAGTGTCCATACCGCGTACGAAATGCTGTCTTAGGAACATCCTCCTGTCGAACTCGCAACTGATGATACCCAGACCGAAGATCAATCTTCGAATAGACAGATGTACCCTGCAACTGATCAAAGAGATCATCTATCCGCGGAAGAGGATACTTATTCTTCACTGTCGCTTGATTCAATTGGCGGTAATCGATACACAACCACATTGAACCATCCTTCTTCTTGACAAACAGTACTGGGGCTCCCCATGGCGAAACACTAGGTCTAATATAACCCTTATCAAGAAGATCTTGCAATTGCTTCTGCAGCTCTTTCATTTCTGATGGTGCCAATCGGTAAGGAGTTCTGGAAATCGGTGCAGTTCCTGGCACTAACTCAATGCCAAACTCAATCTCCCTTACTGGTGGCAAACCTGGAATCTCCTCCGGAAACACATCTGGAAAGTCACGAACCACTGGTATCTCTTGGATATCTGGCTCTCCTGAGGATGCGTCAATGGCGTAGATAAGGTAGCCTTCCCCGCCAGACTCTAAAGCACGTCGGGCCTTCAGAGCTGAAACCACTGGCATCGGGGGTCGCGCTCCCTCACCATAGAAATACCATGACTCGTCATCCTCTGGACAAAACTGAACAAACCTCTGATAGCAATCCATTATCGCTCGGTAGGTAGTCAATAGATCTATCCCAATGATGCAATCGAAATCCTCCATCGCTGGAATCATTAGGTTAGCACTAAGCTGATGTCCCTCAAAGTCCAAAACACAACCCCCAACTAGACGCTTGGCTAAAACCTCGCTCCCCATAGGAGTAAAAACCACTAGCAACACGTATAAAGGAATAAATGGCAATCTATATTTCTTAGCGAAACGTGCTGAGACAAAAGAATGCGATGCACCGGTATCAATTAAAACATATGCAGGAAAACCACTTAAACTACAGATACCTGCAATCATACGGTCACTGTCAGCCTCTGCCTGCTCCTGGTTAAGCAAAAAGACCTGACCCTGGGTACGTGGCCTTAATGAAGAATGACCCCGAGAAGGAGTCTGAGTAGGCTGTCTCTGAGACTGCTGTGGATGCTGGCGCTGCTGCGAATACTGCTGCTGGAAATGTGGCTGCTGGTACTGAGGTGGCTGAACAGATGCCTGAGAACCTCCGGAACCACTTGCTGCCCCAGTCAGCATAGGACAATCTCTCTTCATGTGACCCTCCTGACCACATTGGAAACATGCAGTGGCCGATCGACCACACTGCCCTGGCGGATGTCTGCGTCGGCACTGAATACACCGGTTCGGTCTCTGTCCACCAAAACAATGCACTCCACCAGTTCCAGAGGAAGAAGAAGAAGTACCTCCTGGCTTCTTGAAGGACTGTCCTCTCGGACCCAAAGGACTTGAGCTCGCTGGCCTGGAAGAAGAAGAGTAAAGTTACTGTCCTCGGCCTAGCGACAATGGTCCACCAAATCCTCGTAAGTCCCATCTCTGCCCACAGCAACCATCCGATGAATATCAGGGTTCAACCCCTGAAGGAAATTATCAAACTTTGTCATATAACTATCAGCAATATGAGGACAAAAGGGTACCAGATCAAAGAACTTCTGCTGGTACTCTTCGATCGTCATCGTCCCCTGTCGCAAACTCAACAACTCGCTGGCTTTTGCCTGACGAAGAGCTGGAGGAAAATAAAATCTCTGATAGGCAGTACGGAACTCAACCCAAGTAGCTGCACCTCTAGCTGCGATGAACGGTGCGGAAGTATACCTCCACCACTTCCTCGCCCTGCCCTCAAGCATAAAGGCAAGGATCTCCATCCTATCCTCAGTCGTGCAACGGAACTCCTGGAAGCACTGCTCCATCCTCTCCATCCAATCCTCTGCCTCTTCGGCTGTCTCACCACCCGTCAAAGGCTTCGGGCTAACTTCCTTAAACCTACGCATGCTGACTCGCCTGCGCTCCTTGTGCTGTCCCCGACATCTACGATCATCCGGATCGCCCCAACGACCGCCGTCTACGCTACCGTGACTCTCGTCGTAAAATGTCATCTGTTACATAAGAACAGATAATTACTTAATCTGCTTTACGATATTCCCAGTGCAATGCGTCACTCTGATACCAAAAATGTAGTGACCCAACCCGGATCCACTACCTAATCAGAGTTATAGTAAAAGCGCACGCAATAAAAGCTTAAAGCGTAAAGAGCGGATAATTAAAATACAACAAATCCAATCGGCAAATACAACCGACGCTATCACAAGTGTATAAATACTGTTATACAACCAATTCGAAGGTTCAGGGTAAATAAATCCCTACCCTCTACAACCTCGCACTCCCCAAGCTCAATCCTGCTGAGAGCCGCCTGGACCGTCCAGCCTCAAACCTGCCCCGTCACAAGGTACACAATACCCAAACACAGGGGCGTGAGCTAGAACGCTCAATACGAAGCAATGATATAAATACAAATATGTGCACACAGATGATTTAAAACTCAAGTGAAAACACTTGCTCATGGCACCGGGAATATACAGCACCGGCTAGAGAGCTACTTCGCGGGGTACTCGTATATTCCATATCAGGGCTGAGCCAACCCCATCCTGACCCGAATCTAAAACAGGATACAAGTCACATATGGAAACTGTCATACCTGACTCGAGTCCAAAATGAGATCATCGTTCCCTATGGAGACTGTCAATGACTCACATCTCTCCGGATGCAGTCACACGTAAAATCATGTATGTGCTAAGACGGTAAAACATGCTAAAACATGATAAAACATATAGCACATACTCATGCAACATATAAGCAAATATATCATGCCGGCTATCTCGGTCAGTGCTTACGTACCTCTAACACTGCTGGTCAAACCTAGCTCTGCTGGTCTAGACTCCAAGCCTACTAGTCCAGTCTACTAGCTACTACAATGCAAATATCCATACATCAACAATTAAGCTCTAAAAGTCTTAACTAAACTATTGCATACTTCTAAATATTTTTAGGATGCCAAAGCTATACCTGCGTCCTTCGTTAGCCCTTTGCTGACGATAGCCTCAAAATTAGGCCGTAGCTCCGCGACGACATCTAGATCACTAAGCCACTTCCGGATTCCCCTTAGGATGCCTAGATCTCCCTAGATCTGAGTTAGAAGGCTTAGGAATCGAGAGAGAAGAGAGGAAATTGGTGTGAGAAAAATGAATTCTCGGACCCTCTATTTATAGGCAATGTTCGGAGCCTCCGAACCTGGTTCGGATCGTCCGAACTCGATCGAAACCTCCGATCCCTCCTTCGGAGCATCCGATTGCTCAATATTACGTCAGCCATGATGTCACCTTGCTGACATAAGCAATGACGTGTGCCCTGGTCCAGATCGGAACGTTCGATCTTACCGACGGAGCGTCCGATCTCGATCGGAGCCTCCGATCCTGGCACGGAGCTTCCGATCCACTTCGGATCATCCGAACTCCTCTTCGGACCGTCTGATCCTGCTGAACCAATTCAACTAATTCGAGTGTTCTGAATCCATTTCTGAAGTCCGTTATCCCAACAGGAACTTACTTAATCATGTTTTACTTAATCTAAATATGATCACGTGATTAACTACTCATTAATCACTTAATTAGAAATGCAGGTTACTACAATCTCAGAGGCTAAATTAAAAATAATTCAAGAAAATGAGGTAACGTTAAAAAACTTCCAAAATAATTTACTTTAAAAAAACTACACTGAAGCAAGTAAAAAATCAAGATGTCATTTGCTCAAAAATATAATTGTCATATCACAACTTACTTACCATTTTCACTATTGCTTTAACCTAAATGCAAGCTAAAATAAAAAAATATCTTCAATACAAATAAATATTGAAAAAATTCAATTGCATTACTTTTTGTAGGATAATTTAAAGGAGAAAACATGTGACATGCATAAACAGGGAAGCCAATATTCAAATGGATGGTTTGCGTGAAATTAAGTGATTAAAGAAAATCTTGTTGAGCATGAAAAAAAAACCTCGTTAATATGAATATGACACAACTTCAACATGCATCCTTTTTATTTCTCCATCTTTGACATCAAAAATAAACAAATATCAATGTAAGAAAGCACCGGCCAAAAGTATGTTTTGAAGATGGAAGAAGCGCAAAATTTATCATTGAACAAACAAATTGATCATCTGATGCAAAACCCAGAAGCTAAACTAAACATAATTGAATCCAAATAATTTAACCTCATCAAACGGCTGATCCTGCCACTAGCTATTCAGATTAAAAAAAAGAATCCTCATAAAATTTCCCCCTTTAGCATCCAACAACTTCTTAGTTCAAGGATTCAATCTAGTTTGTAGCATATATCATAAGCTTCAATCCAATACACCACAGTGTAGCTACTAGTTACAACATATAACAATGATAAATTGATATTTCATTTAAAACTCTCCTCCTTTCAAGAAAAACATTCAAAATTAGAAATTAAAGGGTGTCACTTAGAGTTGAACCTGACTCCTTCTCTTCAAAATAAAGATAGTTTACCGGCTACGCCAAATGAAAATTTAATAAAATTTTACTAGTTTATATATATATACTAAGAATAAAAAATTTTGTGAGGGCCACACTGTAAATCCGCCCCAGAACGCAAGTAATATTACTAGGTTGAGCAACATTCCAATTAAATATGCATTTACATTTTTTGGCACCTTGTAATGAAGTGCTACCATGAACATCTTTAATTTTGCAAGCGTGCTTGTGAAATTCTACCAAATATCCATTGTCATTTAATTGACTAATGCAAATTAGATTATAGCACATGCTTTCAACTAATAACACATCTTTAATAATAATATTTTTGTGGATATTTATTATCAAAAGTGATTTTCGGTCCTTTGTATTTTGTCACTTCTGAAAGTAGCATGAGTTATCATATCATTTTCCTTGAGCACCTACTGTATGAATACCATATAGAGCTACTGATATCAAAACTATTCTTTATTTCCTGAATGCACAAGAGTAAGCAGATGGTACCTAATCTATTTGGGTTTAAAATAAAATTAGATCATTTGAAACCCACATTTGTACTATCATGATGGGACATGTACTTAGAATGTCCAATGGGGTGTGTGCATTAAGAGATCTATCGTTACTCTTAACAAATTTCACCCTCTAAAAAGTGTAGCATGCCTGAATCTAACTGGATCATAATTTCAATAAGATATATGTTTCTGTTGGACTAATTTAGATGTGAATGGAATTCATTAATTTCCTTCCATGTGCTCGGTTGGATTTTATTTCATTATTTTGCCTTCCATGTGCTCTGTTGGATTTCATTTATTCACATGGTCCCTCCACATTTATTATTCCAGCTGCTGGTAGCCCTTTACCTTGTCTGGATAGTAAAGTGTCGGTAGCATGCATGTATATGTAATAGATAGAATTCATTCCTTCAGTACTACACACTCTGAATAAAATAATTTTCTAACCTTCTGCTGCTTCTTCCTCGTGCATGCTAATGCTTCTGTTATCTTCTTCATTTCTGGGCAGCTACGTTTTTATTTGTGCATACTTCTGAAGCTTCTGCTCGAGCATGCTCTACCTCATCCTAGCTCCTGTTTTGCTCGTGCATGCTCTAGCTAGTTTCAGTTCATGCATTTCTTTTTCTGCTCATTCTCGAGCCACTAAGTTTCCTGCCAGTGCTCGCTTTTGAGATTCAATGTGACATCGTTACGGTATAATTTCAATTCGTCGGTACGTGTAGTACCTTCGTGCTAGATGACTACACGGTTTTACTGTTGTATCCTGGGAAACAGACGTCCGTTGTGATCCTCCGAGCACATACGGGAGAGGACGAATCTGTTCTAAGAAAATTGTAGTTTTACAGGCCTCGGTTGTCTGTTATATGTTAACAGTGGTTTATGGTTTATTCAAAAGGTTCACGTGACTAGTTTGTCCTACAAACTTAAAACAGATCCTTCGTCGTTGTTTGGTTACGTGAATCAAGTTCATACATGGACGCCTATTCGACTCACTCAAATGTTCCAAAGGTAACTCTTCCTGGTGCCGCTGCTACGATGACTCTAAGCCATGCTGATAGGCCGGAGAAATTTGAGGGCTTGAATTTCAAAAGGTGGCAACAAAAGATGTTGTTTTACTTGACCAACTTGAATTTAGCAAAGTTCCTCTCTGAGGATGCTCCAAAACTTGTTGAAGGAGATGCACAGACTACTAGTGTTGTTAATTCATGGCACCATTCAGATTTCTTGTGTAGAAATTATATAATGAATGGTTTGGCTGATTCACTGTACAACGTGTATAGTGAGAAAAAGACGGACCGAGAGTTATGGGAGTCTTTGGATCGGAAATATAAAATCGAAGATGTCAGGGCTAAAAAGTTTATTGTTGGGAAATTCTTGGACTACAAGATGATCGACTCTAAATCAGTGATCAGTCAGGTTCAAGAACTCCAAGATCTCTTGCATGATATACACGCTGAGGGCAAGGTGCTAAGTGAAACTTTCCAAGTGGCAGCAATTATTGAAAAGTTGCCTCCTGCTTGGAATGATTTCAAGAATTATTTGAAGCACAAACGAAAGAAGATGAATGTTGAAGAGCTCATTGTTTGACTTCGTATCGAGGAAGACAACAAGAGTTCTGAAAAACGATTGTATTCTCCAAGTGCTGCTAAAACTAATATCAGAAGAAAAATTCAAAGGTAAAGAGATTTGCTGGTGGAGGCTCCAAGTTGGGCCCAAATAAAGACACATTCAAAAAGAAGTTTTTTGATATGTGCTATAATTGTGGTGGTCTGAGCGACAAGTCTTCTGAATGCAAGAAACTGAAAAGAAATCGTGAGTCAAATCTCATGGAGGACATATCTAAGGAGGTTTCAAACATGGACCTCTATGCAGTCATTTATGATGTGAATCTAATTGGTTCAAACCCAAGATAATGGTGGATCGACACTGGTGCCACCCGTTATGTTTGTTAAGACAAGGACATATTTGCTACTCTTAATGAATCAGAGAATGTTGAAAAATTGTTTATGGGCAATTCTGCTACCTCTGATATCAAAGGACAAGGGAAAGTGATCTTAAAGATGACGTCTGGGAAAGAGCTGACTCTCAATAATGTGTTGTATGTTCCGGAGATTCGGAAAAATCTAGTATCTGGTTCACTTTTAAGCAAGCATGGTTTTTGCATTGTCTTCGAGTCAGATAAGGTTGTTTTGTCTAAGAATGGAATGTTTGTTGGCAAAGGTTATGTAAGCAGTGGTTTGTTCAACCTTAATGTAATGATGATTAAGCCTGCTATTAATAAAATGAAATCTTCTGCTTACTTGCTTGAGTCTTTCAATTTGTGGCATGGTAGACTGGGACATGTTAATTATGATACGATTCATAGATTAATTAACTTAAAGAGTATTCCTATATTCCAAATTAATAAACAACAAAAATGTCAAACATGTGTTGAGGCAAAACTAACAAGATCATCTTTCAAATTCACTGAAATCAATAATGGAATCCTTGATTTAATTCATACAGATGTATGTGATTTAAAAGGAGTGCAAACACGTGGTGAAAATAAATACTTCATTACTTTTGTTGATGATAGCACAAAATATTGTTATGTGTATCTTCTTAAAAGTAAAGATGAAGCTATTGAAAAATTTTTCCACTATAAAAGTGAAGTTGAAAACCAACTTGACAAGAAAATTAAGGTGTTAAGAAGTGATCGTAGAGGTGAATATGAATCACCATTTGCTGAGTTTTGTACTCAACATGGTACAAGACACGAAAGAACAGCACCTTACTCTCCTCAGCAAAATGGTGTTGCAGAGAGGAAAAACCGAAATTTGAAAGAAATGATGAATTCACTGTTATTGAGTTCTAGTTTACCACATAATATGTGGGGGGGGGGGGGGGAAGCTGTTCTAACAGCTAATTACCTTTTAAATAAGGTACCCGAAAAGAAACAAGATAAAAGCCCATATGAATTATGGAAAGGAAGAACACCATCCTATCAATATTTGAGAGTGTGGGGGTGTCTTGCTAAAGTAGTTGTACCTACTCCGAAAAAGGTAAAGATTGGACCTAAAACTGTTGATTGCATTTTCATTGGATATGCACAAACAGTAGCGCTTATCGTTTTCTTGTATATGAATCTCAAATTCCTGATATTCATAAGAATACAATAATATAATCAAAGAATTCTTCGTTTTTCGAACATGTGTTCCTTTGTAAATCTAAAGAAGAACCAAGTTCTTCCAAAAGATCACACGAGGCAATGGAACAAGAGGTTAATCAGGAGATTGAACCTAGACGTAGCAAGAGATCTAGGACTGAGAAATCTTTTGGTCCGGATTTCATCACTTTCATGTTGGAAAGTGAACCTCAAAGCTTCAAGGAAGCTATGAATTCATCTGAAGGGCCTCAATGGAAAGAGGCTATAAATTCTGAAATAGAATCTATTTTGCAAAATCATATGTGGGAACTAGTGGACCTTCCTCAAGGAAGCAAACCTCTAGGTTCAAAATGGATTTTCAAAAGGAAGATGAAATCAGATGGAACAATAGATAAGTATAAAGCCAGATTGGTAATCAAGGGTTACGGTCAACGTGAAGGGCTTGATTACTTTTACACTTATTCTCCAATAACGAGAATAATTTCAATCCAAGTGATACTTGTCATTGTCGCTTTGCAAAATCTTGAAGTACACCAAATGAATGTAAAGACTGCTTTTCTAAATGAAGATTTAGAAGGAAAAAATTTACATGGAACAACCCAAGGGATTTTCTGCACCTGGGCAAGAAAATAAGGTTTGTAAATTGGTGAAGTTTTTATATGGTTTAAAGCAAGCACCAAAACAATGACATGAAAAATTTGATAAAGTCATGCTAGGAAGTAGATTTAAAATCAATGAGTGTGACAAATGTGTATACGTTAAGGACATTGAAAATGGATGTCATTTTATGTCTTTACGTAGATGACATGCTTATCATCGGGAGTAATGATAAGATGATTCAATCCACTAAAATATTGTTGAACTCAAAATTCGACATGAAAGATTTGGGATTAGCCGAAGTCATCCTTGGAATTAAAATACATAGAACATCAGAAGGGATAGTTCTAAGTCAGTCACATTATGTGCACAAAATACTTGAAAAATTCAGTAAGGATGACTTTGCATTGGCTAGAACCCCAATAGATACAAGTCAACATTAATCGAAAAATCGGGGTGAGAGTATCTCCCATTTAGAATATTCTCGAGTAATTGGAAGTCTGATGTACTTAATGGGTTGTACACGACCAGACATAGCATTTGCAGTAAGAAAATTAAGCAGATTCACGAGTAATCCTGAAGTTGAAAACTGGAATGCAATTGTCAGATTTCTAAGGTACTTAAGGTATACTCGTGATCATAGGCTGCACTATACCAGCTATCCTGCTGTAATTGAAGGATACAGTGATGCAAACTGGATATCTGATATGAAAGACTCAAAGTCTACAAGTGGATTTGTATTCACTTTAGGAGGTGCAGCAATATCATGGAAATCTTCTAAACAAACCTTTAAAGCCAGATCCACGATGGAATCTAAAATTCATAGCACTTGATAAGTGTGCTGAAGAGGCTGAATGGTTGTGTTTGTTCTTAGAAGATGTTCCTGGGTGGGTAAAAACTGTGTCATCTATTTGCATACATTGTGACAGTCAATCTGCAATAGGAATGTCACAAAGTAATATGTATAATGGTAAGTCTAGACATATACGTCGTAGACATAACACCATTAGATAACTACTCTCAACTGGAGTTATCTCTATTGATTACGTCAAATCAAAGGATAATATAGCGGATCCGTTAACCAAATGGTTAAACATAGAGTTAGTTGAAAAATCGTCAAAAGGAATGGGACTGAAGCCTATGGAATAAATTGGTGTGAAGGAAAACCCAACCTATGATGACTGGAGATCCCAAGAATTAGGTTCAATGGGACAACCTAACCGCACTAGTTTGGTAGATCAATGTGGGGTTAATCCCCAATCTATTCCTATTCAAAACGGTGAATGTTGAGGATAAGCATATGGCTTTTAATGATTCTGATGGAGTTAAACATAGAATCACCTATGTGAGAGAGAAGTGGAGCCGCATCGAAGAAATTGCTAGGCACAATTCTAGATCCTCTTACAGAACCAGGTGGTAGTGCTTAGTTGCGTCATGCCCAAATTACCCAACTCAATTAGATAACCACGAAAAATGTAGTAGTGTGAGTAGGGATCGTTCCCACGAGGAAAGGTAAATTTAATGTGTTCTAACCAACTTAAAGGGGATTTTTGAGTTTTGGATTAACTACTGAAAATTAAACAATTAAAAATTACTAAAACCACTAGCATGCAATAACGAAAATTAAACTGGAAAAAAATCAATAAGAGATGAGACTTGGTATTGGTCGACTACACCCTTGATATTCATTCATTCAATCATCGATTCCCTAAAAATAATTAATCCTATTAAATATTCATCATTGAAAATCAAATTCCTATTTTACCTTAATTTTAGTTGATTAGAAAACAGCATTCTAAATTAACCCTTACCAATAAATTAACCCGAATTCCAGCGATCTAGATTTAAATTTACGGTAGCGTTCAAACTAGTAAAACTGACGAATCTAGACAACACAAACACCAGCGATTCTATTTAGCCTAGTCAATAATTGATCCTACGAATTAATAAATTCAACAGCAGAAAATATCAAACGTAGTCGCTTTGCAAATTAGTTGATTCAAACAATTACGGATTTGAATTCTAATTTAGCTATCGTTTGCAAAACAAAATCCTAAGATGACCAATCCTAAAATCTCGCATACAAACATGAAATAAAACAGATCAAAAATCAATATTCAACAGGAATTAAACACTGAAAATCGAATCTCATGAATAAATTATATCAAGGTTTCGTCTCCCTCAACCAAGTATAAAAGTTAGCTACAACGATTCATGAAAACTCAAGAAAAATTCAAAAGAAGAGAAGAAAACTTGAGAGCAAATTAAAAAGAATAAAACCTAGCCGCCTTAGAGGTTGTCCAAAATCTGATAATAATCCCCCAAAAACGGAATTAAAAGCCTAATAAAGTCTAGAGTCCAAAATAAAAGAGTTTCCAAAATTACAAAATCCTTCCCGAACAGCCTCGTGCACTCGAGCGCTGGAGTACGGCCGCTCGATCGCTCAATAATATGCAATTCTCTGTTTTTCAAACTTCTTGGTCGCTCGATCGCTCAAGTTCATCCGCTCGAGCGCCCAAAAATCTCCGATTTTCTGCCTCCCTTTTCTTCAACTTTGGCACCTCCTACACATTAAACCCGGAAATATGTTATGAAGCTAAATGCATGCAAATTACAAAACTAAGATAAAACAAGAGCAAAAGCAAATGAATGCATGCAAAATACTAACAAAATAACATCAAAATATGCAAACAAAACACGACTATCAAATACTCCCACACTTAACCCTTGCTCGCCCTCGAGCAAGTCATGCAAAACAAAATGAAACAAGACTAATACATAAGTAAGGACGATCATGCATAAAACAGCCTCAAAGAAAACCATTTTCACCCAAAACAAGCTCATAGCTACTCTCAATCATCAATGATACACCTTCAGTCGAATGCGAACGTGTGTGTGTCATGTTACCCCAGTTACATGCAGCTTCAAAAGACAAAGTTTCAAGACTGTTCGCCGACCTATAACAATTTAGTGCAAGCCTCACCATCAAGAACTCTCCTCTCAACAATCTATCAACATAACATAAACTCTCTTAAGAAGACTACACATCAATTATTTTGAAATTTTTTTTTCCAGTCCCAATAATTACCCACATACTTAGCTATGAAATAATGAATAGCATTTCATTCACATTCCAAGCCCGGATGGAACTGATGCCTTACTATTTTTTTTTTTTTTGCAAGGCTTAACCCCATTTTATCCGCAAACTTAGCCACAAACAAGATGAGTAGGATTTCAAACATCTCGCTCGCAACCCGGATGGAGGCGATTGCTCAAAAGCATGTTATACAAGTTTGTTCCAAAAAAACAAGAGAGTGAATGCTCTATCAATAAGATTATCAAGACTTAAGAACCGTCAAGTTTCACAAATACCTATTGTCGTGCAATGGTGCAACAGACATCCACGATATCTAATACATCACTACACTTCACTGGTTAAACAAGCGTGCTTAAAATATTCAACAAACAACCTCTGGTTTTTCATATCCAATCAAAAGTCAAAATTTTTCAAAAAAATCATCATTTTTCAACTATCTCATCATAGGTCGACAACTCATCCTCAACTTATGAATTTTGACAACACAAACGACAACAACAACAATACGATGCAAAACAACACAAGAAAAAAAACAATACAAACAAAATGCAAAATGCATGCCATGAAACCCCCCCCCCCCCCCCCCCCAAAAACAAAAAAAAAATTAAACTAAGCATTGTCCCCAATGCATGCTAACACAAAATACAACCTATCAAAATTTAAAAAATTCTATGTAGAAATGCAAAATGAAACTCCCCTGTTTCAATGGTCGGCGGCGTCTTCCTCTTCATGCTCAGGAGGAAGGACAAGATTGGCACCATGAAAGTCGGAAGGCTATGGAAATGGGACAGCCGGTGGGAGCGTAGTAGGGTCGATCCCGAGTCGCTCTGAAATGCCTCGGCAAATGAAGTCCAATGCCTGAAAATTCGAGGCTACAGCGGTATTGAAGGAATTTTGATACTAAGCCTGATGGGCCAACTCCCTAATAGTGACAGTAGTAGTTCGGCGGGGGGGGTGGCGGAGGTCGTACAAGATCCGGGACCGGTATGAATTGATCATCCACTAGTAATTGGCTCATCCGATATGCACGCTTGGCATCAACAGTGGCGTGATCAATTGGGCGCATGGGTTGCAACCATTCTTCGTCGGGTCGATGGGGTACAGCGGCGTGCAAGCACAGTTGCGTGATAATCATCGGAAAGAAAAGAGTCGATGTCCTGGTAGTGATGGAATGCCTCAGCTGTGCGTGAATTACTCGCCCTGCATTCACCGGTAGATTGAGATCAAGAGCGTAAAGTAGCACGACTCTCTCAAGATGGACTTCGCTCGTGTGAGAAATAGGCATCAGACGGCGAGATACAAAAATGTACCAAGTGGCTGGATTCATATATAAATATTTCTCTTTGAAGCACTGAACCATGACAGGATCTTGCCAAGCAGCCCCTGCCATGCATAATTGTTTAATGATCTCGTCCATATCTGGGCGGAGGCTAGGCTCTGGTACAAACTATCGTCGACGTCGGGCGTCTCCAAAAGGCTATTCAGATCTTGGGGCGCATATGAAACTAAAATTCCTCGAACGAAGGCCTTGCTATCCATGCGCTCCGCAGCATTGGCGTAGAATTCCCTCACAATAGGGACAATATCCGGAGATGGTTGTCGAGAAAATGGCCCCCACCCTCGGTTCACGACTTGGTTAGCCACATCGTTGTCGTACCCCATTAGAGCAAAACCCCTCTCAGTAATAGGGGAGCGATGGGTTTTCGCATGATCGTATCTCTCTCGAGCGGCTTGGCTTACGAAACGTCCGAAAAGGTTGAGTGAATCGGAATCATCCCTTGTTCGTTGGTGAGAAGATTCGCTGCGCTCACGAGTGCTTTTCGGGCCCATAATGGTGTAAGAATAGCAAGAAACTTGATCGGGGTAATTTATCGAACAGTTGGCGTGCACTTGGAATTCCGGTGTTTCTGAGCAAAATGAGATGATGGATGAGTAGAGATGAGAAAAGTGGTGAGGAATCCAATTTCGGGAATGATACCTGCAAGATAGGAGGAACAATTGGTGAAAATTGCACAATTTGAAATTTTGGGGTTTAGGGTTCTAAGAGAAGTGAGTAGAAGGGGTAAAGAGAAGTGAAGAGAAAAGAAAGAAAAGAGAGTAATATACCCGCCCAGGGACGCGCGCTCAATCGCGCGAGTACAAGCGATCGAGCGCGCCCTAAAAAATAGGGGCAGAGAATTCGGAAAAAATGGGCGCTCGATCGCGCGAGTACGGGCGATCAAGCGCGCCCTAAAAAATATTTTTTTGCAGAATTTTCCAAAATTTTCCGAATAACGAATTAAAGAAAAAATAAACCAACACAACACAAAAAAAAAAAACAAATAAAAACAAAAGGGAGAGAAACACTGGGTTGACTCCCAGCCAGCGCTAAATTTGCAATCAGTCTATAGCTCGACTGTATGCCGCGATTTAGTCGACAATTGGCGGAGCATCGAGAGTGATCATGCTCGTCCCCTCCTATGTTTGCTTGGACTCCTTCATAGTAGTATTTAAGCCAGTGGCCATTCACCTTAAATATTTTGGAGGTGTCCAAACTTTGAATTTCGACTGCACCATGAGGAAATACATTAGTTACAACAAACGGTCCATTCCAACGTGAACGTAACTTATCTGGAAACAACCGAAGTCGTGAATGATAGAGCAGAACTTTCTGACCGACTTCGAAGGTCCGTCTAGAGATCATCTGGTCGTGGAATGCCTTTGTTTTGCCTTTGTAGATCTTTGAGCTGGCATAAGCATTATTTCGGATCTCTTCCAACTCTTGCAACTGCAGCTTTCGGTGCGCACCGCTCTCATCCATCTGCATGTTAAAGTTTTTGATAGCCCAATAGGCTCTATGATCCAATTCCACTAGCAGATGACACGGTTTTCCAAAAATCAGCCGATATGGAGACATCCCAATCGGCGTCTTGAATGCGGTTCTATACGCCCACAAGGCATCATCCAAACGCATGCTCCAGTCCTTTCTTGTTGGATTCACGGTCTTTTCTAGGATGGACTTAATCTCTCGATTTGATACCTCAGCTTGACCGTTGGATTGCGGATGGTATGTAGTGGAGATCCTATGCGTCACATGGTACCTTTTAAGCAGACTCGCCACAGTACGGTTGCAGAAGTGTGTACCTCTATCGCTGATGATAGCTCGTGGAATCCCAAACCTAGAGAAAAGGTTGTGCTTGATAAATTCTGCAACAACTTTAGAATCGTCAGTACGGGTGGCCTTTGCTTCCACCCATTTCGAGACATAGTCCACAGCAAGCAATATATATATATATATATATCCATATGAACTAGGAAAGGGTCCCATGAAATCGATGCCCCAAACATCAAAGATTTCACAAACTAAAATAGATTGCTGGGGCATCTCCTTACGTTGGGAAAATATTACCTGTCTTTTGGCATTGAGTGCATGACTTACAGAACAAGTAAGCATCTCGAAATAAAGATGGCCAGAAAAAACCGCAATCTAGCACTTTTCTTGCGGTCCTTTTTGCTCCAAAATGGCCGTCACATGCATAAGAATGACAAAACGTGAGGATAGGGGTTACCTCGCTTGCGGGTACACATTGACGTATAACTTGATCAGCGCAGTGTTTCTACAAGTATGGATCATCCCACACATAATACTTTGCATCGCTCCGCACTTTGTCCCTTTGTGCCTTGGAAAATTCAGAAGGAAACCCTTGAGTCACTAAATAATTGACAATATTTGCATACCATGGTAATTCGGCGCTTGCTAAAAATAGTTGCTCATCCGAAAATTCTTCTCGCAAATTCAGCTCCTCATCAACATGGACCAGGCGACTCAAGTGGTCAGCAACTCGATTATCGGTTCCTCTTTTGTCCTTTATTTCCACATCAAATTCGCTTAAAAGGAGTATCCATCTTATCAGCCTTGGTTTTGCCTCCTTCTTTGCCATCAGAAAACGAAGAGCTGCATGATTAGAATAGACAATAACTTTAGTACCAAGTAAATAAAAGAGAAATTTTTCTAATGCAAAAACAACTGCTAGAAGCTCTTTTTCAGTGGTGGAGTAGTTTCGTTGGGCATCGTTCAGGATACGTGAAGCGTAGTATATAGCATGCGATGCTTTCCCAACTTTTTGTCCTAAAATAGTGCCAACTGCATAGTCACTGGCATCACACATAATCTCGAATGGCTTGCTCCAATCCAGTGGTTCGATTATTGGTGCAGATGTCAATGATTCCTTGAGTTTCTCAAAAGATGTTTTGCAAGGTTCATCAAACTCGAATGGGACATCTTTTTGCAACAGCTTGCACATGGGGGATGCGATCTTAGCAAAATCCTGAATGTACCTTCTGTAGAAACCTGCATGGCCAAGAAAAGAACGCACTTCCCGCACACATGTGGGATAAGGGAGGGACTGAATAATATCAATTTTAGCCTTATCTACCTCTATTCCCTTAGATTAAATGACATGTCCCAATACAACACCTTCCCCAACCATAAAGTGACATTTTTCAGAATTTAAGACTAAGTTGGTGTCGACACACCTCTTAAGGACAAGCACAAGATTATACAAACAGTTTTCGAATGAATTACCATAGACAGTAAAATCATCCATAAAAACTTCTAAGATATGCTCAATGAATTCAGAAAAAATACTAACCATACACCGCTGAAAAGTGGCCGGTGCATTGCAAAGTCCAAAAGGCATCCGTCGATAAGCAAAGGTGCCAAACGGGCAAGTGAATGTCGTCTTTTCTTGATCCTCTGGCGCAATAGCAATCTGAAAATAACCAGAATATCAATCAAGAAAACAATAATAAGGATGACATGTTAAACATTCAATCATTTGATCAATAAATGGTAAAGGAAAGTGATCCTTTCGGGTTCCTGCATTAAGCTTACTATAATCAATACAAACCCTCCACCCATTTTAAATACGGGTGGGAACCATCTCATCATCCTTATTCTTCAACACAGTGATTCCGGTTTTTTTGGGTACCACTTGAACCGGACTGACCCACTGACTGTCGAAAATTGGGTAGATGACCCCAACTTCAAGTAGTTTCAGAATTTCAGCCTTTACCACTTTCATCATAGGTGGATTCAACTTTCTCTGCGGCTGACGTGAGGGGTTCGCTCCTTCCTCCATCAAAATTCGGTGCATGCATGTTGAAGGGCTAATTCCCTTGATGTCTGCTATAGTCCACCCAATAGCAGTCTTGTGCTCTTACAATACTTTGACTAATTGTTCCTCTTGGTCGGCTTCCAAACTATTGGAGATGATGACTGGTAATGTTTCTCCTTCTCCAAGGAAAACATACTTAAGATGGTTTGGAAGTGTCTTTAATTCGACCACTGGTGCCTGCAAAACAGATGGAAGGCGCCGAGTATTAGAGATTGGTAAATATAAATAAGAGACATTACCTGACTGGGGTAGTTCAGGTGAATTATTCAACATCCCCTTAATCTCCTTCACTTCTTCGCTGAATCCAATTCCATCATCTTGCTGAGTGGGTGCAATAATAGCCACCTCTAGATCATCTTTTCCTGCATGCTCACAATAATCTTGTGCCAAGTAATCCACAATATCAACAGAAAATACACAATCATCACTATCAGGAAATTTCATGGCATCATAAATATTAAATTTCACAACCTCGCCATCAAACTCCATAGTGAGTGTGCCATTATGAACATCAATTTTGGTCATGGAAGTTTTCAAGAATGGTCTGCCTAACAGAATATGACTATTATGATCACCGTTTTCCATGTCTAGCACATAAAAATCTACAGAAAATACCAATTCATTCACTTGCACCAACACATCTTCTACTATTCCCCTAGGATATGCATTAGACCTATCCGCTAACTGAATGACAATTCCAGTTTTGTTCAATGGACTAAGTTTCAAGAATGCATAAATAGACTATGGCATAACATTAATTGATGCTCCTAGATCTAACATGGCCTTCTCAAGTCAAACATTCCCTATAGTGCATGGGATAGAAAACATACGTGGATCCTTGAATTTTGCGGGCAACTTTCGTTGGATCACAGCAGATACGTTCTCACAAAGTTCCACTTTTTGACAACCCTTCAGTGTCTGTTTCCTCTTTGCTGTGAGCAATTCTTTCAAGAACTTCACGTATCGAGGTACCTGCTTAATAGCATCTAACAACGGGATATTCATCTCAGATCTACAAAAAGTCTCATACAGATCCTTTATCCCTTCATCTTTTCTAGATTCCTTAAGTGCTAAGGGGAAAGGGGCAACAGGCTTATATTCAGACAGTGGAGGAAACTTATCTCTTGGCGCTTCTTTCATAGATGCTTCTCCATCAGTCGCCTTCGGTTCTTCTTGTGGCTTCTCCTTGGTTGAAGCCTCCACTTCTTTTTCCTTGATCTTCAACTCCTTCCCATTCCTTAGAGTGATCGCACTTGCGTTTTCTCTTGGGTTCGGAATTGTTGGAGATGGTAAAGCATGAGAATGCTGTGCTTCCAACTTATTGATGGCGGTGGCGAGTTGTCCCATCTGAGTATTCAAGTTTTGGATACTTGCTCTTGTTTCCTGTTGAAAATCTACAGTGTTAGTGGCAAGATCCTTAACAATATTTTCGAGAAATTCACCCGGTGTTGGTATCTGAGGTCGCTGCTGTTGTTGAGGGTACGGTGGCCTATAAGCTTGATTGTACGGTGGTGCTGGAGGCCCCGATTGATTTTCCTGAGGGTTCCCATATCTCAGATTTGGATGATCCGTCCAACCGGGATTGTATGTGTTGGAATAGGGATCATATTTCCTCTGTGGTGGTCCAGGAAATCCTCCAGTAGCATTGACATGTTCAACTGACTCTTCTTGAAGTGTGGGACACGTATCGGTAGCGTGTCCCACTGCAGCACAAATCCCACATGCCTTTGTAGTCTGTCCATTCCCTATAGCCATCTGACGCACAAGAGTCGTCAATTCAATTAATTGTTGTTCAAGGGAAGAGACATTTACCTCGTTGTTCTTTTTCAGTATATGCTCGTTCCTGATGGTGCCAAATTGTTGTGAATTGGCAGACATACTCTCTATCAAGTTCCTTGCTTGTGCCGGCGTCTTGTCCACAAAAAATCTTCCACTGGCTGCGTCTAGCATACTCCTGTCATGATGTAACAAACCTTCATAGCAAAATTGTATCAATTTATTTTCACTTATCTGGTGTTGCGGACAGCTGGCGCAAAGCTTCTTGAACCGCTCCCAATACTCATGCAATGACTCTCTGGAGTATTGCTTGATTCCAAATATTTCCTTCCGGATGTTCGCAGCTCTAGAGGCTGGGAAATATTTCTCCAGAAAGATTCTTTTCATCTCCGTACATGTCGTGATAGAACCAGAGGGCAAGTAATACAGTCAATCCTTAGCAGCACTCTTTAAAGAGAAAGGAAAGACCCTCAGTTGAATCTGCTCCTCTGTTACTCCATGGGGCTTCATACTCGTGCAAACCACATGAAATTCCATCAGGTGTTTATTCGGGTCCTCACCTGCAGGACCATGAAAGGAAGGTAATAAGTGAATTAATCCAGATTTGAGCTCAAAAGTAGCATTATTTTCTAAAGTAGGAAAAGTAATGCATAAAGATTGTTTATTGGGGTCAGGAGTGCCCAATTGTCGAAGACTCAGATTTGCATTAGCAACCATCTCTTCTTCTTCTGGAAAAGCAGCTCGAGCAGCGGCTTCGTGTTGTTGCCTACGGAGTTCTTTCAATGTCCGGGTCGTAGAGAAAATCTTCTTCAGCAAAATCTACTGAAAGCATGAACAAGAGAGAACTAGAAACAAAAAAAAGAGACGCGAATGAGATAAAACAGAACAAAATAAAAAGAAATATAACACAATAAATTAAACACCGTTCCCCGGCAACGGCGCCAAAATTTGGTAGCGCTTAGTCACGTCACGGCCAAATTACCCAACTCAATTAGATAACCACGAAAAATGTAGTAGTGTGAGAAGGGATCGTTCCCACGAGAAAAGGTAAATTTAATGTGTTCTAACAACCTTAAAGGGGATTTTTGAGTTTTGGATTAACTACTGAAAATTAAAAAATTAAAAATTACTAAAACCACTAGCATGCAATAACAAAAATTAAACTGGAAAAAAAATCAATAAGAGATGAGACTTGGTATTGGTCGACTACACCCTTGATATTCATTCATTCAATCATCGATTCCCTAAAAAAATTAATCCTATTAAATATTCGTCATTAAAAATCAAATTCCTGTTTTACCTTTATTTTAGGTGATTAGAAAACAGCATTCTAAATTAACTCTTACCAATAAATTAACCCGGATTCCAGCTATCTAGATTTAAATTTACGGTAGCTTTCAAACTAGTAAAACTAAATCTAGACAACACAAACACCAGAGTTTGTATTTAGCCTAGTCAATAATTGATCCTACGAATTAATAAATTCAACAACAGAAAATATCAAACGTAGTCGCTTTGCAAATTAGTTGATTCAAACAATTACGGATTTGAATTCTAATTTAGCTATCATTTGCAAAACAAAATCCTAAGATGTCCAATCCTAAAATCTCGCATACAAACATGAAATAAAACAGATCAAAAATCAATATTCAACAAGAATTAAACACTGAAAATCGAATCTCATGAATAAATTATATCAAGGTTTCGTCTCCCTCAACCAAGTATAAAATTTAGCTACAACGATTCATGAAAACTCAAGAAAAATTCAAAAGAAGAGAAGAAAACTTGAGAGCATATTAAAAAGAATAAAACCTAGCCGCCTTAGAGGTTGTCCAAAATCTGATAATAATCCCCCAAAAACGGAATTAAAAGCCTAATAAAGTCTAGAGTACAAAATAAAAGAGTTTCCAAAATTACAAAATTCTTCCCTAACAGCCTCGTGCGCTCGAGCGCTGGTGTACGGCCGCTCGATCGCTCAATAATATGCAATTCTCTGTTTTTCAAACTTCTTGGCCGCTCGATTGCTCAAGTTCATCCGCTCGAGCGCCCAAAAATCTTCGATTTTCTGCCTCCCTTTTCTTCAACTTTGACACCTCCTACACATTAAACCCGAAAATATGTTATGAAGCTAAATGCATGCAAATTACAAAACTAAGATAAAACAAGAGCAAAAGCAAATGAATGCATGCAAAATACTAACAAAATAACATCAAAATATGCAAACAAAACACGACTATCACCAGGCGTGTGTTCATGGCCAAACAAACACAATCATGAGAACAGGATTGTATCAGGTAGAGTCCTGTGTGAAGTATATCTTAATTTACTAAAACAGTTGTGCAGTTCAAAGACATCACGTCTACTGTCAACCAGTGAATTACTATACTTTCACAAGGGAAGGTTCAAAGAATAACATCTACCTATCCTATGCAGGATTCAACTATTAAACTTTATCACATATATCATAGTTTATCTTTCAAATTTCATTCATGTGGGGGATTGTTGGACTAATTTAGATGTGAATGGAATTCATTAATTTCCTTCCATGTGCTCGGTTGGATTTTATTTCATTATTTTGCCTTCCATGTGCTCTGTTGGATTTCATTTATTCACATGGTCCCTCCACATTCATTATTCCAGCTGCTGGTAGCCCTTTACCTTGTCTGGAAAGTAAAGTGTCGGTAGAATGCATGTATATGTAATAGAATTCATTCCTTCAGTACTGCACACTCTGAATGAAATAATTTTCTAAGCTTCTGCTGCCTTTTCCTCGTGCATGCTAATGCTTCTGTTATCTTCATCATTTCTGGGCAGCTACGTTTTTATTTGTGCATACTTCTGAAGCTTCTGCTCGTGCATGCTCTGCCTCATCCTGGCTCCTATTTTGCTCGTGCATGTTCTAGCTAGTTTCAGTTCATGAATTTCTTTTTCTGCTCATTCTCGAGCCACTAAGTTTCCTGCCAGTGCTCGCTTTTGAGCTTCTACGTGATATCGTTACGGTACAATTTCAATTTGCCGGTGTAGTACCTTCGTGCTAGGTGACTACAGGGTTTTATCGTTGTATCCTGGGAAACAGACGTCCGTCGTAATCCTCCGAGCACATCCGAGAGAGGACGAATCAGTCTTTTAATGTCAAAAGCCCCAAAACTCGAGCACAACTTCTCTATGATCTCGGTAGCACCTTTCTATAGCTCAACCTTCAATTACATGGCTAAAAACACTCTAATATGCATTGAGAACGAGAGAGAATACTTTATTTCTGCATTTTAAATTGAAATCCGCTTGACTATTTATAGGCAGCGATAGGTAGATTTGATCCTGAATTCAAATCATCCGATCTCTGTGACTCTGCCCCATCTTTGCCTTTCGGTGTTGGATCCAGACCCTATTGCACAAGAATCGCACGCAACTTGATCCTCCAAAGATTTAATAATTTTTACCCGTGAATTTCTCTATATCATGTTTCATCGAACCCATCCTCTTCTCCCCTTCCCACATACAGACGGCACCAATCGTAAGGCGGTCGAGTTCAATTCTGGTTTCTAAGATTGATAGAACAATTTAGGTATACACCGCAGCAAGATCAAATCATAGACAAGATAGTTTAAAGCAAACCAAACAACTTAATTAGGATGAGCGAGACCGATAATTCTGAGTTCGACCTCTGCTTCCAATGCTTGCTAATAAAGTATAAAATTAAAGAGTTTGAATGGTAGGGGTAAATATTATTATATTATATTATAAAGTATAAAGAATCAAATCGATTTATTTACCGAACTAAGAGTCAAGACAATGAAATCCTAAAATGGGACATATATATTTTTAATATACGAATATAAATATAAATTCTATATTACAAACTAAGAATATAAATTGCTAAAAAGTTAAATAAAATAATTAAAAATAAAAATCATACAAATTTACAAGGAGAACCATCGTACGGCTGAGATTACATCTTGTCCAGTTTGGCCGCTCTGATGACCGGATTGGCCTTGGCTATGGCTTCCCGGCCTACGCCTTTGAAATCGAAGCTGCAGCCGTGTTTCTCGGGGTACCTGTGGGTCCCACAGAAGGTGGTCCCACACCTACACCTGAACCCCATCAACCCCACCTTCTTCCTGCAAGAAGAGCATCTGTTCGCCAGAGACGGAGGAGAAGGAGGATCCGCCGTCGTAATCTCCTCCTCCGCCGCCGCGGAAGGACTCATCTGAACCACCGCCGCAGACGACGGCGTAGGCGTAGAGGAGGGTAAAGGGGTGGAGAACATGGGAGAAGAATCCCCTGATTTGTTGAGACAGAGGTCGCCGTAACATTTGGAGCACATATTTTTGGTGGCGGGGCTTCCGAAGAAGCCGCAATTATTGACGCACATCCTGTGGCCTTCGGGCGCCTGGGGCTGGAATCCATGCTCTTCCGCCATTATTTCTTTCCTGCAATAAACCCTTCAATAAGATTTTCAAAGATCGATGGAATCGCGTAGCGTAGCGGAATCTACATAGGGGGAGAAATATATATTATATATAGGAGCGGCGGAAGGATCGAAGAAGTTGGAATGGAGAAATGATAAGAAAGGAGAATAATAAATAATAAATGAGACAGCGTGGGGTGGAGGCCACAGCCTGGATTACCATTATTATTATTATTTTATTTATTTGTTTTAGACCAATACCAATACATATACTATTATCATTTTAATACTTTGCATCTAACCAACCAACTATTGCAACTCTTTCCTTCCTTCTTTGGTGACTTACAAACTTTATTTCCTTGATTTTATTCTTCTAATCATTTATTTCTCATGGTCACCAAATATATATTTTTCTTACATTGCCCTTCACTAATTAATAAACACTATGTGTTTGATTAAATTCATGCAAAAAATTAATAAGCACGCATGTATAGCATGCAAGGAGTGTTTAGGTAGTGTCTGACATAACTTCTAGTAAGCACTTCTCGTTTTCATTCAAAAAAATTTGAAATTTTGTGAAGAAAAAGCTTAGAAGTGCTTTCTAGATAAGTGCTCTCCTAAACACTACCTTAGTATATTACCAGTGTCTCACACAAGAATATTGATGGGGATCGGTTGAGGCTGGCAGAACTGCTTTCTTGATATCACTGTAGCAATTGACCTCCAAAACTTTAAGATTGTGTTTAGTTGATGTTGGTCAAATGAACTGTTTTCTTCTCGCATGTCGATGTTAATTGGCAAACAAATATTAAGTATAGAATGATGTCAACTAACAGATTAGAACTTGTGATTAACAGGTTGTATCGGAGCTGATTCTTGTTACAACGAGGTTTACAGTATCTCAACTGATAAATACAGGTACCACGCTTGTATTACAACTCAACACTTAAGCATAATTTGATCCTAATGATCTGATATGTTGATATGCTTGCTTCTGTTCTTCGGCTCTTGATTTCTTCTTTGAAGTATGCGTAAGTTACTCCACTTGAACGTCACCTTCAATTTACCTCTGATAACTTGAATATTTATGCAAGTATTTTTCTAAGGAGCCGGATACATTTTCAAGCACCCCTTGATATGTATTTATACTTGGCGGGAACAGATCTTTCAAATTTAAATAGAGGTCATTATATTGTCTTTCCCTCGTACATTCTCTAACGTGATCGTACACTCTTGTGATCTGGCTTCTGCGATGTCGGCTATGTACGGAAAAGTTTTACCACAAGAGTTAGGTTGATTCAGTCTTGATCACTCGGTCTCTTGGATGATTCAGTCTAACAATCGTTAAGCTTTTATTTGGTTGTGAGACAGTTTGACTCCAAAAAACTAATTCAGTTTAGAATATGTGAAACCGAATGCAATTTACGTCATTTCTTCGATTGAGCTTCAGTCACAAGTCAACTTAGTTAATATCTTCAGTTTAGCTCCAAAACTCGTCCATTTTTCTCCTTTGGTTCTGCTCGTTGAGTGGGTGTAGTTTACTTCTAGTTTTTCTTGTTCAGTTTCATAAATATCAAAACTATGTAATGTTCCAACAAATATGTGTTTATATGATGTATTATATATATATAAGGGTATGTCTCGTGCGAAATGGTCTCATTACTCATGGATTTTTATATATATGCAATATGTCAATTCTACTCATATTTATCCATATATATATATATACATAAAAAATATACTAAAAAAGGAAACTCATCATTTTCTCACCTAAAGTGACTTTCCAAAAATAGTAAAGATATTGCACATATATAAATAAAAATATGGTTGAATTTTTAAATTATAGATAAAGATAATACTGAAGATTCAAAAAAATATGATATTATGATTGATAAAATATTTTATCCAACAATTTTAAAAAATATATATAAAAATACGATTGAATATAAAAAAATATTAAAATAGTATTTTTCTCAATCAAACAAAAAAATACATATTTTCTCGATTTTTTTAATTCAATATATTATAGTGATTTTTGGTACATTAAATTTTTGTATATTGATGTTATTATTGTTATTATTTTAATTTTTTATTCAAAAATTTGTACAAGATATTTATTCCCACGAATACATTATTATTTGATGACAGAGCTAATTATTATCTCATGTAGAACTTATTTTAAAGAGACTCGTGTTTGTCATGAACAACGGTATACAGAGTTACGAATCACAATGATCTAAAAATGTGGAATCATAGGAATCTAAAAATCATGTGTTATAACAAATAGAAAATAGTCAATGACAAGTTATGAAGTTTTTCATCATTTCTAAATTATTTAATTTTTGTTCTCTAAATATATGGTCTATACCCAATTTAGAGGGTGTTTGACTGAGCTCTAAGAGCTTATAAGCTGTCAGGCCTTATTTTAAAAATAATTTTTTAAAGTTTTTGGGGTTACTTATTTTAAACAACTTAAAGATATTGATGTGTTTTGTATTTTAAGATCTTTTCATTTTTAAAATTATCAAAATGTATAATACTACGAAAGTAATGTAAATAGTAATATATATACAAAAGGGAGTTGATATTACACTGTGTTGGAGATTTTGAGTTTCGGTATTTTGCAATCTTAGAGCTAAACTGAACGTTCGAATCGCTAAACTGATAGCATCGAAAAATTGAAAGTGGTTTAGTAAACTGCTCGCGCACTTAAGTGTTTGTGTTTTGCAATCGAAGAGCTAAACTGAACGATCGACTGTTGCAAAATAAACTGTTCGCGCGCTCAACTGTTAAGATATATCAGTTTACCTACCGAGACTAAGTACTCGGTTGTTGAATTGCATTATATCCATCTACTCTCAGTTTACCTCTCTGCCACTAGACTGCCATCATCAAAAAAATTAAATTTGCACAATCAGATCAATCAACACTTAGAGAATATTCAGATTGTCATTCAGTTTACCTCAGCGAATAGAGTTATCCGTACACTGAAATTTCTGCAACAATCGCCATATACCTAGAGTGTAATTTTTGCAGAGAATGTTGATATGACATATACAAATATTGCAACGGAAAAAATTTCAGGATTTCAGTGAATATTTTAAATTATAACCGTTGACACCCAACCTATAAATTAAAAATATATAAAGAAAAAAACAAAGAAAAAAAAAATAAAAAAGCCTATAAATAGGCACTTTGATCAGCTGAGAAAATCTCTCTGGAACCCTTTTCTCTCACGCATTCTCCAAGCCGTTATCGAAGTCTTTCGAAGCTAACCTGATCAAGAAACTAGAAGCACACATACTTAGAATTTATTCGATCATTGAAAGATCAATATTGTGCACTTGTAATCGAGTTATAATCTCTTTGTATTACATTCAGTCAAGGACTGTATTTTGTGTTGTGTTTACTAGGAGTTCTGATATAGGCGATTATGTGTAAGATGTCTTAGTCATAGAGTTGGGTTTTGCAAGTCGTTGTAAAATTCAAAGTCTTCAAATGATATCCTTTCGAGGAGAAAGAAGGGGTGACGTAGGAGTGTTTGAAATCTTCAAACATCCAGAAACATTTGATTGTGTCTTTTCTTCAATTTACCTCACTCATTCAGTTTTGCACCATACTGTTTTACTCATTGTTCAGAATTTGTTTGTTGGTATTTTTTCACACATTTTATTTGTTTGCCAAATTACATTGACACCAAGAAAGTAAGAAGTCAGTCGCTAACCCGATTGAGTTCTAGCATTTGATAGTTGAGAAATTTTTTGAGTTGTCTTCACCTACCCCCCCCCCTCTCTCTCTCTCTCTAATCAACCGATCCTATCACACTTCATTTTTTTTTATTACACTCCATTTGTGAATAAATTTTACACATAATTTGCACATAAAGTGGAGTGTATATAACATAAAATGGAGTGTAATATCAACTCCCTATACAAATAGATATATTTAAAAATAAAATTATTTTTAATTTTAATTTTGAAAACAATTTGATAAATTATGTACAAAAATGGGCAAAGAACATGGTGGAAATTTAGTGAAATATATAACGATAATATGGAGAATTAAAATATCAAAATAAGATATTTTTCTAAAAAAATTAGGGTGGATCTAATTTTTTAAAAACAGTTTATGAGTTGTCAGACAATTTATTTTGACAGATTATATGTTGTTTAAAAAAAATTGTCAAAAAAATTTAAGCATCTTATAAGTTGTTTTCAAGAACTTATAAGCACTGTCAAACACCCTCTTAGGTTGCATTTGGATTGAGTCATTTGAAATCTATGGACTTTGATTTATTTTCATTGTTAAATAACTTAAGCAATAGACACTAAAATCAATCTCATACTATTTTCATTTACCAAAATTAATTTCAAATTATTCAAATATTCTAAGAATTTGAAATTCACTGTAATTATTTCAATTATAATGTAAATAAATATGAAGATGAATTTGATTTTTTTTGTATGTTATTTAAACAATGAAGAATCATTTAATCTATGGATTTCAAATCATTTCATATAAAAAATAAACTTTAAATTATTTGTATTTTAATTACTTACTCAAATATTCATAATTACTAATTTTTAGTACTAATTACAAAAAAATAAATAAATAAAGTCTCGTGCATCGCACGGGATGTAATACTAGTTTATAATAAAACAAAAAAAAATTTGTGAGACGATCTTATGTATCAATTTTGTGAGATGGATTCTATATTTGGGTTATTCATAAAAAAATCTTATTTTTTATGCCAAAAGTATTGCTTTTTATTGTAAATATGTGTAATGTTGACCAGTTTCATGGAAAAAAATCAGTGAGATCATCTCACAAAAGATCTACTCGAGTAAGTAATAATTTTGGCAAAAAATAATATTTATTCATGGGTGACCCCAAATAAGAGATATATCTCATAAAATTACATGTGAGGCCGTTTTAAAAGAGTTTTGTGATAGATTAATTATATGTAAAACAAAAATTCCTTTCCACTAATTTTAATTATATGGACAAAAAAAATTTAAAATTTTTATTTAAAAATTCTGAACATAAAAAATTTATAAATTTCTAAATATAATATTACTCATGTATCTAAAAATAACACATAATCTACTCCTAAATATATTTTCCTTTGTTAATTTTATAATTTATGTTATTTATCTTACTATCTTACTATAGTTGTTAATTTTATAATTTATGTTATTTATATTACTATCTTAATATAGTAGCTTCTTTGTTATATAAAAATATATCACATAATCTAGGCTGGTTACATTTTTTTACAATATAATATATTTAAAATATGTTTTTTTGTTATTAATTTTTTTAATAATATTTGTGAATAATCTTAGTGGGATTGATTATATATAAATAAATAATAATGAAACTATTAAACTAATTTTATAGGATGTAGAATAATGGTGGATAAAAAATAACATGTTTATTTTGATTGATCAATTTTGTGATTGATATTATGATTAAGTGGCGAGTTACAATGTTGTCCTTCACTTATAATATATAACCTTATTTTTAGTTTATATTTGTAAAATTTAGATTATGGTTTTATTGAAGAATGTAAATTATTATTGATCCACATTTATATTATTTTAATTCACCAAATTTATTGAAATATTATTTATTTTTTAAAACAAAAATTAAATTGAGTACAAAAAATTCCATGAATACGATAAAATCTAATGAAATTTATTAATCATATCTTAAATTATTATAATTTTTATTCATGTTTATAATTTTTAAATGAATTTCTCATATATTAAAATAAAATGAAATGTATTAAATATATCTTAAAGTTTCATGTTTTAATATTTTTAAATGGGTTTTTCATAGTTATTTTTTGGAAAGTCAAGGATATTAATGTAAGTTTTCTCAATTGAAAAGATAATTAGTTAAAAATAATTATTTATCATATCTTTTATTTGTGATAAAACATCAATTTTTAACGTTTAAATTATGTAAATATAGATGGACTTTATGAGTTAATATGGTCCCAAAAAACAAGTAAATATGATATTGGTAAAATTATTAATATAATCATATTCTTATCATAGCAAGTAAGCACATCCATACTATATTATTAATTTTGATTTAAACATTCGAAGAGATAAACTAAACACTTCAAACGCTCTTCTAGAAAGTTATTTAGTGTTCTTGAAGTAGTCTGATTCCTAATTAAGTTAATCAATTGCCTAAACATGATTAATATGTTCCTAATTGGATTTAAGGAGTTGAAAATCGGATTCGGAATGATCGAAAATAGTTTCAAGGGATTCAAGTTATTGGACAATTCGGAAGCTCCGAAGAGAAATTCGGAAGCAGCGATGTACTTCGGAGGTAGAGAGTGAGTTCGGAAGGTCTGAACTCAAGATCGAAAGGTTTGATCGCCTTTGGATAAGAAAGTATGAGCTTTGTGATTGGCGAATTGAAGTGAGATATATGGGAAGGTCCGAACTCCGTCGGCAGCAGTGTGCTGTCCAACCAGGGACATGCATTCGGTGGCTAGTGATCGAAAGAACCGACGATGAGATCGGAAGCTCTGATCGTGGGATCGGTAGTTCCAATCGTTTTATATAAATAGGGGCCAAGAGCTTCATTTGTTACTTGCACCATTCACTTTCCTCTCTCATTTTCTACTGATTTAGGAGGTTTTCGGGCGCCTTCTTGAGGGTTAGTCGATAGTGAGGCGCTAACGGGATCGTAGAGGAGTTGTGCCTAGATTTTGAGGTCATCACCATCAAAGGTCTAACGACGGACGTATATATAAGTCTAGACTCTGATTATATTTTTTGAGTAGCTATTAGTCTAGTTAAGGCTTTTAGTAGGTAATAAGTGATATGGTGATTATCAGTTTATAGGCTTGGACTTGAGTACCGGAGTGGCTAGGTTGCTTGAGTTGCTTGATTAGAGGTACGGACGTACGATCCGATATATCCTAATTGAGTATGCATGTTCTATGCTTGCATGATTTATATGGCATGACTTATGTACATATATTATGTTACGATTATTATGCTACATGCATTATCATGTTGAGCTTTTACCTTAATATTACCAGTAGTGGGGTCGCCTAGACCCAAGTTATTGAATGGATGGTTGGATTCCGTGGATTTGGATACGGTTACTTTTATCCACATATTCTTTTTGTATGGGAGCCACCTCCTAATGCAACGCCTCAGCATGTTACATACCATGGTGCCTCTTGTTTGAGTAGAGTTTTCTACCGTGATAGATTTTCAGTACCCATTCATTTACATTAGCATTCATAGCATGTATATACTCATAATTTTGTACTGAGCATTGTTAGCTCAAGTCCATGGTTTTTGGTTCTGGACACCCCATTCCACGTGGCAGGACTTAGGTTGGACGGACCAGGAGATAGCGGTCGTTGATCTACAGCAGTGTTGGATTTGTTCCGTACCAGGATTCTGTTTATGGATTTTGAGTACTGTTATTCGATCGATTTGTATAACAATTATCTACAGTTGATTTTGGTATAGGTTGTCTTTTGCATGTGGTATTGTTGAATTATTTGAGTTTTCGATGATTTTAATTGATTATTGCGCTTTAAGATATTTATTGCATGTTTAAGCTTGATTAGTAGGTGATTCCAAAATGGGTCACTACATTTATCAAGTCAAGCTCTTCATCGAATATCCAATACAAACATTGACAATACCTCTTTGTCAATAGGTCTGTTTTTCATCACATCAATTGTTCTTTTTAATAAAGTTAATTTGGTTTTGAAAATTATTCAATTATGGTCGTATTTAACCCATATTCTGTAGTGACCCGTATCAGTAATTAGCGATTAATAAGTATATTAATCATGTGATCATGTTTTGATTTATTAATACATGATTAAGGAAACTTCAGATGGATTAACGGACTTCAGAAATGGACTCGGAAGGATCGAAAATGGCCCGAAGGGTGACCAAGAACGGAAGCAACGTTGTGGAACAAATGCAACGTTTTGGTCAGCTGATGTAATCTGTGACGTCAGAAAAGTAACATCATTGCTTACGCACGTGATGTGACAATTGGATGCAACGATCGTGGAACGGACGTAAAGATGGCTAACAGACACAACGAACCCAAACAGACGTTCTGTTTGAAGGTGATCGGTTAACTCGTGCCCGGAAATGCAGCGGAAATATAATAATTTTTAACAAAAGAGATCCGAGCACTTGTATTCAAAATTAAACAACCATAGGGCGTTTAGAATTTTTACCTATCAATCTCAAAGATTGATTTATGGCTCCAACAGAGTTGATAAACAACTAGGCTCTTGAAATAGTAGACACTATCTACAAGCTTCCAAGAGCACACCTTGCTCAAAATGGATTCAACACTTCAAGCCTTCTAATTAGGTCCACGACTAGACGATCTAGATCCGCTCTAAATATGCACTGAATATTTAGAGAATTTTGCATTGAGATATCCTTTTCTTTCTTCCTCAAAAAATTGAAAGAAAAACTTGGAGAATTATTCTTCAAGTGTTCGGCCACTACCTATTTTAAATGGAGTGGATTGTGTGTGTATATATTATTCAAAATAATATATTAATGATGAGGGATTAAATGAGTACAATTAAGCCATGCATGAAAAAGTCCAAAGCATGCATGGAAAATTGCACTCAAAGCTTTAACCCTTCACATTCCATACACATACATATATATATATATACACGTTAATATATATACATATATAAATATATATATATATATATATATATATATATATATATATTCAAATGGAAGTTTGAACTTATTTTAATTAATTATTAAATCTAAACCCATTTAAGTTTAATCAATTAATTAAATTCAACTTGAACTCATTCAAGTATACTAGTAACAATAATTATATAACACTATTTTATTTGAGCTCTACAAGACTCAATAGTGCTTAATTATTTATACATTAAAATGTCTACTAGTGTTAAATTAATTCAACACTTGAATTAATTAACTAAGTTCAAAATAATAGTTTAAAAAATCACCATTTTCATAAACTAATTATTTTAAGTCAACTTTTAATCTTGGAACACATTCATAAATTAAAAGTTACTTATTCCATTTAATCTCCAATTTAAAAATCAAACTTCTAATTTATTTTACTTATAAACTCCTTTATAAGTTGTTCAATACATTGAACTTATTTTAATCTCAACGAGATCTAGAAAGCTAGTACTTGTGTGACCCTCAATGGTTCACTGATACATGTGATTCGGGATCAACAAGTCCCTTATATGAGCATACCCTATATAGCTCCATTCTTATTAATCAACTCCTTGATAATAAGAATGTCAGAAAACTCAAGTCTGATAGTACCCAACCAGTCATGTTAAACGTCTAGCAGCATTGCTTACATGACTCCCTAGGTATCAAATGATAGTGCCTGCAAGAACCAATCAATTATGGTTAGCGTACAGTACGGTCCCTTCAACTCATATATCCCGACCGATTCGACAACCATTGGTTTATCGAGAGTTGTCATTAAATCAATAACTATGTGTCATGTCGTAGTTGCATCGAAGGTGTAATTCAAGAAACCCCTTTCTTAATTACCACCTACTCTGATAAGAGATTTCAAGCTACGTATGCATGAGATTACATAGGATATCCATACCTGTAGGTAAGCGGTGAATCCCCATCTACAATGCATTGAATCCTATATGTTTCGTCACAACACCCAAAATTGCCACCTGATGACCCCAGATGAGTCGGTAAACAAGTCAAAGTGAAGCACTAGCATATAGAGTCTCCATGTTGTCCCGGGTCATAAGGACTAATGGTGTACAACCATAAACTAGGACTTATCCACTCGATAAGTGAGAACCACTTGGAAAGTCCTTTAGGGAGGGTTGTTCAGTGCACTCTACAAGGAGCACCTATTTGCATGCTTGGACATCTCCATGTCCCCTACCAATGAAACATGGTACTCACATCGCAAATACTAGTCTCAAGCTCGAGAGGCCTTTATCCTTCTTTATGGCGGCTGAATCGACTAGGAACAGTTTAAAATATACAGTATTCCAAATATGAGTTTCATGATAGTCATCACATGACCATCTCATATTCTTTCTACTATTTGTATATTCAAGGACTTTATCTATGCAGCTAGCATGGGTATAAAGATAAATATGTGCCAAATTAAATAATGTCAAATATTATTAAAATAAAGATTGTCATACAAGAGTTCTCTCATGGACCATCGACCAACACATTGGCTCGACGGGCACTTACTCTAACACTATTCGCCGTCTATAAATAGAGGTGCCGAGGTTCACTTGAAACTCACCCCTCTCCTCTCTTCTCTCTCTTTTCTTAGCCTTCTAACTTAGATCTAGGAAATTCTAGGTGTCCTATTGGGAATCCGGAAGTAGCGGAGCGATCCCGGCGCCGTAGCGGATCTGTGCCTAAGTTTTGAGGAAATCGCCATCAGTGGGCTGACGACGGATGCAGGTATATCTATAGTCTCCTTAAATTATTTAGGAGTATGCAATAGCTTAGTTAAGGCTTTTAGAGATCATTGAATGATGCATGAGTATTTGCATTGTAGATTTGATGATAGGCTTGGAACCTAGAGTGGTTGTAGTGACCCGCGCCGTGATCACCTACTAATCAGAACTTAAGCATGCATTTAACTTAATTAAACATAATCAGAGAAATAACAGCGGAAAATCTTAAAGATAAACAATTCCAAGATAAATAAATCTTGATACAACCAAATCGAATATATACCGAATAAAATCTTAATCTAGAAATCCTCTGATGACCCTTGCTACCAAGCCCTGGTCACCGATCAACTATTGATCTCGCTCCTGGTCTACCTGCAAAACCTGCCCCGTCGAATGGGGTGTCCGAGATAAAAGCAGGGACGTGAGCGCTAATGCCCAGTACTTAAAGTATTGAATATACAGGTCTATATGATGCATGCAACATGAACTATGAATGATCTGGGTAACTGGGATCATATCTAGAAAATCATGCTCAGTTCATAGGCTCCTCCAGTATGCGCACGCTGCTCCGAAGATCCAGTAGGTGCCACACATACTGAACCCGATCTTGGACTATCACCGTCCTGGGTAAAAACCGTACACGCTGTCCCGTCGGTCCAGCGGGTGTCACACGGTACCCGATCGTATAATAACAACAACCCTAGGGCTGAGCGACCCTAGAACAACTGGTTATCTCAAAAGGATAATAGGCTCAACATAGTACGCAAATGCCGCATACAAATCATGAACAGTAAATCATGCATATTATGACAGATAATAATGCAACACATAATTATGCAACACATAAACATGTATATTCAGCTGGCTATCTCAGTCTGTACTTACGTACCTTAGTTCTACTAGGCAAGCTAGACCAGCACTATGTCCAATCCTACAGTCCTCACTACAATGCAAAGTACTCATGCATTAGCACTTTATTCTAAAAGCCTTAACTACGCTATAGCATACTCCCTATTTACTATAAGGAGCCAGAGCTATACCTGTGTCCGTCGTCAGCCCACTGATGACGATTGCCTTAGAACTTGGGCACCACTCCACCGTAACCCTGGAGCATCTCGCCAACCTCCAGACCAAGCCTAGGAAGGCTAGAATCACCCCTAAAACACCTAGAATACTCTAAAACCGAGAGAGAAGATGTGAGATTGGTATGAAATTGTGGCCCTCGGAACCCCTATTTATAGGCCACGATCGGAAGCTCCGATCACCACCTGCAGCTACGTGTTCAATTCTCGAAGACACTTGGCACTGGACAGGGATCGGAAGCTCCGAACGGGGATCGAAAGCTCCGAACTGATCAAAAGCTCCGAACTGGTTCGGAAGCTCCGATCGAACCGCTTCTTCCGAACTGTTTCCGGGTGCTTCCAAACTGGTTTTGGACCCCCGGGACCTACCCTACCATTTTCGAACGTTCCGGATATGATTTTCCACTTATTTTAACCAAATAAGGACTCCTTAAACATGTTTTGACACTTTTTAAAATTATATGTCATTTTCTAACATGTTTAAAATCACATAATCTTGTAAAATGGAACCGGGCTACTACATTCTCCCCCTACTTAAGATATTTCGTCCTCGAACAATCTTAAGTACTGAATGCAGTAAAATACTGAATAAACATATTAAGTACCGATATGGACTTGAATAAGAACAACAAGTTTTTTATTCTCTCATTATCAATCATCACTGTGTCCTGATGAAAAATTGTAATCACTTGACAACTCAAAATCATATATCTAATCTCATGGGAAAACCACCCAAATAAGTCTTACAACCACTTAATAAAAAAACCAAATCACCATGCTGATCATATCCCCGATCACTATCTAAAACTCTACTAAGGCCAGAATATACTGATCGAATCTCCTGGTTCTCCCCCAGTACCACCTGCGAAAACTTTCCATCCAGAATGTACTCTTGTCAAAGAATCCTTTCCAAGACCATTCTGTCAACGGAAACTAAAATCTGTATCTCTGATAAAGTCAGATGACAACTTTCAATTATCTTGGCACTAATCCAGTACCAATATAAAATTCATAAGAATATTCCTTTTGGTAATTATACCCCTTGCTATAACTGTGCAAAATATCAAGACTCAGGTAGCCTCCCCCAATAGCCTATCTGAAATAAACCTCCCAGAAAACACCGACATAGGTCGCGCTTCCTATCCCGTCTTTGAACAATCCAGCACAGTCCTCAGCACCTGGTATAATGCATCACTAAAAGTATGATGAAAATCCATCATCAATAAACAATTACTCAAACAATGAGTATCTGAGGAAACAAGTCAACTCTGACACTATGTCAAATCACTGACTTTTTGAATCAAAGGAAAAAAATCCTAGAACTGGTCATCTGAAAACTAGCACAACTCTAATCCTTGGTTATGAAAATATCAACTAATTCAACACAGTTGAATATTGATCAGAAAATACTTGGAATTTAAATTTAGAAAATTCCCAAATCATAAATCCACATGATTTTCAGAATACAACTTATTAACATTCTGTTATCACAAAACAGAATTATCAAACCGAATACTCAAATACATCATCCGTCAAAATCATTCTGAGTGTCATCATTCTTTTCTAACTACGTCTGAGATCCCTGCAAAGCATAAATCTGACCCTGCATCCGAGACTGTTGACCATCTCCATGATGCCTACTCTGGGTCCTCTGCTGCACTGATGCCTCAGACTGTCTACTCACCTGAGATCCCATCCTAGATGCTTGTCCACTCTGTCCGCTACGCTTGGGACAGTCTCTCTTGAAGTGATCAACACTTCCACAGATGAAACAAGCTCCAGCAGCGGCTCTACAATTCTCAGTGGGATGATCTCTCCCACAATGATCACACTGCAACTTTTTCTTGCCCGACTGACGAGTCTCACCAGATCCTGTAGATGAAAAATATCCGGATTTCTTAAAAGACTGAGTACGGGGACCCAAAAAACTCGTGGGTCTTGACGAGATGAATGACCTGTTGCGTCGAATGTTGTCCTCTGCCTAATGAAATCGACTCACTAAACCCTCGTAAGTCATGTAATCTCCCACAAAAACTCGGTCATGAATCTCCGGATTAAGGCCTTGGAGGAACAGATTATACTTTGCCTCTGAACTATCAAAAATCTGGGGGCAATAAGGCAACAATTCAAAGAACTTCAACTGGTACTCCTCAATCGACATTGATCCCTGCCGCAAACCCAGCAACTCACTTGCCTTCGTTTGTTGGAGAGCAGGAGGAAAATACAGCTTATGAAAAGCCGTGCGGAACTCATCCCAGGTAGCAACTCCTCGGGCTACAATAAAAGGCGCAGAAGTAGAATCCCACCACTTTCGAGCTCGTCCTTCGACCAGGAAATCAAGAGTCTCCATCCGCTGCTCCTCAGTGCATCGGAACTTCCGGAAACAAACTTCCATACGTCATAGCCAGTTTCCCGCATCCTCCGGTGACTCTCCTCCGACTAAAGGCTTCGGACCCATCTGCATAAACCTATGCATGCTGAAACGCCTGTGATCATCATGGCGATGGTGATGATGGCCCCGACGATGCTCTCGATCATCCTGATCACCCCAGCGTCCACCTATGCTGCCTTGACTACTCTCGTCACCATGACCCGCCATCTACACGATGATTAAAGGTTAAACCCAATTCCAACAATCTAGTTCCCAAGATTACTATGCATGCTCTGATACCATAAATGTAGTGACCCGCGCCGTGATCACCTACTAATCAAAACTTAAGCATGCATTTAACTTAATTAAACATAATCAAAGAAATAACAGCGGAAAATCTTAAAGATAAACAATTCCAAGATAAATAAATCTTGATACAACCAAATCGAATATATACCGAATAAAATTTTAATCTAGAAATCCTCTGATGACCCTTGCTACGAAGCCCTGGTCACCGATCAACTATTGATCTCGCTCCTGGTCCACCTGCAAAACCTGCCCCGTCGAATGAGGTGTCCGAGATAAAAGCAGGGACGTTAGCGCTAACACCCAGTACGTAAAGTATTGAATATACAGGTCTATATGATGCATGCAACATGAACTATGAATGATCTGGGTAATTGGGATCATATTTGAAAAATCATGCTCAGTTCATAGGCGCCTCCAGTATGCGCACGCTGCTCCAAAGATCTAGTGGGTGCCACACATACTAAACCCGATCTTGGACTATAACCGTCCTGGGTAAAAACCGTACACGCTGCCCCGTCGGTTCAGTGGGTGTCACACGGTACCCGATCGTATAATAACAACAACCCTAAAGCTGAGCGACCCTAGAACAACTGGTTATCTCAAAAGGATAACATGCTCAACATGGTATGCAAATGCCGCATACAAATCATGAACAGTAAATCATGCATATTATGACAGATAATAAAGCAATACATAATTATGCAACACATAAACATGTATATTCAGCTGGCTATCTCAGTCTGTACTTACGTACCTTAGTTCTACTAGGCAAGCTAGACCAACACTATGTCCAAGCCTACAGTCCGCACTACAATGCAAAGTACTCATGCATTACCACTTTATTCTAAAAGCCTTAACTACGCTATAGCATACTCCCTATTTACTATAAGGAGCCAGAGCTATACCTGTGTCCGTCGTCAGCCCACTGATGACGATTGCCCCAGAACTTGGGCACCACTCCACCGTAACCCTGGAGCGCCTCGCCAACCTTCGGACCAAGCCTAGGAAGTCTAGAATCACCCCTAAAACACCTAGAATACTCTAAAACCGAGAGAGAAGATGTGAGATTGGTGTGAAATTGTGGCCCTCGGAACCCCTATTTATAGGCCACGATCGGAAGCTCCGATCGTAGGATCGGAAGCTCCGATCTCCACCTGCAGCTACGTGTTCAATCCTCGAAGACACTTGGCACTGGACAGGGATCGGAAGCTCCGAACGGGGATCGGAAGCTCCGAACTGATCGGAAGCTCCGAACTGATCGGAAGCTCTGATCGAACCGCTTCTTTCGAACTGTTTTCGGGTGCTTCCGAACTGGTTTTGGACCCCCGGGACCTACCCTACCATTTTCGGAAATTCCGGATCTGATTTTCCACTTATTTTAACCAAATAAGGACTCCTTAAACATGTTTTGACACTTTTTAAAATTATATGTCATTTTCTAACATGTTTAAAATAACCTAATCTTGTAAAATGGAACCGGGCTACTACAGTGGGACTGCTAGGATTGCCTGTAGTAAGGTACGTAAGTACTGACTGAGATAGCCAACGGGTTTTACATGCTTATTTGTTGCATTTATGTGTCATATTATTATGCAGCATGTGCATATCATATTGTGCCTGTCCATCTTTTGAGATGAGTCATGTAGGGCCGCTCAGCCCTATTCGGACGATCGATGTCGAGCGCCTCGCGACCGACGGGTTGGCCGGCACTGGCATCTGTAGGACATGGTCTATGTCCTGTAGGAATGAGCAGTGTATGCAGGGTTTGATCCCCAGGTTGTACCACTCATGTCCTAGACGTCATTACTGAGAAATTGTATACAGTTATCCAGATATGGATACCCTGTCATGTGCATGCATCATATTTTTATGTTTTACCCGTGATTTCGTATTGAAATTAGAGATCACGTCCAAAATTTTCTTTGTATTTGGACACCCCATTCGACGGGGCAGTTGTAGGTGCATGACTAAGTACCAGGAGATTGGAGTGGCCAATGACCTTGGAGGCAGCAGGATTAGCTATAGGTTTTTCCCTTAGGCTTATATATTCGATTGGGTTGTATAATCAAATTTGTTTAACCGGTTGTATTCTGTCGGTTTGCTTTTATTTAAGTCTTCCGCAACAATTTATTTTAATGCATGCTTATTTATGCTCTTAACTCTGATTAGGTAGTGGATCCGGGTTGGGTCGCTACATTTATTGGTATCAGAGCAGCGTGCAAAGAGACTTGGGAGATAGTAATAAGACTTTTTTTTTTATCCTTGTAGTAATGATGAGACCATGGGAGAGATGATGATGCGGCGATTGGGTTGCTCGAAGATTATCATCATCAACATGAATTTTATAGATTTGACTTATGGGATTCTAGCAAGTGCGGACACGAGCGATGGATCGTGTCCAAGTTTTTGCGATTTCTAGTAATGTGAATCCTAGCTTTGGATCAAGTACCGGGCGTCAGAGGCAGTGGCAGAGGATTGGTTGGGACATACTTGATGTTTGCATCTGTATCGTCCGTACCATGATGAAACGATTCTGAAGATTCTCCAGCCGTAGTTGGAGAGATTTCCAGATAGAACTTCACCAGGGAATGCCTCAAGTGGCTAAGGCATGATTGGGTTTGAGCGTAAGGTCATTAACCTCATGAAGAAATCAAAACATGGTTTTGCCGATACGCTTGTATCGATGCGTTCGGTAGGCACACGGGAAACTTCATGTTCTAAAGCATGATATGAATACAAGAAGAATGCTGACGGTAGGTCATGAGCAGAAGAGGTCGACTAACAGGCACTGATGCAAAGCATAGCTAGTTAGCGAGCTCAAGTTATTTCTTCGGAAGTCGTGGTGGGACGAGATGCCGAGAGATATTGGGCAGGATTACGCTTGCATTGATGTGTGTGTCGAGAAGAAGCCTCATGCTCAAGAAACGAAGACTAGTACGATGATTTTAAATACTGTATTGTTGTAATTGTAAATAGTATTTCAGTTGTATTGAATCATCGTACTTTGGTTGTATCATTTAAAGTTAATGGTTGTACATTTTCGTTGTATTTGGAATACTGTATGTATTACATGAGATTGTAATAAAGAAATTGTACATAAACTTGAAACGATGATACATGTATTATTTGTCCAGCAATTCATAAATGATTGCATGATTTTGCTAAGGTTGTCTTGGTTTTAGTTGATTAGTGTTCAACTATTGTAGCTCATGGGTTTTGAGTAAGCCATTTGTAACTGCTTGACTTGTGATTAGTCTAAGCATTTTTCTAGGGTAACCTAGATAGTCAGTGGACTAAGTTAGTGTCAGTGATGAGTTGATCCATCAGTGGGCATGAGTTTGTTCTAGGTTGTTTCCTTAGAACAGTAGTATGATTACCTTCGTAGGTTGAGACTTCGTGATGATGGGTTTTCATCAGGATGTCAGGTCCAGTATATTCCGAGAGTTGTGGACTATGACCATGATTTGACATGAGGAGGCGCGACCCTATGTCGATGTACCTGGGAGCCTTTGTGCTTCAGGGGATGGCGGTGAGAAGGCTACTCAGTCTAGAGTTTTGGTAACACTCACGACGAGATATGACCTTGGAGTAGATATCAGGTTTGATATCAATGTTTAGATATCGTCTGGGTTTTGTCAGAAATATTAGTTTGAATGTTCTGCTATGAGAACCAGTCTTGGAAGGATTTACTTGACGAGTGTGTACTTTGAGCAGATAGGTTTTGACCTAGGAAATACTGCTAGATGGATCGATCTAGTAGGTAGACGGATTTCTTCCAGCAATGGCTAGGGGTTGTCATCAGAGTCACGATTAAGGATTTCCTTGTGACAGGAGTTATCCAATATCTTGGATGGGATGTTGTTTCAAGATTTTGACTCGAATAGGAGAATTGATCCATGATGATTGACTCCATCAGTAGTAGAGTATATCAAGGGCTAAGGACTTCATCGGATCATTAGAGATGAAGGGAAGTGTGACTTAGGCAAGTGTAAAATTGGCGGTGATTCCAGGTGGGACATCGTGGTAAGCTACCTCAGTCTTGAATTATTGCACAATCTTAGCGAGTGATATAATCAGGAGCGTGTCCGGAATTGTGAGAATATTTGAGATTCATTAGCTGTAATTTTTGGACTTGACAAGCCGTGGAGTTCATCCTGAATGAACCATGCAAGGGTAGTACGTCCAGTGATTTACGCTAAGTATTTTCTGATGTTTTCAGAATTAAGCGTAGGATTTACCATTTGATGGAAATGGTCTAGGTTAATAGATCACGAGCAATTCTTGGGTTTAGTTCGTTTTGATGTTCGTCTTGGGTGAACAAGACAGCAATTAGTAGTGTTGAGGTGGCACAGGATTTGTGCTAATGACCACTAATGGCTATTGGCTAACTCTGTGAAAGTTAGGTAGATTAAGTCCAGTGAATGAGATAGCTGTCAGTAGTAAGGCGCGAGATTGTGCCGATAGACTACTAATAGCTATTGTCTGGGTATCAGGTATAAGTGTATTGGAACCATAGCGAGTTGGGCATTCCAAGTGTTGGGGGTAATAGAGTTGTGGCAGCCAAGTCAAGACTATTGATCGAGCCACGTAAATAGTTTGATTTGAGTTTCACTGTTGAGCTAAGTGTGAGCCACAGTATAACCGACAAGATCGATTAGTTGAGTCCAATCAGTAATGATTAGGACATATCAAATCGAGAAATACTTGGGATAGTATTTTTTCGCGTAGTGCTTAAGGAGATGAGTACTTGGTACAATCTCAGAGCAGTCGGTAATTTGGGATTGCTGTAATCGGGGACAATTGCAGTTGAAATTGTATGGTCAAGTTAGGCAATAACTTGCCAGTGGAGACAAGCAAGAGAGTTGGTGGTTTCCCAGGATTGTGCATTCATGCTAAGAATGAACTTTTATTGATTCCAGCAATTTCTTAGTGATAGTAATCGCATACTCGGATTAAGTAACGGAAGGGATCAAGATTTATGCTTCGTGTGAGAGTTGTCCACTAACAAGATATTAAGGGTGTCAACCGAACATTTCGACGGAGTGTTCTTGTGTTGAACCTTTATGTTGAATCCAACGAGTGTTGGAAAATCTAATGAACTTTAGCAAGGAGACATCAGTTGTCTGATCGTGATATGTGACATTAGCTAGGATCTAGTTTTCAAGATCTAGCAGGTTGTGTCACTAGTTTCCATCAGGAGATGCATGATATTGTTGAGATGACTAAGATAGTCGATGATCGAATTAGTAACCAACGAGGTTTGCCTTTTGGATTGAAGAATTCGCAAGATCGCGATGGAAATTATTCGTTCTTTCCAGTCAACAAGCTGCATCCTTGAGGATTGTTTTTCAGGAACATTGCGTTTCGGTAATGGACAAGTGTCGGATGTGTTTTGTGTGACAAGTTACTTCGAGCGTAAGTATTTCCCCGGAGTGACTAGGGTATCGATGATTTAGTCCTTTCAGTGTTAAGGCTGATGTGTTCAGCAAAGGAACTTTTTGACTGTTGAGAATCCGTCGAGATTTAGTTTCCAGGATCATTATGTTCAACCTTGGGAGGTTGGGATGAGTGATGATGGTATCATCAGAGACTCTATGATGAGTAATACTAAAGTGCAATGACTATCGAGTTCCGAGACGAAATAGAAAGCTTTTTCATATGTCTGTGCACTGTGAAATGTCCCAGTCGAGCATATTGGTGGGAGCTTGCCTTAGTCTTGGTATGTGTATAGTTATTACAAGTATGCATAACTATCAGGAGGATGTCCATCGATTGGTATTCATGGGTGAATAACCTATGGGCGATATGATGTAGATCATCAGAGATGCGATGATTGCCATTGCGGCGTAGGCGTATGGCATCGCAGACCGATGGTTAAGAGAAGACCTTATGATATGGTTGTCAAATGATGATAGCTTTTATCAGAGAATATTGATAATTTATACTAAGAAAACATGAACTGTGATTAGTACTAGACTTGGTGATCTAACTTCCTAAGTAATGTTTTAGAAGCTTGTTGTTGCTTCAGGGGAGCATGGAAAGAATGAACCAGTTTTGGAATCATGAGAAGCAGTTACGTTGAATTATAACCTTGTGACGATCGAATTCTCTTGAGGAGAGATTCGAGTTATGTTGTGACAAGAGCAGCGTTGGGATTGGTGTTTCCTGACTATAGGTGTTATGCACCGAGAATATTTGGGAACCATTGGATGGTTAGATCTGTTAGTGTTCGACGAAGGTCGCAAACCAGTTAGGATTCAACGTGGGTTTTATCTGTCTAAGATTTTCCTTGGGACGATGATCTTGATCTGGCGGGCGTTTGTATCCTTCGTGATCAGAGATATCGTGGCCAGGATGGAAGGTGTATCAGTGTTGTGATACATTAGTGCCAGGGAAGTTCGACTGTCGACAAGTAGCGCAGTAATCTTCAGTTGGGAGAATACTAATGCGGTTCAGAATTAACGGAGCTTACAGGGAATTCGACAAGAGTCTGAGTGTGTTGGAATCTATTTCGACCAGACACTCGAGCAAGTGTCTCTAGTACGTTCTCGAGGTTCTACCCTAAATTTCGAGGACAAAATCTTTTAAGGAGGGGGGGGGGGTGGGAGAATGTAGTGACCCATATCAGTAATTAGCGATTAACGAGTAAATTATTCATGTGATCATGTTTTGATTTAATAATACATGTTTAAGGAAACTTCAGATGGATTAACAGACTTCAGAAATGGACTTGGAAGGATCGGAAATGGCCCGAAGGGTGACCAAGAACGGAAGCAACATTGGGGAACGAATGCAACGTTATGGTCAGCTGATGTCATCTATGACGTCAGCAAAGTGACATCATTGCTTACGCACGTGATGTGACAATCGGACGCAACAATCATGAAACAGACGCAACGAACCCGAACGGACATTTCGTTCGCCGTCTATAAATAGAGGTGTCGAGGCTCACTCGCAACTCGCCCCTCCTCTCTTCTCTCTCTTTTCTTAGACTTCTAACTTAGATCTAGGAAATTCTAGGCGTCCTATTGGGAATCCGGAAGTAGCGGAGCAATCCCGACGCCGTAGCGGAGCTGTACCTAAGTTTTGACACAATTGCCATCAGTGGGCTGACAACGGATGCAGGTATAGCTATAGTCTCCTTAAATTATTTAGGAGTATGCAATAGATTAATTAAGGCTTTTAGAGCTCATTGAATGATGCATGAGTATTTGCATTATAGAGTTGATGATAGGCTTGGAACCTAGAGTGGAACTGCTAGGACTGCCTGTAGTAAGGTACGTAAGTACTGACTGAGATAGCCAGCGGGTTTTGCATGCTTATATGTTGCATTTGTGTGTCATATTATTATGCAGAATGTGCATATCATATTGTACTTGTCCATTTTTTGAGATGAGTCATGTAGGGCCGCTCAGGCCTGTTCGGACGATTGATGTCGAGCGCCTCGCGACCGGCGGGTTGGCCGGCACTAGCATCTGTAGGACACGGTCTACGTCCGGTAGGAATGAGAGTGTACGCAAAGTTTGATCCCCAGGTTGTACCACTCATGCCCTAGGCGCCATTACTGAGCAGTTGTATACAGTTATCCCAAATATGGATACCCTGTCATGTGCATGCATCATATTTGTATGTTTTACCCGTGCTTTCGTATTGAGCTTAGAGCTCACGTCCAGAATTTTCTGTGTATCTGGATACCCGATTCGACGGGGCAGTTGTAGGTGCTGTACTGAGCACCAGGAGATTGGAGTGGCCAGTGACCTTGGAGGCAGCATGATTAGCTGTAGGTTTTGCCCTTAGGCTTATATATTCGATTGGGTTGTATAATCAAATTTGTTTAACCGGTTGTATTCTGCCAGTCTGATTTTATTTAAGTCTTCCGCAGCAATTTATTTTAATGCATGCTTATTTATGATCTTAACTCTGATTAGGTAGTGGATCCGGGTTGGGTCGCTACATATTCCATGTATATTTATAGATTTTGGCATATGATGCATACATATTTGATCAAGTAATATGTATCTTAATTTTGGTGATGACAATTATATAAAGAAAACTGCTTGAACAAGATCAATCTATTTTTAGCAGATCAGTTGGGAACGTTGAATAAAAACAAAGGACTTAATCGATAAATTTCAAAATCATTCTTAAATATTTGATCTAACCAAGACTAAGATGATAAGAAATCTCTTATCAAATTAGTATTTGTATTTGACTAATGTTTTTTCTAAAATAGGAACCAATCTGGCCTTCCCAGAACAATCTTCATTACCGGACCAGTTCAAGTGTCAGACCAGTTCATATATGCAGACTAGATCAAGTGTGTCCTCCGAACAACTCTCACTATTAATTCAAGATCAATCTAGGATGTTGGAGAAAATACAAAGAGGATAAAGATGTTATTTTCGTATCTAGCTACATTACAATTGCCCCGTTCAGTCAGTACTATTTTTTGAAAGAAGACAAAGACATGTGGCACATTGTGCTTAAATTTTGGCTATTCTTGGAACATATTTGCACCGACTAGATTTTATAATATTGGAAACTCTCTCCTATAAATACTTTAAGAGTACGCAGTTGGAGCCTCTTCTGAATTTTGAATCATCAATCAAGCGTACAATGCGTTCTGATAGGATCGGTTTGGATGTAGAGGGAGGATGAATACACCACAAAAATTTCTTATCACTTAAAAGTTAGAATACAATCGTGTTGGCGATTGAATTCCTTCATTCTTGGTTGTCGATATAAGTTGACAAACAAATGAAATGTGCGGAATATGCCAACAAATAGATTATGAACACTGAGTAAGAAAAATGAATTCAAGACCAAAAGTGCTAAGTAAACTGAAATGAAGAACACGCTCGAATGTTTCTGGATGTTTGGAGAATTAAAAACTTCTAAGTCACCCATTCTTCCTCATCGGAAGGTTTATACTAGAAGACTTTGAATTTTACAACACCTTGCAAAATCTCATTCCAAGACTAGGACTTATCACGTAGCCTATCTTAGAACTCCCAGCAACAACAATATCTAAGACGGTCCTAAACTGAATTTAATACAGAGTGGTAACAACTCAATTACAAGTGCACAAATTGATCCTTCAATGATAAGATGATACTTGTGAATGTGTGCTTCGATTTCTTGATCGGTTTAGCTTGATGAACTTTGAAAGATTTTTGTTAGACTACTCAAAGAATGCGAGTTCGTGTGTAAGACTTAATAGAGATTTCCAAAACTGACTGAGATTCCTATTTATAGGTTTGGTTGCCAATGGTCATAATTTTAAATATTATTTGATATCTTTAAACTTTTCCCATTGTATTATTTGTTTTTGCTACATCATCATTCTCTGCCACAATAGTACAATCTGAATGCGTGGAGGTAGTTGCCGAGTGTCAGTGTACGGAAAGGCTTTATCCGCTGAGGTAGACTGACTGGATATTCCTGGAATGTTAGTAAACTGTCTGCGCAATCTTTAGTTGACTGACGAGAGCAGTTTAGTGGTAAATCGGTAGGCTGACTTCAAGTCTAAGTATTTCTGAAATATAAGCAATTCTGCAACTTGAGCAGTTTAGTGCGGCTAACTGCTTGACTAATCAGTATGGGTAAGTAAACTATTTGAATTAATAGTAACTTAGGTGCGAGAGCAGTTTAATTAACCACTTCAGTTTAGTGATGCAGTTTTGATATGCGTTTAACTTTATTTCGCGAAACAGAAGAGGGGAGATTGAGTTTGTGTAAAGTATTGTACAAATCAAATTCTTCAAGTGAAATATGGAAACAAATAAGAGGAGATATAGAAACTTTGACTTCGAACTTCCATAAAATCTCTTGTGCCATTTACTTTACTTATTTTCTTTCTTCTTAAGCTACCAATTCAAATTTAGTACGTGAATTTTTTTTCTCTTGATTAGATCAGTTCTCGCAAGCAAATTTTTGTTAAGCAAAATTATGACAATCGAGTTGGTCACTCAGCTCAGTTGTAAGATAAGTTTTTAAAAATATTTTTAAGTGTGTATTTACCTCTCATTGCTACACATATTTTTGATCCTAACAATATTAACTAAATGTTAGTAAAATATATATGACTTTGTAAGTGGAATTTTAGGATGGTTTTTCTATTAAATATTAGTGTTTGAGTTTCTATTTTACTCTATTTTCCCATTTTTAAAATAATGATATTATAGGAAATTAGCATTTTGAGAAAGAAATTTTGGAATGTAATTTGAGACGAAGTCAAAGTTGTGGTTGACGTGCAAAAGAAAAATAATTATCTTTGTTAGTAAAGCATGTCAACATGGCCATACGTGACTCTTGAACTATGGTGTGATTTTAAAGATTTTAATTGCATCATTATTTTTTTTAACCAAAAACGAAAAATATTTGATTTTATAATCGGTATAAGAACTGAAGTTATATGTTAGTCATTAGATTCTCGTGGTTTGCTATAAGTCTAGATCGAGGTACGACTGATATATGATATTTGAGTTGTTGTATGCATTAAAATTTTTGAGTTATATAATTACTATTAGCTATATTTTTGGTTAAATGACAAATATTTGATCCGAACAACTTGAATGAATAAAAATGTGTGAATTTATTAATTTTGGTATGAATACTGCAAATATTTAGAATCTTAACTAAAATAAAATATTAAAGATTTTAGATTGTTTTTTAGAGGAACTAAAATTATTTAACATGAAAAAACCAGAACATCTTATTTTCTCAATATAAAATTTTGAGCTGTACGTGAGACAGTCATTACATCTTAAATTTATTATCATATTTTTGTAACGATATTTGATGTGAGATAATTTAATTTATATATATATAAATTTAAAAAAAATTTTGTAATAATTTTCTATTAAACACACTTATTATTCTCGTAAAATTTAATATTTAACCTCGATCTTTTCGTCTTTAGAACCCCACTTTTGTGTGTTGTTTGAGACCGTAGTTAATTAGTAAGAGGGTTTCAATCTATATCGATATTATTATGTTATTAAAATTGAAAATAATAGATATAAAATAATCGCGTGATCTATTTTTTTTATAACACTTAAAATACCCATATTTTTTTTATAACAATAGATGAAACATTTTATTCTTTATTCAATACTAGTGCATTGATGCATGCCCAGCGTGCTTTTATAATATTTTAGTAATTAATTTTATTATATTTAAATAAGAGTAATATCATAATAGTAAAAATTATCGAGGGACTAAACACAATTTGAAACGACAAAATTTAAAAAAAAGAAAACCAAAAGAAAACAAAACATTAATATCTATATCACATAAGGATAATTTTAGTAAACAAAAAGATGATGTCTAATATGTAGATTCTTTATATAAAATCACTTCAACGACATGATCATTGTTGACTTAAGACCTGTATATTTGGGATAAAAATCAGAAAACTTTGAATTCGATTATTAATTTTTCCAAATTTAATCGATATATTCTTTTAGACAAAAACTCCTTTGAGACGGTCTCAAATGTAATTTTTTTTAAACGGGTCTCTTATATGAATTATCTAGTAAAAATTATTACATTTTATGCCAAAAGTATTACTTATTATTATAATTATGGGTAGGGATGACCCGTCTCACGGATGAGACCATCTCACAGGAGTGTTACTCATTCTTTTAACAAGAGTACTAATATATACATATATATATACATCACAAAAACTTTTATTAGACGGTCTCACGAATTAATTTCGTGAGACGGGTCCTTATTTGACAAAGAAAAATATTATATTTTATGTCAAAATTATTATTATTATTGTAGATATAGGTCAAGTTGTAGTGATCCGCTCCGTGATCACATACTAATCAAAAGCTTAAGCATGTATTTAAAATTAATTAAGAAAAATCAGAGTAACTGCAGAATTAAACTAAAATATTGAACCGACAGAATACAGCTAGTAAATAAATCCAAATAATACAACTCAATCGAATTGACTTAATACAAATGAAATACAACCTAGCGGCTAACCCTGCAATCCTGTCTTGGTCACCGCCTAATCTCAAATATTTGAGTAAACTACTTGCATCTGCCCCATCTAAATGGGGTGTCCAAGAAATACAGAAAAACGGACGTGACCGAACTACGCGCTCAATACGAGAGTATGAGTATACAAATACTATATGAGCATGAATGCAAGTGTATGGATTACCAAGACTCAAGGTCAAGAATATTTCTCAACAGACTCGGCACCAAGGTATGTAGCACTCTGTGCCGTCGCACTAGGAGGTGGCTCACCCACCCTACTATGGATACCGATAAACTGATCACGAGTACACGTGTCCAACCATTTACTAACACATTAGGGTAACCACCCTAATACAGGCTATTTCAAGGATAAAAGCTCAATATGATAATGCATGAAGCATAATATCGTGTCATAATATATGCAGATAAAATCATGTCATATAAATAATGCAACACATAATACATGCATACTCGGTCAGAGTATCTTGAACAGTACTTTCGTACCTCAATAATAGTCTTAGATGTGCAGACATCTACAATCCATCTCTACATTCCAAAATACTAATACATCACTAAACATCATCTAAAAGCCTTAACTAAGCTAATAGATACTCCTAATTATTATTCTAAAGGTCTCATACTATACCTGCGTCCGTCGTCAGCCCGCTGATATTGAAGGCCCCAACTCTTGGGCACAACTCCGCTACGACTCTGGCAGCGTCTCTTTATCGCCCAGCCCTCAGCTATAGGCTAGAAAAATCCCCAAGAAACACCATAATATGAGAGGTAAGACTTGTAAATTGGAAAGAAATGAGGCTCTCGGACCTCATATTTATAGGCGAAGATCGGAAGTTCCGAACCCCAGATCGGACTTTTGGATCTCTGCATGCTGGCCACGTTCCAAACGGCCTCGATATGAAGCTTCGATCTAAACTTCGGAAGTTTCGATCCCATGCATGCAGCTACGTGTTCAAACGTTAACTACACATCACAAGTGCGCATGGCCTAACTCGATCGGAAGTTCCGATATCACGTTCGATGGTTCCGAACTTACCCTCAGCTTCCGAATTGCATCGCTTGTTCCGATCACTTTGGATCTTTTGATCTCGTTCGGACCTTCCGAACTCGCCTGTGACAAAATTTACAAAACTATGTTTTTAATCCAAATTAAGCCCTTAATCCATTCTTAATCATTTTAATCACTTCATCTTGTAAAATGAGACTGGTCTAGTACATTCTCCTTTACTTAAAAGATTTCGTCCTCGAAATTAACTCTTAAGTAAATGAAAAATCAAAACTGAAAAAAACATCCTTTTATTACAACTGAATATTTTACAAGATACAGTACTAGAAACAAAAGTACAATAAAAACAGCTCGGGATTATCTGAGCGCATGTGGCTTTCTAATTCCCAAGTGGCTTCCTTAGTGCCTCGGTACTGTCATTGAACTAAAACCAAAGGAAATGATCTTAATCCTCAATAGTAAAATCTATTTTTACTCTGTTACTGAAATTGAATACAATATGTCTGGAACCTAACTATATTCCAAAATTTGTTACCAGATCTTATCATTTTTCTATGATAAGAATTACAAACACTGTTGGCCAAGCCACAAAATTCAATCATACAATCTTCTAATCATCCGACTGAATTCAAATGACAGTCTAATAATTCCAATATCTAGCAGATACTCAAAATTTGAGTCATTCCTGAATCCCAATAAATCATACTGAAGTTACATCGAACTAACAAGAAAAATATGAAAATTCACAAGAATCTTACCAAATATCACTGACAACTCATTAAGTGTTTTTCCTGAAATCGTAACAGATCTCCAAGCACTGTCAATTTATCACAATAGTTGTTATCTTGCTATTTGAGATTCCTCTGATATCTAATCCATACATAAATAATCACAATGGTACAATCTCATCCATTCTTTTCCAACTATGGCTAAACATAGTCTCTTAGCAACATCTTTAGATAATACGGGTAGTTTCTTTAAACTACTCACTAGTTATTCCCTCATACTGGGAAATTAGCACTGGCTTGCACGAATATCTTTGAGCTAATAATTTTTCTTCCAATAACTAACTACATCTCGTAGATATACTCGATACAACTCCATTGTATTACTAATCTATTCTGTCACTAATTACTGTATTCCCCATGTCAAATCACAATTGACACTGTCTACAATATATTGAAAAGCCATACCAAAATTCAATTCAATCAATTCCAGAAGAGAAACTTAAAATTTCCCTTATCGTTAAAGGCTAAATCTTTATACCCGAAATGATACTACTAATACGAAAATAGCCAAATCTCTGCCATTTTCTAGTATTGTAACAACGTTATTATCCACAATACATGCCTTCCAGGAACATTTAAGTTAATACTTGAGAACAAAATTTCCAACCTGTTGGACACTCAGTTTGATTAATATCACTCTAGGTACTAATAATTTGGATTAAATTATTACATTACCAAAATGCAAATCAATGATGTTGATTATCATCTCACTGACAGAAATAAACCTTCATCGAATCCTAACTAACTGGTCCTGAGAAACACAAACCGAGTTACTCGATAATTGTAAAGTCTTATAATCCTGCTCGAATTGCCTCTATCTATCCAGTATTACTAATGATCTAACGTATCCAAAAGACACCACGGTAAAATCAATGACAATAATCCCGCCAAACCCAAAAACTATAAGTCTCAGCTACTGTCCTTTTCCCATGTATAATCACTTGATTCTATCCTACTAGATCAAAACCTGTCGATGATAATCTCAAAATGACTGTAGAGATTCCTAAGTACCATGTCTAATATATTATTCCTTGAAACTAACACTCTTAAGATAAACTCGTAACAATTATTCAGTCTAGTTTTAGATCATTGAGTTAACAACCTTTACTGCCAAGCTAGGTACAAAATCAAGTCAGCTTTTACCTAATAAGGAATACTTACCTTAACCATTACTGGATTCCAATTATCTATAATCATAACAAATCTATACAAAAACATTTCTTGACTGAACCATATCCATGGTAAAATAACTTCAAACTGTTTGATCCAAAAGTCTTGACCATACTGATCCGTTCATCTTATTGCTGACAGATTCCAACACTATAGCAAACCAGGGTTAACATTGTTATATGAACAAGAGTTGAATCTCAACTATTCTCCTTAGTTAGAAGAAAATTCTGAAATCTTTGGTATAATAATTTATGATAGATTACCATTGTTTTAGAAATTATGAATGTCAACAATCCATGTGAATCTAAATATCCTTTTGAGGTATCATCATCTGGCTAAGTCCATAAACATGATAGGATTACAGAACTATCCCAATTTACCTCAGGATTCACAATATCCCATTACCGAACTACAATTCGATGCTCGTCATACTAAATGGTATTATCTACTGGTATTGATCAATTGTTGAATCACACTTAGCCAGAAAGATCAATCAATTAAAGCAACCATTTCATGGTTCTTGATCACTAAAACTTTACGCTGCTGATCAACAAACTCCGATCTCTATGTTACATCTTCTCAACAAGTCATCTAATCCAAAAACACTTGGAATCACAGAATTTCCAATACCGAGTTCGTTAAACCTAATTCTTACATAGTCAGACAATAACCAATAGTAATCACTAGCACCAATCCTGAACCAATCTGGATCTACTACCAAATTTGTTCCTGTCTAATCAGGAATGAACACTAAATCACGTACTGAGTCCTGGATTAATTCTAATCAAAGAATCATCTACTACCTTGGAAAATTTATCACAAGAATACTTCATTCCATATTTCTGACAAAGTCAGACGATAATCTAAATGATCACTTGTATTAATCTATCCACATACTAGATCTATACATCTAGTTAAATCCCCATAACAAATGCAAAATCTATCTATTTGGAACGATCAATCGTCGAGGAATATCATTTCCCAGACTATTCTGACAACATAAAATCAAAATATGTATCTCTGACGAAGTTAGACGATAAGATACTAATTCCTTTGATATTAAACCTGGTATCAAACTATTTCTTAAAAAAATCCAAATGTTAAATAATTAAACACTTCTGTGACTGTTGCAAAATCACTAGACTAAGGTAGCCTCCCCCAAACACATCTTCCCCCTGAAACACAAAAGGTTTCTAGAGTAATAATGTCATAGGGTCGCGCTCCCTTTCTGTCTAGTTATCAATTCTCACAGTCCATAGTACTTGGTATAATTCATCATTGTGCTCCGATGAAACCCATCATAACTTGACAATAACCTAATAAGGTAAATTCCACTCAACTGGTCTAGGGAAAACTTCCTATAATAAAATCATACAATAAACTAGTATTAATCATGCTTCTGATGAAAACACATCATTCCTGGCACAAATTTCAAAGTCAATGACTTATTAAAACTTTCTAGGGATAACACCTAGAACTAAGCATCTGGAAACATGTATTACTCAAAATCGATCATACAAATATTCCCCAAACCACTATAGTTGAATATCTGATCAACTGAATACTATCAAGAAAATATCCAGAAATCACAATATTTGAACCACTAATCCAAGTTCTGTACAATTCTTATTAAAATTCTAATTAATAGAAAAAATTAGTCTAAACCCAAGTCAAATTACACCCAAAATATGTGCAATAATATTAAATGATACATCAATGATCTGGAATCATTAATACAGATGATTCAAATGCTTACAACAGAAATACCTATTACATCAATCTTAATACAAATCTTACAATCTGACTAATTGCGGAAATCTTGCATTTCGTCTATTGATCTTGAACGTGGGGTTTCCGTCCGTTTCCAGTCAAAAGTCCACATAGACTGATGTCGGACTCTTTTCCTCACAAGATCTAAAAGATCTTATTAAATCCAAAGGATCTTTCTAATATTGTGGGGTTCCTTATCGGGTAGATGAGGCAAGATCTTCATGACAATGTCTCCAACTACTTTTGGAGGATCTTCAGGGATACCTTCCTTGGTAAAAGATGGAGGGAATACAAACTCTCATGTGCTTTGACCAATCCTTTGAAATACCTGAAGTTCAAAACGGGATCATCCCTTCCAGCTCAATCTTTCTGGAATCCACATAAGGAGAGTCTCTGATGCAAATCTTGGTGATGACGATCTCGGGAAATCCTAGATGCTTTGCTATCCCAACTCTTGTCGCTGCTATCGTCATCGAATCCACTCTTAAACTACAAGGATAGCCCAAGTATCAATACTATGTCCCAAAGAATCTTATTGCATGCTCTGATACCATAAATTTAGTGACCCGCTCCGTGATCACCTACTAATCGGAAGTTTAATCATGCATTTAAACGCAAAATCAGAGTAACTGCAGAATTAAACTAAAATACTGAACCGGAAGAATACAACTAGTAAATAAATCCAAATATTATAACCCAATCGAATTGACTTAATACAAATGAAATACAACCTAGCGGCTAACCCTGCAATCCTGACTTGGTCACCGCCTAATACCAAATCTCTGAGTGAACTACCTGCATCTGCCCCGTCGAAATTGGGTGTCCAAGAAACACAGAAACATGGACGTGACCAAAATATGCTCAGTACGTGAGTATGAGTATACAAATACTATATGAGCATGAATGCAAGTGTACGTGTTACCAAGACTGAAGGACAAGAATAATGCTCAACAGACTCGGCGCCAAGGTATGTAGCACTCTGTACCGTAGCTCCAGGAGGTGGCTCACACACCCTACTGTGGATATCAGTGACTTGATCATGAGTACACGTGTGCAACCATACACTAACACAATAGGGTAACCACCCTAATACAGGCTATTTCAAGGATAAAAACTCAATATGATAATATATGAATCATAATATCGTGTCATAATATATGCAGATAATATCATGCCGTATAAATAACGCAATACATAATACATGCATACTCAGTCAGGGTATCTCGAATAGTACTTTCGTACCTCAAAAATAGTATTAAATGTGCAGGCCATCTGCAGTCCATCTCTACATTCCAAAATAATAATAAATCACTAAACATCATCTAAAACCCTTAACTAAGCTAATAGATACTCCTAATTATTCTAAAGGTCTCGGATTGTAACGCCTAGAAATTCATTTACGTAAAACCGTATGCATAATTAGGAGATTTATTTATTTTAAAAATAAATTAAAAGGGTTAAATGATATTTTTATGTGAATTATGTGGCATGTTTATATGTTTTAAATTAATTATATCATTTAACCCACTTATTTTGAGAGTTATGAATTTTTTTAAAAAAAGTCGATTTACGAGCGTGTAAACGGGACCGTTGCCGAACAAGGTAAAATTTTTTTTCAAAATTTATGTCTAAGATTTTCTAGAGTCCAAAATAATTATTTTGAGACTTAATTCATAGGAAAATTTGGGTTTTATATATATATATATATATAATTAAAAACCTATTTTTCACCTTAGTAGGCCATTTTAAGGGCTTGTAGGGTACTTTTAAAAATGGGCCTCTTATTACAAAAATTGGGAGAATTTACTGTCAAAATTTAGTATTTAAAATTTGATAAGTTTTGGGCTAGTGATTTTAAGCCTTATTGATTAATTAAGTAGATTGACCAAAGCCCATTTGTACACAAACTAATACCTAGCCCTAATTTCATTCCTCCTTCACCCTTCATTCACGTTAACTTGAAAAGAAAGCTGAAGCTTAAGCCATCCCTCACACACTCACACACCCACACGAAAAACATTGAGGAAAATTATTGAGGATTGGAGTTTCGCTCGTCTCAACTGCGGTCTATGCAACCGTATTAGTTTTTCTTGAGATAAGACATGTTTTATTAATCTTTTCTCACCATTTAAATCATATATGCTCTGTTTTGTGATGAAAAAAATCTGTTTTTGGCATTTTTTGTGGTTAAGAACTCCAAAATTTCATGATTTATGCATCAGTGCTCATGTGTTATGCTTGTTGGCTCGAATTCTTTCATTTCTGCCCAAGGGCTGGTTCGTTCCTGATGCACCATGGTTCAAGGGTCGATTTAGGGTCCAGGAGGGTCAAGGTTCAAGGGGGGCTCGACCCTGGTTTGGGTCGAGCAATGGCCTGGACGGCCGAAGGGTGAAACACCCTCCAAGCTGTGCGCAGGTCGTGGAATATGGGGCTCTGGTTGAGCCATGCAATGCATGGCTCAGACTAGGGCCTGGTCACGTGAGACCGACAGGACCATGGGGAGGTATTATGGGCGGGGCTCCGGCCAGTGGTGGCAGGAGGGTTTAAAGGTGGGTTGTGCGCATGGGTTATGTAGTAACCCAGATTTTATTTTAAGATAATAATATGTTAAACATGATTAAGAATTAGTAATTAACCAATTCCGGGGCTTAATCGAACTTTAGAATTAAGAATTTGACTTTCAATATTTTGGCCAGTTCGGACAATCCGAAGAGGACTTCGGACGATCCGAACTTAGCAAGCCGGGGGCTCCAAAGATGACATGTTGACTTCGGAGTTAAGACACGTTCGGACGGTCCGAAGTAGGATCGGACGGCCCGAACTTGACCGGAGCCAAGTAGGAAGGATTACTCAGCCATGTTTTTTGACAAGTGTCGAATTTAAGACACTTCGGACGGCCCGAAGTGGCGATCGGATGGTCCGAACTCGATGTGTCTTGCATGCAGGCAGTGAGTTGGATCGGACGATCCGAACTCAGGTTCGGAGGATCCGAACTTGACCGGAAAATTTCTTATAAATAGGGGTCTCCGAAGTTCATTTTCAAATACGAATTCCCGAGTTTCCTTCTTCAGTTATATAGTGAGTTATACACTTGAGGGCCCTATCTATTATTATAGAGGTTTTGGAATAACCAAGATGTGGTTATAGTCATCCGGGACTAGCGACTCCAAATGGCTTACTACGGACGAAGGTATGGTCCGGGAATCTACTTAAGTTTTGGGAGTACTTATTAGCTTAGTTAAGGCTTATAGAACTTGTGTAGTGATGCGGTGAACTTTTGAATATAGGCTTGGAACCTAGGATCCTACTAGACTTGAACTAGCCTAAAGGTACGTACACATTGACTGAGATTGTCAGCGAGTATACATGTTTATATGTTGCATTTATTTGGCATTATTATATGACATGATATATGATTTACCGCTTTCTATACTCATATGTCATGTGAATATACATGTTGAACCTATACCTTGTTATACCTTATTATAGACCCGCTCAGCTCTATACTCGATAGCCTGTCACTGAGAGTACCGCGACGGCGGGGACATGTATGTCTGACTACTCTGGTGTACTAGACAAGTGTGGTTGCACCCAGAGGTTGATCCGTATGGTGGCAGCACTCATGTGGCGTCGGTACTGAGCATGACTTTTCAGATGACCCTTTACCAGTCATCATGTTGCATGAATTATATACATATGTTTACTCATGTTTATGTACTGGGCTTTAGCGCTCACGTCCTAACTGTTATCTTGGACACCCTATTCCATGGGGCAAGTCGCAGAATGGACGGAGCTGGTAGTTCAAGGCAGGACTAGGGAGCAGGAGCCTTGAGGAGTTAATTATACAGCAGGATTCAATATAGCTGTATAATGTTTACTTTTAAGTTTTTCGATATGGTTGTATCACTACAGTAATAAGCCTGGATATATTTTACTAATCTGATATGTAATTTATGGATTTTGTTTCCGCATGTTTTATTCTGCTAAGTATTTTGCTGTATTAAGTTTAATGCATGCTATTAGTTGCCAGTTAGTATGTGATTCCATGCTGGGTCACTACATTTTTTGTATCAGAGCATGCATAGATTTTGGGAATTAGTACTTGGGATTTAGTCTAGTCTTGAGTAATTATTGAGCATTTGGAATTTTAATGTGCAATTCTTTTCAGGATATGACCGACGAGAGTCACGGTAGTGTTGGCCAGGGAGGTGGTCATCATCATCATCATCGCCATCATGATGATCGATATCGTCCTCATGAGGGTAGACGTCGCTACTCTATCAATAAGTTCATGCTAGTAGGACCGAAACCCTTGGTGGGAGGCGAGAATCCTGAACAGGCAAGAGGTTGGATGTCTAAACTCGAGAGTGCGTTTCGAGCTTTCGATTGCACTGAGGAGCAGAAAATGGAAGTTTTAGAATTTGTTCTAGAGGATCGAGCACGCTTATGGTGGGATGCCAAAGCTACTCAAGCACGTACTGAGAGAGGAGAGGTGACTTGGGGGGATTTCTGTCAGAAGTTTCAGAAACTGTATTTTCCTCCAGCTGTTCGTCAAGCACGATCTATGGAGTTGCTGACTCTGAGGCAAGGATCAATGACTATTGATCAATATCAGCAATGATTTCTTGATCTGCTACCTTTTAGTCCTCATATCAATGACAGTGATGCGTCCAAGTATGATATCTTTCTGCAAGGCCTGAATCAAGATATCTACTCACAAGTTTTCTTCTGTGATGATCCGGCATCTTATGAGACTTTGGTGAACCGTTGCCGTCAAGTGGAGAACAGAAATAGGCTGGCACTGTTGATGATGCCAGGACAGCCTAGTGGATCTCTTGGGCCTAGGGCTCAATCTGTTGTGCAATCTGGACCTATGTCTTCTTCTTCTACTACTACTACTTCGTCTGGTTCTCATGGTTCACAAGGTACATTAAATTTCAGGAAGAAGAAGAAGGAGGAGGAGTTTTGCAGTCACTGTGGTGGGAAGCATCCTGCAGCTTCATGTCGGAAGGCTACTGGTGCTTGTTAATTTGTGGTGAGCAGGGACATCTGCGGAGAGATTTTCCTCGGTGTATGAGTTCTCCTAGTGGATCAGGATCACAGGTTGGATCTCAGGCTTCTAATTTTCCACGTCAGCAGCCAGCACCGCAGAGTATTTTGGTTACCGTCCACAGACTCAAGGGCTACTGAGTGAAGCGATCGCATGTTGGCAAGTACCTTTTTGTTATGTGGTATTCCTGCACTTGTTTTAATTGATACTGGAGCATCGCATTCCTTTATTTCTAGCCGTTTTGTTAAGAGACATAGATTACCTTATGTATCATTAGATAAGGATTTAGTTATATCTACTCCGCTGGAGCAGGAGGTAGTAACTAAGCGTCTAGTGATGGGTTTCCTTCTAGAGTTTGAGGGTCACGTGTTGTCTGCTAATCTGATGATTCTAGCAATGGCAGATTTTGATTTTATTTTGGGAATAGATATGCTGACTTTGTATCACGCTACTGTGGATAGTTATCAGCATCTGGTACAGTTTCATCCGGATGAGGGTGATAGCTGGTACTTTTATGGTGAGGGTGCGCGACCTCCGATGCCACTTGTATCGGCTCTGAAGGCATGTCATGTCTTAGATTCAGGTGGGGAGGGCTACCTCATCTATGCAGTTGATTTGTCCACAAGTAGTTCGGGTATCGATCAGTTACCGGTTGTCAGCGAGTTTCCTGATGTATTCCCTGATGAGATTCCTGGTTTTCCTCCGGTTCGAGAGGTTGAATTTGGTATTGATCTAGTACCAGGAACTACACCTATATCCCGAGCGCCTTATCGTCTGGCACCGTCAGAGATGAGGGAATTGAAACAGCAGTTGGAGGATCTGCTTGATAAGGGATATATTCGTCCGAGTGTTTCTCCATGGGGAGTACCTGTGTTATTTTTCAAGAAGAATGATGGATCAATGCGATTATGTATTGATTACAGGCAGCTGAATCGTGTCACCATCAAGAATAAGTATCCTTTGCCACGGATTGATGATCTGTTCGATCAATTACAGGGTACTTCTGTCTACTCTAAGATAGATCTGAGATCTGGATACCACCAGATGCGGGTACGAGACTCAGATATTTCTACGACTGCTTTTAGGACCAGATACGGGCATTATGAATTTTTGGTTATGCCATTTGGTTTGACGAATGCACCGGCAGTCTTTATGAATCTGATGAATCAGGTATTTCGAGAATATCTTGATAGATTTGTCATCGTCTTCATTGATGATATTCTTGTCTATTCGCATGACAAGAATGAGCATGAAAAACATCTGAGAATTGTGTTGCAAACGTTACGAGAGAAGCAGCTGTATGCGAAATTGAGCAAGTGTGAATTCTGGCTTGATTGGGTAGTGTTTCTCGATCATGTGATTTCTAGTGAAGGAATATCTATTGATCCAAGTAAGATAGAGGCAGTGCTGAACTGGTCTTGTACGACGACGGTTGCTGAGATTCGTAGTTTCTTGGTCTAGCGGGTTATTACCGTCGGTTCATTGAGAATTTTGCACAGTTGGCCAGGCCTTTGACTCAGCTTACTCGGAAAGATGTTACCTTTATTTGGTCCTCGGATTGTGAGGAGACATTTCACGAGCTGCGTAGACGTCTTACTACTACACCTGTGCTAGCTCTACCTTCTGGATCAGGAGGTTATGTGGTCTATACTGATGCCTCTGGTCAGGGGTTAGGATGTGTTCTGACACAGCATGGACATGTTATTGCCTATGTTTCTCGACAATTGAAGACGCATGAGAAAAATTATTCAGTGCATGATCTCGAGTAAGCCGCCATTGTATTTGCGCTCAAGATTTGGAGACATTATCTTTATGGCGAGAAATTTGAGATATTCACGGATCACAAGAGTCTGAAAAATTTATTCACTCAGGCAGAGTTGAATATGCGATAGAGACGCTGGATGGATCTCTTGAAGGATTATGATTGTGAAATCAAATATCATCCAGGTTCTGCTAATCTTACTGTTGATGCCTTGAGTCCGTAGGTGATACTTTATGCACTTCAGACTAGTGAATTATCTCATATGATTCAAGAGTGTTGTTCATTGAGTTTTACACTCAAGCACAAGAAAGGGAGAAATAAGATTCGTTTGTATACTATTCTATCTGAGCCAGCATTGTATTCCCGGATCAGGGAAGCTCAGATATCTGATGTTAAGACTCAGCGTTTGGCACGTCCAGCCAATGGAGTTAATACATCTGGATTCCATTATCAAGCAGATGGTTTATTGTGCTTATCGAATCGAGTGGTTGTACCTGATGTTGCGGAGCTCAGGAATGATATTCTTTCTCAAGCTCACAAGAGTCGATTTTCAGTTTATCTTGGAAGCATGAAAATGTATAAGGACTTGCGAACCAGATTCTGGTGGAAAGGGATGAAGCGAAGTGTATATCAGTTTGTTTTGAGATGTTTGGTTTTTCAACAGGTCAAGGCTAAACACCGACGACCAGGTGGATTACTGCAGAATCTTGAGATTCCCGAAAGAAAGTGGGAGCACGTGACTATGGATTTTGTCACCCACTTGACTATGACTTCACGTCGGTGTGATGCTATTTGGGTAGTTGTTGACCGTTTGAAAAAATCAGCACACTTTATTCCTTACAACCGGGAGTATTCTTATGATCGCATGACATACTTATATATCCAGGAGATAGTGCGATTACATGGGATTCCAGTGAGCATAGTTAGTAATAGAGACCCACGATTTACTTCACGTTTTTGGGGTAGTTTTCAGCAGGCGTTGGGCACCACTCTGAGTTTGATCACTGTATATCATCCGGAGACTGACGGGCAGTCAGAGCGGAAGATTCGTACGTTGGATGATATGCTACGTTCTTCTGTCATGGACTTTGGCTTATCTTGGCAGGATCTATTACCTTTGATCGAATTTGCATACAATAACAGTTATCATCGTAGTATTGATATGTTACCTTTCGAGGCATTCTATGGTTGATGGTGTCGTACTCCGTTATTCTGGGATGAAGTCGGGGAACGACAAGTCGAGGGTCCTGAGTTAGTGCAGCTGATTGTAGAAAAGGTAGATTTGATCAAGCGGAGGATCAAAGCTGCTCAAGATAGACAAGCCAGTAATGCTAATATTCATCGCAGGCCATTGCAGTTTGAGCCTGGTGAGTATGTATTCTTACGAGTGTCACCTTTCAGGAAGGTGATGAGGTTCGGTGTGAAAGGCAATTTATCACCTCGTTTCATTGGGCCTTTCCAGATATTGGAGAAGATCGGAGATGTTGCTTATCGTTTGGCGTTACCGCCATCTCTTTCCAGTATACATAATGTTTTTCATGTATCGTTACTTCGACAGTACATAGCTGGTGAATCACATGTGATTCAGTCTTCTGATATTCAGCTAGAGCCAAATCTGTCTTATGTCGAACGACCACTCCGTATCCTAGACAGGAAGGAGAAAAGTTCTTCGGAACAAGACTATACCACTTGTGATGGTACAGTGGAAGCGCCGAGGCGTTGAGGAAGCAACTTGGGAAACCGAGAGCCATATGCGAGCAGAATATCCTGAGTTGTTTGCTTTGTATTTTTGATTACCATGTAAAGATGTAATTATTGTTGTTGTAATAAAACATGGTTTGATGTTTCATATTGTTATCTTAATTTGTCTGTAGATTTTATTTCACGGACGAAATATCTAAAGGTGGGGAGAATGTAGTAACCCAGATTCCATTTTAAGATAATAATATGTTAAACATGATTAAGGGTTAGTAATTAACCAATTCTGGGGCTTAATCGGACTTCAGAATTAAGAATTTGACTTTCAATATTTTGGCCAGTTCGGATGATCCGAAGAGGACTTCGGACGATCCGAACTTAGCAAGCCGGGGACTCCGAAGAGGACCTGTTGACTTCGGAGTTAAGGCATGTTCGAACGGTCCGAAGTAGGATCAGACGGCCCGAACTTGACCTGAGCCAAGTAGGCAGGATTACTCAGCCATGGTTTTTGAAAAGTGTCAAATTTAGGACACTTCGGACGGCCCGAAGTGGCAATCGGACGGTCCAAACTCGACGTGTCTCGCATGCAGACAGTGAGTTGGATCGGACGATCCGAACTCAGGTTTGGAGGATCCGAACTTGATCGGAAAATTTCTTATAAATAGGGGTCTCCGGAGTTCATTTTCAAATACGAATTCCCGAGTTTCCTTCTTCAGTTATATAGTGTGAGTTATACACTTGAGGGCCCTATCGATTATTATAAAGGTTCTGGAATAACCAAGGTGTGGTTATAGTCATCCGGGACTAGCGACTCCAAAGGGCTTACTACGGACGAAGGTATGATCCGGGAATCTACTTAAGTTTTGGGAGTACTTATTAGCTTAGTTAAGTCTTATAGAACTTGTGTAGTGATACGGTGAACTTTTGAATATAGGCTTGGAACCTAGGATCCTACTAGACTTGAACAAGCCTAGAGTTACGTACACATTCGCTACAACAAATATGTTAATTAACCACACTAAAACGACAACGGTTTTATGTGTAAACTGTTGTCTTTTAGTCTTTGACAACGGTTTTTACAAAAACCGTTGTCGTTGACCGTATTTTAATTAAAAACAACAACGGTTTTTAAAAAACCGTTTTCGTATATTTGTCAAAAACAACGGTTATTATAACCGTTGTCTATGAGCGCGTTTTTGGTGGCCTACAACAACGGTTTTAATTAACCGTTGTCTATGTGCGATTTTTTTGGGGTCTACGACAACACATTTTTAAATCTGTTGTCGTTATTTTTTTTATTTGTTTTTATTTTTTAAAAAATTAAAAAAATATAATCCCATATATATATACATAAGAACCTTCTACGTGCACTCACGCACGCTTCAGTGCCCCCTTCAAGTGCGATCGAGAAAATGAAACCCAATCCCTATCCCCAACTCGTCGCCCCTTCAACCCTGCTCTTCTCCGGCGCCCTAGACGTTGATTGTTCGCCGAAAACTAGTCTTTCGACCTCCTTTCAGCTAGCCCAAGCCTTAGAAACTCCAATCGTGACTTGAATCACTGTGTACACTCGCGACCATCACTGTGTAAGTTTTGTTTCTTTGTTCTCTAGCTTTGTTCTCTTGCTTTGTGGTCTTGTTTGGGCTTTTGGTGAATGGGTGGAGAAAAGGGGTTAAATATTGTCGTGAATCTCTTCGATTTTCAGGTCTAGTAGATGCGAATGTTTAGGTTTCCTGTCGTGAACATCTTTTAGTAGATGCTAAGGTCTAAGTTTCCAGTCGTGAATCTCTTCGATTTTCCGGCAGATTTCTTGTCGATTTCTATGGTTTCTGGTTGTGGGTAGATAGTGTTGGAGATGAGAGAAATTCTAAAACCATAGCTCAGTATTTTTGATGTTTTTTTAATAGCTGATGATTTTAGTTGACGATGATGGAAAAGCCTTTCCATCTATAAATCACGCGCCATGGTTCAGAGTTACGCTTGCTGACTTTGTGATGTCATTTTTCCTCTTCGTAGTTGGTGTTTCTGTGAGTCTCGTGTTCAAGGCATGCAGAATTAAAAAAAATGGCATAAATTTTGTTGTTGCTGAAGTCTGTGAACTCCGTAAAGTGGAGTTTGGTCGATTATTTTTTGGTGGGTGAATCGGTGCAGCTTGCATAAACTGAGGTGCTAATTAGAAAAGCATTTTTGTATAACATTTCTGTATAAGAAAAGACTTGGAGAGATGCTTACTTTCAGTTTCTAGATGAAAGCTTTTTCAACAAATGGGAGTACTGCAGTTATGAAAACTTTCAAGAACCTTTTCCACCGCAGCCATTTTCCTTCCTCGCATACCGCTGAACATGTACGACGATGGCGACAAATACGACGACGACATAACTCCATTACCCTTTAAGCTGTCCGATGAAACTGTCGGTGATCTTGTCGAAAAACCCACACCAATATTATTTCCTAAGCCGTGAATTCCCAATCATCCACCCTGTAACACTGTACTGTTCTGTACTATCCCTGTATTACTATTGTTCATTTTCGGACTTGTAATATTCCCCAGGATTCCGGCTCTAGCACCCGGAGTACTACTCAACTGACCATTGCTTGTGGCCACTACCGGAGAATGACGCAACTGTTGCTGTGGCTCCTGCCTGACCCCGAAATTTATGTTCAATGGTGTATTAGCTGGTTGCATAGTGATCAGATTGCTACAACTTTCAGCATTAATCCCACCATTATTGATAGTTTTCATAACTGCAGTACTCCCATTTTCTTGCTCATGGTTTTCAAATCTAAAATCCCAATTATTAATGGAAGGATCATTACGCTTTCCAGCTATATGAACATCGTCATCTCTAACGACCCGGCTTTCGCCAAGATATATTGTTTTGACTTAACTTTAACTTTATGATCTTCATCTATTTGATTTTTCTTACATCAATTTGAATGGTTTGATGTACTGACTTTTGAGTTTTATTCGATTTAGTTACTTTAAGTGTACGATAAATCTCAGTGGTAATTTTTTTAATGATATCGTTTAGGGATCTTGTGGATCATGCTGGTCATTTAGCACAACAGGAGCATTAGAAGGTGCAAATTATCTGGCGATCGAGAACCTTGTGAGTCTCAGTGAGCAACAGCTTGTGGATTGTGACCACGAGGTTTGGCCTTTGATATGTCCCTCTCATTTCAGCCTCTTTAACGTTTGGTATTAAAGTGAGTAATGAAATCGAAATGTCCAAGGATTTTTACAATTCAAGGAATCTGTTATACAGTCATGATTTGTTTATCCTTGGAAGCTATGTTATTTTATGAATTTTGCTTCGATCATATTTAAAATTGTAGACTTGTAGCGGATAGAAGTCAAAATTTAGAACAATGAATGTGAACACGATAAAGTTGTTCTCGTATTCTCCCCAGCATGCACCAAGGTATCTTCTTAATCTTCCCAACAACTGATTACCAAATTTTATTTTGTCTAGGTGACCTTTCTTTCTACGGATTATCTTAATGTTCTCAACCATTGCTTGATGCTAGATTCATTATCTGATGTTGTCTTGCAGGCCAAACTCCTTAAAGCTCGACTATTAATAGCATCCAAAGATTATTCAAGTGCCATATCTGAGGCAGGATACATTCTTAAAGAGGAGGATGATAATTTAGAGGCCTTAATTTTGCGTGGACGTGCGTACTATTATTTAGCTGATCACGATGTTGCCACCAGGTGTTTTATGAATAATCATGAAATGATTTTCATTTTCCCCACAACTCCACCCATGAGTTGTGAGGCAGTGGAATAGGAATAGGAATATGAATTGGATTAGGATTGGTAGAAGCGGTTATCATATGCTGCTGTAATTGTTTGGAACTTTGAAATTTTATCTAAACCTTTTCTCTCACTTTACCCTCCTTAGGCATTACCAGTTGGGTCTTCGTCTCGACCCCGAGCATGGTGAATTGAAGAAAGCATATTTTGGATTGAAAAACTTGATCAAAAAGACTAAAAGTGTGAGTGATTTATTCCACATCAAGGTATGTGACATTTATTCGATATAATCTTTGTATTGCTTTATGCATCACACAGGCAGATGATAATGCAAGCAAGGGTAAGTGTGAGACCTCGGTTCTAAACAACTAATCTCGGTATTAAAAAACAATTAGGAAATCAAGAACCAAGATTAAAAGCAATAAGATTTTTTTTTTAAAAAAAAATGAACAGTGATTCGCTTGATCTGCAAGATCTTGCAGCTCGAGCGAGCCAAAAATCTCAAGCCTCTGTCCGAGGCAAAACAGCCCTCGCTCGATCCGCAAGATCTTGCGGATCGAGCGAGCCACAAAATCCTATCTGAAACAGGGCAAAAAAGAACAGCAGAAGCTAGCTGAAACTCAATCTCACACATTCAATATACAATCATGCATCAAAACATACTATCTCCAATTAATACATGAAGTTCTAGAGTCGATCAACTACGCATATGGAAATAACATGAAATCGAGGAGCTCGCATAATCGATACAACATAAATAACGAAGTTCGAGATCTAAACATATTCTAACATAAACTAGGTAGACATGCCGACACGACTTCTAAACCAAGTCTCACTTCTACATCTTTCCCTCGAAGCTAACCATGCCTCTTCTGACTTGGTCCTGCCCCACCTGTTGCCAAGTACACATACAAAACAAAGCAACAGCCGGATAACCGGTGAGAATGATAATTCCAGTAAAAGCAACATATCAAATAATAAGTAAACAACATGCTATCAAGACAACATATTCAAGTCAAGGTTAATGATATGCATGTCTTTAAAAACCAGGATATCGATTCTGATAAAAAAGGGATTGCTGCAGTGCTTTTGGGATCCCGAGGATGAGATCACGTAATGACTCACCGACTCTCCCAATCGAGGTGGTGCCACGTATCCCACTCCTCTAGACTTTGAGCAACTATAATGAGTATGCTAGCACCAGGCGAAACGACTACGGCCCAGGCCACTCAATCATAGTTCCCAAACGTCTAAACAAAAAGGGCGGTTCTGCCCGCTGAAAGCAAGATTGGCTCAAGATGAATACATAACAGAAACATAAACATAAGCCACATAACAAAAGTCCAAGAAATCAACAAGACACAAGTTCTTCAGGCTAGAACAATTGTACAAAAAAGTATGTGATTTAAAAAGGGAAACTCAAGAACTAAGCTGTCTCGAGTATGCTATCCCGCTACGATGACTGCTTTTACCTTTCAAGGCAGTAGTTCCAACTTCTGGAAAGCTACAACAAAAGATTGTATCAACAACTATACAATCTAAACAACAATCAATGATTCATGGAAATCTCTTTACCGTTCTTCGTCCAACTCTCGACGATCAAATGCTGCTAAAACAGGGCTCGACAACTCCAACGAATCTGTACGAATACAAGAGATGATTGATCAATAACCACGATCAACTTACAAGCCAAGTTCATAACTCAAAACGGTTCAAAACTCTAAAACTCAAACCGACGGCATAACGACTATAACTGAAAAAACCGGCAACGCAGACAGCAGTTCAATACCGATATCAACTCAATTCAATGCTAATACAACAACAACAAGACAAACCCAACAAATCTCAAAACCATGATTTTCGAAAATAGCTTCCAAAAATCATAACAATTCCGAACGTCGCTCTAATTCAAAACCGACAGATAATAAACGATCAGAACTCCGCCAAGAACAACATACTAGAATCTAAAACGATTCTAAGAACCTTCGAAAAACAAAACATATCTGATCGGAGAAATACTTATGGTATAACGGAGTTCTCACTGCTGTGATCACTAATCTGCCTTCAGAATTAATTTCCAACGGACGGATCGAGTTCGGACTGGATTTTAAGAGCTTGGAGAAAGCTTTGGGCGCCTACAATGGAGAGAAGCCAATGGAGAAGAAGAAGATAAGGCAAGGAAGACTTGGTCAATCCAATTCCATGAGTAGATAATATAACAATCTCAAAATTTGCGTTTTAGTCCCTAAAATTTCCAAAATTTGCAAAAAGGACCCTGATCAAAATCAAACCCGCTCGAGAACTCTGTAATCTCTGATTAACTCAAATAACTCATTTAAGATAAAAACAGGGCGTTACAATTCTTCCCCACTAAGAAAAGATTTCGTCCTCGAAATCAACGAGAACCACAACTCAAAAGATAGAATAAAGAACTAAAGACAGTAAGAAGAACTCACGTCATCCGAATAACTATGGAAAACGCTGTCTCATGTCAGACTCTGTCTCCCAAGTCGCTTCCTCGACTCCGTGATGGCTCCACTGCACTTTCACTAACGGAATCAACTTGGTTGTGAGTTGCTTCTCCTTCCGATCAAGGATCTGAATCGGTCGCTCAAAGTAGCTCAGAGTCTCGTCTAACTCGGCTTCGTTAGGCTGAAGTATATGAGAAGGATCTGGATGATACTTTCGTAGCATAGAGACGTGAAAAACGTCTTGAATACCAGATAAAGACGGAGGAAGTGCAAGTCTGTAGGCAAGATCGCCTATCTTCTCGAGAATCTCGTACGGACCGATGAATCTCGGAGATAACTTTCCTCTCTTACCGAATCTAATAGTGCCTCTGAACGGAGAAATATTAAGAAAAACACGGTCTCCCTGCTCGAAACTCAGAGGTCTACGTCTGACATTTGCATACTTCGCCTGTCTATCTTGAGCTGACTTCATTCTGGTCTGAATGATCTTAACCTGCTCTGCCATATCTCGAAGCATTTCCGGCCCCAAATCTGGTGACTCGGACAAATCATCCCAAAACAGTGGAGATCGGCACTTCTTGCCGTACAAAGCCTCAAAAGGCGTCATACCGATACTCGCTTGGAAGCTATTGTTGTAAGAAAACTCGACAAGAGGCAAAGAATCCTGCCAACTAGTGCCAAAGTCTAGCACCACCGCTCGCAGCATATCCTCTAACATCTGGATAGTCCGCTCTGACTGTCCATCTGTCTAAGGATGATAAGCTGTACTCAGATGCAATCGAGTACCAAGTGCCTCCTGAAGACTATGCCAGAAGTGCGAAGTGAATCTAGGATCTCTGTCTGAAATAATCGACTTCGGCACACCATGCAATCTCACAACATTGCTAACATACAACTCAGCCATCTGATCATGATGATACATCATTCTGTACGGAATAAAACAAGCAGACTTCGTCAATCGGTCGATCACTACCCAAATAGCATCGCATCCTCGAACCGATCGTGGTAGCTTCGTGACGAAATCCATAGAAATGTGATCCCATTTCCATTCAGGAACAGATAGGCTGTGCAAAAGACCTCCTGGTCGCTTCCGCTCTGATTTTACTTGCTGGCAGTTCAAACACCGAGATACAAACTTCGCTACGTCGCTCTTCATTCTCTTCCACCAGAACTGACTCTTCAGATCGTTGTACATCTTACGACCTCCAGGATGAATACTGAACCGACTGCAATGAGCCTCTCGGAGAATACGCTGTCTCAAGTCCGCAATATCTGGCACAACAAGACGGTTATTCACAAACAAGACGTCATCTCTAACCTAGAATTCAGACTGATGCCCAGATCTAACTTTCTCTACTGAAACCTGAATGCTCGGCTCAGACTTTTGTGGCACTCTGATTGCAACAAACAACTCTGGTTCGGCTTGAATAGCAATCACTCTGATAGTCTCCCTATCTGTTTCAAACTCTAAACCAGAAGTGCAACAATCATCGATCAACTGAGAAACACCAATAGTAGAAAGAGATAAAGAACAAAGCTTTCGGCTCAAGGCATCTACAACTGCATTCGACTTCCCGGGATAATACTTGATTTCGCAGTCAAAATCTTTCAACAGATCTAACCATCTTCTCTGTCTCATATTCAGCTCTGCCTGTGAAAATAAGTACTTGAGGCTCTTATGGTCAAAAAAGATCTCGAAAGACTTACCATAAAGATAGTGACGCCAGATCTTCAGTGCAAAGACGATCGCAGCTAGTTCAAGATCGTGAACCGGATAACGGGTCTCGTGCGATTTCAGCTGTCTCTTTGCATACGCTATCACATGCTTATGCTGCATAAGAACACAACCCAGCCTCGGTTAGAAGCATCACAATAGACTTTGAAACCTCCAGTACCCTTCGGAATAGAAAGAATTGGAGCACTGGTCAGTCTTCTCTTCAGATCAACAAAGCTAGCCTCACAATCTGGAGTCCAAACAAAAGGCACATTCTTCTGAGTTAGCTGGGTAATTGGCTTGGCAATAGACGAGAAACCCTCGATGAAACGACGGTAATAGCCAGCTAAACCCATGAAGCTTCGGATCTCAGGTACTGATGTAGGTCTAGGCCAATTCATAACCGCTTCAATCTTGCTGGGATCGACAGAAATCCCATCTTCAGAAATAATATGACCGAGAAAGACAACTCGATCTAACCAGAATTCACACTTAGACAGCTTGGCAAACAACTTCTCAACTCGCAAAATCTGCAGTACGGTCCTCAAGTGCTGTGCATGGTCAGTACGGTTCTTCGAGTAGATAAGAATATCATCGATAAAGATAATGACGAACTCATCTAAATAACGCTGAAAGATGCGGTTCATCAAACCCATAAAAACTGCTGGAGCGTTAGTCAAACCGAACGGCATAACTATAAACTCAAAGTGACCATACCTCGTCCTGAATGCGGTCTTAGGAACATCTTCCTCTCGCACTCTCAACTGGTGATAACCTGACCTCAGATCAATCTTAGAGTAGACAGAAGAACCCTGCAGCTGATCAAAAAGGTCATCTATTTGGGGTAAAGGATACCTGTTCTTAACTGTAGCCTGATTCAATTGGCAATCGTCGATACAGAGCCGCATAGAACCATCCTTCTTCCGAACAAAAAGCACAGGAGCACCCCAAGGCGATACACTAGGTCTGATGTATCCCTTGGCAATCAAATCCTCAAGCTGCTCCTTCAACTCTCTCAATTCAATAAGTGCCATACGATAAGGAGCTTTAGAAATAGGTTGAGTACCTGGCACTAAGTCAATGCTGAATTCGATTTCTCGAATAGGTGGCAAACCAGGAACATCTTCCGGGAATACATCCGCAAATTCTCTAACCACCGGTAAATCTACCAAAGCTGGGTTAGATTTCAGTACATCAACTGCATACACCAAAAATCCTTCTGCACCTTTTTGTAGCAAACGAGTCATAGATAACACTGAAATCAAAGAAATTCTAGATCGAAAACCCTTACCAAAGAATTTCCTCTCGTCTGCCATTTCAGGTCTGAACCTGACAACCTTCAGAAAACAATCGACTGTTGCCCTGTACTTGGTTAAAGCATCTATACCGACAATACAATCAAAATCTGACAGTCCAAGTACAATACAGTCGAATTCTAACAAATTTCCTTCAAAACAAAGTTCACAGTTCCTGACTAATTTGACAGAAACAATTCCTCCACCCAAAGGTGAAGTAACAGCTACTATTGTAGGCAACAACTCAGTAGGCAAAGCATGCAATAACACAAATTTCTCAGAGATAAAGGAATGGGAAGCACCTGTATCTATCAAGACATGAGCAGAATAACCGAAAATCGAACAGTTACCTGCTATAACATCGTCAGGTGCTGCCTGAGCCTGATCCTCTGTCAATGCAAAGACTCGTGCCTGCTGTCTCGGAGGCTGATTTGCACTAGAGTTACCTCCCTGTCTGTTCTGCTGCTGAGGCTGGAAAGAGTGCACTGTAGAAGACTGCCTCTCAGGCTGAGCTTCAGGTCTAGACGAACTCCCACTCTGAGCTCTATCTCTGTTACGCTGTGGGCACATTTTAGAGAAGTGTCCCGGTTGCTGACAGGTGTTACAATTACCAAAGACTCCCACACACTGATCCGGTGAGTGTCTTCCTCCACACTTGATGCAGTACAAGGATGATGACCCAGAACTCGGTCCTGAACCGAATTGCTTCGAACCACTGGAACTGGACGAACTGTTGCCCTACCTTTTGAACTGTTTACCTCTTGCCTTGTACTGATCCTTTCTGTTTCCCCCCACTGTTTCCACCTTCATACATTTGCTGCTGGTTCTGATGCTGCGGTGGCTGATTCTGATACTGAGATGGTTGATTCTGATACTACCTCTGCTGCTGAGGTGCTACCTGATTACCTCTTTGCCTCCACAAGCCTGCTTTTGCTCCCTTTGCGTGATTCATGGCGTCCGCAAAGTTGTCTGGCCTAGCAGTGTTCACCAAAGTGAAGATGTCAGGATTCAAGCCATTTATGAAGTGGTCGGCCTTAGCTTCTTCATCTCCGGCAATTAGTGGTGCAAAATGCAACAGACTATCAAACTTGGCAACGTACTCTTCGATGTTCAGATTCCCTTGTCTCAAATTGGCAAATTCTGCTCCCTTGTCCTTACGGTACGAGATAGGGAAAAACCGCTTATAGAATTCAGATTTAAAAAGAGTCCAAGTAACTTCCGTACCTCTATTCTCTATTGCTTTCTTTGTCATGATCCACCAGCTCTTAGCAACCCCACATAGCTGATGAATGACTAACCTGATTCTGCGGTCATCTGTGTAATCAATGGAATCAAATAGCTAATCAATATCATCCAACCAACTTTCACAGTCAACTGGATTTTTTGAACCTAACAACAACGGCGGATTGAAAGACTGAAACCTCTTCATCAAGGTTTCCATAGGCGTTGCTGAAGCATCCAACTGATCAACTTCAGCGCTAGCTTGCTCCGTTGTAGGGATAACTGGCGGTGTGTTTCTGTTTATCACTCGACGAGGACCCATCTGATAATCAAAGGTTAGGACACGAGATATCTCAATCGCTACAATCAGTGCCCTTACAACCGCTTGGAATACCGGATACCAGTCTATAACAGAAACAGTTATAACTCAAGTAGATCATGCTTTATAAATTAAATCACATAACCATGTAATTCAATAATTCTCAATAATAAAGCATGCTCGCATGGAATTAAGTACACAGTTAAAATAATTCAAACACATGCGAGGAGCCAATACACGCAGACTCGATCTACCCGCTCACTCTAGTTCGACGAAGAATCTTAACGCTCTGATACCACTTAATGTGAGACCTCGGTTCTAAACAACTAATCTCGGTATTAAACAAAAATTAGGCAATCAAGAACCAAGATTAAAAGCAATAAGATTTTTTTTAAAAAAAAAATAAACAGTGCTTCGCTCGATCTGCAAGATCTTGCAGATCGAGCGAGCCAAAAATCTCAAGCCTCTGTCCGAGGCAAAACAGCCCTCGCTCGATCCGCAAGATCTTGCGGATCGAGCGAGCCACAAAATCCTAAAACAGAGGACTGTACGTTTTCTCTCGCTCGATCCGCAAGATCTTGCAGATCGAGCGAGGACAGAAACAGGGCAAAAAAGAACAGTAGAAGCTAGCTGAAACTCAATCTCACACATTCAATATACAATCATGCATCAAAACATACTATCTCCAATTAATACATGAAGTTCTAGAGTCGATCAACTACGCATATGGAAATAACATGAAATCGAGGAGCTCGCATAATCGATACAACATAAACAACGAAGTTCGAGATCTAAACATGTTCTAACATAAACTAGGTAGACATGTTGACACGACTTCTAAACCGAGTCTCACTTCTACATCTTTCCCTCGAAGCTAACCATGCCTCTTCTGACTTGGTCCTGCCCCACCTGTTGCCAAGTACACATACAAAACAAAGCAACAGCCGGATAATCGGTGAGAATGATAATCCCAGTAAAAGCAACATATCAAATAATAAGTAAACAACATGCTATCAAGACAACATATTCAAGTCAAGGTTAATGATATGCATGTCTTTAAAAACCATGATATTGATTCTGATAACAAGGGATTGCTGCAGTGCTTTTGGGATCCCGAGGATGAGATCACGTAACGCCTCACCGACTCTCCCAATCGAGGTGGTGCCACGTATCCCACTCCTCTAGACTTTGAGCAACTATAATGAGTATGCTAGCACCAGGCGAAACGACTACGACCCAGGCCACTCAATCATAGTTCCCAAACGTCTAAACAAAAAGGGCGGTTCTGCCCGCTGAAAGCAAGATTGACTCAAGATGAATGCATAACAGAAACATAAACATAAGCCACATAACAAAAGTCCAAGAAATCAACAAGACACAAGTTCTTCACGCTAGAACAAGTGTAGAAACAAGTATGTGATTTAAAAAGGGAAACTCAAGAACTAAGCTGTCTCGAGTATGCTATCCCGCTACGATGACTGCTTTTACCTTTCAAGGCAGTAGTTCCAACTTCTGGAAAGCTACAACAAAAGATTGTATCAACAACTATACAACCTAAACAACAATCAACGATTCATGGAAATCTCTTTACCGTTCTTCGTCCAACTCTCGAAGATCAAATGCTGCTAACACAGGGCTCGACAACTCCAATGAATCTGTACGAGTACAAGAGATGATTGATCAATAACCACGATCAACTTACAAGCCAAGTTCATAACTCAAAACGGTTCGAAACTCCAAAACTCAAATCGACGGCATAACGGCTATAACTGAACAAACCGGCAACGCAGACAGCAGTTCAATACCGATATCAACTCAATTCAATGCTAATACAACAACAACAAGACAAACCCAACAAATCTCAAAACCATGATTTTCGAAAATAGCTTCCAAAAATCATAACAATTCCGAACGTCGCTCTAATTCAAAACTGACAGATAATAAACAATCAGAACTCCGCCAAGAACAACATACTAGAATCTAAAACGATTCTAAGAACCTCCCAAAAACAAAACATATCTGATCGGAGAAATACTTACGGTGATCACTAATTTGCCTTCAGAATTCATTTCCAACGGACGGATCGAGTTCGGACCGGATTTTAAGAGCTTGGAGAAAGCTTTGGGCGCCTACAATGGAGAGAAGCCGATGGAGAAGAATAAGATAAGGCAAGGAAGACTTGGTCAATCCAATTCCAAGAGTAGATAATATAACAATCTCAAAATTTGCGTTTTAGTCCCTGAAATTTCCAAAATTTGCAAAAAGGACCCTGATCAAAATCAAAACGACTCGAGAACTCTGTAATCTCTGATTAACTCAAATAACTCATTTAAGATAAAAACGGGGCGTTACAGTAAGCTTTGCCTGGCGGTGGAGGAATATAAAGCAGCTATTGCCTTAGATCCAAACCACACTGCACATAATGAGAACCTTCATCTTGGTCTGTGTAAGGTCTTGGTGAAGCTTGGTAGGGGGCATGATGCTGTGACAAGTTGCACTGAAGTACTTGAAATTGATGGGGATTCAGTTGAAGCTCTAACACATGTATGTGTCTTTTGTTATTGCTAATGTTTCTGTTGTCTGTTTTAAAAGTCGCATGGATACTTTTCGCACCTGTTCTGTTTCCTGAATTAAACTATATCTTTTAAGTTCAGTTTTTTAATTTTGAACCAAATTTTCCAGAGGGGTGAAGCTAAGCTTTTAATTGAAGATTGGGAAGGAGCTGTGGCTGATCTAAAATCAGCCTATGAGAAGTCACTCCAGGTTGGTCACTTTGGTTTCTAATATATAATAATGTATTCCATATTTTCTGATTTATGACAGGGTGTTCATTTTTGTTGGAAGTAATGTCTAGGACGTTGACGGTCATTGATTTTTTTACTGTGAAAAAATATGTTTTATATAAGGCTAATAAATTATTATACCTCAAAAATCTTTGTTTATCTAACTGTGCATGACTCTCATGTTAAAGTTTTTTATTTGTCTAAATCCAAGCAGTTCGATTTCTATTTTTCTATTATTGTCGGTGTGTATTGTTTTTTTCTCTTGGCTTGAACATAGTTTTATATATGTGTGCATTCTGATTTTGTTTGTACTATATATGCATTTTTGGTATTAATGTAATTGAATTCATTCTTTGTTTAAGATGAACTGGTATTAAACTTTGTATATTAAACACATGCAAAGCGTGTGCCACGACATGCTAGTATATGTCTTCATCAACAATTGTTTTCTTGCAGGATATGTCTTCAATTCCATAAGAAAAAGTGATATCCAGCACATGCTCTTCACGTACAAGAGCATAATTGTTAAAGTACAACAAAAATCAAGTCTCTAGATGCTTAAAAATTTGTCTGTACATGGACAGCGGTATGGAATTTTTCTTGATGTTGCTGCGTACCCGCGTCGAAAATTCATGAAGTATCAAATTTCTTCCAATCGAATTCGTCGGGTTAGTCCACAGCCACATCTCTCTTTCTCTCCATGCACAAATTTCACCATTTTTCCTTTTCTTTTTTTCCCCTAAATTACAGATAGCAGATTGGGGATTTCCAGCGTCGATTTGCTGAAATGGCTTCGAAACGGATTTGGTTGGAGCTCAAGGATCTTCAGAAAGATCCACCCACTTCATGCAGCGCTGGTACACTTTCTTATATTTTTTTTGTTTCAATTTCGTGTTTTTTTCTTGGTTTGATGTGATTCTAGGGTGCTTGGGTATAATTTATGTGAATTATGGATTCGAATAGGTGAAATTATTTGTTTGACCTCTGTAGGAGTTTGACAAAGCTATCTTGTGTAGGACGATAGGACTATTGACTGAGGGCTTCATCTTGTAGATATAATATAGCTTCACCAGGTTACCCAAACTATGTGGTATAAATTTTTTTACTCAATGTACTATGCTTTATTACTACATAAAAGTCTAATATGTGAACGAGGCAATTGTAGATTAAGAGTGCAGTGCTATCCAATTCGAGCATTATAATCTATGTGTTTTAGGCATTATCTTTATTGCCAAATAATATTAGTCACATTAACATGTAAAGATATGCTCTGACTATCAAGTACCCATATAAGTAAACCCTTTACAAAACTATAATTTGATTGTTGTTAATAAACAAATGACATATATAAGGTCAGTATGGGTCTTTCGCGAGCATCAAGTACTGGTTATTGATAACAGATATGTCATCATAACTCTAGCATTTGGACAAGTAGCCTTATTATTTTTAGGTATACTTGGGTATGTATTCCAGATTACCCGCATATAGTCATTCTTTAAACATTGGTTCCAATATTTTAGTTAGCCGTATTGTTATATAATATGTAATATCATTGGGTTAAATAACAGTTATTATACCCGGACAATCATATACCCAGAGTATTTGCACACTGAGATAGCTATCAATTAACTAACTGCAAAATCTTACAGAAATAACACAAATGCTTGTATGTACAAATAAACCTGTACGTATTGGTCAAATAGAATAAATTTTGTACAAGATTCAATGTGTGTTTCTTGGTTTGATGTGATTCTAGGGTACTAGGATATATTCTAGTAGTCACGATTGGTAATATATTCTCATATCTACAGGTTTTTGTTCTCTTGCATTGGTGAATTTGTGATGCATAGTTGTTTTTATATATCTATCATCATGCTTATAATTTGATGCATTATATTGATTTTTATAGCATAATTGTCTTCTTTTGTTTGTTTGTTTGTTAATTTCGGTAGTGTTGTGTGATTGGCTTCAGCTATATTGATTTTGGATAGCATTGCAGATTACTAATGAAGATATCTTTTATTATATTCTTATATAACTATATATGATTTTGGTCAGTCATTTTTTCCATGAAAATGATTAGAGTGCATCTTGTTATCATTTGTGTTAGCTGTCTTCTGGGTTTTTATATGCTGAGTTTTGCTAATGTAGCTTTTTATATGTTGAGCCAGACTTGTAATCTACAGGAAATACTAGAGAAGAATGAATATTATGCAGAAAGTGTGAAAAACAAGCTAAGGTGGCACTAATACACAAGCAAACAAAAGAGAAGAGAGACATGGTTGAAGCTACATGTAAATATGAGATATTCAAGGCAACGAAGGCGGCTAATACATGCATATCGTGCAACCAAGCAGATTCCTAAGAAACCTTTTCGATGCTTTTAAGGTGAAGTGTCTTGTGTTTATCAAAGAAGGAATTGCCAAGTTTCAGGATTCCCTTGTAAAGTTTGTCGCTTTGATATGATTTTTTGTAATACTGGAAAATTGTATAGTAAATTTCATTTTAAAAATTTTAAATTTTGATTGATTTATAATATTGAAAATTTGTATATTAATTTTTTTTATTTTTATTTAAAAAACGACAACGGATTTAACCTGTTACAAAACTGTTGTCGTAAGCCTCAAAAGACAACGGATTTAAACTATTGCAGAACTGTTGTCGTAAACCTACATAAGACATCGATTTAAAATGTGGTTGAATAATGTCAACATACGACAACAGATATAAACTGTTGTAAATCTGTTGTCGTATGCCAACAAAGACAACGGTTTATAGCTGTCGTAAAAGGCAACTTAAGACAACGGTTATAAACCGTTGTCATATGTTGGAATCCACAACGGATATAAACCGTTGTCGTATGTTATACTTTCAACAACACCTAAAATTACAACGGTTTTTTGACCCCTACGACAACGGATTATATCCGTTGTCGTATCCCTTTTTTCTTATAGTGATTGACTGAGATTGACAGCGAGTATACATGTTTATATGTTGCATTTATTTGGTATTATTATATGGCATGATATATGATTTACCGCTTTCTATACTCATATGTCATGTGCATATACATGTTGAGCCTATATCTTTTTATACCTGATTATAGAGCCGCTCAGCTCTATACTCGATAGTCTGTCACTTAGAGTACCGCGATGGCAAGGACATGTATGTCTGACTACTCTAGTGTACTAGACGAGTGTGGTTACACCCATAGGTTGATCCGTGCGGTGGCAGCACTCATGTGGCGCCGGTACTGAGCATGACTTTTCAGATGATCCTTTACCAGTCATCATGTTGCATGCATTATATACATATGTTTACTCATGTTTATGTACTGGGCGTTAGCGCTCACGTCCTAGTTGTTATCTTGGACACCCTATTCCACGGGGCAAGTCGCAGAATGGACGGAGTTGGTAGTTCAAGGCAGGACTAGGGAGCAGGAGCCTTGAGGAGTTAATTATACAACAGGATTCGATATAGCTGTATAATGTTTACTTTTAAGTTTTTCGATATGGTTGTATCACTACAGTAATAAGCTTGGATATATGTTACTAAGCTGATATGTAATTTATGGATTTTTTTTCCGCATGTTTTACTCTGCTAAGTATTTTGCTGTATTAAGTTTAATGCATGTTATTAGTTGTCAGTTAGTAGGTGATTCCATGCTGGGTCACTACAGGTTAGTGATAGGTTAGGGTTCCAGTTTCGGGCAGAGCTCGGGCAGGGGTGTATGGGCCAGGTCAAGATGTTAATTGGGTCATGTAATATGGGTATGGGTCCGGATTATTTTATTTTGGGTCCGAATAATTTAATTAGAAGCCTAAATATTTGAATTAAAATGTTAATGGGCTTGATTGATTAAATTGTTTGTTGTACTTAAGTTATTAATTTTAGTGAGCCCATTTGCTTGTAATGAGCCTTGTAACCCATGAGAGCTATCGAGACTATTTTTATATTGGGCTAAGTTGTTAATGGGCCAGTCTAGGTTAATGGACTTAAGTTAAGGGGGAAGCTACTTGAACGAGTCCGTGACAAGTAAAATAGTCCGTAAATATATATTTAATGTATATATATATGTATATTTTTATATAAGTATGACTTTTTTATGGAAAATAATTTAAATATATATTTAAGGGCAAATTTTAAGTAAATCGATATTTTTAAGCTCATGATTCATGAATTTATTTTATGAAAGATTAAGGGCATGTAAAAAAAATATGTTTGGGAAGTTGATATGATTGTGGCAACTCATGGGTTTGGAAGTCGGGATACCGGGCCCGATGACCTCTCCACTTATGTTTATGAGCTTACAGATCCACGTTTTAAGGTTTGATGAAGTGGCAGCATAGAGGCGTAGGGGATCCACATGTTAAGGTTTGGTGAACCTCGCCGTCGCATACATTTGTTTTATAGATTGATCAATCGCTTATGTTAATGGTCACACATCACTGATATGACTCATACTAATGATTTTACGATTATGACATGACATATTTATGTTACGTATTAAGATTAAGATTATGATTATGATTATGTTTATGTTTACGACTAATCATTATGCATAAGTTTTTACGAGCATGCTTGCATAAGATACCACATGATATTTTTTAAGTGATAAGTGCTTGCATGCTATTTTATTATATGATATTTATTATTATTGGATAGAGCATACTGAGCCTCTAGACTCATTAGATTTAAATGATGTGCATGTGAGTTTGATGCTAGTTTTAAGGATGTGGTCCCTACTGGCGATGAGGACGTCTGAGCATCCGTGGCAGCTACCACCCGTGACCATTGCCAGTTTCTGATGGTATTTTTATGCATTATGTTATTTCCGCACATGAGTACTGCTTTTCACTGTTTTACTTGGTTTTGAGATTTTAGTCGTTTGCTGGGATTGTCATTGGACTATGATTTTCGTATTTATGTTATGGAACTTTCATGCATGTGATTTTAGTTTGTTTGAGTATTTAAATTATTGGCATGCAATCGATTTGATTATGTATTATATTTTATTAAAATATAATTTAAGTATAGATACATATATGTATGGGTGTATATGTAGTATCACTATTTCAGAGTAAAGTATATATATAAAAAAAATTTCAAGTAAGGGTCATCTCACGGACTATACCTGCGTCCATCGTCAGTCCGCTAATATTGAAGGCCCCAACTCTTGGGCACAACTCCGCTACGACCCTAGCAGCACCTCGCTATCGCTCGGCCCTCGGCTATAGGCTAGAAAATGCCCCAAGAAATTAACACTATAATATGAGAGGGAAGATTTCCAAAACTATGTTTTTAATCCAAATTAAGCCCTTAATCCATTTTTAATCATTTAATCTTGTAAAATAAACCGAGATACTACACAGATCAACCTCGTTTCATGGATATAGATTCATAAAGAAATCTGAAATGAAACCTACTCATTTTACAAATCTCTTTTCGTCTTATATCTTATCTTTTCAATTTTTTTTTTAAAAATGGGTTACTTTCATTTATATTTATTTAAAATAACATTTCTTTTCTATTTCTTTTGTTATAGATCACATGAATCACATGTACCATAATGAGCTATTATTTTATGAAATACTAGTATATTGATACACACGTTGCATGTTTGTATAATTTTTTTAATTAATTTGATTTATATCAAATAAGAGTAATATTGTAGTTTTAAAATTTATCGATGGATTAAAATACAATTTAAAATATAAAAAAAATTTTAAAAAATAAAAGTGTAATATCTATGTCACATAAAGACAATTTGGGTAGAAAAAAAGATAGTATCTAAAAGACAGATTCTTTATACATATAGAAAAATATGATCATAGAAAACTAACTTTTAGAACACCACGATGTTGTATTAGATAATTAACTTTCTTACCCGCTACTCACTAAAAAAAACTTATTCAATTACTCTCAGGCCGCCCTGCATTGTACATGGAAGAAAACTTCCCTTCTATATTTAACACAATTTCCAGGGGCGGCCCTGCCCCAGGGCGGGCAGGGCCCATGCTCAGGTGGGGCCCCAAATTTTTTTTAAAAAATTATTATAGATATATATTATAAATATTATGTATTAATGGATTATTCTATGCTATACCTGGAGTATTTCTCCCCCATGATGTGGTCAAATATCAACCATTGGATCATCAACACATATGTCAATTTCCATAAAAATATATGGGTCCCACATGATCTAATGGTATTAAAATAAGGAGAAAAACACTCCCGATGTAGCATAGACTAACCCTGTATTAATTTAGTTCAATAAATTATTATTATATTATAGTAGTTATTAAAAAAATTGAAGAATATTTATACATCGTCAACAATTTAGTTATCATCCAAATTAATATGTTCAATTTTCTCTTCGTTCATCACCTCTCAATTTGGAGGCGTTTGTTGTCGACCATCACTTTTCACATTTTTGGCATTGATTTTTATAGGTTGATGTTCAACCAATTTTCTCTTGACCTCTATGTGCATTAAAATTTGACTTATGATTCGTTCAATTTATTTTTAATTTAATGTTATATTTTAATATTTATAGTTTATTTCATGTCGTGGTTAAAAATTATGGATTGAAGATATACGGATTTTAAAACTTAATTTTGAAAATTGAAAATTTTATTTAATTTATCTTTAATTGCTAAATTAGCTGCTTCTAAATTAAATTAGCACTTAAATTGTGAGTTTTGATGGTTCAGTGTCATTTTTTTTGGATACTTTCATAATTATATTTACAAAATTTGAAGATAATTTCGTATAGTTCGATTATATTTGATTTTTTAAATGAGATTTGATATTTACATTCTATTTTGTGTTACCTACACTCTAATTCATGTGTAGAATGAAGTGCAAATTTATTTACAAATGAAGTGCAAATAACAAAAAATGAAGTGTAAATATCAATTTTTTTTAAATTAATGTAAGAAACACTTAATTTAATCTTTGCCACGGGCCTCATTTTTCTTTGGACCGCTCCGGACAATTTCGTATTAAATTTTTAAATATTTTAATCAACTTTAGAAAAATAACAACATTTTAAAGTTCTGTGTGTTGACTACGCGTAGGCATCCGTCGATAAATAGACAATAATTTGATCAAAGATGAGGAGACGCGTGGAAATACGGAATATTTTTTTTTGAGAGGGAAATACGGAATATTAACGATTCTTGTGCGTGTTTCCTTCTTGGCTTTGACTCTCTCTTTTTCCTTTCGCGTCAATTTTGGGAAGCGATGACAAAGTAAATTCCTCAATGATGACTAATGCCACGTGGAATTTTTGTTTTTTAAATATCAAATATTAATTGTAATTTTTTTTTCCGAGGAAAGGCCAAAAAACAACTTCTTAGAATCTTAGATGATTGAATTAAATATTTTTTCCCAAAACACGTGCATTCAATTGTAAAAACACCATTCGTCCAAACCGTGAAAGGATGGAAAAAAAAAGAAAAAAAATTTATTCAAGAGATAGACCAAAATATCCAAATATTCATGCGATAATGCTCAACAATATGATCTTCCTGGTCGAGCTAAAGAAGCTAGTCCAACCTGCTTAATCCTGCAACCAACAGGAAGAGTGTTAAGAATGGCCGAAAGGTGTTTCCGACGTATTCTCTTCGACGCTTAATACAGATGTTAGGACAGAAAAATATAGTGAATCGGTGAAGTTGGAATACCTAATAATGAAACTAAACCTGACATTTATAGGAGAAACCTCCGGATTTGTTGTCGTCCTTCTTTAATTAGAATCCGAGAATATTGAGATCGCAATCCCGTGAATCTTGGCTGAGATCTCGTCCGAATCTTCCCTAAAGATGGAAGTTCGAATCTTTAAATGATCTAATGTTCTAGCCGACCTCCCGACCTGCCGATCTAGCGTCTGACCGTACTGAGATTAATGGCGAGGGAGATGTACCAACTTGACGACCAGACATCTGATCGCCCGACCATCTGGATGACATGCGTGGAGAGGGAGTTTTGCCGACCTACCGACTTTCCACTCTACCGAGCTAATATGCGTGGCGAGGTGGCTTTGCCGACTTGCCGACTTGCCGACATGAACATTTGGATGAAGGTCATCGATGGGATGAGCTGATCTCCTTTGGGGGTATCACAAGTCCCCTCCTAGAAGTCGAACTAAAGTTAAAGACCAGAAGTTCGTGAATTTCTTTGTTCGAGATGACCCTAAAATGTCTTTCGACCTGAGGTTCCGTTGGGATCGTACTAACAAGATGTACCATCATTACCTTTAACCACCATTTTCTTTAACCCTCCAAGAAATATGGGCCGTCCACATGGTTAAGATCAACGATTAAATTTTGCAGTCATGGCCTATAAATACCCCTCCTTCAGTAAATTTTATTCACTCTGTTCTCCTTGGTTCACTCAAGACCTTCTCGAGATTCTCCCGACCATCCTAGGTTTTTTCCTTAGTAAGTAAAGATTTATTATGGATTCATCATCCCGACCTCACGGAGAGAGCTCGGACGAGGTATTCCATGTGGTGGATCGATACGATCCTCTTGTGGTTTCCTCTGCAGGCGAGCCTATGGGCGAGGAACTTGTCGAGGGGGTGTCATTGGTTCGGGCAGACGATCCTAAGGCTGATCCCCCCGCTGCCCCCAATGCACCGTGGTACGAGCTATACCTGTGAAACCCCGATTTTTAAGGGTTACAAAATATTAAAATCTTGATTTTAATTGATTAACTTGACGGTGATTGTACCAAGATAAATGAATATCAAGAATATTAGATTTTGGAAGTTTGCGTATCAAGATAAAATATATGCAAGATAAGTAGATTGAACATATTAAGTTATCTGAAATCAAGAAGGGATCAAATCTTGAAGATAGAGTCCGATTACCTAGGTATCCTAGTTTATCTTAACTACGATTGGTGGTTATAAAAAGACTCTCAAACCATAAGAAAAAATCACACCACAATTTCTCTCAAATTTCGTGTGAGACAAGAGGGAAGATTATGTAAAACGCCGCAGAGATTTTCGTAAGTTAAGAAAAAACAGCCTTGGCTCAGAAATTATCGATGATGCTAATGAAATCTGAATCTAATCTCACCGTTCAGATTGTAACATAAGATATTGTCAATATGCAGTTCAAATCTATTGCTTTCATATACTCCTTCAATTTCTCATTCTTGACTTCATAAGACTGTTGGAAAACTGGCGTTCAGATCAATCACGATTGATACCCGGTGCAGCGGAAGTTTAAAATTTTTAGTATGGAACAATTCCATAGTGTGGGTATCAACCATACGATTAAATTATTTGTGTGTGTAAAATTAAATAACTATTATTAAATTTTACCTTCAATCTCGAAGCGAGATTATTGGACACCACACAGATTTCTCTGCGCTTCTTGTATCTCCCTGGAACTGATGAACAAGCTTTCCTTCAATCAGGTCCACGAATGGAGGTTTAATCCCTCTGATAGATTGCACTAGAAAATCTATCAGAAGTTTTCTGCGAAGAGAATAACGAATTTGATTCGCTAATCCTGTCTGCAATTCAAAATCACAGACCGGAAAATCTCTGACAGAGAGAGGGAGGGGCGGCCGAATTTCTAGAGAGAGCTAGGGTTTTTTTTTCGAAAACTGTCTCTCAAAATTATGACCAACTGTGTGTAATTTCTGTACTGCAATAACTTATTTATAATGCAGGCCACTAACACCTTAGGGCCCATTAGTCATAAGTTGAGGCCCGACAAGCAAAGCCCGCATGTTCAGAAATTAATATAAAATTCATCGTGACTCCGATTGATAAACCGATTTTACCAATGTGCACAGAAACCATTTCTGCACATTTTAAAGTCAAGATAAATTTTCCTGAATCCGAATTCAGTGGTTTCCAAAAATGTACATCCCTATGTCATTTTAGGAAATCCTACTCCCTTACTCTTATTTAAGAAGTCCAACTTCTTTATTCATTAAATTTAACTCTTTAAATTTAACTATCTCAACGGGGATTAAAACTCCATTACACTGTGTGACCCTCAATGGTTCAGGGATACAGCTAGCCGTGGGCTCACAACTCCTTGTGACTCGGAACAACGATTTCCGACTTGCCCAACGAATCATGGTAAAGCGCCTAGCAACATCGCCCCATGATTCCCTAGGTATCACTGATAGTGCCTACAAGAACCAGTAGATTTTGGTTAGCGTACAGTACGGTCCCTTCATCCATATATCCCGATCGAATCAACAACCATTGGTATATCGAGAGTCGCTCAAGATTCGATAACTATGCAATACATCTTGAAGATCAAATTAGTGACATCGCATGTGCTACTAAGAAACCATTTCTTAAATCACATCAAGTACTCTGGCCAGAGATTCGTCACACTAATATCTCCTCAGATCGCATAGGATATCCACACTCGCAAGTATGTGGTGAATCCTTGACAACAATGCATCGGCTCCTATATGTGTTGTAACTGTACCCAATCCCGACACCTGATGACCCCCATAGAGTCGGTAAACGAGTCAAAGCACAGTACTAGCATATAGAGTCTCCATGATGTTTCAAGTAGTAAGGACTAATGGTGTACAACCAAAACCGCGGACTTTATCCACTCGATAAGTGATAACCACTTGGAAAGTCCGGATAGGGTAGTTTGATTATTCATCCTATGAATATCCATTTGCATGCTTCGAACATCTCCATGTTCCCTACCAATGAAACGTGGTACTCCGCATCGCAAAGCTAGTCTCAAACTCGAGCGATCCTTATCCTTATTATCGGACGGCTCAATCGACTAGGAACAGTTTAGAATATACAGTGACTATAAGATGTATTTCATGATAGACATCCCCATGTTCTACCACATCTTACATACACTATAGTATATTCAAGGTCTTTATCAAAACAACAATAGTATATCACAATATAACAATATGAAGAAAGATAAAGTCATTGCCATTAATAAAAGTGTAAATTACATTAAACAAAAGATCGTTTGTACAAAGAGTCATCAAAGCCCATAGCCACAAGTTGGCTCACTGGGCACCCACTCTTTCAATCTCCCACTTGCCCTATAGCCAACTAGTCATACTACGTAGACCCATTGCTTCGCGATGTTTGTCAAACAATGGTCCTGGCAAGGGCTTAGTAAGCGGATCAGCGATATTGTCTGCAGAGGCCACTCGTTCGACAGTGATGTCTCCTCTTTCCACAATCTCCCGGATGATGTGGTATTTCCTCAGTACGTGTTTGGATCTTTGATGAGACCTTGGTTCCTTTGCTTGAGCAACGGCACCCGTGTTGTCACAGTACACCGGGACTGGACCAACAAATTCAGAAATGACGCCCAACTCTTGGACGAACTTCCTCATCCAAACGGCCTCTTTAGCAGCAGCTGATGCTGCAATGTATTCAGCCTCAGTGGTGGAATCCGCTGTGGTGTCCTGCTTGGAACTCTTCCAAGAGACAGCACCGCCATTGAGCATGAACACAAATCCAGAGGTTGACTTCGAGTCATCCACGTCACTTTGGAAGCTAGAGTCGGTATAGCCTTCCAATTTCAGATCTCGTCCTCCATATACCATGAACATATTCTTAGTCCTTCGTAAGTACTTAAGAATGTCCTTCACGGCTTTCCAATGCATTTGACCAGGATTAGCCTGATATCTGCTCGTGACACTCAGAGCAAATGCTACATCCGGTCTGGTAGATATTATCCCATACATGATACTACCTATAGCTGACGCATATGGTACATGTGTCATATTCTCTATCTCTGCATCAGTCTTGGGACACATAGACTTGGATAAAGAAACTTCATGACACATGGGTAGATGTCCTCTCTTGGACCCATCCATTGAAAACCGTTTCAATATGGTGTCGATGTAGGTTGATTGAGTGAGTCCTATCATTCTCTTAGATCTATCTCTATAGATCTGTATCCCAAGAATGTAGGATGCCTCACCCAAATCCTTCATCGAGAATCTACCTGATAACCATATCTTTGTTGACTGCAACATCCCTACATCATTCCCAATGAGTAGGATGTCATCAACATAAAGTACTAAGAATGTCACAGCATCCTTAACTACTTTCTTGTACACGCACGGTTCCTCCGGGTTCTTGATGAAACCAAAATCTTTTATTGTTTCATCAAATTTCTGGTTCCAACTTCTTGATGCTTGTTTTAGACCATAAATTGATCTCTGAAGCTTGCATACCTTATGCTCGCTTCCCATGGATGTGAACCCCTCCGGCTGCTTCATATAGATTTCTTCCTTAATGTCTCCATTAAGAAAAGCAGTCTTCACATCCATTTGCCATATCTCATAGTCATACCATGCAGCTATGACAATAAGGATTCTTATGGACTTGAACATTGCAACTGGTGAAAAGGTTTCATCATAGTCAACTCCTTGTCTTTGAGTGTAACCTTTCGCCACCAATCGCGCCTTGTAGGTCAATACCTTACCATCAGGCCCAAGCTTTCTCTTGTAGATCCATTTACACCCTATTGGAACAATTCCATCAGGAGGATCTACTAAAGACCAAACTTGGTTTGTATGCATTGAATCCAATTCAGACTGCATAGCTTCAAGCCATAAATTTGAATCCGCATCAGAAATTGCTTCCTTGAAGTTTCTTGGATCACATCCAATGTCGGGTTCATCTTGATCCCCTTCAAGAAGAAGACCATATCGAACAGGAGGTCTAGAAGTCCTCTCGGATCTTCTAGGTTCAGGCGTGTCCAGTAATGGTTCCTGAGGCGTAGGATCGTTATTTTGTATTTCGGGTTCTTCTCGAACTTCTTCGAGTTCCATCATCTCGCCTTTCTTATCCAATAAGAACTCCTTCTCCAAGAAGGTGGCATTCCTAGAAACAAACACCTTTGTTTCAGCAGGATAATAGAAATAATATCCGATTGAATTCTTCGGATACCCTACAAAATAACATAAGCTGGATCGACTATCCAACTTATCTCCCACTGTCTGCTTCACGTAAGCAGGACATCCCCAAATCCTTAAGTACGAATACTTAGGAGCTTTGCCATTCCATAACTCGTATGGTGTTTTGTCCACTGCTTTAGTGTGGACGTTGTTCAACAACAATACCGTCGTTTCAAGCGCATAGCCCCAAAACGAAGGTGGAAGCTCAGTGAAGCTCATCATGGATCGAACCATGTCCAACAAAGTTCGATTACGACGCTCCGATACACCATTAAGCTGTGGTGTCATAGGAGGAGTCCACTGAGAGAGAATCCCATTCTCTTTTAGATAGTCCAAAAAATCGGTACTTAAGTATTCTCCACCTCGATCCGATCGAAGTGCTTTAATACTTTTACCTAGCTTATTTTCTACTTCAGCCTTGAATTCTTTGAACTTTTCAAATGCTTCATACTTATATTTCATTAAATATAAATACCCATACCTTGAATAATCATCAGTAAAGGTAATGAAGTAGGTGTGGCCATGTTGAGTCCCAACTCTAAATGGACCACAAACATCTGTATGGATCAAATCCAACAGATTTTGACTACGCTCAGGTTTCCCCTTAAAAGGAGATTTAGTCATTTTCCCTTTTAGGCAGGATTCACAAGTAGGTAGAGAGTTAATATCAGACATATCAAACATGCCCTCTCCCACTAGCTTGTTCATCCTCCTTGAGGAAATATGACCTAGTCTAGCGTGCCAAAGGTTTGCCGGGTTTTGACTATCGATTTTCCTTTTGTTTGTTGTCGCCGGTTTATCAACATAATTTATTGGAACGTCTTTTAGTTTTAAGTTGTATAGATCGTTTTCAAGTTGTCCATTTCCAATCAAACATTCATTCTTGTAAATATTGCAAATCCCATTCACAAAATTACAAGAATAACCATCTCTATCTAGCATAGAAACAGAAATAATGTTTTTAATTAAATCCGGAACAAATAAAACATCTCTTAAAAATAACTTAAAACCGTTCTGCAAAATTAAACAAACATCTCCAATGGCTGTAGCTTCAACTCTGGAACCATTCCCGAGCCTCAGCTGGGTCTCACCCATTCTAAGCCTGCGACTTCTTGTCATCACCTGCAAATCATTGCAAATGTGAGATCCACATCCGGTATCCAATACCCAAGAAGTAGTATTAAGTGAAATGTTTATTTCAATATAGAACATACCCTTTGCAGTTCCCAACTGCTCTAGATATTCCTTGCAGTTGCGCTTCCAATGACCGGGCTTCTTGCAGTAATGACAAACATCCTTGGATTTTCCATTGTTTGAAGCCTTTGTCTTGTGCTTCTTCTCGGGTTCGACTTTCTTGGGTGGGGCAGAACGTTTCTTACCCTTCGTACTTGGCCCCTTCTTAGCAGAAGATGAGGAGCCCACCAAGAAAGCTGGTTTATCCTTCTTTAGTGTGGATTCATATGTCACAAGCATATTGACCATCTCTTCAAGGGTGGCCTCTATCTTGTTCATATTAAAATTTACCACAAATCCGTCAAACGAAGAAGGAAGAGACAGAAGCAGTAAATCCACGTTGAGTTCATGCTCCAACACCAAATCAAGAGTTGCTAACTTCTGTATGAGCCAAATCACTCGTACCCCATGATCACGGACCGAAGTCCCTTCACGCATGCGACACGTCATTAGCTCCTTAACAGTAGCGAACCTTTCAGCCCTCGATTGAGCCCCAAAAAGTTCCTTGAGTTGAGCGTGAATGTCAGCAGCATTCACGGTGTCCTCAAATCGCCTCTGAAGTTCATCAGACATCGAGGCTTGCATATAGCATTTGGTCTTGATGTCATGGTCCCACCATGCATCAAGTTTGGCCAATTCCTCCGGACTTACGTCAGCTGATGCTTCCTTCGGAGGTGATTTCTCTAACACGTAGAGCATCTTCTCCGAAGTCAAGACAATCTTCAACTTCCGGAACCATTCCGTATAGTTTGCGCCAGTCAACCTGTTTTGTTCGAGGATCGAGAATAATGGATTACGCGAATTCATTGTATGAAATACTGAAAAGAAAAACAGACATATATCAATGATTGTTTAAGCAATTTACTAAGACATAAAATAGGCGAATTTAATTTTATGAATCTCACTCCCACTATTTTAACGATTTCACTACCCTCTAGTGAAAACGGGAAACTTTTTCCTTAGTGAGAACATGGAGTCCAATTGACAAACTTATGGTCCCGAATAATATCAGCCAACCATAATTCTCAAAAGGTAGAGCCCAATTGCTTCCAAAGCAACCCCCATGTATTTACCTCATGTCCAATAAGGGCCCAATAATATGACGCCGTTTATAGTGACATGTCAAGATGACCCATCAATATTAAGTTGTGATGGACGGTCGCCATGTGGATCCCCCAATAATATGAGCCGATCCCATGGGAGTTCCACACAACTTACAACATGTGTCGATCCAATGTACAACTTTCCGACGGACGGGCCCCCCCAATAATATGAGCCGGACCGTATCCGCGGGTAGCATCACATACATTGACCGTTGATGGAAGGTAGGAACATTTAAACAAATTTAAATTTCCTTTATTTATCTTGATATCAATTTTAAATCATATTTAAAATGAGGGATTTTTAATTATGAAAATTTGTCTCATCATTTTTCAATTTATTGTATGCTTGCCGGATTCATACAATTATGTCTAAAACATGCATACAATCATAATATCATATATTATATATAGGATGATCGATTCCATTTCTAATTGACTTGTGGTTGCCAATCACGAGTCTTAGTCCAATCCTAGGTAATATGCAGTATGCAATGCAATCCTATTACATTAGCTTCCAATTTACATTTCTTCTTCTTTATTGTCTGCTGGGCCCACCATCTTCAAATCTTGATCTCCCACTAAATCTAATGTATTTACAATAAATAGCAATGACAAGTAGGGGATACATTTTAGGGGTGGGAACGGGCCATAAACCAAGCCCACTTTTATTACATATGACATTCATATTGGGCCATAAACCAGGCCCATTAATAAAACCAACAACAATAAAACAAATGTAAATTCCTAACATACACCTACAAAATTGGTCATGGCAATCGATCATCCTTATCCAATAACATTTAATTCAAAATTAATTTATTGGATATCATGCATATGGCAATTTAAATTTAAACAGGATAAAATCATATTTTATATATAAAATCATATTTTACATATAAAATCATATTTTACCTTTTATTAAATAAAATCATATTTTATCTACAGAATCTAATTTTATAGATAAAATCATATTTTACTTAATATATACATAAGATCAAATCTTATCATCAATTGTACCAAAAATAATTGATTTCAAAATTCAATTTAAGGATAAAATATTAAGATTTTCCAAAAATTCAAATTTATCCAAAAATCAATTTTAAAATTTTCGGACTCGAACAATTCGATCCGATGCCTCGTGAACCAATCAAAAACAATTTTTGACCGGACCAAAAATAAAATTTTAACACATTAAAATTAATTTAAATAAAAAATAATTTTTCCCGCGGGCCGCCCGGGACACTCCCGGGCCGGCCCGCACCCGTGGGCGCGGGCCGGGGCAGCCCGGCTGCCCCTTTAGGGCAGCGACAATCGCTGCCCTGGCGGCGCCGTGCGCTGCCCTGGGCGGCGCTGTGCGCCCCCTTTGGGCGGCGCCGTGCGCCGCCCTGGGTTTTGCCCGAAAATTTTTTTTTTTTTATTTAAAATATTTATTTTGTTTTAAAAAACCAAGACTCAAAAATTTTTGTACAATCGATTAATTTAATCGTTTGATCTGAGCAACCTGGCTCTGATACCACTGTTGGAAAACTGGCGTTCAGATCAATCACGATTGATACCCGGTGCAGCGGAAGTTTAAAATTTTTAGTATGGAACAATTCCATAGTGTGGGTATCAACCATACGATTAAATTATTTGTGTGTGTAAAATTAAATAACTATTATTAAATTTTACCTTCAATCTCGAAGCGAGATTATTGGACACCACACAGATTTCTCTGCGCTTCTTGTATCTCCCTGGAACTGATGAACAAGCTTTCCTTCAATCAGGTCCATGAATGGAGGTTTAATCCCTCTGATAGATTGCACTAGAAAATCTATCAGAAGTTTTCTGCGAAGAGAATAACGAATTTGATTCGTTAATCCTGTCTGCAATTCAAAATCACAGACCGGAAAATCTCTGATAGAGAGAGGGAGGGGCGGCCGAATTTCTAGAGAGAGCTAGGGTTTTTTTTTCGAAAACTGTCTCTCAAAATTATGACCAACTGTGTGTAATTTCTGTACTGCAATAACTTATTTATAATGCAGGCCACTAACACCTTAGGGCCCATTAGTCATAAGTTGAGGCCCGACAAGCAAAGCCCGCATGTTCAGAAATTAATATAAAATTCATCGTGACTCCGATTGATAAACCGATTTTACCAATGTGCACAGAAACCATTTCTGCACATTTTAAAGTCAAGATAAATTTTCCTGAATCCGAATTCAGTGGTTTCCAAAAATGTACATCCCTATGTCATTTTAGGAAATCCTACTCCCTTACTCTTATTTAAGAAGTCCAACTTCTTTATTCATTAAATTTAACTCTTTAAATTTATCTATCTCAACGGGGATTAAAACTCCATTACACTGTGTGACCCTCAATGGTTCAGGGATACAGCTAGCCGTGGGCTCACAACTCCTTGTGACTCGGAACAACGATTTCCGACTTGCCCAACGAATCATGGTAAAGCGCCTAGCAACATCGCCCCATGATTCCCTAGATATCACTGATAGTGCCTACAAGAACCAGTAGATTTTGGTTAGCGTACAGTACGGTCCCTTCATCCATATATCCCGATCGAATCAACAACCATTGGTATATCGAGAGTCGCTCAAGATTCGATAACTATGCAATACATCTTGAAGATCAAATTAGTGACATCGCATGTGCTACTAAGAAACCATTTCTTAAATCACATCAAGTACTCTGGCCAGAGATTCGTCACACTAATATCTCCTCAGATCGCATAGGATATCCACACTCGCAAGTATGTGGTGAATCCTTGACAACAATGCATCGACTCCTATATGTGTTGTAACTGTACCCAATCCCGACACCTGATGACCCCCATAGAGTCGGTAAACGATTCAAAGCACAGTACTAGCATATAGAGTCTTCATGATGTTTCAAGTAGTAAGGACTAATGGTGTACAACCAAAACCGCGGACTTTATCCACTCGATAAGTGATAACCACTTGGAAAGTCCGGATAGGGTAGTTTGATTATTCATCCTATGAATATCCATTTGCATGCTTCGAACATCTCCATGTTCCCTACCAATGAAACGTGGTACTCCGCATCGCAAAGCTAGTCTCAAACTCGAGCGATCCTTATCCTTATTATCGGACGGCTCAATCGACTAGGAACAGTTTAGAATATACAGTGACTATAAGATGTATTTCATGATAGACATCCCCATGTTCTACCACATCTTACATACACTATAGTATATTCAAGGTCTTTATCAAAACAACAATAGTATATCACAATATAACAATATGAAGAAAGATAAAGTCATTGCCATTAATAAAAGTGTAAATTACATTAAACAAAAGATCGTTTGTACAAAGAGTCATCAAAGCCCATAGCCACAAGTTGGCTCACTGGGCACCCACTCTTTCAAAGACCCATTCACTTGCTGAGCCGCCAACTTTGTGTCTGAGTAAATGTGCACCCGGGATGCCCCAACCTGTTTTGAAGCTCGGTGGCCAGTTAGGACAGCCTTATATTCTACCTCATTATTGGATGCTCTGAAGTCTAACCGGACTGCCAGCCTGATCTCATCACCCCCGAGGGGAGATCAGGAGCACTCCCACTCCGCTACTCTCGTTGGTAGAAGAACCATCAACATACACTCTCCACAAGTCCTCCACTTCCGTATGCATAGCCTCAGTTAAGAAATCTTCCAACGCTTGGGCTTTAATAACCGCCCTGGGCTCATATTGGACATCATATTCACTGAGATCGGTTGTCCATTTTACCAACCGACCCAAAATTTCAGCATGATTCAAGTTCAACCCGATGGGGCTATTGGTCAGCACAACAATATGGTGTGCCAAAAATATGGTCTGAGCATCCGAGCAGTCATGACCAGGGCGAGCGCTAGTTTCTCCACCTCTGAGTATCTGAGCTCAGCACCCTTGAGAGCATTGAAGAAAATGTATACTGGATGCTGAGATGTCCCATCGTGTTTGATGAGAATTGAACTTATTGACCCCTCCATAGCTGATAAATATATGTACAATGGTTCGCTTGGAACAACCTTAGCTAGCACGGGGAGCTCGGCCAAATAATTCTTGAGATCATCAAATGCCTTCCCGCACTCATCATCCCATTCAAATTTCTTAGCCTTCCAGAGGTCTCTAAAAAAGGCAAAATACGATGAGCTGATCTGGTGATGAAACGAGCTAGGGCTGCTACCCTTCTTGCCAACCTCTAAACTTCTTGCAAACTTCGGGGAGGCGACATAGATCAGATGGCTTCTACTTTCTCTTGATTGGCCTCAATTCCTCTCTCAGTGACCATGTACCCCAAGAACTTCCCACCTTTTACTCCAAAAACACATTTTTCCGGTTTGAGCTTCACTCCATAGGATCTAAAAATGGAGAATGTATCCGTCTGGTCGGTTATCGGGCCCAAATCATCCTGAGACTTTACCAAAATTTCATCCACGTACACCTCCACATTTCTTTCAATCTGTTTTGAGAACACCTTGTCCATTAGCCTCTGATAAGTGGCTCCTGCATCTTCAAACAAAAGGGCATTCCTTATAACAGAAAGTTCCATGTGAGGTGGTGAAGCTCACCTTGTTCTGATCTTTCTCAACTAAGGAGATTTGATATTACCCCTGATAAGCATCCATAAAGCACAAATACTGATGACCTGCGGTTGAGTCAACCAATTGATCAATCCGAGGCAAATGATATCAATCCTTTGTGCAAGCCTTGTTCAAATCTCTGGAATCAATGCACATCATATATTTACCTGAGCTCTTGGGAACCATGACCACATTTGATATCCAGGTAGGAAATTGCAACTCTCTGATATGACCTACTCGAGGGAGCTCATCTACCTCATTCTTAATTTCTCTGTCTTTCTCAGGTCTGAAGTGCCGCTTATTCTGTTTTATGGGCCGAACTCCCGAGAGAGTGTTGAGCCGGTGTACCATGATATTCGAGCTAACACCAGTGATTTTGGATGTGGAACAAGCAAACACATTCGGGTTTATCTTCAGACAATCCACTAGGGTTTGCTTTACTTTTGGGCTCAGGTCGTCTGCCAACTTGACGACCTGATCCCCAGAGCTCAGCTCCACCACTTCATGACCTTCCTCAGCCAGCAGCATCATATCCCGACCAAGAGATCTGGGCACGTGATAAGTGCAATTTATGCACTTAATTTATATATGATTTTACTTGGCTTTTATGATGTATCAAGTAGATTTTAAGTGTGTTAGTTGTTGTTTTTGTGAGTTGCAAGGATTGGAGAAAAAGTAACAAGAAGAAGCGGAAGGATGAAATACGGAGCAGAATCTTTAGAAAATTACTAAGAATTATTGAGACATCTAAATCCGATCTCCACCGTTCATAAATTTCGGATGTTTTGAAGTTGCTGTCAAAATTTCAACTCGATCCGACGGTTAGATTGTGAAATATGAATTTTTTAAAACTGTCGCGCGCTGAAAAATAGCACATGCAAGAGGCATGCGCACCCGCGCCTCTCAACAGGCACGCCCGCACTGTCCTAGACATGAAAAAAAGTGCAAATTCGAAGCTCATGCGCGCCCGCGCCATCGCGAAGTCAGATTTTGTAATTTTTTTGGGAAGGAAACTTTGAGATTTTTCGAGCTTTTATGTAGTGGATTTGAAGCACATATAAAAGAACTTGGATGTACATAATAGAGAAAAAAAGAGCCGCACAGTAGAGCCTTAGAAGAGACGCACAAATTTGAGAGAATCGAGAGGAAAAGTGTAGCACCTAAAACCCAATCAACTAAATCGCATGCATTAAATTTAATAAATATTAAGATTACTATTTTTAAGTTTATCTGATTTAATTTTTTATTTGAATTACGTGCTAATAAAATATTTTATTATTTATTCAAATAATTTTTATTGTGCAATTTAAATTGTTTTAAATATTTTAAAGGTTTAAACTTGCATATTTGAATGATTTTAATTATTTAGTTTATTCATTTAAATGATTTTAACTGTTTAGCTTATTTGTTTAAATATTGTTGAGTGTCCAACTTATTTATTTTAAATAACCTAAGTTTCGCGGTTAGTTATTTTAAATTATTTTAAATGCTTATCTTATTTATTTAAATGATTTTTAATTGTCCAAATTATTTTAAAGATTTTTATTCCGCTTGTGTATATATTTAATTTTCTTTTAAACATTCGTCTAGTTTGTTTAAATTATTTTAGTTGCTCTGCTTGCTATTTAAATATTTTACTCATTGTCGTGACATCAAAATATTTAAAGTGTTTAATTCTTGATTTTTCAAGCTTGTGTATTTTATAGGTGCAATTAAATTTAAGACCAAAATTGCTAAGTTTGATTAGCACTTTTTATAAGTATGTGGCATTTTTTCCCCTAACACTTACACACTCACATTTATATACTTACACACTCAAACCTTATCCATAACTTAAGATTAAACTCTAGCTCCCAAAAATACACTCATATATCACACCAGACGCCTCACTCACGATTTTCCTCCCCGTTTCTCAATGTCAACATCGACTCCTTCCTTCCACCTTCCCCAGCCGTCGCCGTCCGCCTCCAGCACCTTCGGCCAGTTACCAGGTCGACGCAGCCACCTCCTTAGCAAGCTATTCAAGCTGCCCTGCAACTCCCTTGGCTCGAGTTTCAGCTCATTTTGAGCTCCTGTTCATTTGATTTTTCCTATCTAGGCAAGATTAGGGTTTTTTTCTTGACCCCAAGTAGATTATTACGTCGTGGGTTGATTTGTGAGTATTCATTTCCATGTGTATACTTCTTTCAAAAATGTACAAGTGCCCTGTTCGAATTTCTATCCATTTTTCCTACGTACATGCTTGAGAAAATGTGATATTATGGTTTCTTGATGAAGATTGAAATGAGTATGAATTTGAAATGGTGAATTTTATGGTGCCAAGAATTTGAAATTTTTTTTTTCAGAAAATTAGTTATCTTACAATGTTTGGTTCGAAATGTTGTGTGCTTGTTTGTGTTGATTGGATGGTGGATAGGGACTACCATGGGTGAGAATGTAGAGCTTAGGATTTTTTGAAATGGCTAGTAAGCTGGAGAAGAAAAGGGCCATCGAATTTGGTGTTGAGGGATCGGTTTTAAGGGCAGTGTTGAGGACTGTTCTTTTCGAGTCCTGCTAGGCTTGAGGGAATCTTATTTGGGTGGTTTGAGTAGGTCGAAGGAGTGATCATGATGTTAGAATTTGGGCTGGAGATTCGAGGGACATTGGTTTGAAGTTTAGATGAAGATCCTAGTTGGGGATGGCTTGTGCAGATTTTGGTTAGAATCAGGGCTGTCCAGAAACTGATTTTTAAAACAGGGTTAAACTTGGGTTTTGGTTAAGAGCTCAGGTTTGGAAATAGTTTAGGATGATAGGAAAATGTTGGTTCAAGCGGAAACGAATTCGGTTAAGTCTAGATGGAGCTTTAGGCTATTGATTGGATAGTTGCAGAATTTTTGGAATTAAATGAGGTTGCTGTCCGAAAATAAATTTTTATAAAATGATTGTATAGGAATAATACCTGGAGGATGACTTCTTTATTTAGTTTTAAGTGTGAAGGAGTAGTGATTTCAAGAGGAATTATTTTTGAATAAGAATCGAGTAAGTTACAAGTTTTACGGGCGAACAACTCGAAATGTCTTAAGCGTGAAATTATGGTTTAGATTCCTATCCTTGATTTGCTCCCTAAATTACCATCCCGGTCATCCATGTGTGAGTCATTTGCATGATTATCGACTAAATGTTTACAAGTACGTTATATTTACATATGCATGCTAAATCCTTGAATCAAGTATGAAAGAAAATATTTTACGAACGAAGTGAGATGATTGTGACTATAGAAATTTACGTGTATGTGTGGGGCTAGGAGACATTATGGTTTACCTTACCACCTGACGTGTATGTGTAGGGCTGGGAGACGTTTTGGCCTACCTTACCAAAATTTACGTGTAAGTGTGGGGTTGAGAGAAATCTTGGTCTCCCTTACCAAGTATGGGCAAGATGGGTTGAGAGATACCTGACCTCCTTGCGGCATAATGCACTGCAGCCATGATCATGATCGAAAATACAGAGTCACAATTCAAGGATCTAAGTTCACTATTTATATGACTATGTTTCAGAACAGATTATTCAGTTATATTGATTATATTTGACTTAGCCATGCATATGTTATATTCATGTTCTCTCAGTTTTAGAAGTCTATTTTTGTTTAAAGTAAGAGCACAAAACAAAATATTTTTAGTACAAGTTATTTTTAATTACGTGTGCATATATGTATGTATTACTCGTTATTTTCCCCATATTCTTGCTGGGCCCCTAGGCTCACTACATCTACTTGGTGCAGGTTTATGTTATCATTGAGATTGAGGGGCAAGACTATCGAGCGAACTGCGATGCGGGCACGGCACCTCCCTCCGACCTGTGCCAGTCTTTCGCATAGTTACTCGAATTTATATGTTATGAAGCATTTATTTTGCTTATTTGACAAATGTATAAGTAATGTTTTGTTAGAATTATTTTTGGGCATGTAAACATTAGATTTTTAAACTTTTGGATATTTGATAAGTCGAATCTCTTTCTTGGGTTCTCGTTCTTTTCTCGGTCTAGTTTACTTGTGTCGCTGGTTGTTTATTTCTTTCATTTTATTTTATTTGCTGTCTGAGACAGACGGGTTTTCACATAAACAAATAGGTTATGCCAAAATTTTTATTTAATTTAAAATTTTTGTAAATCCGTATTTTTTATTTAGTTTAATTTAAAGTAGAATTAGATTTGTTTCAAGAAAAAGCGACACACAAACAACAGAACCACACACAAGTACACTTTCAAAGAGGCTTGAGACACGGATTTGAGACGTGGGAGCGAAAGACAGGGATAATCGAATCAAAAGACAGAGGAAATTCATCTGGGGACGGAGAATCAACTCTACTCTGTGATTTTTATTATCTGCCTTGATTTATAATGAGATTTTTGAATATGTCTATGTGTTTAATTATTTCATTATAAACATATTGGTTGTTTCTAGATATTGACGGATCTTGATGGGAGTTTCATGTTTTGACTATTATTTTGCCTACTATTATTTATTCTTAACAATTTATTTGTGTATTCCTGTTTTGATTGTCTTTCAATTACTTGATCAATAATTGAATTGCTATCTTTATTTGAAATCTGGCACTCGGGAGATAAGATTTTGAATAGAATCATAGGAAAACACAACCTAGGATTTTTGTAGAGTTCGTAAAGGCCAACAAGTTACTTTGAGGTCATTGAAAGAGAACCATAGAACATGATTAAATTTTTTTGTTGGTTGATTTTTGATAGGGATATCGAAATTAGCATTATAATAACAACATTTACTTGGCATTCGGGAGAGACAGTAAATAATAATTAAGGGTTCTTGGCCTATAAATTGGAATAGATGATATAATCAATTGATATGAATTGTATGAATGAAAATTGAGTGATATCTTGTATCTAGAACCCATCTCAGATCATGTACCCAAAGCCATCCTTGAAATTCTAGATTCTTTATTTTATTTTACTTTATTGAATTTTAAACTTTGATTTTTTAAACAAAGTTGAGATTATTTTAATTATAGTATTTAGTGTGAATATAAATTTTCAATCCTCGTGGGAACGATACTCTACTCACACTTTATTAAAATTTGACACCGTGCACTTGCGGGCACAAAATTACGCAACAATTTTTTTGCGCCGTTGTCGGGGATTGATTTAATTTATTGTGCACTAATACTGTTAACAAGTGATCTTGATTTTGATTTAGAATTATTATTTTTTATTTTCTATTTATTATTATCATTATTTTTTGGATTAATTTATTTTGTTTTGTCTATGTCTGCAGTTTATTCACAGATCTTAAAGTTTTGAAAGTGCAGACGCAGTCAGGCTAAGGACTATAAACTAAGCGCTGCTTGGGAGGCAACCCAAGAGTTTTTAGTATTATTTATTTATTATTTTTATTTATTTTAATGTATTTACTTCTTAAAGTTTTGTCCCTTGTCATTTTTTTAGGATGTGTGGAGATGAATTTGGGTGGTGTTACCCCTACTATACCCCAATGCGATGCAAATAACGATGAAAAATATGACGACTATTGATAGTCGTTGTCACAGGTATGAGCATTTCTATGCTATTTCATTTGTTTATTGTACATTGAGGACAATACAGGACTGCTAAATTTGGTATTTACTAGCAAGTGCACTAGGTCAAGTAATAGTAAGTGGATAGAGAGGCGAAGTATCGATCCCACATGGACTGTTGTCAATTCTCAAAAATTAATTATTTTACTTAATCTAGACAAAATCATAAAAATAAATTTGATTTAAATAAAATAAGAATTTAAAATAAAAACTGCTTAAAAATAAGAATTAAAATAGTTGAAATAAAAATTTAATTAAAACAAAACAACCAAGACACACGTAGGTACCGAACAAATCATGTAACATGTAGTCGATTCAAAATTCAGATTTAATCTTAAATTACGGGAATTCTCCTAACTTATTCAAATGTCTATTTCTAGAACAATCAAACCTATTCAAATATTTACGGATTAATCTTTCGCAATTCAAATCAAATTTGAATGCATTAAATATTTGTAAAAATTCAGTTTACACTCAAACCGCACACTGAAATCGAATTATATTTCTAGTCTGTTTTACCATGTGTTGATTATTAAATTGATCAAAATCAATCTCTCCTCTGTCGACTTGAAACCGATTAACATGCAAACAAACAGTTGATCAGACTATCCACAAGACAAATATGAATCTAACAATCAAAAAAAATAAAATCAAGTCTGAAAAATGGCAAATAAACATTCACGTTTTTTACATGAATTTGTTCGGCCCAATCACGCCATATTGGTTGAAGAAAAACTACTCAATAGTTGAAATTATAATTCAATAAATAAAAATAAAGAAGAACAGAAGAAATTTTCTCCCAAGCTTGGAGCCTGTAGCGACCTCTCTCTGATGTCGTCTGCGTCCGAAACCTCTGGAACCCCTTTTTCTTTCTTCACTCCTATTTATACGTATTATAAAGCCCAAGAAATAAAGTCCGAAAAATAAGAGTTTTAAATTCCAAAATTTCTATTTTTTTCTAATCCCGATCTCTCGCTCGAGCGGCAACAAATCTCGCTCGAGCGAGAATAGTTTTGTTCCAAAAATTTTTTATTCTTGTTTTTCTCTCTTGAGCGGCAACAAGGCGTGCTCGCTCGAGCATGTGTCTGCCTCGCAATCTCTTCTCAACCATAGAAAAAACGCAGCTGGCCTAAACGAAGAGCTATCGCGCTGCCTTCCTTCTTGTTAGCACAAGTCTTGCGCCCCTCCTTAGCGCTATCGCGCTTGTTCTTTTCCCAACAGCGCTTCTCATGCGTTGTAGGATAGAGCGCTTCATTTCTTGAGCTATAGGATAGAGTGATAGCTCTAAATGTAGTGCTGACTTTTAGGTGCAAAATCCTACGATTTTATGAAAAACTGTGATATAAATTGAAAAGTTCTTTTGATCTTAGTGAGTAGAAGTTGAACTCGGTAGAGAGTGTTTTGTAACAAGAGACCAGAGTTGATGATTCTATGAAACAAATTTGTTGCAATATTGTATCAAAATCGAGGAGGATAGACAAGATTGGAAAATCACACACACACGAGAACTCTTTAGAAAATTAGTGAACATGTGTATTGAATCTTTGAATGTTAAAATTCGGAGGCTGATTACATTACTCGTTATTGTTTTGCTCGGGACTAGCAAAAGTATAAGTTTGAGAAATTTTATAAGTGCAATTTATGCACTTAATTTATATATTATTTTACTTGGCTTTTATTATGTATCGAGTGGATTTTATGCGTGTTAGTTGTTGTTTTTGTGAGTTGCAAGGATTGGAGCAAAAGTAACAAGAAGAAGCGGAAGGATGAAATACGGAACAGCAACTTCAAAAAATTATTGGGAATTATTGAGATATCTAAACCCAATCTCTACCATTCATAATGAATTTAGGATGTTTTGAAGCTCTTGTCAAAATTTCAGCTCGATCCGATAGTTAGATTATGAGATATGAATTTTTAAAATTTGTCGCGCGCTGCAGAATAGCACATGCTAGAGTCATGCGCGCCTGCACCTCTCAACAGGCGTGCCCGCGCTGTCATGGACGTGAAAAGAAGTGCAAATTCAAAGATCATGCGCGCCCGCGCCATCGCAAAGTTAGATTTGTAATTTTTTAAGGAAGGAAAATTTGAGACTTTTTCGGGCTTTTATGTAGTGGATTTGAAGCACATATAAAAGGGACTTGGATGCACATAATAGAAAAAAAAAAAAAAAAGAGCCGCATAGTAGAGCCGCAGAAGAGACGCACAAATTTGATAGAATCGATAAGAGAAGAAGCGGCACCCAAACAATAGAACCACACACAACTACACTTTCAAAGAGGCTTGGGATACGGATTTGAGACATGGGAGCGAAAGACAAATCGAATCAAAAGATAGAGGAAATTCATCTGGGGATGGAGAATCAACTCTACTCTGTGATTTTTATCATCTGCCTTGATTTATTATCAGATTTTTGAATATGTCTATGTGTTTAATTATTTCATTATAAACATATTGGTTGTTTCTAGAGATTGACGGATCTTGATGGGAGTTTCATATTTTGCTATTATTTTGCCTACTATTATTTATTCTTAACAATTTATTTGTGTATTCCTTTTTTGATTGTCTTTCAATTACTTGATCAATAACTAAACTGTTATATTTATTTGAAATCTGGCACTCGGGAGAGGAGCTTTTGAATAGGATCATAGGAAAACACAACCTAGAATTTTTGTAGAGTTCGGGAGGCCTACAAGTTCCTTTGAGGTCATTGAAAGAGAACCATAGAACTTGATTAAATTGTTTTGTTTTTTGATTTCTGATAGGGATATCAAAATTAGCATTAGAATAATAACATGTACTCGGCGTTTGGGAGAGACAGTAAATAACAATTAATGGTTCTTGGCCTATAAATTGAAATAGATGATATAATCAATTGATATGAATTGTATGAATAAAAATCGAGTGATATCTTGTATCTAGAACCCGTCTCAGATCGTGTACCCAAAGCCATCCTTGAAATTCTAGATTCTTTATTTTTTTATTGTTTATTGAATTTTAAACTTTGATTTTCTAAAAAAAATTGAGATTATTTTAATTACAGTATTTAGTGTGAATATAAATTTTTAATACTCGTGGGAACGATACTCTACTCATACTTTATTAAAACTTGACATCGTGCCCTTGCGGGCACAAAATTTCGCAACAGCACGCGGCCTATTGACACCATTCCTACTTCTTTTAGACTACTCTTTGCATCGATTTTTACCTCATTCACATAACACAGCCGAGATAACTTCTGACCACCTCGAACAACTCCCACTTCTCTGCCAACCGAGAACTTAAAATTTTGATGATAAGTAGAATCCACAACTCGGATGTCACTTAAGTTATGGCGGCCCAAAATCCTATTAAAAGAAGATGGCGCATCCACCACCGTAAAGCAAGCCATCTTTGTGACGTGATGCTCTCTACTCCCCAGTGACAATGCGAGCATTATTTGACTTAGGTGTTGCAAAGCATGGACAGTGAATCCATATAGAACCGTGGTGATGGGCTCCAATTCAAACCCATATAACTTCATTTGATCCAAGGTCTCCTTGAATATAATGTTGATCGAGCTTCTCGTTCCGACAAAGATTCCGGCCACATCATAATTAGCAATGGTTAGAGATACTAACAATGGGTCATTGTGAGGTACTACCACATCTTTCAAGTCATCTCTCCCAAAGCTTATATCTGGATTGGTAGGGTAATTAGACTGAGAATTCACCTCAAAATTCTTCAGTCTATGCCTGTAGGCTTTTCGAGCTTTCCATGTGTCTCCATCTGTAGTCCTTTTTGAAATAAAATGTATAATACCCCTATTTGGGTGATTTTCTATCCGTTCCACTTGATCTCACTGATCATTTTGGGGAGCTCTTCCTTGCTAGTTGGGTATGTTTCCTCGACCCTCATTCCTTTGGTTTCCCCATTGGGAAGCTTGGCCATGACAAGGTGGTCCAGCTCGACCCTCATCCTAGGATCCTCATGAATGATCCTTTGAACTTCATCGCCCAATATCTGGCAGTCATTAGTGAGGTGTCCATATTCTTCGTGGAACTCGCAAAATTTATTGGATGGAGGCAATCGTGGACTTCTCAAGTATCTGTCATTCCTCACACACTTGCATCGCCTTCTCCAAACTTAAAGTAAGGGGCACATAAGGGTAAGATCCCTTAGCCCGACCTTGCTCCTCCATCGCCCGCTTCTTCCATACTTCCACTTTCTCTTCTGCCTTCGCCCCTGACTTACTCTCTGATGATCCTTCCAACCTCCTCTGCATGTGAGAATTCTCTAGTTTCGCATATTTCTTAGCTCGGTCGAGGAGCTCATCAAAAGTTACAGAAGGTTTCTTAACCAAGGACTTAAAAAATTCTCCTCCTTTTAAACCTTGGGTGAAAGAGTTCACCAACATATCAACAGTCGCATCAGGCACCTCCAGAGCTGCTGTATTAAAGCGTTGGATATACTCTCTTAGAGGCTCAACCTTGAATTGTTTCAGGGTGAACAAACTAAGAGAGGTCTTCAAGAATTTCTTGCTACTCGCGAATTGGTGAACAAAAGCTGTGTTGAAGTCGTTAAATCTATGGATACTGCCGGGCTGCAGGAGATTGAACCACTGTTGCACCGAATTTACTAAGGTGGTAAGGAAAACCTGACATTTATTGAATCCGAATACCTGTGCAACAGGGCAGTATTTTCAAATCTCCCTAAATTCTCATTCGGATCAGAACTACCAAAATACTCCCCACTGTCGATCGTCGGAAATTCACGCGGAGCTCCTCGTTCGAAATGGCAAGGGAGAAGGGGCTTTTCTTGTGAATCGGACCAGGTCGGCCTCCCAGTTGCCGAACCAACCTCCAGAGCTCTTCCCACAGAGAATCCATTTGGTTGGGCTGACCTCCTCCTGGAGGCGGTGGAGGTGGTGGTGGCTGGTTCCAGTTAAGAGCCTCCTCCACTGTGCGGGTGATCAGCTGAGTGAGCTGATATAAAGTCAAGTTAGCCATACTTATTTCTCCGCACTGACGATTGCCATATCTATGTCTTATCTCAAAGTTTTCCACAGACGGAGCCAATTGATAATGCTCAATAATGTTATCTTCCTGGCCGAGCTAAAGGAGCTAGACCTGCATAAGCCTGCAACCAACAACAAGAGTGTCAAGAGGGGCCGAAATATGTTTTCGGCGTATCTCATCCGACGCTCAAGCAAAGCCGCCCCTGGGACAGGGGTACCAGGGCTCCTGCCCAGGGCCTAAAAATTTTGAAAAAAATTAGGGGCCCAAAATTCTAAGAATATATATATATATATATATATATATACTTATATATCAAATAAAATAATTCTAAAAAAAGTCCATTATACTCAAAATGTATATCTTCACAATCTTTCAGTTCTTTCTTGTCGATCAAAAACTCACTCTATACCTATCAAAAACTTTTTCGCTCCGATAAAGAGAAAAACCGTTGCCGCCTTGCGAGACAAAGGTTTATATATTCACAATCTCACAAGAAACCCTTTCTTCTTAGGTTTGTTAATTTTTTTATTATTTTTACTTAGTGCATTTGTGAGTAATCATTTTTTCAAATCTATTTTTTTCTTTAATTAATTTCTTAGACATAAATTTGAGTGATTATTTTTTCATGGTTTGATTAAAATTTTGTGTATTTTATGGACTTTCAAGAAATGTGTTACGTTACATGTGGATTTTGAATTAAAGAAAAAATCTTCATCTCGGGTTTTATTGTTCTTATATCATTGATGATTTTGCCTCTAAAAGTGCATCAAGAAGACACTATAAATGAGTTTCCTGTGTTGTTTTTTTTTTTTGTAGGAATATATGCTACATGGATGACGTAAAAGTATTTTTTTTTTTGGAAGAAGCACTGAAGCAGTGCTCATGGAAGAAAAATTATTGATCGAAAGATAAACTTGGGAAAAAATTTATATTTCGCCCAGGGCCTCTAGACAACAAGGATCGGCTCTGCGCTCAAGTTAGATGATAGGATAGTGAAATATAGTGAGTGATGTGTGTGCACTCAGTGAAGTTGGAATACCTAATAATGAAATTGAACCTGGTATTTATTGGAGATGCCTCTGGATTTGTTGCCTTCCTTCTTTAATTAGAATCCAAGAATATTGAGACTGCAATCCCTTGAATCTTGACTGAGATCTCGTCCAAATCTTCCCTAATGATGGAAGGTCGAATCTTTAAATGATCTAATATTCTAGCCGACCTGCCGACCTTACGTTTGATAGTCCTAAGATTAATGGCGAGGGATGTAGTGACCCGCAATTAATCAAGGTAATTAAGGAAATTAATTACTAAATTTTGCCTAAAATTATCCGAAGTGGATCGGAAGCTCCGAAGCACAGATCGGAAGCTCCGATCGGGATCGGACGTTCCGTTGGAGGACCGGGCGTTCCGATCTAGATAGGGCTGGCGTCATCACCGACGTCAGCAAGATGACATCACTGCTTACGCACGTGAGGTGACATCGGACGTTCCGATGTCACGATCGGACGCTCCATTCGCGATCGAAAGTTCTGATGAGGGATCGGACGTTCCGATCGCCGTCTATAAATAAGGGGTCCGAGCCCTCATTCTGTGCACCGACTTCCCCTCCTTTCCTCTGGTTTTCGAACCTTCTTACTTAGATCTACAGAGTTCTAGGCATCCTATTGGGAATCTGGAAGTTGTCTAGCGATCCCGGCGTTGTAGCGGAGGTGTGCTTAAGTTTTGAGGCGATTCTACACCAGCGGGCTGACGACGGACGAAGGTATAATTTGACTTCCTAAAAATATTTAGGAGTATGAAATAGCTTAGTTAAGGCTTTTAGAGCATTTATAGTGATGCATGGACTTTTGCATGTGTAGATGCAGTAGAGCAGACTTGTAGGCTTTGGACCTAGACGGGTGTGCTAGGAGTTGACCTGCAGTGTTAGAGGTATGTAAGTACTGACCGAGATATCCGGCATGATATTTATACATATGTGTGTGATGAATGATGTATGTGCTGTATTGGATATGTTTTACTGTTTTTAGCACATGCATATGTTTTTACGGAGACTGCATCGGGTATGATGTGAGTCAAGATAGTTTCCATCATTCGAGGCGATTCTTCCTGAGGATTCGTGTCTTGGGAATATACGAGTACCACGCGGAGTCGCTCTCTTGCCCGGTACTGTGTATTCCAGGCACCATGAGTAAAGTGATTTAACCCTGATTTTTAAAGTCATGTGCATGCTCATATTTGTATTTATATCATTGCTTCTGTATTGAGCGTAGTGGAATCACACCCAACTCTTGGATGAATTTCCTCATCCAAACCGCCTCTTTAGCAGCAGCTGATGCTGCAATGTATTCTGCCTCAATGGCGGTGCTGTCTCTTGGAAGAGTTCCAAGCAAGACACCACAGCGGATTCCACGACTGAGGCAGAATACATTGCAGCATCAGCTGCTGCTAAAGAGGCGGTTTGGATGAGGAAATTCATCCAAGAGTTGGGTGTGATTCCAGAATATGTTGGTCCAGTCCCGGTGTACTGCGACAACACTGGTGCCATTGCTCAGGCAAAGGAACCAAGGTCTCATCAAAGATCCAAACACATACTGAGGAAATACCACATCATCCGGGAGATCGTGGAAAGAGGAGACATTACAGTCGAGAGAGTGGCCTCTGCAGACAATATCGCTGATCCGCTTACGAAGCCCTTGCCAGGACCATTGTTTGACAAACATCGCGAAGCAATGGGATTACGTAATATGACTAGTTGGCTTTAGGGCAAGTGGGAGATTGAAAGAGTGGGTGCCCGGATAGCCAACTTGTGGCTAAGGGCTTTTATGACTCTTTGTGTAAACAATCTTTGTTTAATATATAATTTATATTTTATTAATGGCAATGACTTTATCTTTCTTCATATTGTTATATTTTGATATACTATTGTTGTTTTGATAAAGACCTTGAATATACTATAGTGTATGTAAGATGTGGTAGTACATGGGGATGACTATCATGAAACACATCTTATAGTCACTGTATATTCTAAACAGTTCCTAGTCGATTGAGCCGTCCGAAAATAAGGATAAGGATCGCTCGAGTTTGAGACTAGCATTTGCGATGCAAAGTACCACGTTTCATTGGTAGGGAACATAGAGATGTTCGAAGCATGCAAATGGATATTCATATGATGAATGATCGAACTACCCTATTCGGACTTTCCAAGTGGTTATCACTTATCGAGTGGATAAAGTTCGTGTTTTTGGTTGTACACCATTAGTCCTTATTACTTGAAACATCATTGAGACTCTATATGCTAGTACTGTGCTTTGAATCGTTTACCGACTCTATGGGGGTCATCAGGTGTCGGGATTGGGTACAGTTACGACGCATATAGGAGTCGATGCTTTGTTGTCAAGGATTCACCACATACTTGCGAGTGTGGATATCCTATGCGATCTGAGGAGATATTAGTGTGACGAATCTCTGGCCAGAGTACATGATGTGTTTTAGGTTAATGGTTATCCTAGTAACACATGCGATGTCACTAATAGATCTCCAAGATGTTGTGCATAGTTATCGAATCTCGAACGACTCTCGATGCACCAATGGTTGTTGATTCGAACGGGATATTTGGTTGAAGGAACCGTACTGTACGCTAACCAAAATCTACTGGTTCTTGCAGGCACTATCAGTAATACCTAGGGAATCATGGGGCGATGTTGCTAGACGCTCTTACCATGATTCGTTGGGTAAGTCAGAAATTGTTGTTCCGAGTCACAAGGAGTTGTGAGCCCACGGCTAGCTGTATTCCTGAACCATTGAGGGTTACACAAGTAATGGATTACTAAAATCCCGTAGAGATAGTTAAATTTAAAGAGTTAAATTTAATGAAAGAGAAATTGGATTTCTCAACTAAAGGGAGTGGAATTTCCTAAAATGACATAGTGATGGGCATTTTTGGAAATCACTGAATTCGGATTCAGAAAAATTATCTTGACTCTAAAAGATGCAGAAATGGTTTCTGTGCATATTGGTGAAATCAGTTTATCAATCGGAGTCACGATGAATTTTATATTAATTTCTATAACAACGGGCTTGGCTTGTTGGGCTTAAGTTATGGATTGTGGGCTTTAAGGAGTTAGAGTCCTCATACAATTATAACTAGAAATTATCTATAAATAGAGGTGTTGGGTTCGAAAATCAAACACTTTTGTGTCTTATAATTTTTGAAATTACACTCTAAATATTCTAAGGGTTTTCGAAATCCTTGTCCCTCCCGGAGAAAATTTAGACTTGTGATTTTTGTAAAAAAATTACAATTTTGAATTAACAGATCATATCTGTTTATTCTCTACGCAAAACTTCTGATTGATTTCTAGTGCAGTCAATCAGAGGGTTTCTGTTTTCTGTTCGTGGACCTTATTCCGGTGATTGATCGTGACGCCATCGGTTCCCGGGATATACAAGAAGAGCAGATTAAATTCTGTTGGTGTCCATAATCTCGCTTCGAGATTGGAGGTAAAATATTTAATTAATTATTATTTATTTTACTTGTGTGATTTAATCGTTAAACGTTTTGATACCCATGATATGAAATTGTTTCATATCAAAGAAAAAATAAAAAAAAATTTAAACTTCCGCTGCATTGGGTATCAATTCTAATTGATCGGAACACGGTTTTCCATTAGTGGTATCAGAGCCAAGTTGCTCAGATCAAACGATTAAATTAATCGATTGTACAAAATTTTTAAGCCTCAGTTTTTTGAAACAAAACATATTTTTAAAAATCAAAAATTTTATTTTTCTGACGGGCAAGAAAAAGGGCAGCGATCGTCGCTGCCCAATGGGTAGCAGCGGGCTGCCCAGCCCGCGCCCGGTCAGGGCACGGGCTGCCCGGGATTGTCCCGGGCAGCCCGGAAAAATTAAAAATTGATTTTTGAAAATTTTGAATTTTTGAAATTCTAGTGTTTGATCCGATCGAAAAATGTTTTTGATAAGATCACGAGGCATCGGATCGAATTGTTCGAGTCTGAAATTTTAAAATTGATTTTTGGATAAATTTGAATTTTTGGAAAATTTAAATATTTTATCCGTTAAATTGAATTTTGAAAATTGATTATTTTGGTACAATTGATGATAAGATGTGATCTTATGGATGGATAAGATAAAATATGATTTTATCTTTTAAATTATGATGCCACAACATGTTTATCCAATTATTTAAATTTTGAATTTAAAATTGGATAATGGGATGATCGATTGCCATAACCAATTTTGTAGGTGTATGTTAGGAATTTACATTTGTCTTATTGTTGTTGGTGTTTATTAATGGGCTTGGTTTATAGCCCAATATGATTGTCATATGTAATAAAAGTGGGCCTAGTTTATGGCCCGTTCCCACCCCTACAAATGTATCCCATATTTGTCATCGAGATTTATTGTAAATTTATTAGACTTAGTGGGAGACAAAGATTTGAAGAAATGGTGGGCCCAACAGACAATGAAGACTGAAGAAATGTAAATTGGAAGCACAATGTAATAGGATTGCATTGCATACTTGCATATCACCTAGGATTGGACTTAGACTCGTGATTGGCAACTACGGGTCGATTAGAAATGGAATCGATCATCCTAAATAATATATGATATTATTATATGCATGTTTAGACTAAATTGTATGAATCCCGCAAGCATACAAATTTTAAATGATGAGACAAATTTTCAAAATTAAAATCCCTTATTTTAAATATGATTTAAAATTGATATCAAGATTAATAAAAGGGAATTTAAATATTGTTTAAATTTTCCTACCTTCCATCAACGATCAATGCATGAGATGCTACCCGCGGATATGGTCCGGCTCATATTATTGGGGGGCCCATTCGTCGAAAAGCTGTACATTGGATCGAAAAATGTTGTAAGTTGGGTGGAACTCCCATGGGATCGGCTCATATTATTGGGGGATCCACATGACGACCGTCCATCACAACTTAATATTGATGGGTCATCTTGACATGTCACAATAAACGGCGTCATATTATTGGGCCCTTATTGGACATGAGGTAAAAACATGGAGGTTGCTTTGGAAGCAATTGGGCTCTACCTTTTGAAAATTATAGTTGGCTGATATTATTCGGGACTATAGTTTGTCAATTGGACTCCATGTTCCCACTAAAGAAAATGTTTCTCGTTTTCACTAGAGGGTAGTGAAATCGTCAAAATAGTGGGAGTGTAATTCATAAAATGAAATCTCGCCATATTTTATGTCTTAGTAAATTAATTAAACAATCATCGATAATTGTCTGTTTCATCTCAGTATATCATTATGATGAATCTTCGTAATCCACATGTTTCAATTCTCGAACAAAACAAACTTACTGGCGCAAACAATACAGAATGATTCCATAAGTTAAGATTGTCCTAAGTTCGGAAAAGATTTTTTAAGTGTTAGAAAAGGCTTCTCCGAAAACAGCCCCGGCTGATGTAACTGCCGAAAGGTTGGCCGAACTAGAGAAATGGTTGGACCATGATCTCTAGTCCAAATGTTACATGCAAAATTGGACAAATCTAAACAAGTTTGCCATCACTGCAAGAAACCCGATCATTGGAAACGTAACTGCAAGAAATACCTCGAGCAGTTGCGAACTGCAAAGGGTATGTTTTACATTGAAATAAATGTTTTTCTTAATACTACTTCTTGGGTATTGGATACCAGATGTAGATCTCACATTTGCAATGAGTTACAAATGATGACAAGAAGTAATAGGCTAAGGATGGGTGAGACCCAGTCAAGGCTCGGGAATGGTTCCAGAATTAAATCCATAGCTATGGGAAATATTTGTTTAATTTTGCAAACCAATTTTAAGTTGTATTATGAGAAAGATATTTTTATTTGTGCCAAAGATTTCATTAAAAAATTATTTCTATTTCTATGCTTGATAGAGATGGGTTTTCTTGTAATTTTGTGAATGAGATTTGCAATATTTACAAGAATGAATGTTTGATTTGAAGTGGACAATTTAAAAACGATCTATATAACTTAAAATTAAAAGACGTTCCAATTAATTATGTTGATAAACCGGTAACAACAATTAAAAGGAAAAACGATAGTCAAAACCCGGCAAACATTTGGCATGCTAGGCTAGGTCATATTTCCTCAAGGAGGATGAACAAGCTAGTGGGAGAGGGCATGTTTGATATGTCTGATATTAACTCTCTACCTACTTGTGAGTCCTGCCTAAAGGGAAAAATGACTAAATCTCCTTTCAAAGGAAAACCTGAGCGTAGTCAAAATCTGTTGGATTTGATCCATACAGATGTTTGCGGTCCATTTAGGATTGGTACTAAATGTGGCAACACCTACTTCATTACCTTTACTGATGATCATTCTAGGTATGGGTATTTATATTTAATGAAATATAAGTCTGAAGCATTTGAAAGGTTCAAAGAATTCAAGGCTGAAGTAGAAAACAAACTAGGCAAAAGTATTAAGGCACTTCGATCGGATCGTGGTGGAGAATACTTAAGTGCCGAGTTTTTGGACTATCTAAAAGAGAATGGGATTCTCTCTCAGTGGACTCCTCTTATGTCACCACAGCTGAATGGTGTTTCGGAGCGTCGTAATAGAACCTTGTTGGACATGGTTCTATCCATGATGAGCTTCACTGAGCTCCCACCATCGTTTTGGGGCTACGCGCTTGAAACGGCGGTTTTGTTGTTGAACAACGTTCACACTAAAGTAGTAGATAAAACACCATACGAGTTATGGAATGGAAAAGCTCCTAAGTATTCGTACTTGAGGATTTGGGGATGTCCTGTTTACGTGAAGCAGACAGTGGGAGATAAGTTGGATAGTCGATCCATCTTATGTTATTTTGTGGGGTATCCGAAGAATTCAATCGGATATTATTTCTATCATCCTGCTGAAACAAAGGTGTTTGTTTCAAGGAATGCCACCTTCTTGGAGAAGGAATTCTTATTGGATAAGAAAGGCAAGATGATGGAACTCGAAGAAATTCGAGAAGAACCCGAAATACAAATTAACGATCCTACACCTCAAGAATCATCACAAGACACGCCTATTGCTAGAAGATCCGAGAGGACTTCTAGGCCTCCTGTTAGATATGGTCTTCTTCTTGAAGGGGATCAAAGTGAACCCGATATTGGATGTGATCCAAGAAACTTCAAGAAAGCAATTTCTGATGCGGATTCTAATTTATGGCTTGAAGCAATGCAGTCGGAAATAGACTCGATGCATTCAAACCAAGTTTGGTCTTTAGTAGATCCTCCTGATGGAATTGTTCCAATAGGATGTAAATGGATTTACAAAAGAAAACTTGGGCCTGATGGCAAGGTGTTGACCTATAAGGCATGATTGGTTGCAAAAGGTTATACTCAAAGACAAGGAGTTGACTATGATGAAACCTTTTCACCAGTCGCAATGTTCAAGTCCATAAGAATCCTAATTGCCATAGCAGCATGGTATGACTATGAGATATGGAAAATGGATGTGAAGACTGCATTTCTTAATGGAAACATTAAGGAAGAAATCTATATGATGCAGCCTGAAGGATTCACCTCCATGGGAAGCGAGCATAAGGTATGCAAGCTTCAGAGATCAATTTATGGTCTAAAACAAGCATCAAGAAGTTGGAACCAGAAATTTGATGAAACAATAAAGGATTTTGGTTTCATCAAGAACCCGGAGGAACCATGCGTGTACAAGAAAGTAGTTAAGGATGCGGTAACATTCTTAGTACTTTATGTTGATGACATCCTACTCATTGGGAATGACATAGGGATGTTGCAGTCAACAAAGATATGGTTATCAGGTAGATTCTCGATGAAGGATTTGGGTGAGGCATCCTATATTCTAGGGATACAAATCTATAGAGATAGATCTAAGAGAATGATAGGACTCACTCAAGCAACCTACATCGACACTATATTGAAAAGCTTTTCAATGGATGAGTCCAAGAGAGGACATCTACCTATGTATCATGGAGTTTCTCTATCCAAGTCTATATGTCCCAAGACTGACGAAGAGATAGAGAAAATGACACATATACCATATGCGTCAGCCATAGGTAGTATCATGTATGGGATGATATCTACTAGACCGGATGTGGCCTATGCTCTGAGCGTCACGAGCAGATATCAAGCCAATCCAGGTCAAATGCATTGGAAAGCCGTGAAGGATATTCTTAAGTACTTGAGAAGAACTAAGAATATATTCATGGTTTATGGTGGAAGAGAATTGAAGTTGGAAGGCTACACCGACTCTAGCTTCCAAAGTAACGTGGATGACTCGAAATCAACCTCTGGATTTGTATTCGTGCTCAATGGCGGTGCTGTCTCTTGGAAGAGTTCCAAGCAAGACACCACAGCGGATTCCACCACTGAGGCAGAATACATTGCAGCATCAGCTGCTGCTAAAGAGGCGGTTTGGATGAGGAAATTCATCCAAGAGTTGGGTGTGATTCCAGAATATGTTGGTCCAGTCCCGGTGTACTGCGACAACACTGGTGCCGTTGCTAAGGCAAAGGAACCAATGTCTCATCAAAGATCCAAACACATACTGAGGAAATACCACATCATCCGAGAGATCGTGGAAAGAGGAGACATTACAGTCGAGAGAGTAAATCACACAAGTAAAATAAATCTCGATGACAAATATGGGATACATTTGTAAGGGTGGGAACGGGCCATAAACCAGGCCCACTTTTATTACATATGACAATCATATTGGGCTATAAACCAAGTCCATTAATAAACACCAATAACAATAAGACAAATGTAAATTCCTAACATACACCTACAAAATTGGTTATGGCAATCGATCATCTCATTATCCAATTTTAAATTTAAAATTTAAATAATTGGATAAACATGCTGTGGCATCATAATTTAATAGATAAAATCATATTTTATCTTATCCATCCATAAGATCACATCTTATCATCAATTGTACCAAAATAATCAATTTTCAAAATTCAATTTAACGGATAAAATATTTAAATTTTCCAAAAATTCAAATTTATCCAAAAATCAATTTTAAAAATTTCGGACTCGAACAATTCGATCTGATGCCTCGTGATCTTATCAAAAACATTTTTCGATCGGATCAAACACTAGAATTTCAAAAATTCAAAATTTTCAAAAATCAATTTTTTAATTTTTCCGGGCTGCCCGGGACAATCCTGGGCAGCCCGTGCCCTGACCGGGCACGGGCAGGGCAGCGATCGTCGCTGCCCATTTGCTCACGCCCTTTATGTTTCGTGTTTTGGGACACCTTGTGGCGAGTCAGGTCTGAGGCTGGACGGTCCCGGTGGTTCCCAGCAGGGTTGAGGTTGCTACAGTGCAGAGGTAGTTTGTTAGGGATTCTGATACCCTAATTTCGATTTGGTTGTATAAAGAATTATACACTGTTTCTATCGTCGGTTGTATTCTGCCGATTGGATTTGTTGTACTTTGGAATTATCCGCTATTTAACGATTTAATTATTGTTGCTTGCGTTAATCACTCTGATTAGGTAGTGGATCCAGGTAGGGTTGCTACATTTATTGGTATCAGAGCGCATTGCAACTGGGAATTAGTAAAGAGGATTTTAAGAGTTGTCTGTTGTTATTGACAGATGGCAGATGATGATTACGAGAGTCAGGCTAGCGGTGGTCGTTGGGGTGATCCCCCAAGGAGACATCACCATAGACATCATCATGAGGATCATAGGCGTTTTAGTATGAACCGTTTTCTTCAGATGGCTCCTAAGCCATTGGTAGGTGGCGAGGCTCCTGCAGTTGCTGAGGACTGGTTGGAGCGTATGAAGAGTTGTTTTCGGGAATATCAGTGTACTGAAGCCCAGAAGATGAAGACTTTAGCTTTTGTTCTAGAGGAAAATGCGAAGAGGTGGTGGAGAGCTACTTCTACTCCGTTTATTGCCGCCAGGGGTACCGCTACTTGGGCTGAGTTTAAGTCTTCCTTCGAGAAGCATTACTTTCCTCCAGCTTTGCGTCAGACGAAGGCGAGCGAGTTGCTGAGTTTGCGACAGGGTACTATGACCATTGATGAGTACCAGCAGAAATTCTTTGAGCTTCTTTCTTTCAGTCCCCATATTGCGAGTAGCTCAGAGACAATGCACGATCTATTTCTTCAGGGCCTTAACCCTGACATTCATCAGTTGGTTGCCGTGGGCAAAGAGAGGAACTTCGAGAATTTGGTGAATAATTGTCACCAGGCAGAGGACAGTCTGCAGAGGAACAGGACTTTCGGATCTTCTGCATCCAGACCATCTAGCTCTTTGGGTCCAAGGGCCTAGTATTTTAAGAGACAGGGTGGTACTTCTTCTTCTTCCGGATCTGGTGGTGTTCATCGTTTTGGTGATTCACGACGTTGTCGTCAGTGCAAACGGAAGCATCACCCAGGACCGTGTCCTCATATCACTGGTGTTTGTTTTCAGTGCGGCCAGGAGGGTCACATGAAGAGGGATTGTCCAACTTTGGCCGGTACAGTGAGTGGTTCGGGGAGTGTTGGTGGTTCTCAAACCACTATCTATCAGCCACCGCGGTATCAGCAGCAGCCTTTGCCGCAGCAGCGTCAGCAGTCGCAGCCATCGCAGCGACATCATTCTCAGTCTTCTTCGAGAGGACAGTCATCGCGCCCACGTGCTTAGGGGCAGGTGTTTTTGCTGAACCAGGAGCAGGCTCAGGCAGACAGTGAGAACATGATTGCAGGTATTTTTAGTTTGTGCGGTTTTCCTGCTTATCTTTTGATCGATACCGGTGCTTCGCATTCATTCATATCAGCTCGGTTTGTTAAGAGGCATAGATTACCTTTTGTTTCCTTAGACATCTTGTTAGCGGTTTCGACTCCGATGGGTCAGGAAGTCTTAGCTAAGAGTCTTGTTTTGGGTTGTATTTTGGGATTTGAGGGACATCTGTTGAGCGCTAACCTGATGGTTTTAGCGATGGATGACTTTGATGGTATCATCGGGATTGATCTTCTGACTTCATATCGAGCGGTAGTGGATTGCTACCAGAGATTTGTCCAGTTTCGCCCAAAGGCTGAGGATGCTTGGTATTTCTATGGTGAGGGAGCGCGACCCCCGATGCCAGTGGTTTCTGCTCTGAAAGCCCGACGTGCTTTAGAGTCTGGCGGGGAAGGCTACCTGATCTATGTGATTGATGCATCCTTAGAGGGTCCGGACATGGAGGAGATACCAGTAGTCAGTGAGTTCCCGGATGTGTTTCCCGACGAGATTCCAGGGTTACCACTTGTGCGAGAGATCGAGTTTGGCATTGACTTGTTGCCAGGGACAGCGTCGATTTCCCGAGCACCATACCGGTTAGCTCCATCTGAGATGCGAGAGTTGCAGCAGCAGTTGCAGGATCTTCTTGATAAGGGCTACATTCGACCCAGTGTTTCACCTTGGGGAGCCCCGGTTCTATTCGTCAAGAAGAAGGATGGTTCGATGCGTTTGTGCATTTACTATTGTCAGTTGAACAAAGTGACAGTAAAGAACAAGTATCCTCTCCCGCGGATTGACGATCTGTTTGATCAATTGCAGGGTACTTCTGTCTATTCCAAGATCGACTTGCGTTCTGGGTATCATCAGTTGCGAGTTAGAGACGAGGATGTTTCGAAGACAGCATTTCGTACTCGATATGGGCATTATGAGTTCTTAGTGATGCCATTTGTTCTGACGAATGCTCCAGCTGTTTTCATGGATTTGATGAACAGGGTTTTCCGAGAGCTCTTGGATAAGTTCGTTGTAGTGTTCATCGATGACATCCTTGTGTATTCTCATAACATGGATGAGCTGTAAGAGTGGGTGCCCAGTGAGCCAACTGTGTGGCTATGGGCTTTGTTGACTCTTTGTATAAACAATCTTTTGTTTAATATTATTTACACTTTTATGGCAATGACTTTATATTACTTCATATTGTTATATTGTGATATACTATTGTTGTTTTGATAAAGACCTTGAATATACTATAGTGTATGTAAGATGTGGTAGAACATGGAGATGTCTATCATGAAATACATCTTATAGTCACTGTATATTCTAAAACCGTTCCTAGTCGATTGAGCCGTCCGATAATAAGGATAAGGATCGCTCGAGTTTGAGACTAGCATTTGCGATGCGGAGTACCACGTTTCATTGGTAGGGAACATGGAGATGTTCGAAGCATGCAAATGGATATTCATAGGATGAATAGTCGAACTACCCTATCCGGACTTTCCAAGTGGTTATCACTTATCGAGTGGATAAAGTCCGCGGTTTTGGTTGTACACCATTAGTCCTTACGACTTGAAACATCATGGAGACTCTATATGCTAGTACTGTACTTTGACTCGTTTACCGACTCTGAGGGGGTCATCAGGTGTCGAGATTGGGTACAGTTACGACACATATAGGAGTCAATGCATTGTTGTCAAGGATTCACCACATACTTGCGAGTGTGGATATCCTATGCGATCTGAGGAGATATTAGTGTGACAAATCTCTGGCCAGAGTACTTGATGTGATTTAAGAAATGGTTTCTTAGTAGCACATGCGATGTCACTAATTTGATCTTCAAGATGTATTGCATAGTTATCGAATCTTGAGCGACTCTCGATATACCAATGGTTGTTGATTCGATCGAGATATTTGGATGAAGGGACCGTACTGTACGTTAACCAAAATCTACTGGTTCTTGTAGGCACTATCAGTGATACCTAGGGAATCATGGGGCGATGTTGCTAGGCGCTTTACCATGATTCGATGGGCAAGTCGGAAAGTGTTGTTCCGAGTCACAAGGAGTTGTGAGCCCACGACTAGCTGTATCCCTGAACCATTGAGGGTCACACAGTGTAATGGAGTTTTAATCCCCGTTGAGATAATTAAATTTAAAGAGTTAAATTTAATGAATAAAGAAGTTGGACTTCTTAAGAGTAAGGGAGTAGGATTTCCTAAAATGACATAGGGATGTACATTTTTGGAAACCACTGAATTCGGATTCAGGAAAATTTATTTTGACTTTAAAACGTGCAGAAATGGTTTCTGTGCACATTGGTGAAATCGTTTCATCAATCGGAGTCACGATGAATTTTATATTAATTTCTGAACGAGCGGGCTTTGCTTGTCGGGCCCCAGCTTATGACTAATGGGCCCTAAGGTGTTAGTGGCCTGCATTATAAATAAGTTATTTCAGTACAGAAATTACACACGATAGCTCATAATTTTGAGAAAAAAAAAATCGAAACCCTAGCCCCCTCTCTCAAGCTTGGCCGTCGCCCCCCCTCCCTCTCTGTCTGAGAAATTCCGGTCTGTGATTTTGAATTGCAGTCTGGAATAGCGAATCAAATTCGTGTATTCTCTTCGCAGAAAACTTCTGATAGATTTTCTAGTGCAATCTATCAGAGGGATTAAACCTCTGTTCGTGGACCTGATTGAAGGCGTTCATCGGTTCCAGGGAGAGACAACAAGAGCAGAATTGTTCTGTTGGTGTCCATTAATCTCGTTGCGAGATTTGAGGTAAAATTTATTTAATTGTTATTTAAATTTTACACACACGTAATTCAATCGATGAACGGTTGATACCCATACCATGGAAACGTTCCATGAAAAATTTTTAAACTTCCGCTGCACCGGGTATCAATCGTAATTGGTCTGGGAACTCGCCAGTTTTTCCAACAGTGGTATCAGAGCCAGTTGCTCAGATCAATCGATTGAATAATCAATTGTACAAAATTTTTGAGTCTCGGTTTATGAAACAAAATAAATATTTTTAATAAAAAAAAATTTTTTCGGGGCAAAACCCGGGCAGCGATTGGATCGCTGCCCGGTGGGGCAGCAATTGTTGCTGCCCCGGGCGGCGCACGGCGCCGCCCAAGGCGGCGACCGTCGCCGCCCAGGGCGGCGCACGGCGCCGCCCAGGGGCGGCGCCAGGCGCTGCCCTAAGGGGGCAGCCGGGCTGCCCCCGGCCCGCGCCCCGGGTGCGGGCCAACCCGGGAGTGTCCCGGGTGGCCCGCGGAAAATTATATTTTTATTAATTTTAATATTTAAAATTTTATTTTTGGTCCGGTCAAAAATTGTTTTTGATTGGTTCACGAGATTTCGGATCGAATTGTTCGAGTCCGTAAATTTTAAAATTGATTTTGGATAAATTTGAATTTTTGGAAAATTTTAATATTTTATCCGTAAATTGAATTTTGAAATCAATTATTTTGGTACAATTGATGATAAGATATGATCTTATGATATATTAGATAAAATATGATTTTATTTGTAAAATTGGATTTTATAGATAAAATATGATTTTATTTGATATGGAGATAAAATATGATTTTATATGTGAAATGTGATTTTATATATAAAATATGATTTTATCTTGTTTAAATTTGAATTGCCACAGCATGTTATCCAATAAATTAATTTTGAATTAAATGTTATTGGATAAGGATGATCGATTGCCATGACCAATTTTGTAGGTGTATGTTAGGAATTTAAATTTTGTCTTTATTGTTGTTGGTTTTATTAATGGGCCTGGTTTATGGCCCGATATGAATGTCATATGTAATAAAAGTGGGCTTGGTTTATAGCCCGTTCCCACCCCCTAAAAATGTATCCCCTACTTGTCATTGTTATTTATTGTAAATACATTAGATTTAGTGGGAGATCAAGATTTGAAGATGGTGGGCCCAGCAGACAATGAAGACTGAAGAAATGTAAATTGGAAGCATATGTAATAGGATTGCATTTGCATACTGCATATTACCTAGGATTGGACTAAGACCCGTGATTGGCAACCACGGGTCAATTAGAAATGGAATCGATCATCCTATATAATATGTGATATTATGATTGTATGCATGTTTAGACATAAATTGCGTGAATCCGGCAATGCATGCAATAAATTAAATATGATGAGACAAATATTTTAATAAATAAAATCCCTCATTTTAAATATGATTTAAAATTTATATCAAGATAAATAAAGGAAATTTAAATATTGTTTAAATGTTCCTACCTTCCATCAACGGTCAATGTATGTGATGCTACCCGCGGATACGGTCCGGCTCATATTATTGGGGGGGCCATCCGTCGGAAAGCTGTACATTGGATCGACAAATGTTGTAAGTTGGGTGGAACTCCCATGGGATCGGCTCATATTATTGGGGGATCCACATGGCGACCGTCCATCACAACTTAATATTGATGGGTCATCTTGACATGTCACTTTAAACGGCGTCATATTATTGGGCCCTTATTGGACATGAGGTAAATACATGGGGGTTGCTTTGGAAGCAATTGGGCTCTACCTTTTGAGAATTATGGTTGGCTGATATTATTCGGGACCATAAGTTTGTCAATTGGACTCCATGTTCTCACTAAGGAAAAAGTTTCCCGTTTTCACTAGAGGATGGTGAAATCGTTAAAATAGTGGGAGTGAGATTCATAAAATTAAATTCGCCTATTTTATGTCTTAGTAAATTGTTAAACAATCATTGATATATGTCTGTTTTTCCTTTTCAGTATTTCATACAATGAATTCGCGAAATCCTTTATTCTCGATCCTCGAACAAAACAAGCTGACTGGCGCCAACTATACGGAATGGTTCCGGAAGTTGAAGATTGTCTTAACTTCGGAGAAAATGCTCTACGTGTTAGAGAAAGCACCTCCGAAGGAAGCACCAGCTGACATAAGTCCGGAGGAATTGGCCAAACTTGATGCATGGTGTGACCATGACATCAAGACCAAATGCTATATGCAAGCCTCGATGTCTGATGAACTCCAGAGGCGATTTGAGGACACGGTGAATGCTGCTGACATTCACACGCAACTCAAGGAACTTTTTGGGGCTCAGTCGAGGGCTGAAAGGTTCTCTACTGTTAAGGAGTTGATGACGTGCCGCATGCGTGAAGGGACTTCGGTCCGTGATCATGGGGTACGAGTGATTTGGCTCATACAGAAGTTAGCGACCCTTGATTTGGTGTTGGAGCATGAACTCAATGTGGACTTGCTGCTTCTATCTCTTCCTTCTTCATTTGATGGATTCGTGATAAATTTTAATATGAACAAGATAGAGGCCACCCTTGAAGAGATGGTCAATATGCTCGTTACATATGAATCCACACTTAAGAAGGATAAGCCAGCTTTCTTGGTGGGCTCCTCATCTTCTGCTAAGAAGGGGCCAAGTATGAAGGGCAAGAAACGTTCTGCCCCACCCAAGAAAGTGGAACCCGAGAAGAAGCAAAAGACAAAGGCTTCAAACGATGGAAAATCCAAGGATGTTTGCCATTACTGCAAGAAGCCGGGTCATTGGAAGCGCAACTGCAAGGAGTATCTTGAGCAGTTGGGAACTGCAAAGGCTATGTTCTATATCGAAATAAACATGTCACTTAATACAACTTCTTGGGTATTGGATACCGGATGTGGATCTCACATTTGCAATGATTTGCAGGTGATGACAAGAAGTCGCAGGCTTAGAATGGGTGAGACCCAGCTGAGGCTCGGGAATGGTTCCAGAGTTGAAGCTACGGCCATTGGAGATGTTTGTTTGATTTTGCAGAACGGTTTTAAATTATTGTTGAGAGATGTTTTATTTGTGCCAGATTTAATTAAAAACATTATTTCTATTTCTATGCTTGATAGAGATGGTTATTCTTGTAATTTTGTGAATGGGATTTGCAATATTTACAAGAATGAATGTTTAATTGGAAATGGACAACTTGAAAACGATCTATACAATTTAAAACTAAAAGACGTTCCAGTAAATTGTATTGACAAACCGGCGACAACAAACAAAAGGAAAATCGATAGTCAAAACCCGGCAAACCTTTGGCACGCTAGACTAGGTCATATTTCCTCAAGGAGGATGAACAAGCTAGTGGGAGAGGGCATGTTTGATATGTCTGATATTAACTCTCTACCTACTTGTGAATCCTGCCTAAAAGGGAAAATGACTAAATCTCCTTTTAAGGGGAAGCCTGAACGTAGTCAAAATCTGTTGGATTTGATCCATACAGATGTTTGTGGTCCATTTAGAGTAGGGACTCAACATGGCCACACCTACTTCATTACCTTTACTGATGATTATTCTAGGTATGGGTATTTATATTTAATGAAATATAAGTCTGAAGCATTTGAAAAGTTCAAAGAATTCAAGGCTGAAGTAGAAAACAAGCTAGGTAAAAGTATTAAAGCACTTCGATCGGATCGAGGTGGAGAATACTTGAGTACCGAGTTTTTGGACTATCTAAAAGAGAATAGGATTCTCTCTCAGTGGACTCCTCCTATGACACCACAGCTTAATGGTGTATCGGAGCGTCGTAATCGAACTTTGTTGGACATGGTTCGATCCATGATGAGCTTCACTGAGCTTCCACCTTCGTTTTGGGGCTATGCGCTTGAAACGGCGGTATTGTTGTTGAATAACGTCCACACTAAAGCAGTGGACAAAACACCATACGAGTTATGGAATGGCAAAGCTCCTAAGTATTCATACTTGAGGATTTGGGGATGTCCTGCTTACGTGAAGCGGACAGTGGGAGATAAGTTGGATAGTCGATCCAGCTTGTGTTATTTTGTGGGGTATCCTAAGAATTCAATCGGATATTATTTCTATTATCCTGCTGAAACAAAGGTGTTTGTTTCTAGGAATGCCACCTTCTTGGAGAAGGAATTCTTATTGGATAAGAAAGGCGAGATGATGGAACTCGAAGAAGTTCGAGAAGAACCCGAAATACAAAATAACGATCCCACACCTCAGGAACCATTGCTGGACACGCCTGCACCTAGAAGATCCGAGAGGACTTCTAGACCTCCAGTTCGATATGGTCTTCTTCTTGAAGAGGGTCAAGATGAACCCGACATTGGATGTGATCCAAGAAGCTTCAAGGAAGCAATTTCTGATGCGGATTCGAATTTATGGCTTGAAGCTATGCAGTCAGAATTGGATTCGATGCATACTAACCAAGTCTGGTCTTTAGTGGATCCTCCCGATGGAATTGTTCCAATAGGGTGTAAATGGATCTACAAAAGAAAGCTTGGCCTGATGGTAAGATATTGACTTACAAGGCGCGATTGGTGGCGAAAGGTTATACTCAAAGGCAAGGAGTTGACTATGATGAAACCTTTTCACCAGTCGCAATGTTCAAGTCCATAAGAATCCTAATTGCCATAGCTGCATGGTATGACTATGAGATATGGCAGATGGATGTGAAGACTGCCTTTCTTAATGGAGACATTAAGGAAGAAATCTATATGAGGCAGCCTGAGGGGTTCACATCCATGGGAAGCGAGCATAAGGTATGCAAGCTTCAGAGATCAATTTATGGTCTAAAACAAGCATCAAGAAGTTGGAACCAGAAATTTGATGAAACAATAAAAGATTTTGGTTTCATCAAGAACCCGGAGGAACCTTGCGTGTACAAGAAAGTAGTTAAGGATGCGGTGACATTCTTAGTACTTTATGTTGATGACATCCTACTCATTGGGAATGATGTAGGGATGTTGCAGTCAACAAAGATATGGTTATCAGGTAGATTTTCGATGAAGGATTTGGGTGAGGCATCCTACATTCTTGGGATACAGATCTATAGGGATAGATCTAAGAGAATGATAGGACTCACTCAATCAACCTACATCGATACCATATTGAAACGGTTTTCAATGGATGGGTCCAAGAGAGGACATCTACCCATGTGTCATGGAGTTTCTCTATCCAAGTCTATGTGTCCCAAGACTGATGCAGAGATAGAGAATATGACACATGTACCATATGCGTCAGCTATAGGTAGTATCATGTATGGGATGATATCTACCAGACCGGATGTAGCATTTGCTCTGAGTGTCACGAGCAGATATCAGTCTAATCCTGGTCAGATGCATTGGAAAGCCGTGAAGGACATTCTTAAGTACTTGCGAAGGACTAAGAATATGTTCATGGTTTATGGAGGACGAGAACTCAAACTGGAAGGCTATACCGACTCTAGCTTCCAAAGTGATGTGGATGACTCGAAGTCAACCTCTGGATTTGTGTTCATGCTCAATGGCGGTGCTGTCTCTTGGAAGAGTTCCAAGCAGGACACCACAGCGGATTCCACCACTGAGGCTGAATACATTGCAGCATCAGCTGCTGCTAAAGAGGCCGTTTGGATGAGGAATTTCGTCCAAGAGTTGGGCGTCATTCCTGAATTTGTTGGTCCAGTCCCGGTGTACTGCGACAACACGGGTGCCGTTGCTCAAGCAAAGGAACCAAGGTCTCATCAAAGATCCAAACACGTACTGAGGAAATACCACATAATCCGGGAGATTGTGGAAAGAGGAGACATCAGTGTCGAACGAGTGGCCTCTGCAGACAATATCGCTGATCCACTTACTAAGCCTTTGCCAGGACCATTGTTTGACAAACATCGCGAAGCAATGGGTCTACGTAGTATGACTAGTTGGCTATAGGGCAAGTGGGAGATTGTAAGAGTGGGTGCCCAGTGAGCCAACTGTGTGGCTATGGGCTTTGTTGACTCTTTGTATAAACAATCTTTTGTTTAATATTATTTACACTTTTATGGCAATGACTTTATATTACTTCATATTGTTATATTGTGATATACTATTGTTGTTTTGATAAAGACCTTGAATATACTATAGTGTATGTAAGATGTGGTAGAACATGGAGATGTCTATCATGAAATACATCTTATAGTCACTGTATATTCTAAAACCGTTCCTAGTCGATTGAGCCGTCCGATAATAAGGATAAGGATCGCTCGAGTTTGAGACTAGCATTTGCGATGCGGAGTACCACGTTTCATTGGTAGGGAACATGGAGATGTTCGAAGCATGCAAATGGATATTCATAGGATGAATAGTCGAACTACCCTATCCGGACTTTCCAAGTGGTTATCACTTATCGAGTGGATAAAGTCCGCGGTTTTGGTTGTACACCATTAGTCCTTACGACTTGAAACATCATGGAGACTCTATATGCTAGTACTGTACTTTGACTCGTTTACCGACTCTGAGGGGGTCATCAGGTGTCGAGATTGGGTACAGTTACGACACATATAGGAGTCAATGCATTGTTGTCAAGGATTCACCACATACTTGCGAGTGTGGATATCCTATGCGATCTGAGGAGATATTAGTGTGACAAATCTCTGGCCAGAGTACTTGATGTGATTTAAGAAATGGTTTCTTAGTAGCACATGCGATGTCACTAATTTGATCTTCAAGATGTATTGCATAGTTATCGAATCTTGAGCGACTCTCGATATACCAATGGTTGTTGATTCGATCGGGATATTTGGATGAAGGGACCGTACTGTACGTTAACCAAAATCTACTGGTTCTTGTAGGCACTATCAGTGATACCTAGGGAATCATGGGGCGATGTTGCTAGGCGCTTTACCATGATTCGATGGGCAAGTCGGAAAGTGTTGTTCCGAGTCACAAGGAGTTGTGAGCCCACGGCTAGCTGTATCCCTGAACCATTGAGGGTCACACAGTGTAATGGAGTTTTAATCCCCGTTGAGATAATTAAATTTAAAGAGTTAAATTTAATGAATAAAGAAGTTGGACTTCTTAAGAGTAAGGGAGTAGGATTTCCTAAAATGACATAGGGATGTACATTTTTGGAAACCACTGAATTCGGATTCAGGAAAATTTATTTTGACTTTAAAACGTGCAGAAATGGTTTCTGTGCACATTGGTGAAATCGTTTCATCAATCGGAGTCACGATGAATTTTATATTAATTTCTGAACGAGCGGGCTTTGCTTGTCGGGCCCCAGCTTATGACTAATGGGCCCTAAGGTGTTAGTGGCCTGCATTATAAATAAGTTATTTCAGTACAGAAATTACACACGATAGCTCATAATTTTGAGAAAAAAAAAATCGAAACCCTAGCCCCCTCTCTCAAGCTTGGCCGTCGCCCCCCCTCCCTCTCTGTCTGAGAAATTCCGGTCTGTGATTTTGAATTGCAGTCTGGAATAGCGAATCAAATTCGTGTATTCTCTTCGCAGAAAACTTCTGATAGATTTTCTAGTGCAATCTATCAGAGGGATTAAACCTCTGTTCGTGGACCTGATTGAAGGCGTTCATCGGTTCCAGGGAGAGACAACAAGAGCAGAATTGTTCTGTTGGTGTCCATTAATCTCGTTGCGAGATTTGAGGTAAAATTTATTTAATTGTTATTTAAATTTTACACACACGTAATTCAATCGATGAACGGTTGATACCCATACCATGGAAACGTTCCATGAAAAATTTTTAAACTTCCGCTGCACCGGGTATCAATCGTAATTGGTCTGGGAACTCTCCAGTTTTTCCAACATGAGCATGCCTTTCATCTTCGTACTGTTTTACAGACCTTGTGAGAGCATCAGTTGTATGCTAAGCTCAGCAAGTGTGACTTCTGGATTGACCGAGTTGTGTTCCTTGGTCATGTCATTTCTAGATATGGAGTATCAGTGGATCCTAGCAAGACAGAGGCTATTCTTAATTGGTCGCGCCCGACGACAGCATCTGAGATTCGTAGTTTCTTGGGTTTGGCCGGATACTACCATCGATTTGTGGAGAATTTCTCTCAGATAGCCAGGACTTTGACACAGTTGACGTGAAAGGATGTTTCTTTTGAGTGGTCTTCCGCGTGCGAAGACAGTTTTCGTGAGTTGAGACGTCGATTGACGACTGCTCCAGTACTATCCTTGCCGACTGGATCTGGTGGTTTCGTAGTCCACACCGATGCTTCTCTTCAGGGTTTGGGGTGTGTGTTGACTCAAAATGGGCATGTGATTGTCTATGCCTCCAGGCAACTAAAGACTCACGAGGGGAATTATCCCGTACATGATCTAGAGCTTGTAGCCATTGTCTTTGCTCTGAAGATATGGCGTCATTATTTGTACGGTGAACGATTCCAGATTTTTACTGATCATAAGAGTTTGAAGTACCTGTTCACTTAGGCAGAGTTGAACATGCGACAGCGCCGTTGGATGGACTTGCTGAAGGACTATGATTGCGAAATAAATTACCATCCAGGACCTTCTAATCCGGTTGCTGATGCGCTTAGTCTCAAGATTTATTTGAGTTCCCTTTGTACCAGTGCAGTGTCACGAATGGTCGAAGAGTGTTGTTCCTTGGGTTTCACTTTCCGTCATAAGAAGGAACAACAGGGAGTTCGTGTTGCATCTGTGCTTGCCGAGCCAGCCTTGTATAGACGTATTCGTCAGGCACAGGGTGTTGATCCCAAGATTCAGAGATTATCCCGATTCACTGAGGGTGAGAATTCAGCTGGTTTCCATTTTCAGGCGGATGGTTTGTTGTGTCTTTCTGGCCGTGTGGTTGTGCCTGATGATTCCACACTTAGAGACGAGATCTTATCGCAAGCTCATCATAGAAGGTTCTCAGTACATCGTGGCAGCATGAAGATGTACAAGGATCTACGTACTCGATTTTGGTGGAAAGGAATGAAGCGCAGCATTTATCAGTTCGTGTCCCGATGCCTTGTGTGTCAGCAGGTCAAGGTAGAGTATCGTCGACCCGGAGGTCTAATTCACAATCTCGATATTCTTGAGTGAAAGTGGGAGCATGTGACGATGGACTTTGTCACCCACTTGCCTATGTCTTCCAGGAAATGCGACGCGATTTGGGTTGTTGTTGACCGATTGTCGAAATCCGCGCATTTCTTACCATATAACCGGGATTTCACCTTCGACAGGATGGCACGGCTGTATGTGCAAGAAATTGTCCGTTTGCATGGTATTCCACTGAGTATTGTGAGCGACAGAGATCCTCGTTTCACCTCAATATTTTGGGAGAGTTTTCAGCGTGCTCTTGGTACCACTTTGAGTTTGAGCACAGCGTATCATCCAGAGACTGATGGACAATCGGAGAGGACTATCCGTACTCTCGGACATGCTTCGAGCTACCGTAATGGATTTTGGCCCAGCATGGCACGATCATTTGCCATTGGTGGAGTTTGCTTATAACAATAGCTACCATAGCAGCATTGGCATGGCACTATTTGAGGCTCTTTATGGACGTCGTTGTCGTACACCTTTGTTTTGGGACGAGGTTGGTGAGCGGCAGGTGGAGGGTCCTCAGATGATTCAGCAGATGACTGATGCAGTACAATTGATCCGACGCAGGATTAAGGCATCCCAGGATCGACAGGCTAGCTACGCGAACACTCACCGCAGGCCACTTCATTTTGAAGAAGGAGAGTATGTATTCTTGCGTGTATCACCTTTCCGGAAGGTGATGAGGTTTGGTCTCAAGGGTAAGTTGTCACCAAGATTTATTGGTCCTTTCGAGATTCTCGAGAAAGTTGGAGACGTGGCTTATCGTCTAGCCTTGCCACCAAATCTTTCGGAGATCCACGATGTGTTCCACGTGTCCTTGTTGAGGCAGTATGTGGCGGACGAGTCGCATATTTTGCATCCGACCGAGGTAAAGGTAGATTGGGATCTATCGTATGTGGAGAAAACCCTACGGATTCTTGACAGGAAGGACAAGGTACTTCGTAACAAGCGAATACCATTGGTTATGGTACAGTGGCAACGCAGAGGTACAGAGGAAGCTACATGGGAGTTGGAGAGTCGGATGTTAGCCGAGCACCCCGAGTTGTTTTAAAATTTTGTACTCTGTTGTATCGAATGTATATTGTTCAGTTGTAATAAGAGCATAGATTTTGCGTACTATGTTTTCCTTAAGATGTAATTTTGAGGACGAAATTTCTTAAGTGGGGGAGAATGTAGTGACCCGCAATTAATCAAGGTAATTAAGAAAATTAATTACTAAATTTTGCCTAAAATTATCCGAAGTGGATCGGAAGCTCAGAAGCACAGATCGGAAGCTCCGATCGGGATCGGATGTTCCGTTGGAGGACCGAACGTTCCGATCTGGATAGGGCTGGCGTCATCACCGACGTCAGCAAGATGACGTCACTGCTTACGCACGTGAGGTGACATCGGATGTTCCGATGTCACGATCGGACGCTCCGTTCGCGATCGGACATTTCGATGAGGGATCAAACGTTCCGATCGCCGTCTATAAATAAGGGGTCCGAGCCCTCATTCTGTGCACCGACTTCCCCTCCTTTCCTCTGGTTTTCAAACCTTCTTAATTAGATCTACGGAGTTCTAGGAATCTTATTGGGAATCCGGAAGTTGCCTAGCAATCCCGGCGTTGTAGCGGAGGTGTGCCTAAGTTTTGAGGCGACTCTACACCAGCGGGCTGACGACAGACGAAGGTATAATTTGACTTCCTAAAAATATTTAGGAGTATGAAATAGCTTAGTTAAGGCTTTTAGAGCGTTTATAGTGATGCATGGACTTTTGCATGTGTAGACGCAGTAGAGCAGACTTGTAGGCTTTGGACCTAGACGGGTGTGCTAGGAGTTGACCTGCAGTGTTAGAGGTACGTAAGTACTGATCGAGATAACCGGCATGATATTTATACATATGTGTGTGATGCATGATGTATGTGCTGTATTGGCTATGTTTTACTGTTTTTAGTACATGCATATGTTTTTACGGAGACTGCATCGGGTATGATGTGAGTCATGACAGTTTCCATCAGTCGAGGCAATTCTTCCTGAGGATTCGTGTCTTGGGAATATACGAGTACCACGTGGAGTCGCTCTCTTGCCCGGTACTGTGTATTACAGGCGCCATGAGTAAAGTGATTTAACCCTGATTTTTAAAGTCATGTGCATGCTCATATTTGTATTTATATCATTGCTTCCGTATTGAGTGCAGTCGCTCACGCCCTTTATGTTTCATGTTTTGGGACACCTTGTGGCGAGTCAGGTCTGAGGCTGGACGGTCCCGGTGGTTCTCAGCAGGGTTGAGGTTGCTACCGTGCAGAGGTAGTTTGTTAGGGATTCTGATACCCTAATTTCGATTTGGTTGTATAAAGAATTATACACTGTTTCTATCGTCGGTTGTATTCTGCCGATTGGATTTGTTGTACTTTGGAATTATCCGCTATTTAATGCTTTAATTATTGTTGCTTGCGCTAATCACTCTGATTAGGTAGTGGATCCGGGTAGGGTCGCTACAAGGGAGATGTACCGACCTGCCAACCTGGCATCTAACCGCCCGGCCATCTGGCCGACCTGACATCCGTGGCGAGGGAGTTTTGCCGACCTGTCGACTTGGTGCTCTGTTGAGCTAATATGCGTGGCAAGGGGGCTTTGTCGACCTGCCAACCTGCACCTTTGCCGACCTAATATGTGTGACGGGGGGACTTTGCCAACCTACCGACCTAATATGTGTACGAGGGGCTTTGCCTACCTGAACATTTGGTTGAGGGTCATCGATGGGATGAGCTGATATCCTCCGATGTAAATATTTTTAATTTTTTGATGTCAAAAACGGAAGGAACGACTCATGTGGATCGATCTAGCTATGTAGTGCATTTGTATGTACTTTTTCTCACGAAAGTTATGTTCATTACGAAAGCATGAAGTTTCATGAATGTAAAGTTGTTATACTCCTTTCTTTCAAATAGGATGCATGATTTTCAAGCACGAAAAGTTTCAAAGGAATGAAATGTTTATGAAAATTGATGAGAAAGTTTATGATGAAGTATGATGATGTTATGCCGATGCATGAGAAAATATTTTGATGTTGTATGTGTCCTTGTGGTAGCAGTATGAGATTGAAATTCTAGGATGAGCTCCGGGAGGGCCTTTCCAAAGAATAAAAGTTTCATGTGCATATCGATGACGGTCGGTATAGGACGGTACACATATTGGCTTCGGCTGGTATGGGCTATACCAAATTTTATATGCTTGTTGTATAACGACCGTAATCACGGGAACCCAATGACTCATAAATTGTGGTTATCACAATTGCATGTATTTGATCAACCAAAATGAAGAAGTTTATGACTTATGTTCTTATGTATGATTTTTTTTTTATTTAGTTAATCTTGTGCATTATGCTTTATTAAGTATTAACTATGAAATGTAAATTTGTTGCTGAGTCTTTAGACTCACTATACTTAAATGGTGCAGGTGATGATGATATTCATGATGTTATCGATGAGTATGTCGAGGGACAAGAAGCAGAGTAGTCGGTCATGCTAGAGGTTGATGCACGAGTACGTTGTTAGAAGAAATTTCTTTTATTGTGCATTTCTAATGTTTGGTTGAGGAGGAAATAATTTTAATTTTTACGCATATGTTGGCAAAACTTTGAGGAAATATTTTATTACAGTTGTTTGGTGCAAAATTATTTTTAAATGAAAGTTTTTATTTTTCGGATTTTTCTTAATTTTTAAATAATGTACGTTCAGTAGCGTCCTCGAGTTTTGGGGACGATACATGGGTAATAATATTTGATTTTGTATGTACATATAAAGCCCGGATTATTACTCTCACTAAGTTCCTAAAGACTTAACCACTATTTTTCTTCTATTTACTATAAATTTGAGATACATGGGAAGAAGAGCCGCACCCAGATGAAAGTTAAGCAAGGGTTAATACGCTAGATAATGTGTTGTTTATGAAAAAATATGTCTAATGGTCACTTTGAGTATGCAGGGTTGACACATCTTTGTGTATTTAAACAAATTATAATTACTCTTTCGCTACTGATCGTCATAATAAATTATATTATGTCGGACCCATATTTCAGAACATATTTGATTATTTTATTGAATTCATCATGAACTAATATTCTCATCTAGAGGAACGACGTAGCTTGACTGATATCATGTTTTTGATCTTTTGACATATATATTTGAAATCTTCGTTGGTTTACTTATAATTTTTTGATTTTATTGTGTTCGATTAACTGATAATTGAATAGTTATATTTATTTGAAATCTAGCACTCGAGAGAGGAGATTTTTAATAGGAACGTAGGAAAATATATCATTGATGTTTATAGAGTTCGGAAGTCCTATAATGCCAATGAAGCCATTAGAGAATTTCTATGTTGTTTACCGTATTTGATATTTGATTTTAGATACGAATATTGGAATCAATATTAGATTTGAATACTATATTTACCACTTGGAAAAGGGAATCAAAAATTTAATAATTCTTGTCAAATGGAGATAAGTTCTAGAGGTTCAATTTTTTTGAAAAATGGAATAAAAAATATTAAGAATTATTGGCTAGTAAATCAGAAGAACTTCTAATTTAGAAATCTTAGGAATTGAAAATGGTAGATAGTCAAATGAAATCGAACTTCTAGAACTTATCTCCATTTGATCTTCCTCATGTGAATTCGTATTTATTTTTTTTAATGCAAATTTCAGTAATTAAAAAATCACTCCACTTTCGTAGTTCTAAATAGGATTAAGATTATGTCAGTTTCATATATTTAGTATAATTTCAATTATTCATTCTCTATGGGAATGATACTTTACTTATTGTATATTAAAACTTGACATCGTGCGTATACGAACGAATAAAACACGCAACAACTATATTTGCGTTTTAGTACCGGTTGTATTCCATCGGTTTATGTTGTAAATATTTTTAAAGCTTATGCAAGTTACTCTATTTAATTATTTTATTATCAAACTAATTGCAATCCTAAGTTTGCAAGTCAGTAAGTGATCTGGGTAAGGATATTATATAACATCATTTTGTTGAATAAGATTTTATGTAAGTTTTGAGTCATGAGTTTTTTGAGTCATTTGAATGAATTTAATATATACGTGGTATATTAAACTTGCGAGCACGACATATGTCTTACTAAAATTTCAAAAGTACTCCGCAATTTTCACATCATATTTTCATAAAGATGATTGTGAAATACGGGACGTCACACATATTTATATAACAGGTGTAAAAATAGCATTCAAGGATTTCGATTTGCAATTGGAAGTTTGAAATTCATATGTTGTTCATTCGATTTCGGGTTGAAACACTATATCACCCTCTGCATTTGTAGTAGCCCGTAACCGAAATCAGTGATTAAGGGATTAATCAATGCTAATTAAATATATTGGGTACCGGACGAATCGGAAGCTCCGATGCAGGATCGGATGTTCCGATCGAGATCGGAAGCTCAGATGCAGGATCGGAAGCTCCGATGGTATTACGTCAGGCATGACGTGTGGCAGGATCGGAAGCTCCGATCATGATCGGAAGCTCCGATCACCCCTATTCGAAGTCAACCAGTGATATTTTGACACATGGCAGATAACAATGTTCGGAAGCTCCGATGGCAGGATCGGAGGTTTCGATCGATGTCTATAAATAGAAGGCCGATGCTTCACTTTCATTTGCCAATTCCGAGAATCCCTCTCTATTCCAGGCATATTTGAGTAGTTCTAGTCTTCATAGGCTTGACCCGGGGGTTAGCGAGGCGTTCGATAGTCGTAGCGGAGTTGTGCCCAAGTTCTGGAGGCATCGACATCAAAGGGCTAACGACGGACGAAGGTATAGCTTTTGCTTCCTAAAAATATTTAGGAGTATTCTTTAGCTTAGTTAAGGCTTTTAGAGCGCTATAATGATAGTAGTAACATTTGGCAGTGTAGAGCAGACTATAAGCGTGGACCTAGAGTTGGTAGAGCTTGCACTGATTTGAGGTACGAAAGTACTGTTCGAGATATCCTGACTGAGTATGCATGTATTATGTGACTGCATGGTTTATATGTCATTGATTTATGCTGCATTCATTTGCATACTGAGCTATCTCCTTCGAGATGTCTATTAGTAGGGTTGTACCCTATCCTGTTAGTGGATGGACTTCCATGGCTTTGGGTCCGGTAAATCCACTGGTATTATGGTATGAGAGCCACCTCCTGAAGCGACGGCACATCGTGCTACATACCAGGGCCCGGTCTGTCTCTGTTATCTGATCCTTGACTTCGAGTTTATAGGGAGTTCACTTTGCATGCATGTATACTCATACTCTCGTGCTGAGCGTTTTATTCTCACATCTCGTACTCTGTGTTTCTGGACACCCTATTCCATGGGGCAGGTTTGCGATTGGATGAGGCGGGTGGATCCAAGAGGGGCTAGGCAGTGGTTGGCCAACTGGAGCTTTGCCTAGGTTTTATTATGTTGTTATTTGGATTGATACAGCTGTTCGATCTGGTTGTATAATATTTTTGGATATTTACAGATTCCTTTTCTTGGGATTGTATTAATGTTTTGGTTTTCGCAGTTTTATTCTGATATCCATTTAATTAAGTTAATTGCATGCTTAAGTTCTGTTTAGTAGGTGATCCAGGTAAGGGTCATTACATTTATGGTATCAGAGCATGCAAAGTATTCTTGGGAATTAGATTCTACATAAGATAACCGTTAGGTTAATTTTGTAGATGGCAGATCGTGGTGACCAGAGTTCTCATGGAAGTATTGGTGGGCGTTGGGGTGATGCCGACCGGGAGCCTCGTCGGGAACACCGCCATCATCATCGAGATGAGGACCGTTTCAGTGTACGCCGATTCTTGCAGATGGGGCCTAAGCCCTTGGTTGGAGGTGAGTCTCCGGAGAATGCGGAGAACTGGTTGGACCGCATGGAGATGAATTTTCAGACTTTCCAATGCACCGAGGAGCAGAAGATGCAGACCCTTGGTTATCTTCTGGATGGATGTGCGCGCAGGTGGTGGAGGTTTACTTCTGCACCTTTTGTTGCGGCGAGAGGAGTGGCCACCTGGGCCAAGTTCCGCACAGCTTTTCAGAAGCTGTATTTTCCTCCTGCACTCCGTCAGTCGAAGGCGGGCGAGCTACTAAGTCTGCGATAGGGAGCCATGTCTATTGATGAGTATCAGCAGAAGTTCTTTGATCTGCTATCCTATTGCCCCGAGATTGCCAACAGCTCCGAGATGAAGTATAATCTGTTCCTTCAGGGCCTTAACCCTGAGATCCATGACCTTGTGGCGGTTGGTGACGACATGTCCTACGAGGGTTTGGTGAGCCGTTGTCACCAGGCGGAGGACAGCATTCGACAGAACAGGTCTTTCTCTCAGTCGAGACCTGCTAATTCTTTGGGTCCCCGTGCCCAATCTTTCAAGAAGTCTGGATCTACTTCTTCTTCCTCTGGCTCTGCTGGTGTTGTCCGTTTTGGTAAGAAGGACAAGTGTGCTCACTGTGGAAAGAACCATCCAACCGACCATTGCCATAGAGCTTCTGGAGCTTGTTTCCATTGTGGAGAGACTGGTCATATCCGGAGGGATTGTCCACTATCTAGGGGAGGCGGTTCTGGTTCTGGTTCAGGATCTGGTTTCCGGAGGGATTATCCACTATCTGGGGGAGGCGGTTCTGGTTCTCGTTCAGGATCTGGTTCTCAGGCCACCGTTCAGCAGAGGTCGCAGGGATAGCCTGCTGGGAGTTCTCATTTGAGGCCACGAGCTTCTGGCCAGGTGTTTGCCCTGAGACATGATCAGGCAGTGGAGGAGAATGAGAAATTCATCGCAGGTACATTTATGCTTTATGGTATACCTGCTCTTGTACTTATTGACACTGGTGCATCTCATTCCTTCATTTCTGCACGTTTTGTTAAGAGGCATAAGTTACCATGCATTGCACTAGACGTAGTGATGTATGTTTCTACTCCGACGGGCCAATCTGCTTTGGCTTAGCGTCTAGTGATGGGTTTCCCTTTAGAGTTCGAGGGGAACATTCTGTTAGCGAATCTCATGGTTCTTGCGATGGACGACTTTGATTGCATTCTGGGAATAGATATGTTGACTACCTATCGAGCTTCAGTGGACTGCTACCAGAGATTAGTACGCTTTCATCCGGAAGGCAGTGATGGCTGGTTTTTCTATGGAGAGGGAGCGCGACCCCCGATGCCTTTGGTATCAGCTTTGAGAGCCTGTCGAGCTCTAGAGTCTGGCGGGGAAGGCTACCTTATCTATGCAGTTGATTTGTCCGCTGAGAGCATTGGGTTAGAGAGTATTCCTATTGTGGATGAATTCCAAGATGTATTTTCAGATGAGATTCCGGGTTTTCCTCCTGCTAGGGAAGTCGAGTTTGGCATAGAGTTGATGTCGGGTACTTTGCCTATTTCTGGAGCACCGTATCGTCTGGCTCCGTTAGAGATGCATGAGTTGAAGAATCAGCTACAAGATCTTTTGGACAATGGGTACATTCGTCCTAGTGTATCTCCTTGGGGAGCTCCTGTTCTCTTTGTGAAGAAGAAGGATGAGTCTATGCGGCTGTGCATTGACTATCGGCAGCTGAATCGAGTTACTGTGAAGAACAAGTATCCTTTGCCTCGTATTGATGACTTGTTTGATCAGCTGCAGGGCACTTCAGTTTACTCCAAGATTGACTTGAGATCTGGGTATCATCAGTTGAGAGTCCGAGATCAGGACGTAGCCAAGACTGCATTTCGTACTCGCTATGGGCATTACGAGTTTCTAGTGATGCCATTTGGTTTTACTAATGCGCCGGCTATATTCATGGACCTGATGAACCATGTCTTCAGGGAGTATTTGGACAAGTTTGTCGTGGTCTTCATTGACGACATCTTGGTGTATTTGCGTAATACAGAAGAGCATGTTTCTCACTTGCGGTTGGTACTGCAGACTCTTCGAGATGAGCAGTTATACGCCAAGCTGAGCAAGTGTGAGTTTTGGATGGATCGAGTGGTCTTTCTTGGCCATATCATATCCAGGGAGGGTATTTCTATTGATCCAAGCAAGATTGAGGCGGTGCTTAATTGGTCGCGTCCAACGATAGTTGCTGAGATCCGTAGTTTTCTGGGTCTAGCAGGATATTATCGTCGCTTCATTCTGAACTTCTCTCAGTTAGCTCGACCTTTGACGCAGCTTACCCGCAAGGGTGTGGATTTCGAATGGTCCTCCGAGTGTGAGGAGAACTTTTGTGAGCTTCGACGGCGGTTGACTTCTGTGCCAGTGTTGGCATTACCGTCAGGATCTGGAGGGTATGTGGTGTACACTGATGCTTCTCTTCAGGGGTTAGGTTGTGTCCTGACTCAGAATGGGCATGTGATCGCAAATTAAACAAAACACTTAAATATTAAACCAAGAAATCTTGGACATTTCAACGAGAAGTGAAACTGGAAAAACATCAAAACAGAGGGTAACCCTACGGATGCCATGACCAAATACTAATGTCTCATAATTATAATTTATATATATAATTTGAACATGAGATTACTTTCAAAAACTAGCTTCTAATGTCTTCGTTATAATAACCCCTTCATGGTTTTTCATATAGCCAACAATTTCTAATGCCAGCAGCCTAATATTTCATCTTCTTTCACTAATACACATCTTATATTCATTCACTTCACAAGGTATACCTATTTACAGATATTTCATCTTAACCATTCATGCCTCAACGACCCCATTTGAGACAGACCAACGGAGATTGATAGCTCAAAGGCGACGTACTTACAAAGTCATTTCTCAAGTATAAATTAAATTTGACAGCAAAAACTTTCTAAATTTAATATACCAAAATAAAAGCCAATAAGCCACCTTTATTTCGTACAGTATCCAATCAACTATACAAGGAAAAAAAAGTTCCATGCAAAAGCCTCTGTCGAATACATTGCAAATCCATATGCAGATTAAACTAATAAACAAACAGCCATAATTTTAGGCAGTAAAACCATCGCCGAATTTCAGATGCACAAAAAAGGAATAAGATAACACCATCACTAAACTAATATAAAAAAAAACATGATAAGCAGAATGCCAAAGCTGATTATTCATACTTACATAAAGATTCAGCTTTATCGTAGATATACTCAACGGGGTAGCTCGATTTGCTGTAAATTCCTGCAAACAAAACAAATCAAAAACAGTTATGCAAGAAATCCGTATTAAAATTATTTCATTTTATCACACAAAATTCAGAAAATGCTCACGGTAGATTGAAATCGTGACTGCCTCGGGGAAATATTCGGAAACCCTAGAGAATCATAAACGACAACTACATCTCCTTCTCAGTGTCGCTTCTTTATCTGAGTTTTTTGGCTTAATTTGAATGAGAGTAAAGCACAAATATTATGTGCTTCATCTATGCTATGAACATTTCGACATTCGGAGGTGCCCAAACAAGAAGGAACCCAAAAAAAAAAAAAGCCAAAACAGATGAGCTAATGAAAGAACCCGAAAAAAAAACACAAAATAGAGTCTCGTTTTTCACCCTTTTCTCGACATTCACCGAAAACCCAAACAACAATAAATCTAGACCCTCAACATCTACTAAAAATACCAAGAAACATGAACCCGAAGTAAGAGAAGAAAGCAACGAAACGTACACAGTGAAAGTCGCGACACTGAAGCTTCGATCCAAGCTTTAAACTCACGATTGAAGTCACGATTGGCGTTGCCAAGGCTTGGGCTAGATGCAAAGAGGTCGGACGACCATTTTTCGGCGATCCATCTGCGCCAGAGGTGAGCTGGGTTGAAGGGGGCGAAGGGTTTGGCTAGGGATTGGGTTTCTCTGGTTCGATCTTCTTAAGGCAGACGTGTAGTGTAGTACTATATGGGTTAATATTATATGTATTATATTTTTTAAAATAGTATTATATTTTTTAAAATATTAAAAATAAAAAGAAAATAAATAAATAAAAACGACAACATATTACATTATGTTGTCTTATACCTTCAAAAAAATCTCATTGACAACGGTTAATTAAAACCGTTGTCGTAAATCATAAAAAAACGCGCTCATTGACAACGGTTTTTAAAAACCGTTGTCTTTGACAAATATAAGACAACGGATTTTTAAACACCGTTGTCGTTTTTATTAAAAATACGGTCAATGACAACGGTTTTTGTAAAAACCGTTGTTTAAGGCCAAAAGACAACAGTTTGTGTATAAAACCGTTGTCTTTTTAGTGTTGTTAATTAGCATATTTGTTGTAGTGATATTTCTAAAAAAATAAAAAAAATAAAAAATTCAAAAACAACATTAATTTTGGGATTGAAAAAAATATATAAAAAATGTTACACAATAATAATAAATAAATGTCACAACCAAACAAATCATATAAAATTTTGATGTTAACTATTATATTTTGAATAAAAAAAATCACATTTCCAAATAATATGAATAATATAAATAGATATTTAACCATAAAAAAATAATAATGTAAGATAGTAAAAAAACATCAAATACTAGTTTTAAAATTTTAAAAATATATTATTTAAAATTAAGTGTTTTTATACCAATAATTCAAAAAAATTATAAAAATTATATTTATTTAAAAAACTGGTGGGCCGACCCGCCCCGGCCCGCCTCAACCCGTGGCCCATTTGGGTTGACCCGTTTAGGTTTGCCTCCAAACTAGCAAGTAAAACCACGACCAAACCCGCCAATTTTTCATAGGTAGGGTCAGCCCCGTTTTGACGGCTCTAACTAAAACCAACAAGATGTTAATCATGTATGTCGAAACAAGAGAAACAAGACAAAGTCTTCCACAAACACTTTTGTAAATATTGTCTATAGATGTTCTCAACATGCCGTGCACAGAAATACATCAACGATCAGCAGCAAAATTTTTTCAGAAAATCTTCAATCTTCTTCAACGTTCAGAGCTATGATTTTTTGTAATAAGCATTTCTTCTTCTTTTTTTTTTTCGTAGTCATCTTCCTTGACATATATATAGACTCTTGTAATTAGGGAAAATTCCTTGTTCATAGTTATACAAAATATGGAAACAAGTAGTTTAGTAGGAAAAAATTACTTTTAAATAAAAGATCAAATATTTCGATTAAGTGAGCTATAAGTTATAGAAAAGCAAAAATCATAAATAATATCTTAACAAAAATAAGAAAATAATATTAAGAAATTTGTATCTTGCAAGACAAGTTACTTATTCCCTTCAGTATATATCATTTATGGACTTGAAAAATTGTCTTCTTTGAGCTAAGTTTTTGGGGTTGGAGACTTGGGTTAGGTCCAAGTCCACCATCTTTGAAGATATATATATATATATATATATATATATAAAAGGCTCAGTGCCTTATAATAACTATTTTTTGGTGTGTCATGACACACCAAAAAATCATATTCCAATTCTACCCTTTTTGTCCACCTTTTTCTCAACTTCTTTTTCCCACTAACATCTTCCATCTTTTTTTCAACCAGTTTATATCATTTTTGCTTTTATGATTATATAATTTCAAACGTATATATATCCAATATCAATTTGATTATATTAGCATATTAAATTTATATTATCTTTTCAATAATTAATTTTCAACTACTAAATAATAAATTATTTCATAAATAAAAACTCATAAAATATTCATATATTATATCGCACACGCAACTTCATGTGTTTCTATCGCTAGTTATTAAATAAGGGAGATGAGTAAATAGTGACTGGATTTTGATGAGGCTTTTTTTATGCCAATAATGCCCTTAATAGTTTTTTTTTCCAAACTTTGTTTTACTAGTTTTTTTTTTCAAATATTCTTTATTTTATAATTTAGTTACAAATATTTAAGAAATAAAAATAAATTAAAAATAGAATCATGATTGTGCACGCAATGCGTGCTCCGAGACACAAGTATATATAATATCATAATGCTAGTGGTATTTTGATAGGCGATAAATGTGGGTGGAAATTATATTCTTGGACATATTGTATACAACATAAAAACTATTTTTCGCTATTGTTATTTGTTTTGTTTTTTATTTTTGCATGCTGAATTATAATTATATTTTTTCTTCGGATTGCATGTTACATATATATATATATATCTTACTTTTTATCTATAACACATATTATTAATTAATTTAATTAAAATTCTGCATCTTATACTAACTCATTTTTAATTAATGTAGTGAAACATAAATAAAAATCAAAATTATTTGTATTTCTATAATTATCATATCTTATCTGCTTTTAAACTTTTTTTATTTACGAAATTCTTTTATCTTAATCTAAAATTTTGAATATCTAATTTATTATGTCATTTATAAAAATAACATAAAATTAATTAGAATAAAAATTTATATATTAAAAAAAATATTATGTATATACACACATACTGTACAACGGATGTTAATATATATATATATATATATATAGTAGTATATGATTAACATATTATAGTACGTAATAAATTGTAAGACAAATTTTCATATTTCTGCGACAATAATAAATATATTCATAAAATGATAATCATCTATAGTTAACAGGTGATGATATTTATACCCCAAAAATTTATAATCACACTCCACATTTAACATTTAATGTGTTTTTTTTACAAAATTATCCTCATCTAATGATTCCATATGGGGTTATTATAAGAGAATCTTGCTTTTCCTTCTCAATAATATTTATTGTAAGGATTTTGAATTAATTAAATAGATTAGATATTTAATTATTAAATATTTTTAGTTGCAAGAACATCCACAAATTAAAATATGGTATAACTATAAGAAGAAAAAAAAATTTATTATGTCATAAAATTAGTTTGATTAAAATAATGTATAACATTTAAACAAAAATAAAAAAAAACTTAATTTGAGTTATGTATTAGTATTTTCATAACCATGTCCACTAGTATTGCTTCTTTTATCTGCATTTGTATAATCCAACAAATCTACAAATAATACTTTCTTTTGTTACAATATATTACTTATGATATAATTTAATAAATTTTCAAAACTTATAACCAATAAATAACTAATAAATATCGTTTGTAAACTACAAATGGTTTATTTATTATTTTTTTTGGAAAACCACAAATGGTTTAATTTGTGCAAACAATATATTTACAAAGTATATTTTTAGGAAAAAAATCACGGAGTAAATTTTTAATTTATTGTATTTCAAAATATTTTCAAGAAATTAATTTTGACAAAAAACTTGAGAAACTCTATAACTCGATAAATATATAGACTATAGTGAATAATTTTGGAAACATAATTAAGTATATTTATAAAAGGGGCAAATTATTCTAGTAAAAATCTGAAATAATTAAATGAGGATATTTTTGTAACAAAACAAATTAAATATATTAAATAAAATGTAAAAGTTGGAGTGTGATAATCGATTTTTGGAGTGTAAATATCATCACCTTATCATAACCTGTTTGAAATTTTAAAACATTTTTATCCTTTCGTCATATAATTTCAAATTTTAATTTCCTAAATTCAAATTAATCAAGATTATTTTATTTAGAGTAAGTTTTTTGTGAGATGATTTTGCGAATTTATATGTGTCAGTTAGTATTCACAATGGAATATTCGTTAGACGGATTGACCCGATCAGACCCTGAAAAGTAATTAATATTTTTAAAATTAAAAAAAAATAGTACTTTTGAATGAGACAAATCGAAAGAGATATCAGTATCATAAAATTGACATGTGATATTATCTCATACGATTTTTGTGTTTTATTACTTCAAATTGATTACGGATATTTATCCTTATATCTCGATTATCTCTCCATAAAATCTAAAGGATTCTTTCAGATAATTATCAGATATATATAATTTAAACCTACGCTGATTCTTTCAGATAATTTATATATATATATATATATATATATATATATATATAAATCTCAACTATCTCGATTATGTCTCGATTAATCTAAAGCACCACCTATTCCTTCTGCAAAAATGAAAACCCTCTTCGTTAATTTGGTTCTTCTATATTTCTTATTTCACGTCGTTCATGGATCCAACGTTACTTCCGCCGCCGATGGTCGTAAGGTGTGTTAGATTATATATGAGTGTATACGCATACATGCGTGTGTATTAAATTTATATATATATATATATATATATATATATATATAAACAACGTACTTCTTAATTATTATATACTCACATGTATAAAAATGAATTAAATATATATCGTCAATGATAAAACGTTTTGGAATATTGAATATGGACCTTATTTAAAACGATCGTATTCGTTTATCCTTTTTGTTTGTTTGTGGGCTGAAGTAAATAATCTTGTTTTCAAGTTATAATATTCAGAAATTGCTGTTTTCCAATGTGAAGTGAAAATTCGGTTTGAATATCATGTTGTTTTCTTCTGGGATATAAGCTAATAATATACCATTTTGGCTAGTAAATATGTACACAGCTAATTCTTGAATTTAATTACGAAGAACCTTTTGAAGTTTTTAATTTGTATATAATTAGAAAATTAATGGTGTTTTTGAAATTTAGTTTATATAATGTGGGTTGGAAATTTATATTCTTCGCCGTAATATATAATTTCGTTATTGTTGTTTCTGTTATTTCGTTATTGTTGTTTCTGTTATTTTTACTTTTTGCCTTCAACATTATTAGGGAAAATTTCCGTGTTAGCTAATAACCCCATGTGAAAATTTTTTAAGCTAATAACCCCTGTGATTCAAGATTTGTACCATCCTTTTCAGCTAAAAAATGACGAAAATACCCCTACATAAAATAAATGATAAATTAAATAGTTCATAAAAGTAGAGGGCATTTTCGTCATTTTTTAGCCAGGAGGGGTGTGTATGCTACAAATCTAAAATCACAGGGGTTATTAGCTTAAAAAATTTTCACAGGGGCCCGAGATTTCACAAGGGTGATATATGCAATTTCCCCACATTATTATTGTTGTTTCTGTTATTTTTACTTTTTGCCTTCACAATTAGAATTATATATATTTATTTTGCTTCGTGATGTCTAAAAAGTAACAAAAAATATTCAGGCGCATTTTGTTAAATTGGTTTTTGTTAATCAAAGATGGTTTCATATTTTTATGTGTTTTTTTAACAGCATTACATAGTTTACATGGGATCTCATTCATTTAACAACAGCGCATCTGTGAAGTCTTCCAACCACGACTTATTATCCTCTGTTACTGGCAGGTAAAAAATTTCAAAATTTATAATAATTGGATACAAATATATATTATCCACACACAAACACACATATAAAGATATTTGTGAAAATGAGTTGGAGGACAAATAACCAGTTTGAACTCATGAAAATATTGTTAATCATAATCTTGTTAAATGCTTAATTAAAGTAGTGTTTGCAAACTCTAAAAAAAGTGATTATGAAGATTCTGTTAAGAAAATTTTCATAATCACTTATTTTTAGAGTTTGCAAACACTACCTAAATACAATACTATATTATTTCGATCAAGTTAATGTTTTCGACGGGGAGCAATCGCAAACACAAGTTACCTAAAACTCGAGTTCTGAAAAGCGGTGAGTCGATCGGCCGGACTGACATATACCTAATTAACTTGCAGAACATCCAGAGAGGCTATAATCTACCACTATCACAGGAGCTTCAGAGGGTTTTCGACAATGCTTACGCCGGAAGAAGCCCAAAAAATCTCCGGTAAATGATCATAGTCAGTGGAATATGTATGTATTCAACATATATATATAGATATAATATGGAGCTAGCTTGTTTAAAAATGCAGAGCAGGAGTCGGTGGTATCAGTTTTCGAGAGTAAAAATGGACATCTCCAGACTTCGAGGTCGTGGGATTTCGTGGGGGCTGCTGCTCAAAGCGCATTCACTGTTCGATCCGAGCAAAAAGACTTGGATGTCATCGTCGGTCATATGGATAGTGGTACTTATTCTTTCTTTTATATGGAAATTTGTAATTTTACATCAAATTTTTTTTTTTTGAATATTGCTTATTTCTCCATCCAATATTGCGCGAGAATGAAACATATATTATACGCACATTAAATCTATCTATTCAAAAATAGTTTGAATTTGTGTAATGAATTAAATTTATCAATATTCTATAATATAACATAGTTTTAATTTGTTTTGTGTAAGTAAAAAATTAAATTAATGGTTCAGTTTGACATCTTACCGGCTAGTGTAAAAAATGGTGAAAAGGAAGAATTAGTCGTGTAAATTGATCTGTATTGGCTTTTGATCATCATAATGGGCAAAACTTGATCTTAATAGAGAAAATTTATTTTCCACTCTTAATAAGTTATCGAGCAAACATAATATTGACTAATTAGAAGGCGGAAATATTATTATATAACCCAACTTATAAAACCAATTTTTATTTTTATTTTTCTCATATAAAAGTACGGTCTTGTTGAGTTGAGGCTACTTCTTACATTATCTTGAAAAAAAAATATATATATATATATATATATATATATATTTTTTTTTTTTCTTAATATAATTTTTTTCCCCCCTGATATGCAGGAATATGGCCCGAATCACCAAGTTTCCGTGGGGACGGATTTGGCCCGGCTCCTGCAAGATGGAAAGGCCACTGCCCCGATGAACCCCGGTGCAATAAGTCAGTCAATGACACAAACATTAATTTTTTATTTTTTATTTAAAAAAAAACATTTTTCTAATTTACAAATTGAATCTCGTAATTCACTCCCGCTTGAAATTTGATTTATTTGATAGAGTAATGGTGGATTTGGGAGGCCTTTATATAAACAGTGTCAATCTTCATCTGTTGAGCTAGCTTTTGGAGCCAGACCTCCGTATGTGTTGAAAGGTCCATAATTGGACTGTCTGTAGTTAGATCACCCGTTAATATCTTCACGCTCCATTTTCCCGTTAATATCTTCACGCTCCACGTTTGGGATGTGTTGAAATATTGTGGGAGTCATAATCTCAAATTTTATGTATTTTTGGAACAAAGTTATATATTATTATTATTATTATTATTATTTTACAGATGAAGGAAGTTATATATAATATTATATCGAATGCATGCGTATGTAATAAAGTTTGCAACCAATTCCATGATGCAGCAAAGTGATTGGTTACCGTTGGTACTCCCGCGGGTTTGAGCAAGAGCACAGGCAGATTGCGCCCGACGGCAGCGGGCGGCCACTCTATTTCTCAGCCCGGGACGACTTCGGTCACGGCACACACACGGCCTCAACAGCCGTGGGGATGCCCGTCGGCGTCAGAATGAAAGGAATAGGCCCCGACAAGGTCATCCGTGGCGGCGCACCTGGTGCACGGATCGCTGTCTACAAAGTGTGCTGGTTCAACAGGTTCAGTCTCTCTCTCTCTCTCTCTATCTTCTTATACAAATTAATATTAAACTTCCAATATCTACATATATATTATTATATAGTTTATCATCATATTAATTAAAAATAGCTAGCTTGGAGTTTTTATTTATTTATTTATTTACTTTTCTTGGTCATTGTGCTATATATATATTGCATTAACAGCTGCAGCTGCGCGGACATGCTCAAAGCATTCGACGATGCCATCGCTGATGGTGTCGACGTAGTCACATTTTCCATCGGCCAATTCGTACAGCATAATCGTCCGGGATTCATGAGCGATTGCATTTCTGTTGCGACGTTGCATTCCTTTCAAAAAGGAATTCTTTTCTCTTGTAGTGCAGGAAATAACAGAGACCCCGAGACTGTGGACGATGCTGCACCGTGGATGCTCACCGTTGCAGCCACATCTACCGATCGGGACTTCATTGCCGCCGTCGACTTGGGAAACTCAGTCACCTTGAAGGTACACGTATATCATATTTATTTAATTTAATTGCTAGCTACTCTAATTAATTACTTCTAAATCAATCTTTCTTTTTTTTTTTTTTTTTTAAAATTTATTTTGAAGGGGCGTGGTTTCAACAACTACGATATGAACGGATATAGAGAACTAGTTTATGGAAGAAATGCAGCAACATACTGGGGATGGGGGGACCAAGCAAGGTATATATATATATATATATTGTGCAATGAGAAAATTACAATTTTGGTCATTTAATTAAATCATATATGATAATATATACAGAGAGACAGATCCCAATTTTTCCTTAACATTAATATTGTTTGTTACCAATGAATTCTCCAAAAATTTCAGTTCCTGCAAGGAGGGTGCACTTGACCCCAGAGTTGTTTGGGGAAAAATTGTTGTGTGCACCATGGATTCTTGGAACGAACAACCATTAACGAAAGCTAACGTTGTGCGTGAGAATGGAGGCATAGGAGTGATCATCATTGATCCATATTCAATCAACCACATGTTAAGTTTGAACTCTATGATACCAATATCTGTCATAGGCGCCCAGGATGCAAAAAAGCTTGATGCATACATGACAAGTACAAGGTAAAACTCTCTCTCTCTATATATATATATATATGATGTTCAAATTACACTTTTGTTATGTGAATACATTGCATATAATCCCACTGAATTAATTTGAACATGGACTCAGCCGACCTTTTGCTCATATTCGGCCGCACGAGGCACAGATCAACCAGCAACCTGCCCCGAATATGGCCTCGTTTTCTTCCCGAGGACCTGGATCTGCCCTAGACATCATCAAAGTATGAATTTTGTTCTTTCCTTTTCAATTTCTTGTAATTTAGACCATGAATTATATGATATTATGCTGAGGAACAAATAACAATACAACTACCACTATACATAGTTATTGTTAATCAAATTATTGTGTTACTATATACACGTACGTACAGCCGGATGTAGCAGCCCCAGGACTGAACATTCTAGCAAGCTGGCCTGCATGGAATCAAGAAGACCCTGGCCTTCCATGGTTCGGGTTTGATTCGGGAACTTCCATGGCTACCCCTCATGTTGCTGCCATAGCTGCAACCTTGAAAGCAACTCGTCCCAACTTCAGTCCAGCTGCTATAAAATCAGCCATAATGACGACTGGTAAACTTCATATTTATATAATATATAGTCCATTCGCATTTTACATTCCAATAATCATATCCAAACTTTGAGTAATCTATAGCATATATATGTATATATACTGAAGTCTATGGATCGATATGTGAAAAATTTGTGACAGCCTCACATGTGGATAACACTGGGGGACCAATTCAATCCGAGAATAAAAAGGCCACTCCGTTTGACATGGGATCAGGCAACATAGACCCCAACAAGGCTCTCAATCCTGGCCTCATTTATGACTACAACATGAATGATGTGATTGCATATTTATGCAATGTTGCCAGTCCCAGGGCTATTGGGAATATACTTGGATCCAGGGTCACCTGCCCTTCCCCTGGAATTCCCACGTACAATCTCAACTACCCTTCCATTTCAGTTTCCGATGTACGCCGACCAGTGAAAGTTACACGCACGGTTACATATGTAGCCAATGACGGGGATCCCAAAACATTCCATGTAAAGGTCGAAAATCCTCAAGGGGTTTTGCTACAAGTGGAACCTAGTGTTCTTGATTTTTCTCATGGTAACAAGACCGCAAGTTATACAGTGAACGTGATTCCGAGTAAAGGGTCAGGTCAATATGTGTTTGGAAGTGTTACTTGGTCAAGTGACTTGCACTCGGTGCGGAGTCCGGTAGCAGTTCGGGTTTATTGAGATAACGAGTTTTTTTTTAAATTTCCTTGCTTTTTTTCTTTTGTGTTTTTTAGGATTTAATAATAGAAATGGACTCGTATTTTAGAGTAAATAATTGTTGATATTTTTTTTTCCTTTTGGGTATTCTTTCTTTTCTCTAGTTTTTTTTATGAATTTAATCAAATATAACAATTCCAATATATCTGTTATTGTATTTTATTTAGTAATTTAATTATTTTTAAATTATGTAAATAATATATCATGGTTATTTATATTATATTAGAAAAAAACATGTGCGACGTTCGTGAAACACACTTCTATTGTTAATAAGATTTATTGAAAAAATATTAATTTGCAAGAAAATAATGATTTTCATGCTATATTTTAGTCAGTAATAAATTAAATTTATTATAAATTATGCAACATGTATTATAAATTCTGAGCAAAGGATATTTCTCAAAATATTTTATGTGTTACAAATACAAATGAATTTATAATTGTTAAAAACATATTAATAATCAATATTATAATTTTTATAAATGAGACATCTCTATATCATTATAGAGTTATTAAAATAAAATTTGAGAGGGAGAAAAATATATAACTCATATATAGTGTTGGTCACTTATTTTGCCACTATATAATATTGATTTATGAAAAATAAAAATATAATATGGATAATGCATTATAAAATTAAAATTAGATTAATGCGTCAAAGGTTTTGTTATTTTATATTTTCTAACATTTATCTCTTTTACGATTTTGGCATCCGTCTTTTGTGATACTATCGTCATTAATTATTTGTATTTTTATGGGTTGTCGTCGAATCACCAAACTTAAAATTCTGAATCCCTAATAAAATAAGTTTAATGACGAGCAGTATCGAATGCATAGGGAACATAGATTTGTTTCTTTCAAGTGAATGCAAATAAAAGGGGGGATTTTTGGTATGTTTATACTAATGACAAATAAATAATATACTAAACTAGAAACAAATAATTGATGAAGTGTTAAATTCAATCTTTCCAAACTCTGATTCAAGGGGTTTCAATATTCAATTGTATCACTGTTCATCGGCTAACAAATAATTTATTCATGCAATTTCAAGAAATTAAACCTAGAATCATTGGGATATCCACTAAAATTCTTGTGTTTTCCTAATTTAATTTAATTGACCAAACCTAGTATCCAGTCAAAACTTATCAATATTCAACTGAACACGATAGCGTTCCATATTGATTAAAATAGCTTTTCGAATTGCGAAAACAATTAATCATGAAAATCTAACGGAGATAACTGCAATTGATAAATCTATTTTCATTAATTTATTTAGATTAAATATGCTATGATAGCACAACACACCTAATCTATCGTTACTCAAGTACCAATCGCTCATGAAAATTACAGATCACTGAATTCATGGATAGCAATAGAAATAAACAAATAAAATTAATTTGTTAGATTAATCGACATACAAATTTCACATCAATAAAGCATAAAACAATAAATACTTGAAAAAACAAGAATATCAATTTAAGCGTGTAACCTCACAATGATTCAATTGTAATAAAGGAAAATGTATCTTGAATCAGAAATAGAACCATAGCCAAGCGTGTTTGACTTCATAATCTCCATGAAAATTCATAAGTGAAACCATGGTTATGGAGGATAAAAAAAGAAAATCCCTGGCGGCTTCTCTGTGTTTTCAAATTGAAGTGTGAATAAAGAGTTAAAAAAAAAAGCCTAAAAAAACTAAATTAAATACCTAATCAAATATAAAGTCTATCCATAAGGAAATCTAGAGTTTTATGCAATAAAACTTTCTAAATTATTTTTTTGTAATGACCCGTCCCAGGATCACTAACTAATCAAAGCTTAAACGTGAAAAAATAATTACTTAAATACAATAATCAATTAAAATAGCGAAAACTTAATTATTCAACTAAGACTATCGGCATGAATACAACCGACCCAAAAACAATTATCGATAAATGTTATACAATCTAATCGAACAGAATGCTAAAATCCACAAAGGAAAACCCTGATACTGTACAATCCACCCTGCTGCTGCTCAATGACAGCTACCTCTCGGTTCGTCCAACCTAAGTCATGTCCTGAGAATGGGGTGTCCAGAACCAAAACCGAGGACATGAGCTCACAATGCTCATTACGAAAGTATATGAATATAAACATGCTATATATGAATGCTAAATGCAAATGAATGGGTACCGAAAACCTATCACTGTAGAAACTCTTCTCAACCAATGGCACCATGGTATGTACGTAGTATACTGGGTCGTCACGTCAGGAGGTACTCCCATACCATAATATAATAAGTGGAATATCCGGGCTCAAATCCATGACATTTATCCACAAAAACCTCGGAGCTGAGCAACCCCTCTATAGATAATATCAAGGTGTAGGCTCAACGTGATAATAACTGCATCATAATAATCGTGGCATAATAAATGCACATAAGTCATGCAATATAAACCATGCAGAGATAGAATATGCATACTCAACCAGGGTATCTCTGATATAGGCCCGTACATCAGAATAGCGATCCTAGCTCCTTATTCCAAGCCTGTAAGCAGACAATCCTCGTATCAATAAACGTCTACTAAAATCCTTAACCAGAATAATAGCTACTCGCCGAAGCTAATCAAAGTCGAGAAATATACCTACGTCTGTAGTCAGCCCTTTGATAACGATGACCTCAAAACCTAGGCACAGCTCCGCTACGATCTCGGTAGCGCCTCGCTATCGACCGACATTCAAAACGATGATGTGGTTATATTTTTCTATGTTTACTTGAGTTAATTTGTTATGATTAGTTAAATTTTCCGTGATTAAATTAATTTTATAGTTCCTATTCATGGGTTTCGATTTGATATAGGAAAAAGAGAAAAATTTGAGCAAAAAAAGAGAGAATGACTCGATCCTACAAATTTGGCTGCTTAAGCGTGCAAAGAGAGAATTTTCGATGTTGGAAAGAAAGTTTCACGCTCGAACCTGCAAAATTACCCGCTCGAGCATGCATGATGAATGTTCAAGTGCACAAATCCGAAAATATCGTGCTCGAGCCGTAACTTTTACCCGCTCGAGCATGCCCGGTGAAGAAAATGAAGGGTTTGATAGAAAAATTCGCGCTCGAGCCGTAACTTTTACCTGCTCGAGCACGTTTGAAGAGACTTTAATCTGAAATCAAAAAACTTTGCTCTCCAGCGGTAACTTTTATCCTCTTGAGCGCGCTCGAGATAAGGAAACTTATCTTGTTGGTGGACTTTGAAAGGAAGAACATGATGGAAGGATTCTAGGGCATATAAAAAGGAGAAATTTACGCATATTAAGGTGACTTTCATGCATAGATTTTGGAGGAACACATTGGGCGGCTAGGTTTTTTTTCTCCTTTGTTCTTGGATCTTTTTCGTATATCATTTTTTCTAATAAAAAACTTCATGGCTTCGTGGCTAATTTTTAATTCTTGGTTGAGGAAGACAATACCTTGAAGTTTATTTTTCTTGTGAGATTTTGATGTGCTCCATTGTTTGATTTTGGTTTGAATATCAAGAGTTGTTCTAATTTATTTATTTTTCTTGTGTGTTTGATTATTAGTTTGATCACCTAGTAATTTCTCATACGATCATCTAAATCTAAATTAGATATCAAATCCATAATTATTTGATCTCTTTAATTTGTGAAGCAACTACGAATGATAATTTCTGCTTTTGAATTTATTAATTCATAGGAACATCACTTGACTAAATTAAATACAACCGCTTGTGTTTGTATTTTTTAGATTCATCAATATTCTCACTAGTTTTAATACTACATTGAATTTAAATCTTGATTGCTTGTATTTTGGTTGATTATTTGGTAAGAGTTAATTTAGAACACTTGTTTCTATTTAACTAAAAAGTAAGGTCAAATAGAAATTGATATTTCAATGATGAATATTCAAATATTAATCAATTAGTTTCAGAGAATCAATGATCGAGTTAATAAACTTCAAGGATATAGTCGACCGATATCAAGACTTGTTTAATTGTTTGTTAGTAAATTTAAATTTTAATCGTCCATGCTATTTACTATGAATGTTGGAGTTGATATTTCTTTATTTTTGTTTTTTAGAAGTTAAATTGAACAAACAAACCCCCCCTTTTGTTTACTTTTGGTATTTTTAATTTGTAGCACAATAAATTTCAATCCTCCTCATGAGAATGATCCCTACTCTCGCTACTACATATTAATTTATTTGATTTGAGTTGGTTAATTTGGGCGTGACACGACTAAGCGCTGCCAAATTTTTGCGCTGTTGCCGGGCAAACATTGTTTGATTTATTTGTGTTTGTGTTTGTGTTTTATTCTTATTCTTATTTTAATATTTTTTTTCTTCCCAGTGCTTTTGTTGTTTTCTCATGTACGCAGGTGAATCTTAATAAGAAGAAGAATTTCATTACGATCCTGAGATATAAATTTTTTTTCATCGACAGAAGAATAAGTCTCGAAGAAATTCTCAAGAAGAAGAGGTTGCATTTAAAGAACCTAGAGACGAGATGGCTGCAAATATGAGCTTGAGACAGCTTGGCACGCCTGAGTTGAATCAACAGCCTTTACACATTACTTTTTCTACTTTAGATGCTACTGCTACTTTTGAACTGAAATATGGACTAATATATTTTTTACCTTTCTTTCATGGCCTTGTAGGTGAGGATCCCCATAAACATTTGATGGAGTATCATGTGGTTTGCACAAGCATGAAACCAGCTGGAGTGACAGAGGAACAAATTCAGCTAATAACCTTTCTTTTTTCTCTAAAGGATGCTGCAAATGATTGGCTATATTATCTACCCCTGGATCCATCACAACTTGGAATGAGATGAAGATAATTTTCTTGGAGAAGTATTTTCCTGCTTCGAGAGCAGCGAACATCAGGAAGGAGATATATGACATTAAGCAATATATATAGTTAAATAGTTAAAAAAGAAGCTCGAAAAAAAACTAAATTAAATAGCTAATCAAATATAAAGTCTATTCATAAGGAAATGCAGAGTTTTATGCAATAAAACTTTCTAAATTATTTTTTTTGCAGTGACCCGTCCCAGGATCACTAACTAATCAAAGCTTGAGCACGCAAAAATAATTACTTAAATATAATTATCAATTAAAATAGCAAAAACTTAATCATTCAACTAAGACTATCGATGTGGGGACCTCGGGTGCTAATCACATCTTAAGGGGCAAATTAACATTTAATCATAAAGGAATCACACTTGAACGAATAAAATAAAAGACTGATTTTTTTTTTTAAAATTGCAGCTCACACACGGACCTTGGTCCGGACCCTGCACGGACCATTGCACGGGGTCCGTGCAGCTTTTGGGCAAGGGTCCGTGCCTATGGTTGAAATAAAAAACAAAGGAATCGCGGAACAGAGAACACACGGACCCTTACACGGAGGCTTACACGGGGTCTGTGCCTTATTTTCTCAAAACAGTTTTGGGACAGAGTCCATCCGGACCTAGGCACATGGCATGCACGGGGTCCGTGCCCTGAGTATAAAAATCAGTCTTCTTAAGCTATCAAGTCTGAAAAATGATATAATCTCTCATAAAAGCTATTCAACATGATTCTACATAATTGACATGCATTTAACCATCAATCTACATATCTGTAGTACATGAAATCTCAAGTATAAATCAATACTCAACAACAACATATACAAAAGTGCTTGTTGTTCTAACATGATTACCAAATTTATAAACTACATGTCATCTGCTTAAAACCCGAGTCTCCACGTCTAATCTTTCAATCTCGTGCAATCCAAGCCAAATTTGACTTGCTTATGCCCCAACCTGATGCAATGCACACATACAAACAAAGCAACAGTCGGATAACTCCGGTGAGAATAAATCTCAGTATGAACGACATGCATATAAATCATTTAAGAATATTAAATCTATATGCCAAATGAATCGTAAATCTCAAATCATGTAATAACAGGAAAAACATGATAGTATATTCGTTCATCTATAATAAAATAATACCAAACATATAAACTCATTCAAATCTTGAATGTCATAAAATAACATGCTAGCATTTATAAACGAATATTCTAAACCATAAAAATCTCTAGGTTAATGCATAAATACAATGCATGTGCCAAGGAATAGGCTATCAAATCTGATATCAATAAATCGTAATTCTGGGATCCCGGGGAAATAAAATCTTTAACCGACCACCGACTCTCCCAATCGAGTTGGTGTTAAATATCTCAATTTCCCTGACTTTGGTGCAACTATAGTGAGTCATCTAGCTCTGGAAATAAATCTATATTCCGTGCCATGAGTCATCTGACTCTGGAAGTAAATCTACATTCCATGCCAATCAACTACAGTTCTCCAAACGTCATCTGCACTCTAGGCCATTCAGCCCTCTGTGCTTATCAAGGTAGGGTTCAAGATGAATGCAACAGAATCTGGATGCATCAAATCATAAGCTAAAAACAACATCTTGTACACATCAATTATATAATCATATGATCATATTATCACTCAATGATACCGACAAATCTGTAAGCATCACATGGAATACGTAAAACATGTTCAATACAAAAAATAATATAAAGCAAAGAAGACAAGTAAACATTTACATAAATATGCTGGGAATTCAAGAAGATATCTATCTTGAATAATCTATCCCATTTATGTAACCGTAAACAATAACATATATTAAACATGCATGTATGTGATTTTAGGAAACTCGATAATCAGAAACAATCTCGAGTTATGCTGCCCATCTTATTAATGTCTATTCATACCTTTCAATCTCGAGTTTAGATGATCTAAGTCTGGACAATTGACATCAAAGAACTTCTATCAAAATCTGCTCAAATCATTACTGAAAGAAACGGTGTACGTGGTTGGTTATGTAAAATAGGCAGTGTTGTCGTTTGTTGTAACACCACAGACAACACAGTGCAGCGGAAATTTAAAGTGTAATTAAAACACAAGTAATTAATTTTGCACGAGTATAAAACTCGTGCGGGTGCCTTAGGGCTAAATATTACTAGTAAACGTAAGATCAGTCTTACAAAGTAATCCTAGTAATTTTACGAAAAGTCATTAAATCCTAAATTTCTCAACAAGTTGAGAAATGAAACTTGCATCCTAAAATACAACAGAGTATAAAAGAAATTGGATGCAACTCCCGTAGCCTAAATTGAAGAGACAAAAAAGATCTTCAACAACACAGTTCCCACAGTGTTGTCTCTGATGTCTTCAACACGAACGAAAACACGGGGACATGCAACAACGATGGTTGCAAACCTTGCTTCAGAGTTCTTCAAATTCTTCAACAGAATTCTTCAGAGTATGCACAGTGTATTATCGTCTGAAGTCTCTGCTCATCTTGTGCGTGAAATCCCCTTTTATAGATTAGCATTCAAATCTTGAAGATTTCCTTAGATAGAGTCCTACATGAATAAGAAAACATGTTTTAGTAGGAAATAAACTCTATCAAATCTTGCAAATCAAATCTTGATAATATCGAATTATATTATATCAACTAATCACCTTATCAAGACATGATTTAAACTTTGGCAAATATATCTTTAACATAATCGATATATACTCAGGATATTTACCATATATTTTATCTTGTCTAGAAAGCAAAATCTAATAATATCAATTAATACAAGGGTCGAAAATATCAAGGAATAAAATTCCTTTCAATCTCTCCCTTTTTGCTTTCTGGACAAAACATTGCACAAGTATGAACTAATCACAAACTTCCCCTGAGTTTAAAAATCTTCTCCCCCTGAATTTTAAATTCTCCCCCTGAAGTGTTGTCCCTCGTTTCGGAACACGGTGGATAACATGGACAATAACACATGGGATTCTTTAATTCATATATCAGAGCATAAGTGGGGTAGAAGATGCTAGTCTAGTTAAAGCATGTAAGAGCTGTAGTAACCCAGAAACCATTTTAAGATAATAATATGTTAAACATGATTAAGGGTTGGTATTTAACCAATTTTGGAGTGTTATTGGACTTCAAAAGTAAATTTGGGCTTTTTAATTTTGGGCCGGATAGTAAGCTCCGATCCCAGATAGTAAGCTCCGATCCTAGATAGTAAGCTTCGATCGGAATGGAAGCTCCGATCCTGGAACGAAAGTTCCGATCCCCAGCTGCCAGCAATGATCGATGACTCAGTCGCGAGTTTTGACAAGTGTCGATCATAGAGCAGATCGGAAGCTCCGATCGTAGATCGGAAGTTCCGATCCTGGCGTGGCAGACATGCACGCAATGAGCTGGATCGGAAGCTCCGATCCCGAAATCGGAAGTTCCGATCCTGGCCGAGAAATTTTGCTATAAATAGGGCCGTTCAGATTCATTTCTGAATTACAAATTCCCGAGTTTCTTTATTCAGTTATATAGTGTGAGATATACACTTGAGGGCCCTATCGGTTATAATAGAGGTTCTGGAATAACCAAGGTGTGGTTATAGTCATCCGGGACTAGCGACTTCAAAGGGCTAACTACGGACGAAGGTATGGTTTGGAAATCTATTTAAGTTTTGGGAGTACTTATTAGCTTAGTTAAGGCTTATAGAATTTATGTAGTGATACGGTGAACTTTTGAATATAGGCTTGGAACCTAGGATCCTATTATACTTGAACTAGCCTAGAGGTACGTACACATTGACTGAGATTGCCAGCGAGTATACATGTTTATATGTTGCATTTATTTGGCATTATTATATGGCATGATGTATGATTTATCGTTTTCTATACTCATATGTCATGTGCATATACACGTTGAGCCTATTCCTTGTTATACCTGATTATAGAGCCGCTCAGCTCTATACTCGATAGTCTGTCACTAAGAGTACCGCGACGGCGGGGGCATTTATGTCTGTCTACTCTGGTGTACTAGACGAGTGTGGTTGCACCCAGAGGTTGGTCCGTGCGGTGGCAGCACTCATATGGCGCCGGTTCTGAGCATGAATTTTCAGATGATCTTTTACCAGTCATCATGTTGCATGCATTATATACATATGTTTACTCATGTCTATGTACTGGGCGTAGCGCTCACGTCATAGTTGTTATCTTGGACACCCTATTCTATGGGGCAGGTCGCAGGATGGACGGAGCTGGTAGTTCAAGGCAGGACTAGGGAGCAGGAGCCTTCAGGATTTTATTATACAGCAGGAATCGATATAGCTGTATAATGTTTACTGTTTAAGATTTCGATTTGGTTGTATCACTACAGATTTAAGCCTGGATTATATTACTAAGCTGATATGTAAATTATGGTTAAGTTTCCGCACGTTTTTACTCTGTTAAGTATTTTGTTGTATTAAGTTTAATGCATGCTATTAGTTGCCAGTTAGTAGGTGATTCCATGCAGGGTCACTACATTTTTGGTATCAGAGAATGCATAGATTTTGGGATTAGTACTTGGGATTTAGTTTAGTCTTGAGTAATTCTTGCGCATTTGGGATTTTAATGTGTAATTCTTTTCAGGATATGGCTGACGAGAGTCACGGTAGTGTTGGCCAGGGAGGTGGTCATCATCATCATCGCCATCATCATCAGGATGATCAACATCATCCTCATGAGGGTCGACGTTGCTTAACTATTAATAAGTTCATGCAGGTAGGACCGAAACCCTTAGTGGGAGGCGAGAATCCTGAACAAGCTAGAAGCTGGATGTCTAAACTTGAGAGCACGTTCCGAGCTTTTGAGTGTACTGAGGAGCAGAAACTGGAAGTTCTAGAATTCGTTCTAGAGGATAGAACACGTTTTTGGTGGGATGCCAAGGTTGCTCAGGCACGTACTGAGAGAGGACAGGTGACTTGGGGAGATTTCTGTCCGGAGTTTCAGAAATTATATTTTCCTCCGGCTGTTCGCCAAGCACGATCTATTGAGTTGCTTACTTTGAGGCAAGGATCAATGACTATTGATCAGTATCAGCAGCAATTTCTTGATCTGCTACCTTTCAGTCCTCATATCAATGCGAGTGATGCGTCGAAGTATGATATCTTTTTGCAAGGCCTGAACCAAGATATCTACGCACAGGTTGTCGTCTGTGATGACCCGGTGTCTTATGAGACTTTGGTGAACCGTTGCCATCTTGTGGAGACCAGCAACAGGCGTGGACAGTTGATGATGCCAGCACAGCCTAGTGGATTTATTGAGCCTCGAGCTCAATCTGTTGTGTCATCTGTACCTACGTCTTTTTCTACTCCTAATACTTCGTCTGGTTCTCGTGGTTCACGAGGTACTTTCCGCTTTGGGAAGAAAAAGAAGAAGGAGGAGTTTTGTAGCTACTGTGGTGGGAAGCATCCTGCAGCTTCATGTTGGAGAGCTACTGGGGCTTGTTATATTTGTGGTCAGCAGGGACATCTGCGGAGAGATTGTCCTCAGCGCATGGGTTCTGCTAGTGGATCGGGATCCCAGGTTGGATCTCAGGCTTCTACTTTTCCACGTCAGCAGACAGCACCACAAAGTTCTTCTGGTTATCGTCCCCAGACTCAAGGGCAGGTGTTTGCTCTGTCTCAGGAGCAGGCTACTGAGGGAAGCGATCGCATGTTGGCAGGTAACTTCTTGTTATGTGGTATTCCTGCACTTGTATTAATTGATACTGGAGCATCGCATTCCTTTATTTCTAGTCGCTTCGTTAAGAGACATAGATTACCTTATGTATCATTAGATATGGATTTAGTTGTATCTACTCCGTTGGAGCAGAAGGTAGTAACTAAGCGTCTAGTGATGGGTTGCCTTCTGGAGTTTGAGGGTAATGTGTTATTGGCTAATTTGATGATATTAGCGATGACGGATTTTGATTGTATTTTGGGAATAGATATGCTGACTTTGTATCACGCTACTGTGGATTGTTATCAACGTCTGGTACAGTTTCATCCCGTTGAGGGTGATAGCTGGTACTTTTATGGTGAGGGTGCGCGACCTCCGATGCCACTTTTTTCGGCTCTGAAGGCATGTCATGTCTTGGAGTCAGGTGAGGAGGGCTACCTCATCTATGCGGTTGATATGTCTGCGAGTAGTACGGGTATTGATCAGCTACCGGTTGTCAGCGAGTTTCCTGACGTATTCCCTGATGAGATTCCTGGTTTTCCTCCAGTTCGAGAGGTTGAATTTGGTATTGATCTAGTACCAGGAACTACGCCTATATCCCGAGCACCTTATCGTCTGGCACCGTCAGAGATGAGGGAATTGAAACAGCAGTTGCAAGATCTGCTTGATAAGGGATATATTCGTCCGAGTGTTTCTCCGTGGGGAGCACCTGTTTTGTTTGTCAAGAAGAAGGATGGATCGATGCGATTATGTATTGATTACAGGCAGTTGAATCGTGTCACCATCAAGAATAAGTATCCTTTTCCGCGGATTGATGGTATGTTCGATCAACTACAGGGTACTTCTATTTATTCGAAGATAGATCTTAGATCTGGATACCATAAGATGCGGGTACGAGACTCAGATATATCTACGACTGCTTTCAGGACCAGATACAGGCATTATGAGTTTCTGGTGATGCCATTCGATTTGACGAATGCACCGGCAGTCTTTATGAATCTGATGAATCAAGTATTTCGAGATTATCTGGATAGATTTGTCATCGTCTTCATAGATGATATTCTTGTTTATTCTCATGACAAGAATGAGCATGCACAACATTTGAGGATTGTTCTACAGACGTTACGAGATAAGCAGCTATATGCGAAATTGAGCAAGTGTGAATTCTGGCTTGATCGGGTAGTATTTCTCGGTCATGTGATTTCTAGAGAAGGGATATCTGTTGATCCTAGTAAGATAGAGGCAGTGCTGAACTGGTCTCGTCCGACAACGGTTGCTGAGATTCGTAGTTTCTTGGGTCTAGCGGGATATTACCGTCGGTTTATTGAGAATTTTTCACAGTTGGCCAGGCCTTTGACTCAGCTTACTCGGAAAGATGTTACCTTCATTTGGTCCTCGGATTGTGAGGAGTCATTTCACGAGCTACGTAGACGTCTTACTACTGCACCTGTGCTAGCTCTACCTTCTGGATCAGGAGGTTATGTTGTTTATACTGATGCCTCTGGTCAGGGGTTGGGATGTGTGTTGACACAGCATGGACATGTTATTGCCTATGCTTCTCGACAGTTGAAGACGCATGAGAATAACTATCCAGTGCATGATCTCGAGTTAGCCGCCATTGTATTTGCGCTCAAGATTTGGAGACATTATCTTTATGGCGAGAAATTTGAGATATTTACGGATCACAAGAGTTTGAAGTATTTATTCACTCAGGCAGAGTTGAATATGCGACAGAGACACTGGATGGATCTCCTGAAGGATTATGATTGTGAAATCAAATATCATCCAGGTTCTGCTAATCTTACTGCTGATGCCTTGAGTCGGCAGGTGAGACTGTCTGCACTTCAGACTAATGAAATATCTCATATGATTCAAGAGTGCTGTTCATTGAGTTTTACGCTCAAGCACAAGAAAGGGAGGAATGGGATTCGTTTGTATACTATTCTATCTGAGCCAGCATTGTATTCTCGGATCAGAGATGCTCAGATATCTGATGTTAAGACTCAGCGATTGGCACGTCTAGCCAATGGAGTTAATACATCTGGATTCCATTTTCAGGCAGATGGTTTATTGTGCCTATCCAATAGAGTGGTTGTACCTAATGTTGCGGAGCTCAGGAATGATATTCTTTCTCAAGCTCACAGGAGTCGATTATCAGTTCATCCTGGAAGTATGAAAATGTATAAGGACTTGCGAACTAGATTCTGGTGGAAGGGAATGAAGCGAAGTGTTTATCAGTTTGTTTCAAGATGTTTGGTTTGTCAACAGGTCAAGGCTGAACATCAACGATCAGGTGGATTACTGCAGAATCTTGAGATTCCTGAATGGATGTGGGAGCACGTGACTATGGATTTTGTTACCCACTTGCCTATGACTTCACGTCAGTGTGATGCTATCTGGGTTGTCGTTGACCATTTGACAAAATCAGCACATATCATTCCTTATAACCGAGAGTATTCTTATGATCGCATGACACGCTTATATATCCAGGAGATTGTGCGATAACATGGGATTCCAGTGAGTATTGTCATGTAAGAGTGGGTGCCCAGTGAGCCAACTGTGTGGCTATGGGCTTTGTTGACTCTTTGTATAAACAATCTTTTGTTTAATATTATTTACACTTTTATGGCAATGACTTTATATTACTTCATATTGTTATATTGTGATATACTATTGTTGTTTTGATAAAGACCTTGAATATACTATAGTGTATGTAAGATGTGGTAGAACATGGAGATGTCTATCATGAAATACATCTTATAGTCACTGTATATTCTAAAACCGTTCCTAGTCGATTGAGCCGTCCGATAATAAGGATAAGGATCGCTCGAGTTTGAGACTAGCATTTGCGATGCGGAGTACCACGTTTCATTGGTAGGGAACATGGAGATGTTCGAAGCATGCAAATGGATATTCATAGGATGAATAGTCGAACTACCCTATCCGGACTTTCCAAGTGGTTATCACTTATCGAGTGGATAAAGTCCGCGGTTTTGGTTGTACACCATTAGTCCTTACGACTTGAAACATCATGGAGACTCTATATGCTAGTACTGTGCTTTGACTCGTTTACCGTCTGAGGGGGTCATCAGGTGTCGAGATTGGGTACAGTTACGACACATATAGGAGTCAATGCATTGTTGTCAAGGATTCACCACATACTTGTGAGTGTGGATATCCTATGCGATCTGAGGAGATATTAGTGTGACAAATCTCTGGCCAGAGTACTTGATGTGATTTAAGAAATGGTTTCTTAGTAGCACATGCGATGTCACTAATTTGATCTTCAAGATGCATTGCATAGTTATCGAATCTTGAGCGACTCTCGATATACAATGGTTGTTGATTTGATCGGGATATATGGATGAAGGGACCGTACTGTACGCTAACCAAAATCTACTGGTTCTTGTAGGCACTATCAGTGATACCTAGGGAATCATGGGCGATGTTGCTAGGCGCTTTACCATGATTCGTTGGGCAAGTCGGAAAGTGTTGTTCCGAGTCACAAGGAGTTGTGAGCCACGGCTAGCTGTATCCTGAACCATTGAGGGTCACACAGTGTAATGGAGTTTTAATCCCCGTTGAGATAGTTAAATTTAAAGAGTTAAATTTAATGAACTAAGGAGTTGGACTTCTTAAATAAGAGTAAGGGAGTAGGATTTCCTAAAATGACATAGGGATGGACATTTTTGGAAACCACTGAATTCGGATTCAGGAAAATTTATTTTGACTTTAAAACGTGCAGAAATGGTTTCTGTGCACATTGGTGAAATCGTTTCATCAATCGGAGTCACGATGAATTTTATATTAATTTCTGAACGAGTGGGCTTTGCTTGTCGGGCCCCAGCTTATGACTAATGGGCCCTAAGGTGTTAGTGGCCTGCATTATAAATAAGTTATTTCAGTACAGAAATTACACACAATAGGTCATAATTTTGAGAGCTAATTTTCGAAAAACCTAGCCTCTCTTAAGAATATTTCGGCCGCCCCTTCCTTGCTCTGCCCGAGAAAATTCCGGTCTGTGATTTTGAATCGCAGTAAGGAATAACGAATCAAATTCGTGTATTCTCTTCGCAGAAAACTTCTGATAGATTTTCTAGTGCAATCTATCAGAGGGATTAAACCTCTGTTCGTGGACTGATTGAAGGCGTTCATCGGTTCCAGGGAGAGACAACAAGAGCAGAATTGTTCTGTTGGTGTCCATTAATCTCGTTGCGAGATTTGAGGTAAAATTTATTTATTTGTTATTTAAATTTTACACACACGTAATTCAATCGATGAACGGTTGATACCCATACCATGGAAACGTTCCATGAAAAATTTTTAAACTTCCGCTGCACGGGTATCAATCGCGTTTGATCTGTGAACTCGCCAGTTTTCCAACAGTGGTATCAGAGCCAGGTTGCTCAGATCAATCGATTGAATTAATCAATTGTACAAAATTTTTGAGTCTCGGTTTTTGAAACAAAATAAATATTTTTAAAAAAAAAAAAAATTTTTCGGGGGCGAAACCCGGGCAGCGATTGGATCGCTGCCCGGAGGGGGCAGCGATGGTCGCTGCCCCAGGGGCGGCGCACGGCGCCGCCCAAAAGGGGGCGCACGGCGCCGCCCAGGGCGGCGACCGTCGCTGCCCAGGGCAGCGCTGTGCGCTGCCCAGCGCAGGGCAGCGCTCGGCGCTGCCCAGGGCGGCGCACAGCGCCGCCAGGGCGACGCACGGCGCCGCCCAGCGGCGGCGCCAGGCGCCGCCAGGGCAGCAAGCGTTGCTGCCCTAAGGGGGCAGCCGGGCTGCCCCGGCCCGCGCCCCGGTGCGGGCCAACCCGGGAGTGTCCCGGGTGGCCCGCGGGAAAAATTAATATTTTATTAAAAATTAATTTTAATATGTTAAAATTTTATTTTTGGTCCGGTCAAAAATTGTTTTTGATTGGTTCACGAGATTTCGGATCGAATTGTTCGAGTCCGTAAATTTTAAAATTGATTTTGGATAAATTTGAATTTTTGGAAAATTTTAATATTTTATCGTAAATTGAATTTTGAAATCAATTATTTTGGTACAATTGATGATAAGATATGATCTTATGATATATTGAGTAAAATATGATTTTATTTGTAAAATTGGATTTTATAGATAAAATATGATTTTATTTGATATGGAGATAAAATATGATTTTATATGTGAAATGTGATTTTATATATAAAATATGATTTTATCTTGTTTAAATTTGAATTGCCACAGCATGTTATCCAATAAATTAATTTTGAATTAAAGGTTATTGGATAAGGATGATCGATTGCCATGACCAATTTTGTAGGTGTATGTTAGGAATTTACATTTTGTCTTTATTGTTGTTGGTTTTATTAATGGGCCTGGTTTATGGCCCGATATGAATGTCATATGTAATAAAAGTGGGCTTGGTTTATAGCCCGTTCCCACCCCCTAAAATGTATCCCCTACTTGTCATTGTTATTTATTGTAAATACATTAGATTTAGTGGGAGATCAAGATTTGAAGATGGTGGGCCCAGCAGACAATGAAGACTGAAGAAATGTAAATTGGAAGCATATGTAATAGGATTGCATTTGCATACTGCATATTACCTAGGATTGGACTAAGACCCGTGATTGGCAACCACGGGTCAATTAGAAATGGAATCGATCATCCTATATAATATGTGATATTATGATTGTATGCATGTTTAGACATAAATTGCGTGAATCGGCAATGCATGCAATAAATTAAATATGATGAGACAAATATTTTTATAATAAAATCCCTCATTTTAAATATGATTTAAAATTTATATCAAGATAAATAAAGGAAATTTAAATATTGTTTAAATGTTCCTACCTTCCATCAACGGTCAATGTATGTGATGCTACCCGCGGATACGGTCCGGCTCATATTATTGGGGGGGCCCGTCCGTCGGAAAGCTGTACATTGGATCGACAAATGTTGTAAGTTGGGTGGAACTCCCATGGGATCGGCTCATATTATTGGGGGATCCACATGGCGACCGTCCATCACAACTTAATATTGATGGGTCATCTTGACATGTCACTTTAAACGGCGTCATATTATTGGGCCCTTATTGGACATGAGGTAAACACATGGGGGTTGCTTTGGAAGCAATTGGGCTCTACCTTTTGAGAATTATGGTTGGCTGATATTATTCGGGATCATAAGTTTGTCAATTGGACTCCATGTTCTCACTAAGGAAAAAGTTTCCCGTTTTCACTAGAGGGTGGTGAAATCGTTAAAATAGTGGGAGTGAGATTCATAAAATTAAATTCGCCTATTTTATGTCTTAGTAAATTGTTAAACAATCATTGATATATGTCTGTTTTTCTTTTCAGTATTTCATACAATGAATTCGCGAAATCCTTTATTCTCGATCCTCGAACAAAACAAGCTGACTGGCGCCAACTATACGGAATGGTTCGGAAGTTGAAGATTGTCTTAACTTCGGAGAAAATGCTCTATGTGTTAGAGAAAGCACCTCCGAAGGAAGCACCAGCTGATGTTAGTCCGGAGGAATTGGCCAAGCTTGATGCATGGTGGGACCATGACATCAAGACCAAATGCTATATGCAAGCCTCGATGTCTGATGAACTCCAGAGGCGATTTGAGGACACGGTGAATGCTGCTGACATTCACGCGCAACTCAAGGAGCTTTTTGGGGCTCAGTCGAGGGCTGAAAGGTTCTCTACTGTTAAGGAGTTGATGACGTGCCGCATGCGTGAAGGGACTTCGGTCCGTGATCATGGGGTACGAGTGATTTGGCTCATACAGAAGTTAGCGACCCTTGATTTGGTGTTGGAGCATGAACTCAATGTGGACTTGTTGCTTCTATCTCTTCCTTCCTCATTTGATGGATTCGTGATAAATTTTAATATGAACAAGATAGAGGCCACCCTTGAAGAGATGGTCAATATGCTCGTTACATATGAATCCACACTTAAGAAGGATAAGCCAGCTTTCTTGGTGGGCTCCTCATCTTCTGCTAAGAAGGGGCCAAGTATGAAGGGCAAGAAACGTTCTGCCCCACCCAAGAAAGTGGAACCCGAGAAGAAGCAAAAGACAAAGGCTTCAAACAATGGAAAATCCAAGGATGTTTGCCATTACTGCAAGAAGCCGGGTCATTGGAAGCGCAACTGCAAGGAGTATCTTGAGCAGTGGGAACTGCAAAGGGTATGTTCTATATCGAAATAAACATGTCACTTAATACAACTTCTTGGGTATTGGATACCGGATGTGGATCTCACATTTGCAATGATTTGCAGGTGATGACAAGAAGTCGCAGGCTTAGAATGGGTGAGACCCAGCTGAGGCTCGGGAATGGTCCAGAGTTGAAGCTACGGCCATTGGAGATGTTTGTTTGATATTGCAGAACGGTTTTAAATTTGTTGAGAGATGTTTTATTTGTGCCAGATTTAATTAAAAACATTATTTCTATTTCTATGCTTGATAGAGATGGTTATTCTTGTAATTTTGTGAATGGGATTTGCAGTATTTACAAGAATGAATGTTTAATTGGAAATGGACAACTTGAAAACGATCTATATAATTTAAAACTAAAAGACGTTCCAGTGAATTGTATTGACAAACCGGCAACAACAAACAAAAGGAAAATCGATAGTCAAAACCCGGCAAACCTATGGCACGCTAGACTAGGTCATATTTCCTCAAGGAGGATGAACAAGCTAGTGGGAGAGGGCATGTTTGATATGTCTGATATTAACTCTCTACCTACTTGTGAATCCTGCCTAAAAGGGAAAATGACTAAATCTCCTTTAAGGGGAAGCCTGAGCGTAGTCAAAATCTGTTGGATTTGATCCATACAGATGTTTGTGGTCCATTTAGAGTAGGGACTCAACATGGCCACACCTACTTCATTACCTTTACTGATGATTATTCTAGGTATGGGTATTTATATTTAATGAAATATAAGTCTGAAGCATTTGAAAAGTTCAAAGAATTCAAGGCTGAAGTAGAAAACAAGCTAGGTAAAAGTATTAAAGCACTTCGATCGGATCGAGGTGGAGAATACTTGAGTACCGAGTTTTTGGACTATCTAAAAGGGAATGGGATTCTCTCTCAGTGGACTCCTCCTATGACACCACAGCTTAATGGTGTATCGGAGCGTCGTAATCGAAATTTGTTGGACATGGTTCGATCTATGATGAGCTTCACTGAGCTTCCACCTTCGTTTTGGGGCTATGCGCTTGAAACGGCGGTATTGTTGTTGAATAAAGTCCACACTAAAGCAGTGGACAAAACACCATACGAGTTATGGAATGGCAAAGCTCCTAAGTATTCATACTTGAGGATTTGGGGATGTCCTGCTTACGTGAAGCGGACAATGGGAGATAAGTTGGATAGTCGATCCAGCTTATGTTATTTTGTAGGGTATCCGAAGAATTCAATCGGATATTATTTCTATTATCCTGCTGAAACAAAGGTGTTTGTTTCTAGGAATGCCACCTTCTTGGAGAAGGAATTCTTATTGGATAAGAAAGGCGAGATGATGGAACTCGAAGAAGTTCGAGAAGAACCCGAAATACAAAATAACGATCCCACACCTCAGGAACCATTGCTGGACACGCCTGCACCTAGAAGATCCGAGAGGACTTCTAGACCTCCAGTTCGATATGGTCTTCTTCTTGAAGAGGGTCAAGATGAACCCGACATTGGATGTGATCCAAGAAGCTTCAAGGAAGCAATTTCTGATGCGGATTCGAATTTATGGCTTGAAGCTATGCAATCAGAATTGGATTCGATGCATACTAACCAAGTCTGGACTTTAGTGGATCCTCCGATGGAATTGTTCCAATAGGGTGTAAATGGATCTACAAAAGAAAGCTTGGGCCTGATGGTAAGGTATTGACCTACAAGGCGCGATTGGTGGCTAAAGGTTATACTCAAAGGCAAGGAGTTGACTATGACGAAACCTTTTCACCAGTTGCAATGTTCAAGTCCATAAGAATCCTTATTGCCATAGCTGCATGGTATGACTATGAGATATGGCAAATGGATGTGAAGACTGCTTTTCTTAATGGAGACATTAAGGAAGAAATCTATATGAAGCAGCCTGAGGGGTTCACATCCATGGGAAGCGAGCATAAGGTATGCAAGCTTCAGAGATCAATTTATGGTCTAAAACAAGCATCAAGAAGTTGGAACCAGAAATTTGATGAAACAATTAAAGACTTTGGTTTCATCAAGAACCGGAGGAACCTTGCGTGTACAAGAAAGTAGTTAAGGATGCGGTGACATTCTTAGTACTTTATGTTGATGACATCCTACTCATTGGGAATGATGTAGGGATGTTGCAGTCAACAAAGATATGGTTATCAGGTAGATTTTCGATGAAGGATTTGGGTGAGGCATCCTACATTCTTGGGATACAGATCTATAGGGATAGATCTAAGAGAATGATAGGACTCACTCAATCAACCTACATCGATACCATATTGAAACGGTTTTCAATGGATGGGTCCAAGAGAGGACATCTACCCATGTGTCATGGAGTTTCTCTATCCAAGTCTATGTGTCCCAAGACTGATGCAGAGATAGAGAATATGACACATGTACCATATGCGTCAGCTATAGGTAGTATCATGTATGGGATGATATCTACCAGACCGGATGTAGCATTTGCTCTGAGTGTCACGAGCAGATATCAGTCTAATCCTGGTCAGAATGCATTGGAAAGCCGTGAAGGACATTCTTAAGTACTTGCGAAGGACTAAGAATATGTTCATGGTTTATGGAGGACGAGAACTCAAACTGGAAGGCTATACCGACTCTAGCTTCCAAAGTGATGTGGATGACTCGAAGTCAACCTCTGGATTTGTGTTCATGCTCAATGGCGGTGCTGTCTCTTGGAAGAGTTCCAAGCAGGACACCACAGCGGATTCCACCACTGAGGCTGAATACATTGCAGCATCAGCTGCTGCTAAAGAGGCCGTTTGGATGAGGAATTTCGTCCAAGAGTTGGGCGTCATTCCTGAATTTGTTGGTCCAGTCCCGGTGTACTGCGACAACACGGGTGCCGTTGCTCAAGCAAAGGAACCAAGGTCTCATCAAAGATCCAAACACGTACTGAGGAAATACCACATAATCCGGGAGATTGTGGAAAGAGGAGACATCAGTGTCGAACGAGTGGCCTCTGCAGACAATATCGCTGATCCACTTACTAAGCCTTTGCCAGGACCATTGTTTGACAAACATCGCGAAGCAATGGGTCTACGTAGTATGACTAGTTGGCTATAGGGCAAGTGGGAGATTGTAAGAGTGGGTGCCCAGTGAGCCAACTGTGTGGCTATGGGCTTTGTTGACTCTTTGTATAAACAATCTTTTGTTTAATATTATTTACACTTTTATGGCAATGACTTTATATTACTTCATATTGTTATATTGTGATATACTATTGTTGTTTTGATAAAGACCTTGAATATACTATAGTGTATGTAAGATGTGGTAGAACATGGAGATGTCTATCATGAAATACATCTTATAGTCACTGTATATTCTAAAACCGTTCCTAGTCGATTGAGCCGTCCGATAATAAGGATAAGGATCGCTCGAGTTTGAGACTAGCATTTGCGATGCGGAGTACCACGTTTCATTGGTAGGGAACATGGAGATGTTCGAAGCATGCAAATGGATATTCATAGGATGAATAGTCGAACTACCCTATCCGGACTTTCCAAGTGGTTATCACTTATCGAGTGGATAAAGTCCGCGGTTTTGGTTGTACACCATTAGTCCTTACGACTTGAAACATCATGGAGACTCTATATGCTAGTACTGTGCTTTGACTCGTTTACCGACTCTGAGGGGGTCATCAGGTGTCGAGATTGGGTACAGTTACGACACATATAGGAGTCAATGCATTGTTGTCAAGGATTCACCACATACTTGCGAGTGTGGATATCCTATGCGATCTGAGGAGATATTAGTGTGACAAATCTCTGGCCAGAGTACTTGATGTGATTTAAGAAATGGTTTCTTAGTAGCACATGCGATGTCACTAATTTGATCTTCAAGATGCATTGCATAGTTATCGAATCTTGAGCGACTCTCGATATACCAATGGTTGTTGATTCGATCGGGATATATGGATGAAGGGACCGTACTGTACGCTAACCAAAATCTACTGGTTCTTGTAGGCACTATCAGTGATACCTAGGGAATCATGGGGCGATGTTGCTAGGCGCTTTACAGATTCGTTGGGCAAGTCGGAAAGTGTTGTTCCGAGTCACAAGGAGTTGTGAGCCCACGGCTAGCTGTATCCTGAACCATTGAGGGTCACACAGTGTAATGGAGTTTTAATCCCCGTTGAGATAGTTAAATTTAAAGAGTTAAATTTAATGAACTAAGGAGTTGGACTTCTTAAATAAGAGTAAGGGAGTAGGATTTCCTAAAATGACATAGGGATGGACATTTTTGGAAACCACTGAATTCGGATTCAGGAAAATTTATTTTGACTTTAAAACGTGCAGAAATGGTTTCTGTGCACATTGGTGAAATCGTTTCATCAATCGGAGTCACGATGAATTTTATATTAATTTCTGAACGAGTGGGCTTTGCTTGTCGGGCCCCAGCTTATGACTAATGGGCCCTAAGGTGTTAGTGGCCTGCATTATAAATAAGTTATTTCAGTACAGAAATTACACACAATAGGTCATAATTTTGAGAGCTAATTTTCGAAAAACCCTAGCCTCTCTTAAGAATATTTCGGCCGCCCCTTCCTTGCTCTGCCCGAGAAAATTCCGGTCTGTGATTTTGAATCGCAGTAAGGAATAACGAATCAAATTCGTGTATTCTCTTCGCAGAAAACTTCTGATAGATTTTCTAGTGCAATCTATCAGAGGGATTAAACCTCTGTTCGTGGACCTGATTGAAGGCGTTCATCGGTTCCAGGGAGAGACAACAAGAGCAGAATTGTTCTGTTGGTGTCCATTAATCTCGTTGCGAGATTTGAGGTAAAATTTATTTATTTGTTATTTAAATTTTACACACACGTAATTCAATCGATGAACGGTTGATACCCATACCATGGAAACGTTCCATGAAAAATTTTTAAACTTCCGCTGCACCGGGTATCAATCGCGTTTGATCTGTGAACTCGCCAGTTTTCCAACATGTCAGTGATAGAGATCCGCGATTTACTTCACGTTTTTGGGGTAGTTTTCAGCAGGCGTTGGGTACCACTCTGAGTTTGAGCACTGCGTATCATCCGGAGACTGATGGGCAGTCAGAGCGCACTATTCGTACGCTGGAGGATATGCTACGTTCTTCTGTCATGGACTTTGGTTTATCTTGGCAGGATCAGTTACCTTTGATTGAATTTGCCTACAATAACAGTTATCATCGTAGTATTGATATGGCACCTTTCGAGGCATTGTATGGTCGACGGTGTCGTACTCCGTTATTCTGGGATAAAGTCGGGGAACGGCAAGTCGAGGGTCCTGAATTGGTGCAGCAGATTGTAGACAAGGTAGATTTGATCAAGCATAGGATCAAAGTTGCTCAAGATAGACAAGCCAGTTATGCGAATATTCGCCGCAGGCCACTTCAGTTTGAGCCTGGTGAATATGTTTTTCTGCGAGTATCACCTTTCAGGAAGGTGATGAGATTCGGTGTGAAAGGCAAGTTGTCTCCTCGTTACATTGGGCCTTTCCAGATACTGGAGAAGATCGGAGATGTTGCTTATCGTTTGGCTTTACTGCCATCTCTTTCAAGTATACACAATATTTTTCATGTGTCGTTGCTTCGACAGTACATAGCTGATGAATCTCATGTGATTCAGTCTACTGATATTCAGCTAGAGCCAGATCTGTCTTTTGTTGAACAACCAATCTGTATCCTAGACAGGAAGGAGAAAGTTCTTCAGAACAAGACTATACCACTTGTGATGGTACAGTGGCAGCGCCGAGGCGTTGAAGAAGCAACTTGGGAAACTGAGAGTCGTATGCGAGCAAAATATCCTGAGTTGTTTGCTTTGTATTTTTGATTACCATGTAAGATGTAATTACCGTTGTTGTAATAAGACATGGTTTGATGTTTCATATTGTTATCTTGATTTGTCTTTAGATGTTATTTCGCGGACGAAATATCTAAAGGTGGGGAGAATGTAGTAACCCAAAAACCATTTTAAGATAATAATATGTTAAACATGATTAAGGGTTGGTATTTAACCAATTTCGGAGTGTTATTGGACTTCAGAAGTAAAATTTGGGCTTTTTAATTTTGGGCCGGATAGTAAGCTCCGATCCCATATAGTAAGCTCCGATCCTAGATAGTAAGCTCCGATCGGAACGGAAGTTCCGATCCTGGAACGGAAGTTCCGATCCCCAGCTGCCAACAATGATCGATAACTCAGTCGCGAGTTTTGACAAGTGTCGATCATAGAGCAGATCGGAAGCTCCGATCGTAGATCGGAAGTTCCAATCCTGGCGTGGCAGACATGCATGCAATGAGCTGGATCGGAAGCTCCGATCCCGAAATTGGAAGTTCCGATCCTGGCCGAGAAATTTGGCTATAAATAGGGCCGTTCAGATTCATTTCTGAATTACGAATTCCCGAGTTTCTTTATTCAGTTATATAGTGTGAGATATACACTTGAGGGCCCTATCGGTTATAATAGAGGTTCTGGAATAACCAAGGTGTGGTTATAGTCATCCGGGACTAGCGACTTCAAAGGGCTAACTATGGACGAAGGTATGGTTCGGGAATCTATTTAAGTTTTGGGAGTACTTATTAGCTTAGTTAAGGCTCTAGAATTTATGTAGTGATACGGTGAACTTTTGAATATAGGCTTGGAACCTAGGATCCTATTATACTTGAACTAGCCTAGAGGTACGTACACATTGACTGAGATTGCCAGCGAGTATACATGTTTATATGTTGCATTTATTTGGCATTATTATATGGCATGATGTATGATTTACTGTTTTCTATACTCATATGTCATGTGCATATACACATTGAGCCTATTCCTTATTATACCTGATTATAGAGCCGCTCAGCTCTATACTCGATAGTCTGTCACTGAGAGTACCGCGACGGCGGGGGCATTTATGTCTGTCTACTCTGGTGTACTAGACGAGTGTGGTTGCACCCAGAGGTTGATCCGTGCGGTGGCAGCACTCATATGGCGCCGGTTCTGAGCATGACTTTTCAGATGATCTTTTACCAGTCATCATGTTGCATGCATTATATACATATGTTTACTCATGTCTATGGACTGGGCGTAGCGCTCACGTCCTAGTTGTTATCTTGGACACCCTATTCTATGGGGCAGGTCGCAGGATGGACGGAGCTGGTAGTTCAAGGCAGGACTAGGGAGCAGGAGCCTTGAGGATTTTATTATACAGCAGGAATCGATATAGCTGTATAATGTTTACTGTTTAAGATTTTGATTTGGTTGTATCACTACAGATTTAAGCCTGGATTATATTACTAAGCTGATATGTAAATTATGGTTAAGTTTTCGCACGTTTTTACTCTGTTAAGTATTTTGCTGTATTAAGTTTAATGCATGCTATTAGTTGCCAGTTAGTAGGTGATTCCATGCAGGGTCACTACAAGAGCACTTGAAGCACATAACTAGAACGAACAAAAACACTTATATTATAATCAAAATGAAACAAATAAGCAAAGATGAGAGAAGAAGCAAAATCTAAATTTGATCACTATCGGATCCCTCTTGTTCAGTAGCTTCATCCTCATCATCTTTAGTCCCAGATGGACCAGCTTCATCTTGTGCACTATTATCTCCCCCTGTTTGGTCAGAAATGCCAAGTTGCCTCCGACAATCAGCCAAGATCATGCTGTAGAACGCAATATCTTCCTGTGCTCGCGCAATTTTCTCTTCAGCCCGAGTCATCAGCAGCTGAATAGTGGTAGTGGTGAATTCCAGGGTAGTAGGAGTAGGCACTGTTTCTACAGTGTTGTCACCCATGTTGGCAACACCAGGTGCAACACCAGCAGCTTCAGTAGCAGGAGTAGGAGTAGCAGTCCAGGGAAAGTCCAGAACTCGATTTCCCTTGAGAAGTCCAGCTGCTAACTTCAAAATCTCAAGTTGATCAGTGAGATCTTCTGTAATATTGCGGATGAAAGCCTGAGATTCCAAAATTCCATATATCAAAGATGGGAATGTCAACTTTGTAGATTTGAGTCATCCATCAGCAAACTGGAGCACTTTCTTCAATACCATCTTCCCAAAATTAAAGGGACTCCCAGTCCCAATGGCATACAAAATGACCGCCTATGGTCTTGTGATAAATGTTGAGTTGGATGAAGGAGTCCAATTCCTTACAGCTATCTTATGCAGTGCAGAATAAAATGAGGTGAGCTTAGCTGCAGAAAAATGGTCAAAGAATTGTTTGACCATACCACCAGTGAGAACAGTAATCACTTCATTGATCTCTGGAGGATTGCCTTCATCAACGTCTGGGGTGGAATAGAGAGAGTTGATCACGGCTGGAGTGAATTCGAACAGCCGACCCCATAGATACACCAAGCCATATTTTGCAGATTCTGGATCTTCAATGCTAGCAGTCAGGTTGGCATAGAATTCCAGAATCACCCTCTTACAATAGGGTATCACAGCAACAACAGTAAAATAGAGCTGTCGAAGCTTCAAAAAATCAATCAAATTGTATCTATCATAGGAGAGTACATCAATGTTCCTCTCATCCAGTAGACCTCTATGAGCGAAGAGAGGCCAAACAGCGGCAGCATCACCTGAATAAAACATGAGGGAATGAGCAGCATCCATGTCATAGTCCTCATCAACAGTGTTGTCCGTGGTGTTGTCAGCACCAACAGCAACACGAGCATCAGCAGTAGACACAACCTCTTGGTCCAGAGGGTCTTCATCAGCATCCATGCTGGAAATATCTTCAGAGTCTTCTTCATCTCAAATATCAGCACTCTTATTGGAAGAGTCAGCATCAGAGTCGGCAAAAGAAGAAGAGGAAGAAGGATCATTAGCTTGATGGGCTTTGTTTTTTCAGCAAACTCCTCCATCATCTCAGCATCAGGCTTATCATCGGAGAGATGAGCAGAGGGAGGAACAGAAGAAGAAGCCTTGCCTTGCTTAAGACTTTCCAAAATTTGTGCCAAGGTGGCATCTTCATCGGAACCAGCAGGTTCCTAAGGTACAGCTTTTTCAGGAGCATCCTGTTGGAAAACGGTGATCAGATCAATCAGAATTGATACCCGGTGCAGCGGAAGTTTAAAAATTTTATATGGAACAATTCCATATCATGGGTATCAAAACTTTACGATTAAATTGTGCGTGTAAAAATTAAATAACAATAAATTTTTACCTTGAATCTCAAAACGAGATTATGGACACCAACAGATAACTCTGCTCTTGTTGTATATCCCAGGAACTGATGGACGAACAATTCTTCAATCAGGTCCACGAACAGAAGTTTAATCCCTCTGATAGATTGCACTAGAAAATCTATCAGAAGTTTCTACGAAGAGAATTAACGAATTTGATCCGTTAAACCAGACTGCAAATTCAAAATTCACAGGCTGGATTTTCTGTCAGAGAGAGGGGAGGGGCGGCGGCCACTAGAGAGAAAACAGCTAGGGTTTTCGAAAATTGTGACCTCTGTTGTGTAATTTCTGTACTGCAATAACTTATTTATAATGTGCGCTGCTAACAGCTTAGGGCACATTAGTCATAAGTTCAAGCCTGAAAAGCAAAGCCCGCATGTTCAGAAATTAATATAAAATTCATCGTGACTCAGATTGATAAACCAATTTCACCAATGTGCACAGAAACCATTTCTGCATCTTTTAAAGTCAAGATAAATTTTCTGAATCCGAATTCAGTGATTTCCAAAAATGCCCATCCCTATGTCATTTTAGGAAATCTTACTCTTCTACTCTGATATAAGAAGTCCTACTTCTTTGTTCATTAAATTTAACTCTTTAAATTTAACTATCTCAACGGGGATTAAAAATCCATTACTTGTGTGACCCTCAATGGTTCAGGGATACAGCTAACCGTGGGCTCACAACTCCTTGTGACTCGGAACAACAATTTCCGACTTTGCCATCGAATCATGGTAAGAGCGCCTAGCAACATCGCCCCATGATTCCCTAGGTATCACTGATAGTGCCTGCAAGAACCAATAGATTTTGGTTAGCGTATAGTACGGTCCCTTCATCCATATATCCCGATCGAATCAACAACCATTGGTAAATCGAGAGTCGTTCGAGATTCGATAACTATGCAATGCATCTTGAAGATCAAATAGTGACATCGCATGTGCTACTAAGAAACCATTTCTTAAAACACATCATGTACTCTGGCCAGAGATTCGTCACACTAATATCTCCTCAGATTGCATAGGATATCCACACTAGCAAGTATGTGGTGAATCCTTGACAACAAAGCATCGACTCCTATATGTGTCGTAACTGTACCCAATCCCGACACCTGATGACCCCAATAGAGTCGGTAAAGGAGTCAAAGTATAGTACTAGCATATAGAGTCTCAATGATGTTTCAAGTAGTAAGGACTAATGGTGTACAACCAAAACTGCGGACTTTATCCACTCGATAAGTGATAACCACTTGGAAAGTCCGGATAGGGTAGTTCGATCATTCATCGTATGAATATCCATTTGCATGCTTTGAACATCTCTATGTTCCATACCAATGAAACGTGGTACTCGGCATCGCAAATGCTAGTCTCAATCTCGAGCGATTCTTATCCTTATTAACGGACGGCTCAATCGACTAGGAACTGTTTAGAATATACAGTGACTATAAGATGTGTTTCATGATAGCCATCCCCATGTGCCACCACATCTTACATACACTATAGTATATTCAAGGTCTTTATCTAAACATCTTATAGTATGTCACAACATAATAATATGATAAAAGATAAAGTAAACGCCATTATAAAAGTGTAAATTATATTAAACAAAAGATTGTTTATACATAGAGTCATCAAAGCCCTTAGCCACAAGTTGGCTCACCGGGCACCCACTCTTTCAATCTCCCACTTGCCCTAAAGCCAACTAGTCATACTACGCAGTCCCATTGCTTCGCGATGTTTGTCAAATAATGGTCCTGGCAAGGGCTTAGTAAGTGGATCAGCGATATTGTCTGCAGAGGCCACTCTCTCGACAGTGATGTCTCCTCTTTCCACGATCTCCCGGATGATGTGGTATTTCCTCAGTACGTGTTTGGATCTTTGATGAGACCTTGGTTCCTTTGCCTGAGCAACGGCACCCGTGTTGTCACAGTACACCGGGACTGGACCAACAACTTCAGGAATAACGCCCAACTCTTGGACGAAATTCCTCATCCAAACGGCCTCTTTAGCAGCAGGTGATGCCGCAATGTATTCTGCCTCAGTGGTGGAATCCGCTGTGGTGTCCTGCTTGGAACTCTTCCAAGAGACAGCACCGCCATTGAGCATGAACACAAATCCAGAGGTTGACTTCGAGTCATCCACGTCACTTTGGAAGCTAGAGTCGGTATAGCCTTCCAATTTCAGTTCTCTTCCTCCATATACCATGTGTAAGAGTGGGTGCCCAGTGAGCCAACTGTGTGGCTATGGGCTTTGATGACTCTTTGTATAAACAATCTTTTGTTTAATATTATTTACACTTTTATGGCAATGACTTTATATTACTTCATATTGTTATATTGTGATATACTATTGTTGTTTTGATAAAGACCTTGAATATACTATAGTGTATGTAAGATGTGGTAGAACATGGAGATGTCTATCATGAAATACATCTTATAGTCACTGTATGTTCTAAAACCGTTCCTAGTCGATTGAGCCGTCCGATAATAAGGATAAGGATCGCTCGAGTTTGAGACTAGCATTTGCGATGCGGAGTACCACGTTTCATTGGTAGGGAACATGGAGATGTTCGAAGCATGCAAATGGATATTCATAGGATGAATAATCGAACTACCCTATCCGGACTTTCCAAGTGGTTATCACTTATCGAGTGGATTAAGTCCGCGGTTTTGGTTGTACACCATTAGTCCTTACGACTTGAAACATCATGGAGACTCTATATGCTAGTGCTGTGCTTTGACTCGTTTACCGACTCTATGGGGGTCATCAGGTGTCGAGATTGGGTACAGTTACGACACATATAGGAGTCGATGCATTGTTGTCAAGGATTCACCACATACTTGCGAGTGTGGATATCCTATGCGATCTGAGGAGATATTAGTGTGACGAATCTCTGGCCAGAGTACTTGATGTGATTTAAGAAATGGTTTCTTAGTAGCACATGCGATGTCACTAATTTGATCTTCAAGATGTATTGCATAGTTATCGAATCTTGAGCGACTCTCGATATACCAATGGTTGTTGATTCGATCGGGATATTTGGATGAAGGGACCGTACTGTACGCTAACCAAAATCTACTGGTTCTTGTAGGCACTATCAGTGATACCTAGGGAATCATGGGGCGATGTTGCTAGGCGCTTTACCATGATTCGTTGGGCAAGTCGGAAAGTGTTGTTCCGAGTCACAAGGAGTTGTGAGCCCACGGCTAGCTGTATCCCTGAACCATTGAGGGTCACACAGTGTAATGGAGTTTTAATCCCCATTGAGATAGTTAAATTTAAAGAGTTAAATTTAATGAACTAAGGAGTTGGACTTCTTAAATAAGAGTAAGGGAGTAGGATTTCCTAAAATGACATAGGGATGGACATTTTTGGAAACCACTGAATTCGGATTCAGGAAAATTTATTTTGACTTTAAAATGTGCAGAAATGGTTTCTGTGCACATTGGTGAAATCAGTTCATCAATCGGAGTCACGATGAATTTTATATTAATTTCTGAACGAGCGGGCTTTGCTTGTCGGGCCCCAGCTTATGACTAATGGGCCCTAAGGTGTTAGTGGCCTGCATTATAAATAAGTTATTTCAGTACAGAAATTACACACAACAGCTCATAATTTTTGAGAAGCAAAAATCGAACCCTAGCCTCTCAAAATTTCGGCCGTCCCCTCCCTGTCCTCTGCCCGAGAAAATTCCGGTCTGTGATTTTGAATCGCAGTAAGGAATAGCGAATCAGATTCGTTTATTCTCTTCGCAGAAAACTTCTGATAGATTTTCTAGTGCAATCTATCAGAGGGATTAAACCTCTGTTCGTGGACCTGATTGAAGGAGTTCATCGGTTCCAGGGAGAGACAACAAGAGCAGATAAAATCTGTTGGTGTCCAGTAATCTCGTTGCGAGATTGAAGGTAAAATTTAATAATTGTTATTTGAATTTTACACACACAATAATTTAATCGTTGAATGGTTGATACCCACACCATGGAATTGATCCATGATAAAATTTTAAACTTCCGCTGCACCGGGTATCAATCGTGATTGATCTGAGAGCCGCGTTTTCCAACACCATGAACATATTCTTAGTCCTTCGTAAGTACTTAAGAATGTCCTTCACGGCTTTCCAATGCATTTGACCGGGATTGGCTTGATATCTGCTCGTGACACTCAGAGAAAATGCTACATCCGGTCTGGTAGATATCATCCCATACATGATACTACCTATGGCTGACGCATATGGTACATGTGTCATTTTCTCTATCTCTTCATCAGTCTTGGGACACATGGACTTGGATAGAGAAACTCCATGACACATAGGTAGATGTCCTCTCTTGGACCCATCCATTGAAAACCTTTTCAATATGGTTTCGATGTAGGTTTCTTGAGTGAGTCCTATCATTCTCTTAGATCTATCTCTATAGATCTGTATCCCTAGAATATAGGATGCCTCACCCAAATCCTTCATCGAGAATCTACCTGATAACCATATCTTTGTTGACTGCAACATCCCTACATCATTTCCAATGAGTAAGATGTCATCAACATAAAGTACTAAGAATGTCACAGCATCCTTAACTACTTTCTTGTACACGCACGGTTCCTCCGGGTTCTTGATGAAACCAAAATCCTTTATTGTTTCATCAAATTTTTGGTTCCAACTTCTTGATGCTTGTTTGAGACCATAGATCGATCTCTGAAGCTTGCATACCTTATGCTCGCTTCCCATGGATGTGTATCCCTCAGGCTGCGTCATATAGATCTCTTACTTAATGTTTCCATTAAGAAATGCATTCTTCACATCCATTTGCCATATCTCATAGTCATACCAAGCAGCTATGGCAATAAGGATTCTTATGGACTTGAACATTGCAACTGGTGAAAAGGTCTCATCATAGTCAACTCCTTGTCTTTGAGTATAACCTTTCGCCACCAATCGTGCCTTGTAGGTCAATACCTTACCATCAGGCCCAAGCTTTCTCTTGTAGATCCATTTACACCCTATTGGAACAATTCCATCGGGAGGATCTACTAAAGACCAAACTTGGTTTGTATGCATCGAATCTATTTCCGACTGCATAGCTTCAAGCCATAAATTTGAATCCGCATCGGAAATTGCTTCCTTGAAGTTTCTTGGATCACATCCAACGTCGGGTTCATCTTGATCCCCTTCAAGAAGAAGACCATATCGAATAGGAGGTCTAGAAGTCCTCTCGGATCTTCTAGGTATAGGCGTGTCCTCTGAAGATTCTTGAGGTATAGGATCATTATTTTGTATCTTGGGTTCTTCTCGAATTTCTTCGAGTTCCATCATCTCGCCTTTCTTATCCAATAAGAACTCCTTCTCCAAGAAGGTGGCATTCCTTGAAACAAACACTTTTGTTTCAGTAGGATGATAGAAATAATATCCGATTGAATTCTTCGGATACCCTACAAAATAACATAAGGTGGATCGACTATCCAACTTATCTCCCACTGTCTGCTTCACGTAAGCAGGACATCCCCAAATCCTCAAGTACGAATACTTAGGAGCTTTGCCATTCCATAACTCGTATGGTGTTTTGTCCACTGCTTTGGTGTGGACGTTGTTCAACAACAACACCGCCGTTTCAAGCGCGTAGCACCAAAACGAAGGTGGAAGCTCAGTGAAGCTCATCATGGATCGAACCATGTCCAACAAAGTTCGATTACGACGCTCCGATACACCATTCAGCTGAGGTGTCATAGGAGGAGTCCACTTAGAGAGAATCCCATTCTCTTTCAGATAGTCCAAAAACTCGGTACTTAAGTATTCTCCACCTCGATCCGATCGAAGTGCTTTAATACTTTTACCTTGCTTGTTTTCTACTTCAGCCTTGAATTCTTTGAACTTTTCAAATGCTTCAGACTTATATTTCATTAAATATAAATACCCATACCTTGAATAATCATCAGTAAAGGTAATGAAGTAGGTGTGGCCAAATTGAGTACCAATTCTAAATGGACCACAAACATCTGTATGGATCAAATCCAACAGATTTTGACTACGCTCAGGTTTCCCCTTGAATGGAGATTTAGTCATTTTTTCTTTCAGACAGGATTCACAAGTAGGTAGAGAGTTAATATCAGACATATCAAACATGCCCTCTCCCACTAGCTTGTTGATCCTCCTTGAGGAAATATGACCTAGACTAGCATGCCAAAGGTTTGCCGGGTTTTGACTATCGATTTTCTTTTTGTTCGTTGTTACCGGTTTATCAACATAATTTATTGGAACGTCTTTTAATTTTAAGTTATATAGATTGTTTTCAAGTTGTCCATTTCCAATCAAACATTCATTCTTGTAAATATTGCAAATCCCATTCACAAAATTGCAAGAAAAACCATCTCTATCAAGCATAGAAACAGAAATAATGTTTTTAATCAAATCTGGAACAAATAAAACATCTCTCAAAAGTAACTTAAAATCGCTCTGCAATATTAAATAAACGTCTCCCACAGCTTTGGCTTCAACTCTGGAACCATTTCCGAGCCTCAGCTGGGTCTCACCCATTCTAAGCTTGCGACTTCTTGTCATCGCCTGCAAATCATTGCAAATGTGAGATCCACATCCGGTATCCAATACCCAAGAAGTAGTATTAAGTGAAACATTTATTTCAATATAAAACATACCCTTCGCAGTTCGCAACTGCTCTAGATATTTCTTGCAGTTACGTTTTCAATGACCGGGTTTCTTGCAGTGATGGCAAACATCTTGGACTTTTTCATGTTTGAAGCCTTTGTCTTGTTCTTCTTCTCGAGTCCGGTTTTCTTGGGTGGGGCAGAACGTTTCTTACCCTTTGTACTTGGCCCCTTCTTAGCAGAAGAAGAGGAGCCCACCAAGAGAACCGGTTTATCCTTCTTTAAAGTGGCTTCATAAGTTACAAGCATATTGACCATCTCTTCAAGGGAGGCCTCTATCTTGTTCATATTGAAATTCACCACAAAGCCGTCAAACGATGAAGGAAGAGAGAGAAGTAATAAGTCCACATTGAGTTCATGCTCCAATACCAAATCAAGCGTTACCAACTTCTGTATGAGCCAAATCACGCGTACCCCATGATCACGGACCGAAGTCCCTTCACGCATGCGACACGTCATTAACTCTTTTACAGTAGCGAACCTTTCAGCTCTCGATTGAGCCCCAAAAAGTTCCTTGAGTTGTACGTGAATGTGAGCAGCATTCACGGTATCCTCAAATCGCCTCTGGAGTTCATCAGACATCGAAGCTTGCATATAGCATTTGGCCTTGATATCATGGTCCCACCATATATCAAGTTTGGCCAACTCTTCCGGACTTATATCAGCTGGTGCTTCCTTCGGAGGAGATTTTTCTAACACGTAGAGCATCTTCTCCGAGGTCAAGACAATCTTCAACTTACGTAACCATTCCGTATAGTTTGCGCCAGTCAGTTTATTTTGTTCGAGAATAGAGAATAGTGGATTGCGCGAATTCATCTTAATGAAATACTAAAAAGAAACAGACAATAATCAGTGATTGTTTAATTAATTTACTAAGACATAAAATAGGCAAAATTTATTTTATGAATCTCACTCCCACTATTTTAACAATTTCACTACCCTCTAGTGAAAACGGGAAACTGTTTTCCTTAGTGGGAACATGGAGTCCAATTGACAAACTATGGTCCCGAATAATATCAGCCAACCATAATTTTCAAAAGGTAGAGCCCAATTGCTTCCAAAGCAACCCCCATGTATTTACCTCATGTCCAATAAGGGCCCAATAATATGACGCCGTTTATTGTGACATGTCAAAATGACCCATCAATATTAAGTTGTGATGGACGGTCGCCATGTGGATCCCCCAATACTATGAGCCGATCCCATGGGAGTTTCACCCAACTTACAACATTTGTCGATCCAATGTACAGCTTTCCGACGAACGGCCCCCCCCAATAATATGAGTCGGACCGTATCCGCGGGTAGCATCTCATACATTGATCGTTGATGGAAGGTAGGAACATTTAAACAATATTTAAATTCCCTTTATTTATCTTGATATCAATTTTAAATCATATTTAAAATGAGGGATTTTAATTTTGAAAATTTGTCTCATCATTTAAAATTTGTATGCTTGCGGGATTCATACAATTTAGTCTTAAACATGCATACAACGATAATATCATATATTATATTTTAGGATGATCGATTCCATTACTAATCAACCCGTGGTTGCCAATCACGAGTCTAAGTCCAATCCTAGGTAATATGCAGGTATGCAATACAATCCTATTACATTGAGCTTCCAATTTACATTTCTTCAGTCTTTATTGTCTGCTGGGCCCACCTCCGTCTTCAAATCTTCATATCCCACTAAGTATAATGTATTTACAATAAATAACTATGACAAGTAGGGGATACATTTTAAGGGGTGGGAACGGGCCATAAACCAGGCCCACTTTTATTACATATGACAATTCATATTGGGCCATAAACCAGGCCCATTAATAAATCCAACAATAATAAAAACAAATGTAAATTCCCTAACATACACCTACAAAATTGGTCATGGCAATCGATCATCCTTATCCAATAATATTTAATTCAAAATTAATTTATTGGATAACATGCAATGACAATCAAATTAAAAAGGATAAAATCATATTCCATATATAAAATCTTATTTTACAAACAAAATCATATTTTATCTTTTTATCAAATAAAATCATATTTTACATATAAAATCCAATTTTATACATAAAATCATATTTTATTCAATATTTCCATAAGATCATATCTTATCATCAATTGTACCAAAAATAATTAATTTCATAAAATCTGATTTAACGGATAAAATCTATAAATTTTCCAAAAATTCAAATTTATCCAAAAATCAATTTTAAAATTTTCGGACTCGAACAATTCGATTCGACGCCTCGTGGACCAATCAAAAACAATTTTTGATCGGACCAAAAATAGAATTTTAACATATTAAAATTTTAATTAAAAAATTAAAAATAAATTTTCCCGGGCCGCCCGGGACGATCCCGGGCAGCCCGTCGCTGCCCCTTGGGCAGCTCCCAGCGCTGCCCCTGGGCAGCGATTGGGCAGCGACGATCGCTGCCCTGGGAAGCGATCCAATCGCTGCCCGTGTTTTGCCCGTCAAAAATTTAATTTTAAAATTTGTTTTGTTTCAAAAAACCGAGGCTTAAAAATTTTTGTACAATCGATTAATTTAATCGCTTGATCTGAGCAACCTGGCTCTGATACCACTGTTGGAAAACGGTGATCAGATCAATCAGAATTGATACCCAGTGCAGCGGAAGTTTAAAAATTTTATATGGAACGATTCCATATCATGGGTATCAAAACTTTACGATTAAATTGTGCGTGTAAAAATTAAATAACAATAAATTTTTACCTTGAATCTCGAAACGAGATTATGGACACCAACAGATAACTCTGCTCTTGTTGTATATCCCAGGAACTGATGGACGAACAATTCTTCAATCAAGTCCACGAACATAAGTTTAATCCCTCTGATAGATTGCACTAGAAAATCTATCAGAAGTTTCTACGAAGAGAATTAACGAATTTGATCTGTTAAACCAGACTGCAAATTCAAAATTCACAGGCTAGATTTTCTGTCAGAGAGAGGGGAGGGGCGGCGGCCACTAGAGAGAAAACAGCTAGGGTTTTCGAAAATTGCGACCTCTGTTGTGTAATTTCTGTACTACAATAACTTATTTATAATGTGGGCTGCTAACAGCTTAGGGCCCATTAGTCATAAGTTCAAGCCTGACAAGCAAAGCCCGCATGTTCAGAAATTAATATAAAATTCATCGTGACTCAGATTGATAAACCAATTTCACCAATGTGCACAGAAACCATTTCTGCATCTTTTAAAGTCAAGATAAATTTTCTGAATCCGAATTCAGTGATTTTCAAAAATGCCCATCCCTATGTCATTTTAGGAAATCTTACTCTTCTACTCTGATATAAGAAGTCCTACTTCTTTGTTCATTAAATTTAACTCTTTAAATTTAACTATCTCAACGGGGATTAAAAATCCATTACTTGTGTGACCCTCAATGGTTCAGGGATACAGCTAGCCGTGGGCTCACAACTCCTTGTGACTCGGAACAACAATTTCCGACTTGCCCATCGAATCATGGTAAGAGCGCCTAGCAACATCGCCCCATGATTCCCTAGGTATCACTGATAGTGCCTGCAAGAACCAATAGATTTTGGTTAGCGTACAGTACGGTCCCTTCATCCATATATCCCGATCGAATCAACAACCATTGGTAAATCGAGAGTCGTTCGAGATTCGATAACTATGCAATGCATCTTGAAGATCAAATAGTGACATCGCATGTGCTACTAAGAAACCATTTCTTAAAACACATCATGTACTCTGGCCAGAGATTCGTCACACTAATATCTCCTCAGATTGCATAGGATATCCACACTAGCAAGTATGTGGTGAATCCTTGACAACAAAACATCGACTCCTATATGTGTCGTAACTGTACCCAATCACGACACCTGATGACCCCAATAGAGTCGGTAAACGAGTCAAAGTATAGTACTAGCATATAGAGTCTCAATGATGTTTCAAGTAGTAAGGATAATGGTGTACAACCAAAACTGCAGACTTTATCCACTCGATAAGTGATAACCACTTGGAAAGTCCGGATAGGGTAGTTCGATCATTCATCGTATGAATATCCATTTGCATGCTTTGAACATCTCTATGTTCCATACCAATGAAACGTGGTACTCGGCATCGCAAATGCTAGTCTCAATCTCAAGCGATCCTTATCCTTATTAACGGACGGTTCAATCGAGTAGGAACTGTTTAGAATATACAGTGACTATAAGATGTGTTTCATGATAGCCATCCCCATGTGCCACCACATCTTACATACACTATAGTATATTCAAGGTCTTCATCTAAACATCTTATAGTATGTCACAACATAATAATATGATAAAAGATAAAGTAAACGCCATTATAAAAGTGTAAATTATATTAAACAAAAGATTGTTTATACATAGAGTCATAAAAGCCCTTAGCCACAAGTTGGCTCACCGGGCACCCACTCTTTCACATCCTTAGGCGGAGCATCACCAGAGGTGCTTGAATCATCACTCTCAGACGCATATTCAACAATAGGAGCGGAGGCAGATGCAACAGTGGAATTAGAGGATTTAGTACGAGCAACAAACTCGTAGTTAGCATCATCAGAATCATCGCCGAAGCAGTGATCCTCTTCGGCCATGGAGATGCGAGGACCCTTGTAAAAACGCTTAGACTGGTTGAAATCAGGGTTGTAACCTGCCTGCCTTTTTGATCGGCGAGCCATCGGTGGAGGAGGATTAACCCTATTCAAAATGGAGAAATCACGAGGATTCTCTAAATCAATCGCGTTCCCTAGTTCTCCAGCCATGAGAACAGCGAGAGGAATGGGTTCCATGGGTACTGGAACAATCGACAGAGAAGACCCCGTGGATGGGATTTCCGGTGTTGTAACACCGGCAGCAACATTGGGTTCTTTATGGCCCATCTCGCTTCGAATGTCTTGAGGATCAAGGCCTGCCATTGCAATAAAATTTGAAAGTGAGAGAAGGGTAGGGTTTGCAGAAAACTCAATCGGGTAATGAAAAAATTAGGAGAATGATAACACCCGATTAAAAAGGGAACCAAATATATAAGAATCCTATCACAAAACGGTAACATTTTCCCTCTAATAAACTCTTAATTGCCATGATCCCTGATCTCCCCTCAAGTTACAACGGTAACTTTCCTAAACGGCCAAAATTTTAAAAGCCGAGATTTAAGAGATAAAATCCCATAAATAAGGCAATAATCCGAGATAAATATTTCAGCCCAAAACTTTCAGAATTAACTCCACATCAGCCTAACTCCACTGAAACAAAAATCAATCACAAAAATTCAATTTTTAGTAAATAGGGTAAATCATCAAAATTCGTCCATTTAGAACCTTACCCAAAAACAGAACCCTATTACCAAAAATGCATATGCATGACCTATTTTATGCCTAAACAGAGTGTAACATAAAATGAAAATGCAATCACAAGCAAACGATATGTTGACAAGTGTAGTGTTGCCTCTCATGTTGCCAACATCATCAACAACACCATAGTTTTTCAAAAAGAATTTGAGACTTACACACATGATTACCCTTGATTTAGAAACAATTTCAGAAGTGGTAGCCTGCACACTAAAAGAACAGTCTTCATTGGACTCAAATAGGTAGCTTTTTCCATTTTCTTCCGATTATTTATAAAGCTTGCACATATGACATTGGTCATCAAACTTTATTAATAAGATAAACACTGAATTTCCAAAACCACCGTTCACATGGGACAAGAACATGGAATACACGTGCATCCCTCAACTACTTAGTGGTTTAGTTAGAGTTCGATTTGCAAGGGCCAGTGTGTCTAAAAATTTTTTTTTCAGAAAAACTTGGCATCGATTGAGTCAATGAAACATAGATTTAAACACCACACATAACAGAGTGAAAGCAGAATGTCTAAAATCCTAAATATGCATGACAAGTGAAAAACAACAGTGTTGTCGGTAGTGTGGTAACACCACAGACAACACAGTCAAAGGATTATAATGCACACATGCTAAGAGACCTTCGAAAAGTTGAGAATCTCTCATGATCTAATGCTTTAGTAAAAATGTCTGTCAATTGGTTATTGGTTCCAACAAACTCCATTCAAATCATACCTTTTTCTACCAAATCTTGAATAAAGTGATGACAAATGTCAATGTGTTTTGTGCATGAGTGTTGAACTGAATTCTTTGATATATCAATAGCACTCTAATTATCGCAATAAACAATGGGGGGTTCACTCTTAAAACCATAGTCTTCAATCATTTGGTTCATCCAAAGAAGTTTTGAACAACAACTTTCGACTGCCACATATTCTGATTCAGCAGTCGAAAGTGACACACAATTTTTCTTACGACTATACCATGAAACCAAATTATTGCCAAGATAAAAACATCCACCCGTAGTGCTCTTTCTATCGTTCACATCACCAGCCCAATCAGCATCACTAAAACCTACAAGTTTTGTGTTGGTTTCCCTCGTATACCACAATCCCAAATCTAATGTACACGAAAAATATTTCAAAATTATCATAACAGCTTTTAAATGAGTTACCTTTGGATCAGATTGGTACCTAGCATATAAACACACACTGAACATTATATCAGGATGACTAGCAGTCAAATACAAAAGACTCTCTATCATGCTGCGATACATGGTGTTGTCAACACCAGCCGCAACACTGTCTTTTCCTAATTTTTCACTCGAGCCCATAGGAGTTTTCATGTTCTTAACATTCTCTTTGCAAAACTTTTTCACCAAATTCTTTGCATACTTACTTTGACAAAGAAAAATCTCATCATTTGATTGCTTAACTTGTAGTCCAAGAAAAAAAGTTAATTATCCTACCATGCTCATTTCAAACGTAGAAGACATGCATTCAACAAAACTATCAACATGCTTTTGAGAAGAAGCACCAAAGACAATTTCATCCACATAAACTTGACAAATAAGGATTTCACCTTTGGCCTTTTGAATAAAAAGGGTTTTGTCAACCTCATCTCGTTTGAAGCCAATTTCGAGTAAATACTCGGTCAACCTACCATACCATGCTCGTGGAGCTTGCTTCAAGCCATAGAGTGCCTTCTTCAACTTGTAAACATAATCCAAGTGGTGTGGATCATCAAAGCCTTTGGGTTGCTTCACATACACTTTCTCATTTAAAATACCATTCAAAAACGCACTTTTCACATCCATTTGGTAAAGTTTTATACCAATATGACATGCAATATGTGGGGACCTCGGGTTGTTAATCTCATCTTAGGGCAATAAACGATTAATAAACAATTAATCATAGCATAAAAGAATATTCAAACCAAGAGCTAAAATTTTTTTTTTTTTTTTATTTTAAAACACAGTGTCTCGCTCGATCGGTGAAACTTGCCCGATCGAGCGAGCGCAACATAAAAACTCTCAGCCTGCAACATTTTTGGTCTCGCTCGATCGATGAACTTTTACCGATCGAGCGAGAAAGAAAATTGATTTCTCTGCTTTGGAAAATAAAGGCCTCGCTCGATCCGGCATATTCTACCGATCGAGCGAGCTACTCTGCTTTAGAATGCTGCAGACTTCATTTGCTAATAAAAACAACCATTCCAACTATGAAACATGGTATATCAAAACTCAAACATCCATATACTCTTTCAACATGATTCTATATATTGACATGCATTCAAACTAATATCAAGTGGTCTAGAATACATGAATTCTCAAGTAAAAATCTATACTTGACATAAACAACCTATATAAAGGTTCTTGCTCTCTAACATGTATAAGTAATACAAGTACAAGTCTTTCTGCTAAACCCGAGTCCTCACTTGCTAAAACTCTTCTTGATGCTATCCAAGCCAACTCTAGCTTGATCATGCCCCTAACCTGATGCAATGCACACATACAAACAAAGCAACAGCCGGATAGCTCCGGTGAGAATAAATCTCAGTATAAATAGCATGCATATACATCATTTAAACATATAACTAATTCACATCTTGAATTAACATAACATGCTAGCATTTATAAACACATAATCTAAACCATAGAAGTCTCTAGGTTAATGCATAAATGTAATGCATGTGCCAAGGAATAGGCTAGTAAAGCTGATACCAATAAAGCTTGGTTCTTTGGGATCCCGAGGAATAAAATAGCTCTCAAACTACCGACACGCCCATTCGAGGCAACATCAAGTATTTTACTCCTCTGACTTTGGTGCAACTATAGTGAGTCTTCTGGCTCTGAACATAAATCCATATTCTGTGCCATGAGTCAAGCTGACTCTAGAAATAAATCTACATTCCATGCCACTCACTACAGCTCTCCAAACGTCATCTGCACTCTAGGCGATGGCTGCCCTCTGTGCTATTAAGGCTGAAGTTCAAGATGAATGCAACATAAGCTGTATGCATTAAAAGCTATAAAACACCTTGAACACTTGCTCAATAACCAACTAAGCAAAACAAAGCAGCTAATCACATAAAGATAGCAATAAATCTGCAAGCATCTCATAAAACATGTAAAACATGTTCAATACAGCAAATAATACAAATCAGCTTACACAGGTAAACATTTACATAAATGTTCTGGGAAATTCAAGAAAATAGCTATCCTGAATAATCTATCCCATTTATGTAAACGTAAACCATAACATATATAAAAACAGGCAAGTATGTGATTTTAGGCAACTCGATAAGCAAAACAATCTCGAGTTATTCTGCCCATCTTATTAATGTCTATTCATACCTGCATTTCTGATTCAAATAGCTGACACTCTGTCAATTCTTGATCAACTACAAGCTGTCCAAATTTGTCATCAAATTCTGCTTATTTCAATCAATGCTACTTGAAGGTATTGATGATTCAACTTCAACCACTTCAAGTCATTCCAACTCGAACTCGTTGATTCAACTTCGATAATCTTCAATTCAAATCTGAAATATATTACAACATATCTAAACATCAATTTTCAATCTGAATCGATGTTTCTTGAAAGCTGATACAGTTCAAATCTTGCTAATACAATCGAAATTCAAACCGACATCGCAACTATTCGAGTTCGATAATTCGTTCGATTCAAATATCATTATAGCTTCATTCTAAACATAATCACATATTCAATTCATCCGCTAAACACTTGAGGATGAGCTCTAGACATATAGAATGAATAACAATTCAAAATCTTGAACCGGCGGCGTAACGATACGATTTCGGTCGTTCCAACAGCATTAACAACATTACTACAATCATATCATTCCAATATCATCACCAATTCTTCAGCTTAATCACGTGAATTGCAGCCCTCAAAATTCAGAATTGCAAATAAACTTCACAAATTCATAAACAGGTTCAAACGACGATCTTTTCTCAATCCGTCTTAGATATGCTATCGTTGTATATGCTAGAACATGTTTATACAATCAAATCTTAATTCTAACAACAACTTAAAATTCAAACATGGTAGAACTTCATAAAACTTACGTCAAAACGTAGCACTCGGAGCTGTGATCGCAAATATATGCTTAAACAAAAATTCTACCAGGAGGATTGAATTTAATCGGGACTTGAAATCTGAAAATTGGCTTTGGAAGCTTTCTTCTCCCCCTTTTCGATATCTACTGTTCAAAAAATTTGAATAATGAAGGAAGTACATGAATCTGATTCTATATAGACACGTGTGATTCCCACTTGAAAGGGAATTGCACTTTGGTCCCTCAACTTTGACATATTAGCAAATCAGCCCCCGGACAAGCAATTTAATTCAATTTCAATCCTATATAATTTAAGAATATTAGAATTCAATTATAAACTCTAAATATTCTCAAATTAAATATTCTTGGATTAAAATTAAATCATTTTGGACATTATCGCATTTTAGTCCCTGAATTGCTCAATATTTGCAAATTGGCCCTTTCTCGGATTTCATCCTTAAATTAAATCTTTGATATTTATCATCTTGGAATTCGCATCTTAAATTCCATAAATATCAATTGCAAATATTTTTAATCTTTTAATTTAAGAATTCCGGATAATACAAATCTTAAAATCCAATAATCCTCAGATTAAATATTTCTGACCCGAAATTACAATCTTACATTTCTTAACTTCTTCAAATAAATATTTTCTCATATCCGGAATTTAAATCTTAAATCCCGTCATTAAGAACTTAATATTTTCGGTCCTTACACAATAGCTAGCAATAGTCGGACTGACTCAATGCGGGCAACAGGAGCGAAGGTCTCATCAAAATCAACCCCCTCAACCTGAGTATACCCTTGAGCAACCAACCTTGCTTTGTTCCTAATGATGTTTCCTGATTCATCGGTTTTATTTTTAAAAATCCATTTTGTACCAATGACATTACCATGATCAGGAGGTGGAACCAAAAACCACACATCATTTCGGACAAATTGCTCAAGTTCTTCATGCATGGCATTTACCCAAAATTCATCATTCAAAGCATAATTGACATTCTTGGGTTCAATATTGGAAACAAAACAGGAACGCATTACCTGTGAGTACACGGAACTCATGAATACTAACCCAACCATCTTGCGGTAGTCAACTTTGTCCTTAGCACGGGTTAGCCTTGTTCCATGAACATCTCCAATAATCTGTGATGATGGATGATTCTTCTGTATCTTGCTTGGAATGTCCTTTTCAGTAATCATCTCAGCATCCTCAATATTTTGGGAATTTTCCTCATGAACAGTTTCTGGAGGAACCAGTGTTGTGTTTGGTGTTGCAACATCAGGAACAACACTGTGTTCTTCGTGAGGAATTTCCAGCAAGCCTACAATATCATCTTCAGCAGTTTTTCCTTTGAGATCTATGAGGATTTCATAGGAAGTCATCGAAGAACCACTTCTCAGATACACACGATTGGAAATATGACATGCTGTGTTTAATGCTTCTGCCCAAAATCTCTTGGAGATATTTTTTGAGCTCATCATCACCCTAGCCATCTCCTGCAACGTTCTATTCTTCCTTTCGGCAATTCCATTTTGTTGAGGAGTTTTTGGGGCAGAGAACTCCTGTGAGATGCCCTTTTTATCACACAAAGAAGAAAAAACTGAGTTCTCAAATTCCTTTTCATGATCAGTTATGATCCTTGCTACAGTCAAAGTGTGTAGGTTAGTAATCTTGGTAAACAACTTCTTAAAAATATCAAAAGTATCATATTTTTCTCTAAGAAACCTTACCCATGTAAAATGTGAAAAATCATCAACACATACCAAGGAATACCTTTTACCTCCATAGCTTTCGACTTCCATGGGACCCATCAAATCCATGTACAAAAGTTCAAGACACCGTGTTGTCCTACAGTGTTGTAACACGGGGTGCGCAACACGGGTTTGCTTACCTTTTTGGCATGCACCACAAACATATGGAACACCAGTTTTTAGATTTGGAAGACCTCTGACAGCATCAAACTTACTCAGATTTTTTAAGGTCTTGAAATTCACATGTCCAAGCTTTTGGTGCCATAGACTAAACTCATCAACCTTTGAGTGTCTACATGCCAATTCTTCACCGAGTTGGTAGCAATTATCAACTGATCTTGTACCTGTCATAACACAACAATTAGCATTATCAAAAACTTCACAAGTATTTTTATCAAACTTTACATGCAAGCCATCAATACACAGTTGACTAATTGAAATTAAATTTGCATTAAGTCCTTCAATGTGTAAGACGTTATGAAGCTTTGGAAACCCTTTCACATTGAGTGTTCCTTTGCCAACAATTCTTCCTTTTGCACCACCTCCATAGGTCACTCTACCACTATTTTGTTCAATGTAGTCCGTGAGGTGATCTTTCAAGCCTGTCATGTGCCGTGAGCTTCCACTATCAAAATACCAATTACCTGCAGTGTTAGCTTTCAGGGAAGTATAAATAACAAAACATCTAACATCAGGTTTTTGTATCCAAACTTTCTTCACAGTGGGTCTCTTTCTATCAGTGTTGCTCTTGGTGTTGGGCAACACGGGGGCAACACTTGCTTAGATTCCCACAACACATATTCATTCTTCAGCTTTCGACAAAAAAGCCTGATATGACCAGATTTGAGACAATAGTGACACACAAAAGGACGCTTCCATTGTTTTGGCTTAGGGACATAAACATTCTTTTCAACAATGGGTTTCTTACCTTTCGAAGCAGTTGAAGGATGGTTCAAGGAATTATTACCTTCCTTCACAAACACTGGTTTTTTGAAAGATTCACCAGTTTCAAAAACACTTTCTTTAAAACCAAGACCAAACTTATCATTCTTATCCATAGTCAAAATGGACTCAAGTTTGCTTGTACTAGAATTAAATTTATCATGTGTTGTTTTTGCTCTTTCAAGTTCAGAATTCAGCAACCCTAATTCCATATCTTTCTTACTCATGAGAATTTTCAATCTAGCCACAGCAGCTTTCAATTCAGTATTCTCTTGTATAAGGGTTGTGTTTAACTGATTCCTTTTGTTCCAATCACAGTATAACTCTTCATAGAGTTTTTGAATACCTTCCAGAGTATAAGGATCAGCTACCTGTTCTTCATGATTACTGGAATTATCAAGGTTAGAAGCAACAAAACAAATAGATTTTTGAACTTTATTGCGTCCAGGTGTTGTAACACCGGAGCCAACACCGAGAGGATTGATCTGAAAATTTTTCTTACTTTCCAACAAAGCAGTAAAAGATATGAGATCTTCCTGTTCAACCTTTTCTTGTTCTTCTTCCGAATCATCATCACTCAGAGACACATTCATACCTTTCCGAAGGCGATTTGCGCATTCATAAGCATAGTGGTCATATCCCTTACATTCCCTGCATTGACATTATCAAAATTTTTACTTGAGGACTGAACCTTACCTTCATACCTTTGACGAGGTCCTCGAGTAACAGCAGGTTTTTGAGGTTTTTCTGAAGTAGGCAATTTAGGAAATTTTGAAGGTTGTGCACCTTTCACATCCTTCTTTTCTTTCATTACCTTGAGATAATAAGTGAACTTCTTCGAGATCAAAGCAATTAAATTCTCTTCAAGATCAGATTCCTTTACTTCCTGTTGAACTTCTGAAAAATCATTGTAAACATCATTAGAAACCTGAAAAGCAATAGACTTACCTTTTGAGTCATCTTTGGCTTCCAACTCCATCTCGTAAGTGCGAAGAGAACTAATTAACTCATCCAAACCCATTATAGATGTATCTTTTGATTCATCTATAGCACAAACCTTGGTGTGAAATCTTTTGGGGACAGAACGAAGCACTTTAGATACAAGTCTCTCGTTTGAAATAGGATCACCAAAAACAGATGCTTCATTCGCAAGGCTCTTCAATCTACCATTATATTTCATGATGGTCTCTGATTCCTCCATTCTCATTTTCTCAAATTTTGAAGTTATGAGACGCATCCTTGTCTTCTTAACACTTGCCGAGCCTTCACAATGGGTTTGAAGTTTCTCCCAAGCATCCCTAGCACAAGTACAAGTACCAATTAGATTAAACATATTTATATCAACTGAAACAAACATAGCATTAAGAGCTTTAGCATTATAAATAGCCGCAATATTCTCTTCAGCTGTCCATTGTGATCTTGGCTTTGGTCCTGGTACATCATCATCTCTCATAGGTGGTGTCCAATGGTCAAGAACACGTTGCCAAGCCCTGGACTCAATGGATTGAATGTACATTCTCATCTTAAATTTCCAAGGGCCGTAATTTGTTCCATCAAAAATAGGTGGACGAATTTCACTTGTGTATGGAGTTTCCATAACTAACCTGTAACACAAACCAGGAACTCACTTAGTAAAGTCAAGTGGTGGCTCTGATGCCACGTGAAATAAATGGTGTACGTGGTTGGTTATGTAAAATAGGCAGTGTTGTCGTTTGTGTTGTAACACCATAGACAACACAGTGCAGCGGAAATTTAAAGTGTAATTAAAACACAAGTAATTAATTTTGCACGAGTATAAAACTCGTGCGGGTGCCTTAGGGCTAAATATTACTAGTAAACGTAAGATCAGTCTTACAAAGTAATCATAGTAATTTTACAAAAAGTCATTAAATCCTAAATTTCTCAACAAGTTGAGAAATCAAACTTGCATCCTAAAATACAACAGAGTATAAAAGAAATTGGATGCAACTCCTGTAGCCTAAATTGAAGAGACAAAAAAGATCTTCAACAACATAGTTTCCACAGTGTTGTCTCTGATATCTTCAACACAAACGACAACATGGGGATATGCAACAACGATGGTTGCAAACCTTTCTTCAGAGTTCTTCAAATTCTTCAACAGAATTCTTCAGAGTATGTGCAGTGTATTATCATCTGAAGTCTCTGCTCATCTTGTGCGTGAAATCCCCTTTCATAGATTAACATTCAAATCTTGAAGATTTCCTTAGATAGAGTCCTACATCAATAACGAAACATGTTTTAGTAGGAAATAAACTCTATCAAATCTTGCAAATCAAATCTTGATAATATCGAATTATATTATATCAACTAATCATCTTATCAAGACATGATTTAAACTTTGGCAAATATATCTTTAACATAATCGATATATACTCAGGATATTTACCATATATTTTATCTTGTCTAGAAAGCAAAATCTAATAATATCAATTAATACAAGGGTCCAAAATATCAAGGAATAAAACTCCTTTCAATTACAATCATTCAAGGCAAACTAGCTTCAAACCTTCTTCCATCTTTCTTGGTTCAAAGGCTAACTTCTCGAGCTCGCCGACTCGAACTCGATCTCTTGCAATTCAAATCTGAAATTCATTGATATCTAATTCAATATGAGCTTTCAATATCATTTCATTCTTATGTAGGATCAAACAATCTAACAACTTGATCCCGTGACCGAAATTCAAAACAACGGCGTAACAGATCAAAATCGAAAATTCTAAACACATGAACATCATCAATACTATGATCTCAACATGATAGCATCACCAAATTATCAGCACAATCTCGAAATCATCAGCCATAAAAATTCAGAATTTTGAAAATTCTTTCAAAAATCGAAATCATGTTCAAACGACAATCTTTTTCACGATCTGTCTTAGATATGCTATCGTCGTATATGCTAGAACATGGTTATACAATCAAATCTTAATTCTAACAATATCATAAAATTCAAACATGGTAGAACTTCTTAAAACTTACGTCAAAACATAGCACTCGGAGCCGTGATCGCAAATATATGCTCAATCGAAAATTCTACCGGGCGGATCGATTTTTATCGGAGCTTGAAATATCAAAAATGTCTTGAAAGCCTTTCTCTCATCTCTCTCGGTTTCTTGGCTGGGAATCTGATCCCTTTTCATCCTTATTACACGTTTTTATTGCCAAGTTTCAAGGAAATTGCATTTTGGCCCCTGAACTTTGGCCTAATTGCAAACTAGTCCTCGCACAAGCGATTTAATTCAATTTCAATACTAAATAATTTAAGAATGTTAGAATTTAATTCTAAACTCTAAATATTCTCAAATTAAATATTCTTAGATTAAAATTAAATACTTTCGGACCTTATCGCATTTTAGTCCTTGAATTTCTCAATATTTGCAAATTGGCCCTTGCTCGGATTTCATCCTCAAATTAAATCCTTGATATTTATAATCTTGGAATTTACATCTTAAATTTCATAAATATCAATTCAAATATTTTTAAGCTTTTAATTTAAGTATTCCGGATATTAAAATCTTAAAATCCAAAAATCTTCAAATTACATATTTTTGACCCGAAATTGAAATCTCTAATTTCCATAAATTCTTAAATTCATCTTTTCACTCTTATTCGGAATTTAACTCTTAAATCCCGTCATTAAGAACTTAATATTTTCGGGCCTTACAATTAACATGAATAAAATCGACCCAAAAATAATTATCGATAAATTTTATACAACCCAATCGAAGATAATGCTAAATTCATCAAAAGAAAACCCTAATACAGTACAATCCACCCTACTGCTACTCAATGACCGCTACCTCTCGGTTCGTTCAACCTAAGTCATGTCTCGTAGAATGGGGTGTCCAGAACCAAAACCGAGGACGTGAGCTCACAACGCTCATTACAAAAGTATGAATATACACATGCTATGAATGCTAAATGCAAATGAACGGGTTCCAAAAACCTATCACTGTAGAAACTCTTCTCAACAAATGGCACCATGGTATGTAGTATACTGGGCCATCGCGTCAGAAGGTACTCCCATACCATAAGAAATAAGCGGAATATCCGGACTCAAATCCATGGCATTCATCCACAAAACCTCGGGGATGAGCAACCCTCTATAGGTAATATCAAGGTATAGGCTCAACGTGATAATACATGCATCATAATAATTGTGACATAATAAATGCACATAAGTCATGCCATATAAATCATGCAGACATAGAACATGCATACTTAACCAGGGCATCTCAGATATAGGCCCGTACCTCATAAAAATCAACCTAGCGATACTAGCTCCCTAGTCCAAGCCTATAAGCAGACAATCCTCGTATCACTAAAAGTCTACTAAAATCCTTAACCAAACTAATAGCTACTTGCCAAAGCTAATCAATGTCGAGCGATATACCTACGTTTGTAGTAAGCCCATTGATAACGATGACCTCAAAACCTAGGCACAACTCTGCTACGATCACGGTAGCGCCTCGCTATCGATTGGCATTCGAAACGATGATGTGGTTATATTTTTCTATGTTTACTTGAGTTAATTTGTTATGATTAGGTGAATTTTCCGTGATTAAATTAATTTTATAGTTCCTAATCATGGTTTTTGATTTGATATAGGAAAAAGAGAAGAAATTGAGCATAAAAAGAGAGAATGACTTGAGCCTACAAATTTGGCTGCTGAAGCATGCAAAGAGAGAATTTTCGATGTTGGAAAGAAAGTTTCACGCTCGAGCCTGTAAAATTACCTGCTCGAGCATGCATGATGAATGTTCAAGTGCACAAATCAGAAAATATCACGCTCGAGCGTAACTTTTACCCGCTCAAGCGTGCACGGTGAAGAAAATGAAGGGCTGGATAGAAAGATTCGTGCTCGAGCCATAACTTATACCCACTCAAGCACGTCTGAAGAGACTTTAATCCAAAATCAAAAAACTTTTCTCTCGAGCGGTAACTTTTATCCACTTGAGCGCTCTAGATAAGGAAATTTATCTTGTTGGTGGACTTTGAAAGGAAGGACATGATGGAAGTATTCTAGGGCATATAAAAAGGAGAAATTTACGCATATTAAGGGGACTTTTCACGCAGAGATTTTGGAGGAACACGTTGGTCAGCTAGGTTTTTTTTCTCCTTTGTTCTTGGATATTTTTCGTATATAGTTTTTTCTAGTAAAAAACTTCTAGTAAAAAAATTTCATGGCCCTTCGTGGGTAAGTTTTAATTCTTTGTTGAGGAAGACAATACCTTGACGTTTATTTTTCTTGTGAGATTTTGATGCGCTCCATTGTTTGATTTTGGTTTGAATATCAAGAGTTGTTCTAATTTATTTATTATGCTTGTGTGTTTGATTATTAGTTTGTTCACCTAGTAATTTCTCATACGATCACCTGAATCTAAATTAGATATCAAATCTGTAATTGTTTGATCTCTCTAATTTGTAAAACAACTATGAATGATAATTTTTGCTTTTGAATTTATTAATTCATAGGAACATCACTTCACTAAATTAAATACAACTTCTTGTGTTTGTGTTGTTTAGATTCATCAATCTCACTAATTTTAATGCTACCTTGGATTTAAATCTTGATTGCTTGTATTTTGATGATTATTTGGTAAGAGTTAATTTAGAACGCTTGTTTTTTTTAACTAAAAAGTAAGGTTAGATAGAAATTGATATTTCAATGATGAATATTCAAATATTAATCAATTAGTGTCAAAGAATCGATGATCGAGTTAATAACTTTCAAAGATATAGTCGACCGATATCAAAATTTGTTTAATTGTTTGTTAGTAAATTTAAATTTTAATCTTGCATGCTATTTACTGTGAATGTTAGAGTTGATATTTCTTTATTTTCGTTTTTTTAGAAGTTAAATTGAACAAAAAAAAACCCCCTTTTGTTTACTTTTGGTATTTTTAATTTGTAGCACAATAAATTTCAATCCTCCTCATGGGAACAATATCTACTCTCGCTACTACATATTAATTTATTTGATTTGAGAGGGTTAATTTGGGCGTGACACGACTAAGCGCTGCCAAATTTTTTTGTTGTTGCCGGGTAAACGTTGTTTGATTTATTTGTGTTTGTGTTTTTTTTTATTCTTATTCTTATTTAAATTTTTTTTTTCTTCCCAGTGTTTTTCTTGTTTGCTCATGTACGCAGGTGAATCTTCAGAAGAACAAGAATTTCATTACGATCCTAAGATAGAAAAAAAATTTCATCGACGGAAGAATGAGTCTCGAAGAAATTCCGAAGAAGAAGAGGTTGCATTTGAAGAACCTAGAGACGAGATGACTGCAAATATGATCTTGAAACAGCTTGGCACCCCTGAGTTGAATCTACAACATTTAAGCATTACTTTTCCTACTTTAGATGCTACTGCCACTTTTGAACTGAAATATGGACTAATACATCTTTTACCTTCCTTTCATGGCCTTGTAGGTTAGGATCCCCATAAACATTTGATGGAGATTCATGTGGTTTACACAAGTATGAAACAACTGGAGTGACAGGGAAACAAATTCAGCTAAGATCCTTTTATTTTTCTCTAAAGGATGCTGCAAAGGATTGACTATATTATCTACCTCCTGCATCCATCACAACTTGGAATGAGATGAAGAAAATTTTCTTGGAGAAGTATTTTCCAGCTGAGAGAGCAGCGAAAATCTAGAAGGAGATATATGGCATTAATCAATATACGAGGGAGTCACTTCACAAATATTGGGAGCATTTCAAGAAACTTTCTGCTAGCTGTTCGCAAAATCAGATAAGTGAAAATCTCTTAATTCAATATTGTTATCAAGGTATTTTACCCCATGATAGGAGCATGGTGGATGCTGTCAGTGGAGGAGTTTTTGTAGACAAAACACCACAAGATTCAAGAAATTTAATTGCGAATATGGAAGCTAATTCTAAGCAATTTGGTACTAGTAGGCTTGACCCCTCACCCAAGAACAACAATGAGGTAAATGTTTCTGCCCTTGAACAACAACTTATTAGTATGACATCTCTTGTGCATCAAACTGCTGTAGGGAATGGAGAAAATGTGAAGGTATGTGGAATTTGCGCTACATTGGGGCATTCAACAGATATGTGTCCCACACTTCAAGAGGAATCTCTTGAGAAATTCAATGCAACAGGAGGATTTCTGGGGCAACCACAAAGAAAGTATGACGCTTACTCAAACACGTATAATCCAGGTTGGAGAGATTATCCAAACCTCAGAAATGACAATCCTTCGATGAACCAGCATGCACCTCACGTACCGCCGAATAACCAACCATATACACCGCCATATCCTCCAAACCGCAACCCCCTCAAGTTTCTAACCCAGGTGAGTTTTTGGATAATATTGTTAAGGATCTTGCCACTAATACCTTACACTTTCAATAGGAAACGAGGTCAAGCATTCAAAACTTGAACACTAAAATGGGACAGTTGGCGACAATAATAAATAAGTTGGAGGCACAAAAATCTAGCAGTTTACCCTCCCAGATAGTGCCAAATCCAAAAAAAAAATGCAAGTGCAATCACTCTATGGAATGGAAGGGAGTTGAAGATTCAAGAGAATGTGGTACAAACACAATCAAAGAATGAAAACGAGAAGGAATCTAAGGTGGAGGAAAATGAGCCTATTCAAGAAGACACACCAAAAGGTAAGTTTCCTCCCCTTTCCGATTACAAGCCCGTACCACCATTTCCCCTTGCATTAAAGGATTATAGGAAAGATGATGCATTAAGGAGCTTTATGTACTTTTCATAGATATGAGATAAATATTCCTTTGTTAGATGCTATTAAGCAAGTACCTCGCTATGCTAAAATTTTGAAAGAGTTGTGTACTGCGAAAAGAAAACATAAATTGAAAAAATTCCAGAAAGTGGAGTTAGGAGAAAATGTTTCTGCTGTGATCTAGAGGAATATTCCCACAAAATGCAAGGATCCAGGTATGTTTTCTATCCTTGTACGATAGGTAACGTTCAACCTGAGAAGACCATGTTTGATTTAGGAGCATCAATCAATCTCTTGCCATATTCTATTTATGCTACCTTGAAACTCGGTCCTTTGAATAAAACTGAAGTTGTTATCCAGTTGGCTGATAGAAGCTATTTTTGAACAAGGTGTGTTCTTGAAGGCTTGAATCCATTTGAGCAAGGTGTGCTCTTGGAAGCTTGTAGATTGTGTCCACCATTTCAAGAGCTAAGTTGTTTACAAATTGGTTGGAGCCATAATCAATCTTTTGAAGATTGATAGGTAAAAACAACTTCCTAAACACCCTATGGATGTTAGATATTTTGAATGCTACACAAGTTTTTGGTTTCTTTTGATAAAAATTTTTAAACTTCCGCTGCAATTTCCGGGCCCGAGGTAATTGATCCCCAACACCAGCTATCTCGGTCAAGACTTACGTACCTCTAACACTGGAGGCCAAATCCTAGTACACATGTCTAGATCTCACGTCTTCAAGTCCACACTACTGCGTCTACAATGCAAATACCCATGCATCCCTATTTATGATCTAAAATCCTTAACTAATCTATTGCATACTCCCAAATATTTTTAGGAAGCCAAAGCTATACCTGCGTCCGTCGTCATCCCGCTAATGTCGAATGACCCAGTACTTGGTCATGGCTTTTCTACAACCGTTTGAATGCCTCGCCAACTCCAGGATATGTCTAGAAGCTAGGAGAAAGCCTAAATGTACTAAGAAGCAAGAGGAGAGGAATGGAAGAGGTGCACTCCAATGGCTCTCGGACCTACCTTATATAAAGCGAGATCGGAGCCTCCGATCCACCCCTTCGGAGCGTTCGATCTCTGCATGGCAGCCACGTGTCCTGCCAGCTGACCGGAACTTCCGATCGGGACTTCGGATCTTTAGATCTCCCGTCAGTGGCTTCATCCCTCACGTCATCTAGCTGACGTCACTGATGACATCACATGCACAGCTGGCTGCTAGAGTTCAGAGCCTCCGAACTCCGATCGAACCGTCCGATCTTTGTCAAAGCTTTTGATCCTCCGATCGTAGCTTCCGAACTCCCCAACACTTCGAACCCTCCGATCTCTTACTTCGGATCACCCGAAACTTGGAGAATTCCTTAGTAACGTTTAATCAGATTTAAATTAATTAATTGTGATTAATTCCTTAATCACTTTATTTTAGGTACGGGTTACTACATTTGTCCCCCACTTAAGAAATTTCATCCTCAAAATTTAAGTCTTGAGGAAAAACACTGTAAATCAATTTGAATGTTCTTTATTACAACTGAACATTACATAGGACAACATCTTTCAAAAGAAAAGTACACATATCAGAACAACTCTGGATGTTCAACGCGCATCCGGCTCTCCAGTTCCCAAGTTGCTTCCTCTGTCCCTCTACGTTGCCTGTGAGACCTCGGTTCTAAACAACTAATCTCGGATAAAACAAAAATTAAGCATACAAGATCCAAGACTAAAAGTAATAGAGAAAAATATTTTTTTTAAAAGATGCCGCGCTCGATCGCATGAACTCGTGCGATCGAGCGCGCCATCCAGCAAAACACACTGTCGGGAAAAATTCGAGTTACCGCGCTCGATCACATGAACTCGTGCGATCGAGCGCGCCCTCCTGCGCTTTCTTATGTCCAAGAATAAAAGGGTCTGCGCTCGATCGTGCCAACTCGTGCGATCGAGCGCACCCTGAGCCCAGAAAAACATCAGAGAACAAAACAGGTTTTTCGAAATTTCAACAAAAATTCAAATTAGAACCTACAACATGCATAAATCCAAAACAAGGTAGTTCTAAAGTTATACAATCTCAAACTCGTAGAACATGCTTCAATCTAACTTATTCAAAACAATTCAACAACTCAAGTTCAAATACAATCTAAGTTCGATTACAAATTCGACTTCCAAAACACCAAGTCTCACTTCTAATCGACTCAACCCTCAGCCATGCTGCCTTTGAATCGGTCCTGCCCCACCTGTTGCCAAGAACACATACAAAGACAAGACAATAGCCGGATAATCCGGTGAGAATAATATTCCCAGTAAAAGAGACTAACATGCAATATCAGATAAGCGTCTCAAAACTAAAAACATCCATTTTTAGATATTCAAATATCAACCATGCAATTCCAAGAGAAATCAGAATGAAATGCATGTCTTTAAAACTCTGGGATTATCAAGTCCGAATAATCAAGAAATTGTTGCTCTGCTTTTGGGATCCCGAGGATGAGATCACGTAAACAACTCATCTAATCTCCCGATCGAGGTGGTGCTACGTATCTCCATCCTCTAGACTTTGGTGCGACTATAAGGAGTATGCTGACACTAGGCGAACCTCTACGCCTAGGCCACTCGCTTAAAAGCCCCCAAAACGTCTACTCAAAAAAGCCATTCTGCCCGCTGAAATCAAGGATTTTGGCTCAAGATGAATGTAATGCAAATCATAACTCATTCAATAAATTCAAGTAATTCAATTAACATGCAAGTATGTGATTTCTTCGGAACACTCGAATCACGTCGGATTCGAGTCACTCATTACATTCCAGTCTAAGTCGTCTTATACCTTTTTCAAACGTCGATGCTCCAACCTGGAAACAACAATAATATACTCATCCAAGATTCAATCAAACTTCCTAGTCGATAATAAGAGAATCGATACTATACCGGCTACAATCTCTAAAACGATACAACTCATGCAACCTCGCAACTCAACGGCCTTCAAACGAATCTGCAAAAGAAGTAATAAAGGCTCGAGATCAATATCGACAATCCAATTTGACTGAAAATGGCTCAATACAAATCAAACCAAACTATAGCCCTCAACTCAAACCGACGGCATAGACTATATTTTGATCAAACCGGAAACACAAACAACAGTATATCAATCCAATAAACTCAAATCAACCAACATTCAACCATAACAATCTGATTCCAACAAATCACAAAACTCAAACTTTCGAATAATCTTCCAAAAATCATAACAAATCCGAACGACGCTCTATTTTGAAACCGACAGAGAATAAACGATCAAAATTCTGCCAAGAACAACATACTCGAAACATAATCAATTCTAACAACATCCAAAAAATAGAATGTATATTATCGGAAAAATACTTACGATAGAACGAAGCTCTCGCAACCGTGATCGCTAATCCGCCTTCAGAAATAATTTCTAACGGACTGATCGAGCTCGGACTGAAATCCCAAAGCTTGGAAGCTCACGTTGGTTCCTCAATGGAGGAGGAGACGGCTTGGAGGAGATGAGGAGGGAATGGACCAAATCAAACAAGTGAAGATATTATATAAAATCCATTATTTGCGTTTTAGTCCCTGAAAATTCCAAAATTTGCAAAATGGACCCTGATCCAAATCAAGTTGGCTCTTGAACTATGTAATCTCCGATTATCTCAAATAAAGTCAATTAAGATAAATTTGGTGCGTTACATTGCCACTGCACCATCACTAATGGTATACGCTTGTTGCGAAGCACCATTTCCTTCCTGTCAAGGATCCTGAGAGGTCTCTCTACATATGAAAAATCCTGCTCCAATTTCACCTCAGTCGGATGTAGAATGTGCAACTCGTTAGCCACGTACTGTCTCAGCAAAGACACGTGGAACACATCATGAATGCCAAAAATATAAAGCAGCAAGGCTAGAGGATATGCCACGTCTCGAACCTTCTCAAGAATCTCAAACGGACCTATGTATCTCGGCAACAACTTGTCCTTGAAGCTGAATCTCATCACCTTACGAAAAGGTGAAACACGCAAAAACACATGCTCTTCTACCTCAAAATGCAAAGGTCTGAAATGTATATTAGCATAGATCGCCTGTCGATCCTGAGCAGCCTTAATCCTCCGTCAGATCAACTCTAATGCATCAGTCATCTGTTGAATCAACTGCGGACCTTCAACCTGAAGTTCTACAACCTCATCCCAAAACAAAGGTGTACGACAGCGGCGTCCATATAAAGCCTAAAACGGTGCCATGCCAATAATGAGATGGTAGTTGTTATTATAAGCAAACTCCACCAACGCCAAATGGTCATTCCATGCTGGTTCAAAATCCATCATTGCAGCTCGAAGCATATCCTCAAGGGTACGAATAGTTCTCTTAGACTTTCTGTCACTCTCCGGGTGATAAGTTGTACTCAGACTCAAAGTGGTACCAAGTGCACGCTGGAAGCTACCCCAAAATCTAGAGGTGACCTCGGATCTCTGTGGCTCACAATGCTCAGAGGAATCCCATGTAGACGAACAACTTCCTTCACATACAGATGTGCCATCCGATTGAAAGTAAAGACATGCTCCCACTTCCACTCAGAAATCTCTAAGCTATGGAGCAATCCACCAGGTCGTCAAAATTATGCCTTGACTTTCTGACACACAAGACATCGAGACACGAATTGATACATGCTGCGCTTCATTTCTTTCCACCAAAATCTCGTACGTAGATCCTTGTACATTTTCATGCTTCCTAGATGAACAGAGAATCTACTGCGATGAGCTTGCAACAAGATCTCCTCTATCAGTGTGGCGTCATCAGGAACTACCACATGGCCAGAAAGACATAACATATCATCTGCCTGGAAATGTAAACCCGAAGTATTCTCATCTTGAGCTAATCGGGCTAACTTCTGAGTCTTCGGATCGGCAACCTGTGCCTCTCTAATCTGAGTATACAAGGTTGACTTGGAAAGCACCAAAGAAACACGAACTCCCTGATGTTCCTTCTTGTGTCGAAAAGTGAATCCCAAGGAACAACATTCCTCGACCACTCGCGAAACTGAGCTGGTACGAAGGGAACTCACATAAACCTTGCGACTAAGCGCATCAAAAACTGGATTCGAAGAGCCTGGATGGTACTTGATTTCACAATAATAGTCTCTCAACAAATCCATCCATCGTCGCTGCCTCATGTTCAACTCAGCCTGAGTGAACAGATAATTCAAGCTCTTATGATCGGTGAAGATATCGAACCTCTCGCCATACAAGTAGTGACGCCATATCTTAAGAGCAAAGACAATGGCTGCTAGCTCCAAATCATGTACGGGATAATTTTCCTCATGAGTCTTTAGTTGCCTGGAGGCATAGGCAATTACATGTCCCCCCGTCAACACGCAGCCTAATCCTTAGAAATAAGCATCGGTGTATACTACAAAACCACCTGATCCAGATGGTAAAGCTAACACTGGACCTGTCGTCAAACGGCGACACAACTCGTGAAAACTTTCCTCACACTCTGATGACCAAACGAAAGGAATATCTTTCTTCGTCAACTGTGTCAAAGGCTTAGCTATCTGAGATAAATTCTCCATGAATCGACGATAGTATCTGGCTAATCCCAGGAAACTATGAATCTCAGAAGCTGTCGTCGGATGCGACCAATTCAGAATAGCCTCCGTCTTAATAGGATAAACTGATACACCATCTCATGAAATTATATGACCAAGGAAGACAACTCGGTCAATACAAAAATCACAGTTGCTCAGCTTATCATATAATTGTCTCTCCTGCAACACCTGCAATATAGTATGGAGATGAAAATCATGCTCGTCCACACTGAAAAAATACACCAAGATATCATCGATGAACATAACCATGAACTTATCCAAGAAATCCCGGAAAACCCTATTCATCAAATCCATAAATATAGCCGGGACATTCTTCAATTCAAACGGCATCACTTAGAACTCATAGTGCCCATACCGCATGCAGAATGTTGTCTTAGAGATATCCTCATCTCTAACCCTCAACTGGTGATATCCTGATCGCAGATCAATTTTTGAATAAACAAAAGTACCATACAACTGATCAAATAGATAATCTATCCGTGGAAGAGGATACTTATGCTTTTACTATCACCTGATTCAGCTATCGATAGTCTATACGTAGATGCTTCGAGCCATCCTTCTTCTTAACAAATAATACTGGGGATCCCCATGGTGAAACACAAGGTGAATGTAGCCCTTATCAAGAAGATCTTGTAACTGATTCTGCAATTCCCTCATCTCAGAAGGAGATAATCGGTATAGAGCTTTGGAAATCAACGTTGTCCCTGGCAACAACTCTATGCCAAACTCGATCTCCCGCACAGATGGTAATCCTGGAATATCGTCCGAAAACACATCTGGAAACTCACGGACCATCGTATCTCTTGAATGTCTGGTCCCTCCAAATATGCATCAACGACATAGATAAGGTAGCCTTCTCCGCCAGACTCTAAAGCACGTCGAGCTTTCAGAGGAAAAATCACTGGCATCGAGGGTCGCGCTCCCTCACCATAAAATTACCACGCCTCTCCATCCTTGGTACGGAGCTGGACGAACCTCTGGTAGCAATCTACTACAACCCTGTAGGTAGTCAGAAGGTTTATCCCAATGATACAATCAAAGTCATCCATGGCCAAGATCATCAGGTTAGCACTCAACTAATGTCCCTCGATATCCAAAATGCAACCCATTACTAGACGCTTAGCTAAAAACTCCTAACCCATCGGAGTCGAAACCACTAGAAACACATCTAAAGGAACATAGGGTAATCTATACCTCTTAGCAAACCATGTTAAAATGAACGAGTGAGATGCACCAGTATCAATCAAAACACATGCAGGAAAACAACATAAACTGAAAGTACCTGCAATCATACGATCACTGTCGGCCTCTGCCTGTTCCTGTTTCAATGCAAAGACTTTCCCCCGGGCTCGCGGTCGCAAAGAAGAATGACCTATGGAAGAATTCTGATAAAGTTGTTGCTGCTGCTGCTGAAACTGTGGCTGCTGTTGGATAGTAGTTTAAGAACCACCAACACTCCCAGAACCACTCGCTTGTCCCATAAATTTAGGACAGTCCTCCTTCATATTCCCCACCTCAGCGCAAAGAAAACAGGTGTCGGTCGAGCGAGGACACTGACCTAGGGGATGCTTCCGCCTACACTGCTGGAAACGGCTTATCTTCTGGCTACAAAAATGATGAACACCGCCAGATCCTAAAGAAGGAAAAGAAGTACCGCCCTGCTTCTTAAAAGACTGAGCACAAGTACCCAACGAACTAGTCGGCCTAGAAGAAAGCAAAGTCTTGTTCCTCCGGATACTGTCCTCTGCCTAGCAAAAATGGCCCACCAAACCCTCGTAGGTCATGTCTCTCCCAACAGCCACCAGCTATGAATCTCAGGGTTCAGACCCTGAAGGAAATGATCATATTTGGCCTCATAACTGGAAACAATATGCGGACAATGGGTAGAAGCTAGAAAAAATTCTGTTGGTACTCCTCGATAGACATTGTCCACTGTCGCAAACTCAGTAACTCACTAGCTTTCACCCGACGAAGGGCTGGAGGAAAATAAAACCTCTCAAAAGAAATATGGAACTCGGCCCAAGTAGTTACTCCTCTCGCTTCTACAAATGGTGCAGAAGTAGATCTCCACCACTTCCTTGCTCGACCCTCTAGAAGAAAACCCAATGTCTCCATCTTGTTTTCCTTAGTGCAACAAAATTCTCTGAATCAGTTCTCCATCAGCTCTAACCAATCCTCAGCAACCTCTGGAGTCTCGTTACCCGCCAAAGGCTTAGGACTCATCTGTAGAAATCTATGCATACTAAATCTCCTCCGCTCCTCGCGGTGTCTGCGATCATCTCCATCGTCCCAGCGTCTACTTCCGCTGTCATGGCTCTCATCGTAGTCTTCCATCACTGTCAAAGGATAATCGATAATAATTTCAATCTGCTTTACTATTTCCCAAATGCAATGCGCTCTGATACAAATAAATGTAGTGAACCGACCCGGATCCACTATCTAATCAAAGTCTTAATAGCGCATGAAAATATAATTAATTGAAGCGTAAAAGCGGAGAATTTAAAATACAACAAATCCAATCAGCAGAATACAACCAATGAACCAACATTTGTGCATAATCTCTGTTATACAACCAAATCAAAATTTTACGGTATCAAAGCCCTACCACTATACTCACTCTGCATCTGACACCGGCCTCACTCCTGATGACAACCTCCTGGACCGTCAAGCCTCAGCCCTACCTTGCCACAAGGTATTCCAAAACACCAAACATATGGGCGTGAGCGACTATACTCAATACGGAAGCAATGATATATAAACAAATATGAGCATATAAATATCTTTAAAATCCTGGTAAAACAGTCTCCCCAGGGGCGCCATGAATACACAGTACCGTGCTAGAGAGCGACTCCACAGGGTACTCGTATATTCCCCTATAATTATGGCGTCTACTCTGTCGTTGCGACGTCTCCTAGTGATAGCAAAACCGGGGGCTGAGCCTCCCCAAAACCAGACATGAATCCATAAGGAGAAACTCATCGCATATGTAAACTGTCATGAATCACATCGTACGAATGCAGTCCAGTGTAAAAACATGCATGTGCTAAAGCAGTAAAACATGGAATACATAGCACATAAAAATGCAACATATAAGCATATATATCATACCGACTATCTCGGTCAGTACTTACGTACCTCTAACGCTGCAGGTCAAATCCTAGTACACAGGTATAGATCCCACGTCTACAAGTTCACGCTACTGCGTCTACAATGCAAATACCCATGCATCACTATTTAAGCTCTAAAAGCCTTAACTAAGCTATTTCATAATCCCAAATATTTTTAGGAAGCCAAAGTTATACATGCGTCTGTCGTCAGCCTGCTGATGTCGAATGACACACTACTTGGTCACGGCTCTGCTAAAACCATTGGAACGCCTCGCCAACTCTAGGATACAACTAAAAGCTAGGAGAAAGCCTAAATTTACTTAGAAGAAAGAGGATAGGAATGGAAGAGGTGCACTCCAAATGTCTCTCAAACCTGCTTTATATAGAGCGAGATCGGAGCCTCCGATCCACCCCTTCGGAGCCTCCGATCTCTGCATGGCGGCCACGTGTCCTGCCAGCAGATTGGAGCCTCCGATCGGGACTTCGGATCGTCCGATCTCCCATCAGTAGTGTCATCCCTCACGTCATCTAGCTGACGTCACTGCTGACATCACATGCACAGCTGGCTGCCGGAGTTCGGAACCTCCAAACTCCGATTGGACCGTCTGATCTCCATAGGAGATTCAGATCCTCCGATCGCAACTTCCGAACTCCCCAACACTTCGGACCCTCCGATCCCCTACTTTGGATCGCCTGAACCTTGGAGAATTCCTTAGTCACGTTTAACCCGATTTAAATTAATTATTTGTTATTATCTCCTTAATCACATTATTTTGGGTACGGGTTACTACACATCATCTCTCCAACGTCCATCGACACTCCCATGACTCTCGTATCCATATCCTGCTATCTATAAAAATAACAGAAGTTTAACCTCAAGACTGTTTACCTAGATCCCAAATCTCAATTCATGCTCTGATACAAAAAATGTGGTGACCCATCCCAGAATCACTAATTACTTAAAGCTTAAGCATGCAAAATAACTTAAACACAATACTCAAATAAATCAGCAGAAACTTATGAAAGGAATTAATTATTCCTTGATATCTTTTCATGTTTTGAAAGATTATAATATTGTGTTTTGCCTTTCTAGGATTGATAGTTAATATTGTGTTTCTTATCTATATGCTTGATATATTTTAAACTAGGAATAGTTTTGATTTGAATTGAGATAATATAATATTCCTAGATTTAAAATATGGTTGATTGGATTATAGAATGATATTTCCTATATTTGAAAGAGTTTAAATATTTATATATTTACTTGATTATTTTGTAGGAGATATTATTCACTTATCATAATATATCTGTATCTCCTAACTTATCTTTATTTTCTTATCTTTGTAGATTGGTTCGAGTTTGAAAGGAAAGAAGATCAAGGTTTATTGGAGATAAGATTGTTCAAGCTTAATTGGGTGTCCTTCACGTTGAATACATAGGAGAGCAGATCGTGCAGAACGTGGTGTGCTGAAATATAGAGTTTGAGTGAGATAAAGAGAGAGCACCACAGAGCTTCATATAGACAATTTAGAGATACATTCATGAGAAATCAAGAGCTTTGAATTGAAGAAGAAGATCGAAGATAGCACAACAGTGGTTGTTGCGATTCTGTATTACCGTGAAGTTTTTCTAGAACACTTGAAGTTTACACTTGCAAAAGTGTTGGTCGAAAGACCTTTTGTTCTCATATTTCGGCAATCAGAACCAACTCCTTATTCGGTTTTATTGTTCTACTTTCAGTAGACTTTTAAAGGAGTTGTTTTTATTTATTCTTTATTTTCTCACATGCTTTGAGAAAATTACTTTTTACAATAATTCAGTAGTTTTAGGGTTTGTAAAACTCTATGATTATTTTCTAGTGAAAGTTTTGCCCTGAGGCGCTGCAAGAGTATTTTATACTCTTGCTTAAATATTTGAGTCTGATTTGTTTGGTTGTTTATCTATTTTATTCATTGCTTTCAAAAATTCTGATGCATGTTAATCAAGGTGTTATTGAAGATGTTGTCAACACCTAGTGACAACATCTAAATCTGTTTTATGTGCAACCTTTTATTACTTTGGTACTTGTGCATATTTACTCTTGATTGTTTTTATTGTTGGTTTACTGTTAGTTTTCTGTTACTATTCACGTTTTAATATTTCCGCTGCATGTTGAGTAGGATGTTGTCAACACCTAGTGACAACATCTGATTCTGATAATTTTTATGAACCATGATATCCCTTACAAGTGGTATCAGAGCCTACTCTTGATACACTAAGAGCTGATTCTGGATTATTTTTTCAGGAATATTATGGAGTCAAAAACAGCAAACTCATTCTTCAAACCTCAAGAATTCTTTGAATCGGATTTAGTTGATGACTCGTTGTCACTCATCACAAAGAAGTTTGGTGATTATCTGAAGAAGATGAGAGAGACAATCCACTTTTTCCGGCTGCTAACAAAACTCTGAAAATAGGCGGGTCTGATCAATCATCAAGGAAGTTTCCTGATCCTCAAAAGCCTCTACTTATGCTGGAAGGAAAGAAAAAGCCTACTGCAAAGAAGATTGACACGGTGCAATGTCATGAATGTCAAGGCTATGGTCATTTTGCCAATGAATGTGCAAACAGGTTTCGGAAAGGGATGAACACATCTTTGAGTGGTGAATATTCTGAAGAAGGTAAAGAACAGAATGAAGAAAAAAGCCACACATCCCTGACAGCATTGATGGAAAGAAAGAAGCTGATGCAAGTCAATCCTTTAGGTGTTGCCGCAGGTGTTGCCACACCTGGCCGCAACATCTCCCAAAGGTCAGTATGTTTAAATTCTTTTACTGCTGATAATGTGAATAATTCTGATGCAGGTGATGAAAGAATATCTCTGGAAGATGTGCGAATGCAATATGAAGAGTTATATGTTGACTGGGTTGAACGAAATAAGAAGAACACTTTTCTTTCAAGAGAAAATTCTGATTTGAAGGCTGATATATCAAGACTTGAAGTTATGCTGAGTAAGAAGAATCTGTAATTAAGTCAGGTTAAGGATGAACTCATGAAAGCTAAGGCTACATTGGCTAAATTCAATTCAAGCACAACCAAGCTTGATTCTTTGCTCATGATGGGAAGAGATGGTAAGGCTGGACTAGGTTTTGAGAACAGTAAATTTGAGATTGGTGAATGCTCAAAAGAGCCGGTGTTTGTCAATGAAAGTAGCTGTTCAGAAAGATCAACCAAAAAGTTCACATCAATCGATCCTCCAAAACCAAAGCCACAACCTACTGCTCATGTAAAGCCCAGAAGGAAAGGTAAGTATGTTTTTCATTACTGTCATAGACCTGGTCATATCAAACCATACTGTTTTAAGCTGCAGGAAGACTACAAATATAGATCTTCACCGAAGGTTTTGCCAAAACCTTTCCACAACATCTTCAGAAACAGATCTACTGTAAGACAGGTTTGGGTACCAAAAGCTGATATTCAATGTCATATGATTTATACTTCTTTGAGGACTAATGTTTCAGGTTCTTGGTACTTTGACAGCGGTGGCTCACATCATATGACAGGTTCTAGGAAGTTTCTCACAAATTATGTTGAACAAAAGAGTGGGAAAGTGACTTATGAAGGAGGTTCAAAGGGAATTATCGTAGGAAAAGGCACACTGGATGTTGCTGGTTTGCCTAAGCTTCGTAACGTGCTACATGTTGAAGGACTAACTGCAAATTTAATAAGCATTAGCCAGCTTTGTGATGACAACTTGCATGTGCAGTTTGATAAGAAATCATGCAAAGTGTTTGATAGTTCTAACATGTGTGTTATGACAGGTACGAGGTCATCTGATAATCGCTACCAATTTGGAGAAGAGATGACTTGTACACATACAAAGATGGATGAATTTAACCTTTGGCATCGGAAGTTGGGACATGAAAACTTCAAGAATTTGAAGAACTTGAGTAAGTTTGATGCTGTTAGAGGTATGCCTAATCTAAAATCTGGAATTCCATTTGTTTGTGAGGCATGTCAAAAAGAAGCAGACCAGGGTGTTACATCAGATGTTGCCAACATCTGAGACAACACTCTGTCTTCAGCTTGTACATATGGACTCGTTGGGTCTAATGGATATGAAAAGCTGTGGAGGTAATAAATATTCTGTTGTTTGTGTAGATGATTTTTCACTATATACTTGGGTAAGATTTATGAAAAAAAAATCAGATATATTTGATGTTTTTAAGAATTTGCTCACAAGGATTGTGAATCTTCACAACTTGAAGGTAACCAGAATTCTCACTGATTATGGTAAGGAGTTCGAAAACTTTTCTTTTGAGAATTTATGTGGTAAGAAAGGTATTTCTCATGAATTCTCTACTCTCAAAACCCCACAACAGAATTAATTTGTTGAAAAGAAGAATATAACTTTGCAAGATATGGCTAGAGTGATGTTAAGTTCTAAAAATATCTCAAAAAATTTTTGGGCAGAAGCCTTAATCACAACACGTGACATTTCAAATTGAGTATACTTGAGGAATGGTTCTACTATGACTTCTTATGAAACTCTCATGGGAAAGAGGCCGAACCTTAAGTACTTTCTTGTTTTTGGCTGTGTATGTTACGTTTTGAATGATATTGATCATTTTGCAAAGTTTGATGCTAAAAGTGACAAGTGTTTGTTCTTAGGTTATTCTTCGGATATTCAAGCTTACATGATGTTTAACTTAAGAACTCGAACAATTTTTGAGTCTATTAATGTTGTATTTGATGATTTTGCAGATCTAAAAAAGAAAACAGCTGAGGATGAAGTTGATGATATGCTGGATAAATCTGGAAATTCAGATGTTGACCAAGGAGTGTTGCCAACACCTCCGACAACACCTCCTGCTGAGATTCCAGAAATAAAAGTTGAAAAGTCTACTGATGAGAATATTGATAAGGACAGTGAGGTAAACGAAGCTGGAAAAAATGTTCCAAGCAGAATTCAGAAGAATCGTCCAACCTCACAAGTAATTGGAGATGTGCATGGAGATATGCGAACCCGAAGGAAAGAAAATGTGGATTATCGAAATATGGCTGGACTAATTTTCATGAGCTCCATGTTTTCACAGGTAAGATTTTCATGATTTGTGTCAAACAGTGAACCCAAAAAGGTTGGCACTGTATGGATTGTAGCAAGCACCACGTGCATGGTATGGAAGATTAATCAAATACTTGCTCAATCTTGGATTCAAAAGAGGTGAGGTGTGTAAGACATTGTTTGTGCAAAAGTCTCAAGGTAATATTCTTATTTGCCAAGTTTATATGGATAACGTAATCTTTTGTGCTTCTTGTAAAAAACTTGTTGATGAATTTGTGAAGTGCATGTCGTCTAATTTTGAGATGAGTATAGTTGGTGAATTGAATTATTTCTTGGGATTGCAAGTGAAACAAATGCATGGTGGAATCTTTGTGTGTCAAATACAGTATGCTATAAATCTTGTGATAAAGTATTTGAATGAAAATTGTAAACACATGCATACACCGATGAGGGCAAGTGAAAAACTGTCGAGGGAAGGTGTTGCCGAAGGTGTTGACAACACCCTCTACATAAGCATAATTGGAAGTATCTTGTTTTTTTTTTTGCTACTGGGCTAGATATCATTCTTAGGTGAATGTGTACTGTGATAATTCAAGTGTTATTGATATATGCAAAAATCCAGTACAACACTCTCGAACCAAACACATAGACATTTGACATCACTTTATTAGAGATTTGGTCGAGAAAGCCATGATCTGTATTGAGTTTCTTAGAACTGATAACCAATTAGCTGATATTTTCACCAAAGCATTGTATTTCGAGAGATTTTTCAATCTAAGGAAGTCTCTCAATATGTGTGCATTATATATAGAACTGAGATGTTGTCTGGAGTGTTGCCAACACCCTGCGACAACACCTTTTCATGCATGTGCATCTTTAGGTTCATTAGGCATGTTGCATTCATGCATTCATTCTGTTTTGTGATGTGTTAGATACTTTGTAACCATTGACCAGTTTTCACTCAGGATTCTTTGCAAATTGTTTTACAGTTTAATGAGATTTAATTAAAGAAGAGTTCTGAATAAATCACGAAGTAGTGGAGGGATGTTCGTGTATTCCATGATCCCGTCCCAAGTGAAAAGTGATTTCGCAAATTTAGAAACTCAAAATAACAAAATGGTTAAAAGAGATCATCTCAATCATCAAATTTGATTGAAAATTAGAAGAAAATGGAAAAAGCTACCTAAAGGGGTCCGTTGAAGATCGTTCCTTTAGTGTGCAGGCTACCATTTCTGTAATAATGAATTTAATGGCTATCTGGAAATAAATTTTTTTGAGAATCCTGAAGTGTTGCTGGAAGATGTTGCCAACATCGTGGACAACACCTCACTTGTCAACATATTATTTTGCATGTGATTGCATTTTATTGCATTGTTACACTCTGTTTTTAGACATAATTGTAAGAGTGGGTGCCCAGTGAGCCAACTGTGTGGCTATGGGCTTTGTTGACTCTTTGTATAAACAATCTTTTGTTTAATATTATTTACACTTTTATGGCAATGACTTTATATTACTTCATATTGTTATATTGTGATATACTATTGTTGTTTTGATAAAGACCTTGAATATACTATAGTGTATGTAAGATGTGGTAGAACATGGAGATGTCTATCATGAAATACATCTTATAGTCACTGTATATTCTAAAACCGTTCCTAGTCGATTGAGCCGTCCGATAATAAGGATAAGGATCGCTCGAGTTTGAGACTAGCATTTGCGATGCGGAGTACCACGTTTCATTGGTAGGGAACATGGAGATGTTCGAAGCATGCAAATGGATATTCATAGGATGAATAGTCGAACTACCCTATCCGGACTTTCCAAGTGGTTATCACTTATCGAGTGGATAAAGTCCGCGGTTTTGGTTGTACACCATTAGTCCTTACGACTTGAAACATCATGGAGACTCTATATGCTAGTGCTGTGCTTTGACTCGTTTACCGACTCTATGGGGGTCATCAGGTGTCGAGATTGGGTTCAGTTACGACACATATAGGAGTCAATGCATTGTTGTCAAGGATTCACCACATACTTGCGAGTGTGGATATCCTATGCGATCTGAGGAGATATTAGTGTGACAAATCTCTGGCCAGAGTACTTGATGTGATTTAAGAAATGGTTTCTTAGTAGCACATGCGATGTCACTAATTTGATCTTCAAGATGTATTGCATAGTTATCGAATCTTGAGCGACTCTCGATATACCAATGGTTGTTGATTCGATCGGGATATATGGATGAAGGGACCGTACTGTACGCTAACCAAAATCTACTGGTTCTTGTAGGCACTATCAGTGATACCTAGGGAATCATGGGGCGATGTTGCTAGGCGCTTTACCATGATTCGTTGGGCAAGTCGGAAAGTGTTGTTCCGAGTCACAAGGAGTTGTGAGCCCACGGCTAGCTGTATCCCTGAACCATTGAGGGTCACACAGTGTAATGGAGTTTTAATCCCCGTTGAGATAGTTAAATTTAAAGAGTTAAATTTAATGAACTAAGGAGTTGGACTTCTTAAATAAGAGTAAGGGAGTAGGATTTCCTAAAATGACATAGGGATGGACATTTTTGGAAACCACTGAATTCGGATTCAGGAAAATTTATTTTGACTTTAAAACGTGCAGAAATGGTTTCTGTGCACATTGGTGAAATCGTTTCATCAATCGGAGTCACGATGAATTTTATATTAATTTCTGAACGAGCGGGCTTTGCTTGTCGGGCCCCAGCTTATGACTAATGGGCCCTAAGGTGTTAGTGGCCTTCATTATAAATAAGTTATTTCAGTAGAAATTACACACAACAGGTCATAATTTTTGAGACAGAAAAAAAATCGAAACCCTTCTCTCTCAAAGAATTTTCGGCCGTCCCCTTCCTGCTCTGCCCGAGAAAATTCCGGTCTGTGATTTTGAATCGCAGTAAGGAATAACGAATCAAATTCGTGTATTCTCTTCGCAGAAAACTTCTGATAGATTTTCTAGTGCAATCTATCAGAGGGATTAAACCTCTGTTCGTGGACCTGATTGAAGGCGTTCATCGGTTCCAGGGAGAGACAACAAGAGCAGAATTGTTCTGTTGGTGTCCATTAATCTCGTTGCGAGATTTGAGGTAAAATTTATTTAATTGTTATTTAAATTTTACACACACACGTAATTCAATTGATGAACGGTTGATACCCATACCATGGAAACGTTCCATGAAAAAATTTTTAAACTTCCGCTGCACCGGGTATCAATCGTAATTGGTCTGGGAACTCGCCAGTTTTCCAACAGTGGTATCAGAGCCAGGTTGCTCAGATCAATCGATTGAATTAATCAATTGTACAAAATTTTTGAGTCTCGGTTTATGAAAAAAAATAAATATTTTTAAATAAAAAAAATTTTTTCCGGGGGCAAAACCCGGGCAGCGATTGGATCGCTGCCCGGTGGGGCAGCAATTGTTGCTGCCCCGGGCGGCGCACGGCGCCGCCCAAGGCGGCGACCGTCGCCGCCCAGGGCGGCGCACGGCGCCGCCCAGGGCAGCGCTGTGCGCTGCCCAGCGCAGCGCTGGGCGCTGCGCAGGGCAGCGGCGCCGCCCAGGGCAGCGCACGGCGCTGCCCTAAGGGGGCAGCCGGGCTGCCCCCGGCCCGCGCCCCGGGTGCGGGCCAACCCGGGAGTGTCCCGGGTGGCCCGCGGGAAAAATTAATATTTTATTAAAAATTAATTTTAATATGTTAAAATTTTATTTTTGGTCCGGTCAAAAATTGTTTTTGATTGGTTCACGAGATTTCGGATCGAATTGTTCGAGTCCGTAAATTTTAAAATTGATTTTGGATAAATTTGAATTTTTGGAAAATTTTAATATTTTATCCGTAAATTGAATTTTGAAATCAATTATTTTGGTACAATTGATGATAAGATATGATCTTATGATATATTAGATAAAATATGATTTTATTTGTAAAATTGGATTTTATAGATAAAATATGATTTTATTTGATATGGAGATAAAATATGATTTTATATGTGAAATGTGATTTTATATATAAAATATGATTTTATCTTGTTTAAATTTGAATTGCCACAGCATGTTATCCAATAAATTAATTTTGAATTAAATGTTATTGGATAAGGATGATCGATTGCCATGACCAATTTTGTAGGTGTATGTTAGGAATTTACATTTTGTCTTTATTGTTGTTGGTTTTATTAATGGGCCTGGTTTATGGCCCGATATGAATGTCATATGTAATAAAAGTGGGCTTGGTTTATAGCCCGTTCCCACCCCCTAAAATGTATCCCCTACTTGTCATTGTTATTTATTGTAAATACATTAGATTTAGTGGGAGATCAAGATTTGAAGATGGTGGGCCCAGCAGACAATGAAGACTGAAGAAATGTAAATTGGAAGCATATGTAATAGGATTGCATTTGCATACTGCATATTACCTAGGATTGGACTAAGACCCGTGATTGGCAACCACGGGTCAATTAGAAATGGAATCGATCATCCTATATAATATGTGATATTATGATTGTATGCATGTTTAGACATAAATTGCGTGAATCCGGCAATGCATGCAATAAATTAAATATGATGAGACAAATATTTTTATAAATAAAATCCCTCATTTTAAATATGATTTAAAATTTATATCAAGATAAATAAAGGAAATTTAAATATTGTTTAAATGTTCCTACCTTCCATCAACGGTCAATGTATGTGATGCTACCCGCGGATACGGTCCGGCTCATATTATTGGGGGGGCCCGTCCGTCGGAAAGCTGTACATTGGATCGACAAATGTTGTAAGTTGGGTGGAACTCCCATGGGATCGGCTCATATTATTGGGGGATCCACATGGCGACCGTCCATCACAACTTAATATTGATGGGTCATCTTGACATGTCACTTTAAACGGCGTCATATTATTGGGCCCTTATTGGACATGAGGTAAATACATGGGGGTTGCTTTGGAAGCAATTGGGCTCTACCTTTTGAGAATTATGGTTGGCTGATATTATTCGGGACCATAAGTTTGTCAATTGGACTCCATGTTCTCACTAAGGAAAAAGTTTCCCGTTTTCACTAGAGGGTGGTGAAATCGTTAAAATAGTGGGAGTGAGATTCATAAAATTAAATTCGCCTATTTTATGTCTTAGTAAATTGTTAAACAATCATTGATATATGTCTGTTTTCCTTTTCAGTATTTCATACAATGAATTCGCGAAATCCTTTATTCTCGATCCTCGAACAAAACAAGCTGACTGGCGCCAACTATACGGAATGGTTCCGGAAGTTGAAGATTGTCTTAACTTCGGAGAAAATGCTCTACGTGTTAGAGAAAGCACCTCCGAAGGAAGCACCAGCTGACATAAGTCCGGAGGAATTGGCCAAACTTGATGCATGGTGTGACCATGACATCAAGACCAAATGCTATATGCAAGCCTCGATGTCTGATGAACTCCAGAGGCGATTTGAGGACACGGTGAATGCTGCTGACATTCACACGCAACTCAAGGAACTTTTTGGGGCTCAGTCGAGGGCTGAAAGGTTCTCTACTGTTAAGGAGTTGATGACGTGCCGCATGCGTGAAGGGACTTCGGTCCGTGATCATGGGGTACGAGTGATTTGGCTCATACAGAAGTTAGCGACCCTTGATTTGGTGTTGGAGCATGAACTCAATGTGGACTTGCTGCTTCTATCTCTTCCTTCTTCATTTGATGGATTCGTGATAAATTTTAATATGAACAAGATAGAGGCCACCCTTGAAGAGATGGTCAATATGCTCGTTACATATGAATCCACACTTAAGAAGGATAAGCCAGCTTTCTTGGTGGGCTCCTCATCTTATGCTAAGAAGGGGCCAAGTATGAAGGGCAAGAAACGTTCTGCCCCACCCAAGAAAGTGGAACCCGAGAAGAAGCAAAAGACAAAGGCTTCAAACGATGGAAAATCCAAGGATGTTTGCCATTACTGCAAGAAGCCGGGTCATTGGAAGCGCAACTGCAAGGAGTATCTTGAGCAGTTGGGAACTGCAAAGGGTATGTTCTATATCGAAATAAACATGTCACTTAATACAACTTCTTGGGTATTGGATACCGGATGTGGATCTCACATTTGCAATGATTTGCAGGTGATGACAAGAAGTCGCAGGCTTAGAATGGTGAGACCCAGCTGAGGCTCGGGAATGGTTCCAGAGTTGAAGCTACGGCCATTGGAGATGTTTGTTTGATTTTGCAGAATGGTTTTTAAATTATTGTTGAGAGATGTTTTATTTGTGCCAGATTTAATTAAAAACATTATTTCTATTTCTATGCTTGATAGAGATGGTTATTCTTGTAATTTTGTGAATGGATTTGCAATATTTACAAGAATGAATGTTTAATTGGAAATGGACAACTTGAAAACGATCTATACAATTTAAAACTAAAAGACGTTCCAGTAAATTGTATTGACAAACCGGCGACAACAAACAAAAGGAAAATCGATAGTCAAAACCCGCAAACCTTTGGCACGCTAGACTAGGTCATATTTCCTCAAGGAGGATGAACAAGCTAGTGGGAGAGGGCATGTTTGATATGTCTGATATTAACTCTCTACCTACTTGTGAATCCTGCCTAAAAGGGAAAATGACTAAATCGCCTTTTAAGGGGAAGCCTGAACGTAGTCAAAATCTGTTGGATTGATCCATACAGATGTTTGTGGTCCATTTAGAGTAGGGACTCAACATGGCCACACCTACTTCATTACCTTTACTGATGATTATTCTAGGTATGGGTATTTATATTTAATGAAATATAAGTCTGAAGCATTTGAAAAGTTCAAAGAATTCAAGGCTGAAGTAGAAAACAAGCTAGGTAAAAGTATTAAAGCACTTCGATCGGATCGAGGTGGAGAATACTTGAGTACCGAGTTTTTGGACTATCTAAAAGAGAATGGGATTCTCTCTCAGTGGACTCCTCCTATGACACCACAGCTTAATGGTGTATCGGAGCGTCGTAATCGAACTTTGTTGGACATGGTTCGATCCATGATGAGCTTCACTGAGCTTCCACCTTCGTTTTGGGCTATGCGCTTGAAACGGCGGTATTGTTGTTGAATAACGTCCACACTAAAGCAGTGGACAAAACACCATACGAGTTATGGAATGGCAAAGCTCCTAAGTATTCATACTTGAGGATTTGGGGATGTCCTGCTTACGTGAAGCGGACAGTGGGAGATAAGTTGGATAGTCGATCCAGCTTGTGTTATTTTGTGGGGTATCCGAAGAATTCAATCGGATATTATTTCTATTATCCTGCTGAAACAAAGGTGTTTGTTTCACGGAATGCCACCTTCTTGGAGAAGGAGTTCTTATTGGATAAGAAAGGCGAGATGATGGAACTCGAAGAAGTTCGAGAAGAACCCGAAATACAAAATAACGATCCCACACCTCAGGAACCATTGCTGGACACGCCTGCACCTAGAAGATCCGAGAGGACTTCTAGACCTCCAGTTCGATATGGTCTTCTTCTTGAAGAGGGTCAAGATGAACCCGACATTGGATGTGATCCAAGAAGCTTCAAGGAAGCAATTTCTGATGCGGATTCGAATTTATGGCTTGAAGCTATGCAGTCAGAATTGGATTCGATGCATACTAACCAAGTCTGGTCTTTAGTGGATCCTCCCGATGGAATTGTTCCAATAGGGTGTAAATGGATCTACAAAAGAAAGCTTGGGCCTGATGGTAAGATATTGACTTACAAGGCGCGATTGGTGGCGAAAGGTTATACTCAAAGGCAAGGAGTTGACTATGATGAAACCTTTTCACCAGTCGCAATGTTCAAGTCCATAAGAATCCTAATTGCCATAGCTGCATGGTATGACTATGAGATATGGCAAATGGATGTGAAGACTGCTTTTCTTAATGGAGACATTAAGGAAGAAATCTATATGAAGCAGCCTGAGGGGTTCACATCCATGGGAAGCGAGCATAAGGTATGCAAGCTTCAGAGATCAATTTATGGTCTAAAACAAGCATCAAGAAGTTGGAACCAGAAATTTGATGAAACAATAAAAGATTTTGGTTTCATCAAGAACCCGGAGGAACCTTGCGTGTACAAGAAAGTAGTTAAGGATGCGGTGACATTCTTAGTACTTTATGTTGATGACATCCTACTCATTGGGAATGATGTAGGGATGTTGCAGTCAACGAAGATATGGTTATCAGGTAGATTTTCGATGAAGGATTTGGGTGAGGCATCCTACATTCTAGGGATTCAGATCTATAGAGATAGATCTAAGAGAATGATAGGACTCACTCAATCAACCTACATCGATACCATATTGAAACGGTTTTCAATGGATGGGTCCAAAAGAGGACATCTACCCATGTGTCATGGAGTTTCTCTATCCAAGTCTATGTGTCCCAAGACTGATGCAGAGATAGAGAATATGACACATGTACCATATGCGTCAGCTATAGGTAGTATCATGTATGGGATGATATCTACCAGACCGGATGTAGCATTTGCTCTGAGTGTCACGAGCAGATATCAGTCTAATCCTGGTCAGATGCATTGGAAAGCCGTGAAGGACATTCTTAAGTACTTGCGAAGGACTAAGCATATGTTCATGGTTTATGGAGGACGAGAACTCAAACTGGAAGGCTATACCGACTCTAGCTTCCAAAGTGATGTGGATGACTCGAAGTCAACCTCTGGATTTGTGTTCATGCTCAATGGCGGTGCTGTCTCTTGGAAGAGTTCCAAGCAGGACACCACAGCGGATTCCACCACTGAGGCTGAATACATTGCAGCATCTGCTACTGCTAAAGAGGCCGTTTGGATGAGGAATTTCGTCCAAGAGTTGGGCGTCATTCCTGAATTTGTTGGTCCAGTCCCGATGTACTGCGACAACACGGGTGCCGTTGCTCAAGCAAAGGAACCAAGGTCTCATCAAAGATCCAAACACGTACTGAGGAAATACCACATAATCCGGGAGATTGTGGAAAGAGGAGACATCAGTGTCGAACGAGTGGCCTCTGCAGACAATATCGCTGATCCACTTACTAAGCCCTTGCCAGGACCATTGTTTGACAAACATCGCGAAGCAATGGGTCTACGTAGTATGACTAGTTGGCTATAGGGCAAGTGGGAGATTGTAAGAGTGGGTGCCCAGTGAGCCAACTGTGTGGCTATGGGCTTTGTTGACTCTTTGTATAAACAATCTTTTGTTTAATATTATTTACACTTTTATGGCAATGACTTTATATTACTTCATATTGTTATATTGTGATATACTATTGTTGTTTTGATAAAGACCTTGAATATACTATAGTGTATGTAAGATGTGGTAGAACATGGAGATGTCTATCATGAAATACATCTTATAGTCACTGTATATTCTAAAACCGTTCCTAGTCGATTGAGCCGTCCGATAATAAGGATAAGGATCGCTCGAGTTTGAGACTAGCATTTGCGATGCGGAGTACCACGTTTCATTGGTAGGGAACATGGAGATGTTCGAAGCATGCAAATGGATATTCATAGGATGAATAGTCGAACTACCCTATCCGGACTTTCCAAGTGGTTATCACTTATCGAGTGGATAAAGTCCGCGGTTTTGGTTGTACACCATTAGTCCTTACGACTTGAAACATCATGGAGACTCTATATGCTAGTGATGTGCTTTGACTCGTTTACCGACTCTATGGGGGTCATCAGGTGTCGAGATTGGGTTCAGTTACGACACATATAGGAGTCAATGCATTGTTGTCAAGGATTCACCACATACTTGCGAGTGTGGATATCCTATGCGATCTGAGGAGATATTAGTGTGACAAATCTCTGGCCAGAGTACTTGATGTGATTTAAGAAATGGTTTCTTAGTAGCACATGCGATGTCACTAATTTGATCTTCAAGATGTATTGCATAGTTATCGAATCTTGAGCGACTCTCGATATACCAATGGTTGTTGATTCGATCGGGATATATGGATGAAGGGACCGTACTGTACGCTAACCAAAATCTACTGGTTCTTGTAGGCACTATCAGTGATACCTAGGGAATCATGGGGCGATGTTGCTAGGCGCTTTACCATGATTCGTTGGGCAAGTCGGAAAGTGTTGTTCCGAGTCACAAGGAGTTGTGAGCCCACGGCTAGCTGTATCCCTGAACCATTGAGGGTCACACAGTGTAATGGAGTTTTAATCCCCGTTGAGATAGTTAAATTTAAAGAGTTAAATTTAATGAACTAAGGATTGGACTTCTTAAATAAGAGTAAGGGAGTAGGATTTCCTAAAATGACATAGGGATGGACATTTTTGGAAACCACTGAATTCGGATTCAGGAAAATTTATTTTGACTTTAAAACGTGCAGAAATGGTTTCTGTGCACATTGGTGAAATCGTTTCATCAATCGGAGTCACGATGAATTTTAATTTCTGAACGAGCGGGCTTTGCTTGTCGGGCCCCAGCTTATGACTAATGGGCCCTAAGGTGTTAGTGGCCTGCATTATAAATAAGTTATTTCAGTACAGAAATTACACACAACAGGTCATAATTTTTGAGACAGAAAAAAAATCGAAACCCTTCTCTCTCAAAGAATTTTCGGCCGTCCCCTTCCTGCTCTGCCCGAGAAAATTCCGGTCTGTGATTTTGAATCGCAGTAAGGAATAACGAATCAAATTCGTGTATTCTCTTCGCAGAAAACTTCTGATAGATTTTCTAGTGCAATCTATCAGAGGGATTAAACCTCTGTTCGTGGACCTGATTGAAGGCGTTCATCGGTTCCAGGGAGAGACAACAAGAGCAGAATTGTTCTGTTGGTGTCCATTAATCTCGTTGCGAGATTTGAGGTAAAATTTATTTAATTGTTATTTAAATTTTACACACACACGTAATTCAATTGATGAACGGTTGATACCCATACCATGGAAACGTTCCATGAAAAAATTTTTAAACTTCCGCTGCACCGGGTATCAATCGTAATTGGTCTGGGAACTCGCCAGTTTTCCAACAATAATTAGGACATGCATATTTATTTTATGGTGAATATATCTTGCTGAGAAGTTTTGAAGTTTGAAATAATAAAAATTTAGTGATTTGCCCAATCCACTAATATTTCGAATTGTTTTGTGATTGAAAGTGTTTTTAGTGAAGTTTATTTCGATGTGGAGTTTCTTTATGGAAATTTTGTGAAAATCAATTGGCTTGATTTATTGCCTTAATTCGGAAATTTGTTTCCATAATGATTTCAAACTCCATTTTACGTTGGCAATTGTTACTGTTGGGGAACGTTAACTGCGACCGAGTGATTAATAGGTGAAGGGTTTGCTGTTTAGATTTGATCTTATCATCAAAATATTTTATGGTCTTGTTACTCTTTGCTCACCCTCACCACATTATCACTTCTACAAAATTTTGTCGGTCCTTGCATTATTGTCAAATTCTTCTCTTCTTATTCTAACTGTTCAAAATTTTATGGCAGAGAAGAATTTTGATTCACTGATATTCAAACAGAGATGAGCTACAAAGAAGATGTTGAGCCGGATGTTGACAACATCTCTAACAACATCTTAGAGGATGATTTTTTTTTTGAGATATTTGATGGTCATTGTTACTGCTGTTGATTCATCTTTGATGGTCATTTTTACTGCTGCTGATCCATCCCTTGCATTCTCTGATGAAGGCTCTGAGGAATCTTCCTCAAAAGCAGATGTTTCATCAGATGCTGCTGACATTCTTGCTGACATCTTAGATGAGGAGTATTTGAATATTGTAGAATTTTTCAGAATTCGGAATTTGCTGGCTACTGTCACTGTTATTACACCTTTCTGTAGGAAGCCGGTGTTGCTGTTTCTGCGGAAGATGTTTTTGCAGGTGTTGCTGGCACCCTGGACAACACCTTAGATGAAAAATATCGAGTAAGCCAATCCTATTCCTCTTTTTTTTTTTCTGAGAATGCTGCAAACGATTGGCAACACTATGCCAATTGTGACTTCTTTGAGGACCACACCATTGATTTGAAATCATATGGCGCACAAAGTCTGGTAAAAATTTTCCAACTCAGAAATATGTTCGCTACTGTGATATATGCTACTCTTTACTTTAGACTTATGGTCTTGGAAATATACTGAAATTTGACTAAAACTGTGTTGAACCCTCTTTTGCAAAATTTGGGAAAATTCATGTGAGAGTTCATATTTTCGAGTTTATTCCTACTATGATTAATGGATTCTTTAACTCACCCTAGGTGGAAAAAATGTGCAGCCTGCTCTTATAAGATAGCTTGTGTTCTTTACAAGACTGCAATCAAGACTTGGACTCCGTCCACAAATTTCACGTTTGTCACCAAACAACAAACTGGTGTGATATTTGCTGTAGGAACTGGAGAAGCTTTGAACTTTGGAAAGCTTGTGTTTTACTACAGTTATGCAATATGCAAACTGTGGGTTGGTATCTTACATGCTCATGTTTCCTTATTTGATATTTTTTGTGCTAGTATCTCAATATTTTGAAAACCATGATGATGATCCTTTATCTGCTGTTGTTGAGGTACTGAATCTTGCACCAGCATTACTTAGAGGTAACATGAAATTGGACCTACTTTTGTCAGAAATAGGTGCTGCTGCAGATGCTGTGGCAGATGTTGCCAACACCTCCCCTGCCACTGCCATATTTGTTCCTCCTACTTCAACAACGGGATTCTATCTTTATTCAATCCCAGATGCTGCATGTTGAACAGAAGATTTTACAAGCCAAAGAAGACATTGCTTACTATGAATCTCTTATGTCTTAATATCGAATTTTTCTTGGTGTAGGTACCTCTTCTGGACAAAAAGGGGGAGAAGATAATCTGGTGGCTCTAGCTCTGATGGAGAAGATAGTGACTCTGGTTCTGAAGGAGAAGAAGCTAGTTCTGGCGAAGCAAATGATAGATCATCACAGAGCATTAAGTTTAATTTTTTGTGGTTTATTTTGCTCTGCTCTGATTTGTCTTTATGTTTTTGCTCTAATCTGGTTCTAATCAATGTTAGCTTGTTTGATTATGACTCTCTGATTTGTTCTAAGTTTTTTTCTGCCCTGACTTAAGTGTTGTGAGGAGATGTTGGGAACATCCTCGACAACATCTGTGCTAATACTAAGGGGGAGAATGTATTTTCGTATTCAGGGAGAGAATTGCTATTCAGAGGAGTTGTGATGTGTACTGAATTGATTAAATGTGTTTTGTGATTCACTTTTGAACATGTATTAAGTATTTTTTGATATCGCTAAGTGTTGTATTCAGATGTTGCCAACATCCTTGACAACACTCAGAATTGAAAGATCAAATTCAGGGGGAGAACTGATTTGATAAGTTTGAACTCAGGGGGAGTTCTGAGAATTAATATTCAGGGGGAGTTGCTGAATTGCTTTTAGGTGTTTTGTCCAGAAAGGCAAAAAGGGGGAGATTGAAAGGAATTAATTATTCCTTGATATCTTTTCATGTTTTGAAAGATTATAATATTGTGTTTTGTCTTTCTAGGATTGATAGTTAATATTGTGTTTCTTATCTATATGCTTGATATATTTTAAACTAGGAATAGTTTTGATTTGAATTGAGATAATATAATATTCCTAGATTTAAAATATGGTTGATTGGATTATAGAATGATATTTCCTATATTTGAAAGAGTTTAAATATTTATATATTTACTTGATTATTTTGTAGGAGATATTATTCACTTATCATAATATATCTGTATCTCCTAACTTATCTTTATTTTCTTATCTTTGTAGATTGGTTCGAGTTTGAAAGGAAAGAAGATCAAGGTTTATTGGAGATAAGATTGTTCAAGCTTAATTGGGTGTCCTTCACGTTGAATAAATAGGAGAGCAGATCGTGCAGAACGTGGTGTGCTAAAATATAGAGTTTGAGCGAGATAAAGAGAGCGCACCACAGAGCTTCATATAGACAATTCAGAGATACATTCACGCGAAATCAAGAGCTCTGAATTGAAGAAGAAGATCGAAGATAGCACAACAGTGGTTGTTGCGTTTCTGTATTGCCGTGAAGTTTTTCCAGAACACTTGGAGTTTACACTTGCAAAAGTGTTGGTCGAAAGACCTTTTGTTGTTCTCATATTTCGGCAATCAGAACCAACTCCTTATTCGGTTTTATTGTTCTACTTTCAGTAGACTTTTAAAGGAGTTGTTTTTATTTATTCTTTATTTTCTCACATGCTTTGAGAAAATTGATTTTTACAATAATTCACTAGTTTTAGGGTTTGTAAAACTCTTTGATTATTTTCTAGTGAAAGTTTTGCCCTGAGGCGCTGCAAGAGTATTTTATACTCTTGCTTAAATATTTGAGTCTGATTTGTTTGGTTGTTTATCTATTTTATTCATTGCTTTCAAAAATTCTGATGCATGTTAATCAAGGTGTTATTGAAGATGTTGTCAACACCTAGTGACAACATCTGAATCTGTTTTATGTGCAACCTTTTATTACTTTGGTACTTGTGCATATTTACTCTTGATTATTTTTATTGTTGGTTTACTGTTAGTTTGTTGTTACTATTCACGTTTTAATATTTCCGCTGCATGTTGAGTAGGATGTTGTCAACACCTAGTGACAACATCTGATTCTGATAATTTTTATGAACCATGATATCCCTTACAACTTACATAATTCAACTAAAACTACCGGCAAGAATACAACTGGCCACAAAAAAAATATCGATAAATGTTATACAACCCCATCGAAAGAAATACTAAATTCCTCAAATAGAAACCTGGTATAGTACAATCCACCTTATAGTAGCTCAACGATCGTTATCTCTGGTCCGTCCAACCTACATCTTGCCCCATAGAATGGGGTGTCAGAAACCAAAACCAAGGACGTGATCTAACAATGCTCAGTACGAAAGTATGAGTATACACATGCTATGAATTCTAAATTCAAATGAATGGGTACCGAAAACCTATCATGGTAGAAAGCTCTTGCTCAAAAAATGACGCCATGGTATGTAGCACACTGGGATGTCGCATCATGAGGTATTCCCGTACCATAAGAAATAAGTGGAAATATCAGGACCCAAATCCATGGAATCCATTTACAAAACTTCGGGGCTGACCAACCCCTCTACTGGTAATAGCAAGGTGTAGGCTCAACGTGATAATGCATGTAGAATAATAATCATGACATAATAAATGCACATAACTCATGTAATATAAACCAAGCAAACATAGAACATGTATACTCAACTAGGGTATATCAGATAGTAAGTCTGTACCTCGAAATATGCAACCTAGCGATAATGGCTCTCTAGTCCAAGCCTATAAGAAGACAATCACTGTATCACTAAACGTCTACTAAAAAGCCTTAACTAGACTAATAGCTAATCATTGAAGCTAATCAGAGTCTAGCGATATACTTGCGTCCATAGTCAGTCTTTTGATGACGATTGCAATAAACTCTTGGCACAACACTGCTACGATCTTGTTAGAGCTTCGTCACTGCCTGACCCTCGAATATGACGTCTAAAAACCCTTAAAAACTAGCTAAAAACAAGAGAGATCTTTGAGAAATGAGTGAAGAAATTGAGGCTTTCGGCCCCAATATATAGACCTCGATCGGAACGTCTGATCCCTAGTTCAAAGCTTCAGAACTCATTTTGGAACTTCAAAACTCTCTCTACCGGACGTGTGTCTCTGATTGGTCAACACACTATGCCGATATAGTTTGGAGCTTCCAAACTCTCAAGTCCAATCACCAATCAAAACCATATCTTGTCTGAGTAACACAAGATCGGAGCTTCCGATCTGCAGTTTGGTTCTTCTGAAATGCTCGGTACTTGCGATCAAAAAAACTGGCTTCCGAACTGTCCCAACACTTGAAACCCTCTGAGCCATTATTGGTCGTTCTGAATCCAATTTCAACCCATGAAGCCCAAATGAGAACGCCTTAATCATGTTTAGATAGTAGATTAACTTAATTAGGAGTCGGGCTACTACATGCAATTTGAATTGAAAAAAATAAACTAGCCATCTTGTTCATATTAAATCATCCTTACTGATCCATAATACATACTAGTCTATCTGTGCACTCGTTGCGTGTGTAACGAGTTTACAACCCAAACCTGCAGTATAAAATCGGTGACTAAAACCCAAAGTAAAAAAATAGTGTTATACATCCATATCGAATAACTCTGAACATAGAACAACACCTCGCTGCAACCACTGAACCTGATCTCATCCCTACCTTGATCCACCTGCCTCATCCAATCTGATCTCTACCCCGTCAAATAGGGTGTCCAAAAAAACACAATAACATAAATGTTGTGAAAATTACTCGCAAGCATACGAGTGTCAAGTTTTAGTATAGTGAAAGAGAGAGTGTCGATCCCACAGGGAGTAATTTGAAAATATTTAATACTTGTAATTAAAATAGTCTTAATTTTAGTTAGAAAATTAAACTTTAGAAGGATGTTGACAAATTAAATAAATGAGAAGGTTGAAAAGCGCGCACAAACACAATCTTTAAAAGATTTATCAATCAGAGAAAAATAGTCTAGAGGTTTGATTTCACCTGGTCTCGACAATATTCAATCCTAATCAATCTATTTTCATGAGTTCATTTCAATTAATAACCAAGAACACATATATTATACTATTTTCCTCTCCCGAGTGTCAAATAGAATGTATCAATTACGGATCGATTTCAATATCCCTATTCAAAATCTACTTGTAATGATATGTGTAAAATAATGTTCTTTTTAGTCTCTATTAAAGCTATAAGCTCTCCCGAGTCATATAAACAATTAACAGTGCAAATTCTATTGATCCTATTCTAAATCCCCTCTCCCGAGTGCCGGATTCTGAATAAATATAACAAATCAATTTATGGCCAATAAATTGAAAAAACTTTCAAAATTAGAATCACAATTAATTTAGAAGAACTCAATTCATTAAAATCAATAATTCATAAATATTGTCTTGACCAAGCTACATCAACCTCTAGACTTAAAAAGCTTAGTTCATGATAAAATTCATAGCAAAAAAACTCATGTTTTTAAATTCAAACATAATTCAACTCAAAAGAAATAAGTAAAGTAAGAATAACAAAGCCGTAGTCTCTCTTCCGTGTCCGGTCGAAAAGTCTTCGTCTTCGTTCCAAGCAACTCCAAATCTCGATCGAAACGTCCAAGAACTTTTCTCTCCAGATTCTTCTGTGTATTGGCGGCTAGATCCTTTTAATTAGGTCTGAAAACCCTTAAATATGCCCCCACAATTCGTCCAAAACTGATTCCAAAAATATCCAAAACATTTCCAAAAATACACACAACACTCATCCTACAGACCGCGACGTGCGGGCGTGCCACACCAGGCGCGGGGGTGCCACACCAGGCGCGGGCGCACATAGTACCCTGTCTTGATCTTTGAAACTCCAATCCATGCGCGGGCGCGCGTCAGTTATGCGCGGGCGCGCATAGCTTTCTGACCAAATTTTGTCTTTTCTCTTTAGTTTACACGCGGGCGCGCCACATCAGGCGCGGGTGCGCATAGCTCGCTGTCTTGGCTTCTTGTGCTCTTCAAATTATGAACTATCTTTGCTTGTTTCGCTCTTTTCTTGACTCCTTTGGTTCCATTCATCATAGAATCATTATTTCTTGAAATTCCTGACATCTAACAAAAACAACAAAAACTTCCACGTAATTCTGCTCGAAACCAACAATTATCTAATAATATCAACACAAATTAAGTGCACAAAATGCACTTATCAAATTCCCCCAAACTTAAATGTTTGCTAGTCCCGAGCAAAACCACTCTAGATTCAAGCACAAACCATGAACTATTCCACTCAACAAATCAAGACCAACCAAGAAGTACTATGAAACAATGGCCTTAGCAAAATTTCTCAGAAAATTTCATCCAATCATATCAAACTATCATTTTTCAAACACATGCTAGTGAACTTTTAAAACTTACTAATCCCGCAACTCACGTGAAAAATACTCTTATCCAACTCAATTCACACTTTCATAGATCATGAGGACTTTAAAAGTTGAAAGGATCAAACAACAGGATAAATTACTTTTGAAACACACGCAAAAATCAGGTTATTTCACAAAAGAAACGTGTGTGCGTGTTTTGGTCAAAATTTCATATTCATTAGAAGTGGCAATCAATCATCCATAGGCTAGATTCTCGCAACCCTTTTCCACTAATATATTGGGCAACTGTGACTCGGTCAATAGGACTTAATTGGCTTGTAGTGTAAGGCTTAGCTCATGGCTTCAAACGAAGGATAAGAATTCAAAACAAGGAGTAATTTATATTCTTGCTCTAATTTCGACTTCTTTTCATTCACAATTTCACACTTTCTTTTTCACTTATTTTCAATCCACTTCATTTTTTTCACAACTTTTCTTTTCACAACTTTTTCAACTCTCTTTTCTACTACCTCTTTTCATCTTTTCACTTCATCCACCACACCATTCCATTTTTCACAAAAATATCAACTAGGAGCATATAAAAATTTAGCATTCAAATTACTCCCTTAAAGGTAGGAATTAGTGTATAGGCTATTTAGGTAGTCAATGTAGGACCTTGAAATAATGACGAATGTGGGTTTAATCACACGTTTACACGCATGCCATTCGATTTTCAAATAGGCTCAAACAAGGTACTAGTGATATATGCAATTCAGGGTAACTTGAAAGGCTCAAACGCATTCAGAAAAATTGCCCAAATCATTCCTAATCACAGTTCTGCCCGTATTGCGCCTCAAAGGGTGTCCGACTAGTTCTATACAATCTCAATTCACAAGTAAATCAAATGAATTTTAACCAGTGCAGAAAATAAATCACCAACAGGAAACGATGATTTTTAACTCAGATCATGTACCTAAAGTACTCATGTATATCTTGTGAAAGCTCAAAGGGCAACTAAGGATATAATACTTTCAATAAAAATCAGGCCCAAAGATCCGAAAAATTGCCTCATTCATTTCTATGTTTATATGTTTCAACTCAGAATATGTAGGGATTCATTCATCTTATTAGTTCACCCATAAAAAATCTTTTAGTTCAATCATGGAGTTTAGCTAAAAACAATCATTTGCATCATTGGCCAATGTCTTTTCATTTCTTTCATGGTTTCTTGGATGTAACTCACATTCACTCAACAATTCACCCTTTCACAACCTCACAAACTAATCCAATCTCACAAATGCATCCCATCACCACACAATACAGAAGACTAAACACAATAAACAAAAACAAACTAAAACAAAACACACAAAAAGGAATAAAAAAAAAATTCAGGAACAATTTCAGCAATTTTGAATCACAAAGCAAAATTCCCCCCAAACTTGGTACAATCAGTGTCCTCAATGATTTAAACAAGAAATAAATAGGACATGTACCTCAAACGACGACCGTCAGTGGTCGTCGCTGTCATCACTCATATCGTCACTATCAACAGCAGGTGCCGGGTTTGAAGTACCAAAGGCAGGTGGCCACTGAGGATAAGGGGGAAAAGGATGAGCCGAACTCGCCGCTTGAGGAAATTGGTGGCTCAATGCACCAGTGAATCCCATCATGTAATCTATGAAAACGTCATGTCTTTGCTGAAAGTGATGGAATTCTTGACGATGTTGGCGCAGATCCTCCTCAAGAGATGTCACACGCGCTTCCAAAGATGGTGATGCTGGAGTCTGTGAGGCAGAAGCTCTACTAGCTGCTGCGCTAGCATTGAAAACTCATCGTGCAGCACGTTCTCTCTGTTCGCTAGCTGATGGATAGCGCGTGGAAGAACCCCCACCGGGTATCAGGGCCGTGGGCTTCAATAACTCTTCAGTCGGGCTCCAATCTACACCCACTGCTTCGCATAAATCCGTAATAAGAGATGGCAAAGCTAGGCCCCCCCTCGAACGACCAGTGAAGATGTTCTAAATGATCTCTTGACAAATTCGGCCTAAATCCATGGACATGCCCTCTACAATGCAATATACTAGAATTGCCCTCTCCCTTGTGACCTCATGATCATGGTTAGTTGGTTTTAGTTTAGTGCAAACCAGAGCATACCACCTCTTGGCATCCCTTTTCAAATCAATCTTCCTCAACTTGGATGGTTTGAAATCACTTTCCAACCTCCATACAGCACCCGGAACACAGATAGATTGAAGAATGACATCATAATCAATCTCCCCAGATCGATATTGTAGTGACCCTTACCCGGATCACCTACTAAACAGAACTTATGCATGCAATTAACTTAATAAAACAGATATCAGAATAAAACTGCGGAATCCAATAACATCATACTATCCCAAGTAAAGGAATCTGTAATTATCCAATATTATACAACCAAATCGAATAGCTGTATAAACCCAAACAACAGTAATAAAGCCTAGACGAAGCTCCAGCTGGCCAACCACTGACTAGCCCCTCCTGGATCCACCCTCCTCGTCCAATCGCAAACCTGCCCCATGGAATAGGGTGTCCAGAAAATACAGAGTACGAGACGTGAGCATAAAACGCTCAGTGCGAGAGTATGAGTATACATGCATGCAAAGTGAACTCCCTATAGACTCCAGGTCAAGGATCAGATAACAGAGACAGACCGGGCCCTGGTATGTAGCACGCTGTGCCATCGCTTCAGGAGGTGGCTCCCATACCGAGATAACCGTGGAAACGCCGGACCCAAATCGATGGAAGTCCATCCACTAACAGGATAGGGTACAACCCTACTAACAGACATCTCGAAGGAGATACAGCAAGATGCAAATGAATGCAGCATAATATCATGGCATATAAATCATGCGGTCACATAATACATGCATACTCAGTCAGGATATCTCGAACAGTACTTTCGTACCTCAAATACCAGGTAGGCACTACCAGCTCTAAGTCCAAGCCTAAAGTCCGCCTACACAGCGAAATGATACTACTATCATTATAGTGCTCTAAAAGCCTTAACTAAGCTATTGCATACTCCTAAATATTTATAGGAAGCAAAAGCTATACCTTCGTCTGTCGTTAGCCCTTTGATGTCGATGCCTCCAGAACTTGGGCACAACTCCGCTACGACTATCGAACGCCTCTCCGACCTCCGGACCAAGCCTAAGAAGACTAGAACAGCTCGAATATGACTAGAAAATAGAGAGGAAATCCGGAATTGGCAAGGAGAAATGAAGTCTCGGCCTTCTATTTATAGACAACGATCGGAGCCTCCGATCCTCGATCGGAACGTCCGAACCTGGATCGGAACGTCCGATCCTGCCATCGGAGCTTCCGAAGATCCTGATCTGCCACGTGTCAAAATATCACTTGATGACTCCGGATAGGGGTGATCGGAGCCTCCGGTCCTGATCGGAGCTTCCGATCCAGCCACACGTCATGGATGACGTAATATCATCGGTGCCTCCGATCCTCATCGGAGCTTCCGATCCCGATCGGAGCTTCCGATCGTCCCTTCGGAGCTTCCGATCCGTCCAATCCCCAATTTATTTAATTAGCATTAATCCTTTAATTACTCAATTAGGGCACGGGCTACTACATTCTCCCCCACTTAAGATATTTCGTCCTCTAAATCAGATCTTAAGTACCGAATGCAAATACAGAAATCAGAAACATTCTTTATTCAAATCAAACGTTTACAGAGTTTGCAACTGAATACAACTTAAAGAATGAAATCAAAACAACTCAGGATGGTCTTTACGCATCCTGTCCTCAAGCTCCCAAGTAGCTTCCTCAGTGCCTCGGCGCTGCCACTGAATTAAAACCAAAGGAATGACTTTGTTCCGTAAAACCTTATCCTTATAATCAAGGATGCGAAGAGGTTTCTCAACATAAGTCAAATCCTTGTCTACCTGAACCTCAGACCGCTGCAGAATATGGGACTCATCCGCCACATACCGTCGCAACAGAGATACGTGGAACACGTCGTGAATACTGGATAGATGCGGTGGCAATGCTAGTCGATAAGCCAAATCGCCAATACTCTCCAAGATCTCAAACGGACCGATAAATCTGGGAGACAACTTGCCCTTAAGGCCAAATCTGAGAATCTTGCGGAAAGGTGACACTGTCAGAAACACTTTCTCCCCGACCTCAAACTTCAAAGGCCTACGCTTAATATTAGCATAGCTGGCCTGATGATCCTGTGCAGTCTTAATCCGTTTCTTGATTTGATCAACAATGTCTATCGCCTGCTGGATAAACTCTGGTCCTTCAGCCTGTCTCTCCCCCACCTCTTCCCAGAAGAGTGGAGTACGACAACGTCGCCCATACAACGTCTCAAAAGGTGCCATCCCAATTTTAGTGTGATAGCTGTTGTTGTAAGCGAACTCGATCAACGGCAAATGATCCTGCCAGGCTGAACCAAAATCCATGACGCACGCTCTAAGCATATCCTCTAACGTACGGATGGTGCGCTCTGACTGACCATCAGTCTCTGGATGATAGGCTGTACTCAAACTGAGAGTAGTACCCATCGCACGCTGAAAACTCCCCCAGAATCTAGAAGTAAACCTGGGGTCCCGATCGCTGACAATGCTCACAGGCACTCCATGAAGTCGAACGATCTCCTGAATGTACATCCGTGCCATGCGATCCACAGAGTACTCTCGGCTATAGGCAATGAAATGTGCTGACTTGGTGAGTCGGTCCACCACAACCCAGATAGCATCACAGTTCCTCGGGGATACCGGCAAATGGGTCACAAAGTCCATAGTGATAAACTCCCATTTCCATTCAGGAATAGGCAAACTGTGAAGCAATCCTCCAGGTCGTCGGTGCTCTGCCTTGACCTGTTGACACACCAAACATCTCGAAACAAACTGATAAACACTGCGTTTCATTCCCTTCCACCAGAAACGAGTACGTAGATCCTTGTACATCTTGTTGCTCCCAGGATGAATACTCAACTTAGTGCGATGTGCCTGAGATAAAATCTCCTCTCGCAACTCTTCATCCTGTGGAATCACAAGCCTACCAGACAAACACAGAAAGCCGTCTGACTGATAATGAAATCCAGACGAGCTACCCTCGTTAGCTAGACGAGCTAAACGCTGGGTCTTCGAATCAGACATCTGAGCATCTCGGATCCGCGAGTACAAGGCTGGCTCAGATAATATCGCAAACATCTGGATACTCTGCATACCTTTCTTATGCTTGAAGGTATAACCTGAAGTACAACAGTCACTGATCGCACTAGACATCGAACAAGTCTGAAGTGCGGATAGTCGCACCTTGCGACTCAAAGAATCAGCGGTGAGATTAGCAGCTCCCGGATGGTACTTAATCTCGCAATCATAGTCCTTAAGCAAGTCCATCCAACGTCTCTGCCTCATGTTCAATTCTGCCTGAGTGAACAAATACTTGAGACTCTTATGGTCGGTGAAGATCTCAAATTTCTCGCCATACAGATAATGACGCCAGATCTTCAAAGCGAACACAATGGCTGCCAACTCCAAATCATGGACTGGGTAGTTGTCCTCGTGAAGCTTCAGCTGTCTAGAAGCGTATGCGATCACATGCCCATTCTGAGTCAGGACACAACCTAACCCCTGAATAGAAGCATCCGTGTAAACTACATACCCTCCAGATCCTGACGGTAATGCTAACACCGGCGCAGAAGTCAATCGCCGTCGAAGCTCACGGAAATTCTCCTCACACTCGGAGGACCACTCGAAATCCACACCCTTGCGGGTAAGCTGCGTCAACGGTCGAGCTAACTGAGAGAAGTTCAGAATGAAGCGACGATAATACCCTGCTAGACCCAGAAAACTACGGATCTCAGCAACCGTCGTCGGACGCGACCAATTAAGTACCGCTTCAATCTTGCTTGGATCAACAGAAATCCCTTCCCTGGATATGATATGGCCAAGAAAGACCACTCTATCCATCCAGAACTCACACTTGCTCAGCTTGGCGTACAACTGCTCATCTCGAAGAGTCTGTAGTACCAACCACAAGTGAGAAACATGTTCTTCCGTATTACGCGAATAAACCAGGATGTCGTCAATGAAGACCACGACAAACTTGTCCAAATACTCCCTGAAGACACGGTTCATCAGATCCATGAATATAGCCGGCGCATTAGTCAAACCAAATGGCATCACTAGGAACTCGTAATTCCCATAGCGAGTACGGAATGCAGTCTTGGCTACGTCCTGGTCACGGACTCTCAACTGATGATACCCAGATCTCAAGTCAATCTTGGAGTAAATAAAAGTACCCTGCAGCTGATCAAACAAGTCATCAATACGAGGCAACGGATACTTGTTCTTCACAGTGACTCGATTCAGCTGCCGATAGTCAATGCACAGCCGCATCGACCCATCCTTCTTCTTCACGAAGAGAACAGGAGCTCCCCAAGAAGATACACTAGGACGAATGTACCCCTTGTCCAAAAGATCCTGTAGCTGATTCTTCAACTCACGCATCTCTGACGGAGCCAGACGATACGGTGCTCTAGAAATAGGCGAAGTACCCGGCATCAACTCTATGCCAAACTCGACTTCCCTAGCAGGAGGAAAACCCGGAATCTCATCAGGAAACACATCTGGAAATTCATCCACAACAGGAATGCTCTCTATCCCAATACTCTCAGCGGACAGATCAACTGCATAGATAAGGTAGCCTTCCCCGCCAGACTCTAGAGCTCGACAGGCTCTCAAAGCTAATACCAAAGGCATCGGGGGTCGCGCTCCCTCACCATAGAAAAACCAGCTCTCACTCCCCTCCGGATGAAAGCGTACTAATCTCTGATAGCAGTCCACTGAAGCTCGATAGGTAGTCAGCACATCTATTCCCAGAATGCAATCAAAGTCGTCCATCGCCAGGACCATGAGATTCACCAACAGAACGTTCCCTTCGAACTCTAAAGGGCAACCCATCACTAGACGCTTAGCCAAAGCAGATTGGCCCGTCGGAGTAGAAACAGACATCACTACGTCTAGTGCAATGCATGGTAATTTATGCCTCTTAACAAAACGTGCAGAAATGAAGGAATGAGATGAACCAGTGTCAATAAGTACAAGAGCAGGTATACCATAAAGCATAAATGTACCTGCGATGACTTTCTCATTCTCCTCCACAACCTGATCATGTCTCAGGGCAAACACCTGGCCAGAAGCTCGTGGCCTCAAATGAGAACTCCCAGCAGACTGTCCCTGCGACCTCTGCTGAACGGTAGCCTGAGAACCCGATCCTGAACCAGAACCAGAACCGCCTCCCCCAGACTGTGGACAATCCCTCCGGATATGACCAGTCTCTCCACAACGGAAACAAGCTCCAGAAGCTCTGCGGCACTTGTCGGATGGATGGTTCTTCCCACAGTGATCACACTTGTCCTTCTTACCGAAACGGACAACACCTCCAGAACCAGAGGAAGAAGTAGACCCGGACTTCTTGAATGACTGGGCACGGGGGGCCAAAGAACTAGCAGGTCTCGACTGAGAGAAAGACCTGTTCCGCCGAATGCTGTCCTCCGCCTGGTGACAACGGCTCACCAAACCCTCGTAGGACATGTCATCACCAACCGCCACACGGTCATGGATCTCAGGGTTAAGGCCCTGAAGGAACAGATTATACTTCATCTCTGAGCTATCAGCAATCTCGGGGCAATAGGATAGCAGATCAAAGAACCTCTGCTGATACTCATCGATAGACATGGTTCCCTGTCGCAGACTCAGTAGCTCGCCTGCCTTCGACTGTTGGAGTGCAGGAGGAAAATACCGCTTTTGGAAAGCTGTGCGGAACTCGGCCCAGGTGGCCACTCCTCTCGCCGTAACAAAAGGTGCAGAAGTAAACCTCCACCACTTGCGCTCACGCCCATCCAGAAGATAGCCAAGGGTCTCCACCTTCTGCTCATCAGTGCATTGGAAAGTCTGAAAAGTCATCTCCATGCGGTCTAACCAGTTCTCCGCATCCTCCGGAGACTCACCTCCAACTAAGGGCTTAGGACCCATAGCTAAGAATCGACGCACAGTGAAACGCTCGTCGTCATGGTGACGATGACGCCATTCTCGACGAGGCTCCCGGTCGGCATCACCCCAACGCCCACCAACACTGCCATGAGAACTCTGGTCGTCACGATTTGACATCTACAAAAATACCTCAAGATGAGACTAAATCCCAAGAAATCTTTTGCATGCTCTGATACCATAAATGTAGTGACCCTTACCCGGATCACCTACTAAACAGAACTTATGCATGCAATTAACTTAATAAAACAGATATCAGAATAAAACTGCGGAATCCAATAACATCATACAATCCCAAGTAAAGGAATCTGTAATTATCCAATATTATACAACCAAATCGAATAGCTGTATAAACCCAAACAACAGTAATAAAGCCTAGACGAAGCTCCAGCTGGCCAACCACTGACTAGCCCCTCCTGGATCCACCCTCCTCGTCCAATCGCAAACCTGCCCCATGGAATAGGGTGTCCAGAAAATACAGAGTACGAGACGTGAGCATAAAACGCTCAGTGCGAGAGTATGAGTATACATGCATGCAAAGTGAACTCCCTATAGACTCGAGGTCAAGGATCAGATAACAGAGACAGACCGGGCTCTGGTATGTAGCACGCTGTGCCGTCGCTTCAGGAGGTGGCTCCCATACCGAGATAACCGTGGAAACGCCGGACCCAAATCGATGGAAGTCCATCCACTAACAGGATAGGGTACAACCCTACTAACAGACATCTCGAAGGAGATACAGCAAGATGCAAATGAATGCAGCATAATATCATGGCATATAAATCATGCGGTCACATAATACATGCATACTCAGTCAGGATATCTCGAACAGTACTTTCGTACCTCAAATACCAGGTAGGCACTACCAGCTCTAAGTCCAAGCCTAAAGTCCGCCTACACAGCGAAATGATACTACTATCATTACAGTGCTCTAAAAGCCTTAACTAAGCTATGTAAGAGTGGGTGCCCAGTGAGCCAACTGTGTGGCTATGGGCTTTGATGACTCTTTGTATAAACAATCTTTTGTTTAATATTATTTACACTTTTATGGCAATGACTTTATATTACTTCATATTGTTATATTGTGATATACTATTGTTGTTTTGATAAAGACCTTGAATATACTATAGTGTATGTAAGATGTGGTAGAACATGGAGATGTCTATCATGAAATACATCTTATAGTCACTGTATGTTCTAAAACCGTTCCTAGTCGATTGAGCCGTCCGATAATAAGGATAAGGATCGCTCGAGTTTGAGACTAGCATTTGCGATGCGGAGTACCACGTTTCATTGGTAGGGAACATGGAGATGTTCGAAGCATGCAAATGGATATTCATAGGATGAATAGTCGAACTACCCTATCCGGACTTTCCAAGTGGTTATCACTTATCGAGTGGATAAAGTCCGCGGTTTTGGTTGTACACCATTAGTCCTTACGACTTGAAACATCATGGAGACTCTATATGCTAGTACTGTGCTTTGACTCGTTTACCGACTCTGAGGGGGTCATCAGGTGTCGAGATTGGGTACAGTTACGACACATATAGGAGTCAATGCATTGTTGTCAAGGATTCACCACATACTTGCGAGTGTGGATATCCTATGCGATCTGAGGAGATATTAGTGTGATAAATCTCTGGCCAGAGTAATTGATGTGATTTAAGAAATGGTTTCTTAGTAGCACATGCGATGTCACTAATTTGATCTTCAAGATGTATTGCATAGTTATCGAATCTTGAGCGACTCTCGATATACCAATGGTTGTTGATTCGATCGGGATATATGGATGAAGGGACCGTACTGTACGCTAACCAAAATCTACTGGTTCTTGTAGGCACTATCAGTGATACCTAGGGAATCATGGGGCGATGTTGCTAGGCGCTTTACCATGATTCGTTGGGCAAGTCGGAAAGTGTTGTTCCGAGTCACAAGGAGTTGTGAGCCCACGGCTAGCTGTATCCCTGAACCATTGAGGGTCACACAGTGTAATGGAGTTTTAATCCCCGTTGAGATAGTTAAATTTAAAGAGTTAAATTTAATGAATAAAGAAGTTGGACTTCTTAAATAAGAGTAAGGGAGTAGGATTTCCTAAAATGACATAGGGATGGACATTTTTGGAAACCACTGAATTCGGATTCAGGAAAATTTATTTTGACTTTAACATGTGCAGAAATGGTTTCTGTGCACATTGGTGAAATCGTTTCATCAATCGGAGTCACGATGAATTTTATATTAATTTCTGAACGAGCGGGCTTTGCTTGTCAGGCCCCAGCTTATGATTAATGGGCCCTAAGGTGTTAGTGGCCTGCATTATAAATAAGTTATTTCAGTACAGAAATTAGACACAATAGCTCATTAATTTTTGAGAGAAAAATCGAAAACCCTAGTCTCTCTCAAAGAATTTTTCGGCCGTCCCCTTCCTTGCTCTGCCCGAGAAAATTCCGGTCTGTGATTTGAATCGCAGTAAGGAATAACGAATCAAATTCGTGTATTCTCTTCGCAGAAAACTTCTGATAGATTTTCTAGTGCAATCTATCAGAGGGATTAAACCTCTGTTCGTGGACCTGATTGAAGGCGTTCATCGGTTCCAGGGAGAGACAACAAGAGCAGAATTGTTCTGTTGGTGTCCATTAATCTCGTTGCGAGATTTGAGGTAAAATTTATTTAACTGTTATTTAAATTTTACACACACTAATAATTTAATCGTTGAACGGTTGATACCCACACCATGGAATTGTTCCATGATAAAAATTTTTAAACTTCCGCTGCACCGGGTATCAATCGTGATTGATCTGAGAGCCGAGTTTTCCAACAAGCTATTGCATACTCCTAAATATTTATAGGAAGCAAAAGCTATACCTTCGTCCGTCGTTAGCCCTTTGATGTCGATGCCTCCAGAACTTGGGCACAACTCCGCTACGACTATCGAACGCCTCTCCGACCTCCGGACCAAGCCTAAGAAGACTAGAACAGCTCGAATATGACTAGAAAATAGAGAGGAAATCCGGAATTGGCAAGGAGAAATGAAGTCTCGGCCTTCTATTTATAGACAACGATCGGAGCCTCCGATCCTCGATCGGAACGTCCGAACCTGGATCGGAACGTCCGATCCTGCCATCGGAGCTTCCGAAGATCCTGATCTGCCACGTGTCAAAATATCACTTGATGACTCCGGATAGGGGTGATCGGAGCCTCCGGTCCTGATCGGAGCTTCCGATCCAGCCACACGTCATGGATGACGTAATATCATCGGTGCCTCCGATCCTCATCGGAGCTTCCGATCCCGATCGGAGCTTCCGATCGTCCCTTCGGAGCTTCCGATCCGTCCAATCCCCAATTTATTTAATTAGCATTAATCCTTTAATTACTCAATTAGGGCACGGGCTACTACAGATATGCAACATACTCATCATTGTCTATTGGCGGGATATGAAATAGAGTTTTAATCGCCACCGAATCAAACGGCACCATCTTTCCTCGCACCAAAACCTTGTAATCATCGTGCTTAACTTTCAGATTGGCATAAAATTCCCTCACCAATGAAATAACAGCTTCTTGGGGTTGCTTAACAAATTTAAGCCACTGTCGCTCGAGCACTTCATCCCCGACATTACACCTAATCACCTCATTTGGCTCAAAGCCAATGGTAGTATCAAATCCTCTTTCAGGAAAAATATTCTTAGATAGCAACGCCTTATAGTTCTCCTCGGCCTATTTATTCCAAAAACGATGATGATCAAACTCAGGGGCTGAAGATTAAGATTCGCCCAACTTGGTTTTCTTCTTTGGAGCCATGTTTCAAACACGTAGATTGCACAATACTAACTTGCAATGCACCAATACAAATCAACACCCGTTACACCCCTAAACTATCTATTCAATTCACAGCACCTTCGTCGCTTCAATGTGACGAACACCACAATCAACTTGATACACCCAACTCTACTACAAATCCACGCCACAATCTCCACTAACTTAATAACCCAATAAATAGAAAAGTTGTCCACCCGTGAACAGATACACTTACCACTGTAACAAGATGAAACTCCGCAACAACCCAGAAAGTATAGCCGAGTACCAAGCTCAATGTCCCACCTGCAGACGAGAAGAGAAAGTGGAGAAAAACGAAAATTTAGAATGTAAGGATTGAAGGAAGAGAACAAGAAGATAGAGAGAAAAAGGAAAAGAAAAAACAGTAGAAGAAGAGATGGAGAGTAATCGGTGGTTGGAAGAGAAAAAAATATGGAGGAAAAGGAATTTGAGGGTAAAATTAGAAGTGAGAATGAGAGAAAGAAGGAAAGAAATCGGGTGAAATATTCAGACGGGGCGGGCGCGCGAGAGGACAAGCGGGCGCGCATAGTAATTTGTCTGTGTTAATTTCCGCAGAATGCGATGCGCGGGCGCTCCAGATGAAAGGCGCCCGCGCATAGGACTCTGGTTATTGACTTGCAATTATGATTTTTTCACGCGCGGGCGCGCCGAAGGTGAGGCGGGCGTGCATAGAACTCTGTACAAAGAATCCGTTGATGATATTTTTTCACGCGCGGGCACGCCAAAGGTGAGGCGGGCACGCATAGGTCGCTGGATCACATCTTGAGTTTTTATTTTTGAGACGCGCGTGCGTGCTAGATGGAGGGCGGGTGCATATAGCTTGCTGGAAATTGGTTCCTGAGAATGAAAAGGGAAGGAGAAAAATAAAACTGCGAAAATGACAAAATAAAAAAATAAATAAATAAAACAAACAAACAAACAAAAGAACACAAGAACACAAGGGTTGCCTCCCTTTTAGCGCTTGTTTTATAGTCCTCAGCCGGAATGTCACCAGTTTTTAAGCCGGGTCTGTGAGGAGAGTACTCTCAGTACTTCGTACTTCGGTACCATAATAATGTTTGACCCTTTGCCCGTTCACTTTGAATATTCTACCATCGGTACATCGCAGCTCAATCGCACCGTGCGGATATACTTTCTCCACCATAAATGGTCCAGACCATCTGGACTTCAATTTTCCTGGAAACAATTTTAGACGAGAGTTAAATAACAATACTTGCTGACCTGGTTTGAATTCGCGAGGTACAATGTGTTTGTCATGCCACTTCTTCGTTTGTTCCTTGTAGATCTTGGCATTCTCATATGCTTCACTTCAAAACTCGTCTAGTTCCGTCAACTGCAATTTACGTAACTCCCCAGATGCGTCGATATCCATATTCAACTTCTTGACAGCCCAAAACGCTTTGTGCTCTAACTCCAAAGGCAAATGACATGCCTTACCAAACACCAACCTATACGGCGACATCCCAATCGGTGTTTTAAACGCGGTGCAGTAGGCCCATAGCGCGTCATCCAGCTTGATTTCCCAGTCTTTTCTATTCGTCTTTACTGTCTTCTCCAATACTTGCTTGATTTCGCGGTTAGAAATTTCCGCTTGACCATTGGTTTGCGGATGATATGCACATGCCACCTTATGCCTAACACCATACTTAGTGAGCAAGGTATTAAAAATTTTATTACAGAAGTGCGTACCTTCATCACTGATTATTGCTCGTGGAGTTCCAAACCTCGTAAAGATATTATTTTGCAGAAATTTTACTACAAAACGAGCGTCATTAGTCGAAGTGGCAATGGCTTCCACCCATTTTGAAACGTAATCTACTGCTAATAAAATATAAGTGTCCCCAAAAGAAGGGGGAAAGGGACCCATAAATTCAATACCCCACACATCAAATAATTCAACTTCTAAAATAATTGTGAGGGGTAATTCATGCCTTCTAGATATATTCCCCGTTCGTTGACACTTATCACATGATTTGACTAAGGTATAACTATCTTTAAACAATGTAGGCCAATAAAAACCCGATTGTAGTACCTTAGGAGCAGTTCTGGTGGCTCCAAAATGTCCTCCATAGGGGGAGGAATGACATTGCTCCAAGATGTCAGTTGCCTCTTGTCCCGCCACACATCTTCTAATCACTTGATCAGCACAACGTTTGAAAATGTAGGGATCATACCATAGGTAGAACTTAATGTCATGGAAAAACTTCTTCTTTTGATGTCGATTCAACTCTGGAGGCATAGCACCACAAGACAAAAAATTCGCTATATCAGCAAACCATGGGATATAGGAACTTACCTCAAAGATCTGTTCGTCCGGAAACAGTTCCTTTATGCTCTCTTCCTCCTTCACATTCTCTAACTCCAATCTCGACAAGCGATCTGCAACTTGATTTTCACTTCCCTTCTTATCCTTGATCTCAAAGTCAAACTCTTGTAACAGTAGAATCCACCTTATCAAGCGTGGCTTGGCATCCTTTTTGGCAAACAAGTAGCGAATCGCTGCATGGTCAGTATAAACAACTACTTTAGTACCAATTAAATATGGATGAAATTATCCAATGCAAAAACTACTGCAAGAATCTCTTTTTCTGTAGTAGTGTAGTTTTGCTGCGCGGAATCCATGGTGCGACTGGCATAATATATGGTGGGAAACATCTTATCTCTCCGCTGGCCTAATACAGCGCCCACTGCATAGTCACTAGCATCGCACATAAGCTCAAAGGGTTCCTTCCAATCCGGCACAATCATGATGGGTGCTGTGGTCAACGCCGTCTTGATCTTTTCAAAGGCCTGCAAACAATCATCATCAAAAATGAATGTAGAATCTTTTTCAAGTAAATTACACAGGGGTTTTGTGATTTTAGAAAAATCCTTGATGAAACGCCGATAAAACCCTTCATGGCCTAAAAAACTTCTGATGCCCTTGATATTCTTCGGAGGTGGAAGCTTCTCAATTGCAACCACTTTGGCTCGATCCACCTCTAATCCGTTTGATGACACTTTATGTTCAAGGACAATGCCCTCTTGAACCATAAAGTGACATTTTTCCCAATTGAGCACTAAATTCCTTTCTTGGCATCTCTGCAAAACAAGAGACAGATTATGCAAGCAATGATCAAAAGAGAAACCAAATACTGAAAAGTCATCCATAAACACTTCCATCACGTCCTCCACCATATCTGCAAAGATCACCATCATACACCACTGAAAAGTTGCAGGTGCATTACACAGTCCAAATGGCATCCTTTTGAAAGCAAACGTGCCATAGGGACACGTAAAAGTAGTCTTCTCTTGATCCTCCGGTGCTATGGCAATTTGATTATAACCTGAATACCCATCTAAGAAGCAGTAATAACAATAACCAGCAAGTCTATCAAGAATTTGATCAATGAAAGGAAGTGGAAAATGATCTTTACGAGTAGCTTTGTTCAACTTCCTATAATCTATACAAACTCGCCAGCCAGTTACTATACGTGTGGAGATTAACTCATTATTCTCATTTTTAACCACAGTAATCCCACTCTTCTTAGGCACTACTTGAACAGGAGATACCCAACTACTGTCAGAAATAGCATAAATCACTCCCGCATTCAACAACTTTAACATTTCTTTCTTAGCTACCTCCTTCATAGCGGGATTTAACCGCCTCTGATGATCAACATAAGGGGTATAAGACTCTTCATCAAAATTTCATGCATGCAAATTGTTGGACTAATACCCTTAATGTCAGAAATTGACCATCCTAAAGCAGTTTTAAAATTTCTCAGAACTCGCAACAACTTATCTTTTTCTACAGCAGACAAATGAGCAGATATAATAACAGGACAAGTAGAATTTTCACCAAGGAATTCATAACATAGGTGCGCAGGAAATGCTTTCAGATCATGAGTTTCAGGGGATACCTCTGGTGCACTATTTTTCAATGCTTCAAATTCCTTAGAACTCACCATTTTTTCTTTCGGAGCGATGTCTATGAATACTTTTTGTTCATGTAACTCCCAATCCTCTTCCTTATCAACCAACTCGTCCGCCACCAAACATCTTTCGAGTGGGTCAGTACTTCCTGCACATGAAAAAGAGTTATGAGAATCAATAGTTTCAATGCTCTTACATGTAATTACCTCATTTGGGCTTCGAATGGTGTGATAGATGTTGAAAATCACAGCTTCACCACCAAAGCGAAGTGTGAGCTCTCCCTTATGGACATCGATCAGTGCACGTGCAGTAGCGAGAAAAGGTCTCCCAAAAATCAAGGGAGTTTCTTCATCTTCATCCATGTCCAAAATCACAAAGTCTGCTGGAAATATAAATTTGTCTACTTTCACCAAAATATCCTCCACAATACCCCATGGATATATGATGCTCCGATCAGCCAGCTGTAATGTGATGTTGGTCGCCCTGACTTCTCCAAGCTCCGAAGTCCTGTAAACAGAAAAAGGCATTAAATTTATATTTGCTCCTAAATCACATAAATCTCTATTTACCTTAGAACCACCAATAAAACAAGGGATAGTAAAACTCCCTGGATCCTTAAGCTTTTGGGGCAACTTTTTCTGCAGGATTGCACTACATTCTTCTGTCAGATTCACTAATTCATTGTCTTGCAATCTCCTCTTCTTGGACATGACATCTTTGATGAACTTTGCATAATTAGGCATTTGTTCCAAGGCATCTGCAAATGGAATATTGATATGTATCTTCTAGAATATATCTAGGAACTTAGAAAACTGCTCATCAAGTGCCTTCTTCTTGAACCGCTGTGGATAAGGAAGTTGTGGCTTGTATATCGGTTTAGATTCAGCTTCCTTCTTGGGCTCTTCAACTACACTTTCTTCAGCCACTAGTTCTTCACTTTCTTTGGCTTTGCTTTGCTCTTTCGCCTCTAACTTCTTTCCACTTCTTAACTCAACTGCTTTGCACTGTTCTTTTGGATTCACTTCAGTATTGCTGGGAAACTATCCTCTGTTCTGATCCTTCAAAGCATGTGCAAGCTGCCCAATTTGTGTTTCCATAGATTTCATCATAGCTCCCAAACTGCGCATGTGTGTCTCCATGCTATCCAGTCGAGTTTCAGTCCTCGACATCCGCTTGTTAGATTCAGTAACAAATGTAGACACCACATCTTCCAACGACGCTTTACCTTCCCCTTGATTTGTATTGAATCCCGGAGGGAGTTTCAACACATTCTTGTTGTTGGCATAAGAAAAGTTTTCATGCTTACGTAAACCAGGATGATAAGTATTAGGAGGGGGGTTACCTCGATAATTTCCATAGCCTCTGGGATTGATATATTGAGCTTCTTCAGGAGGATGAGATTCTTCTATGGCAACCGACACACCTGCAGGTTCTGCGATATTTACCTTGTTCAGAGAGGCAACTTGTGTACTCAATGTAGATAGTTGTGCCGTAATGGTTGTAAGAGGATCCACACTGTACACTCCTTTCTTGACTCCCATACGTTCAGATGGCCATTGATAACTATTGATAGTCATCTGTTCCAGCATATCATAAGCATGAATGGGGTCCTTGGCAAATATGGTACCTCCAGCAGCAGAGTCCACAGACATTCTTGTAGGCGTATTCAGTCCATTGTAGAAAAACTCTATTTCTTCCCAATCTGCAAAATTATGATTAGGACAACGCCTTAACAAATCTTTGTACCTTTCCCATGCCTCGTATACCTGTTCTGAATCATGCTGTTGAAAGGTACTGATCTCAATCTTCAGCTGGGTTGCCTTTGATGGTGGAAAGAATTTCTCTAAGAATTTCACAGCCATGCCCTCCCAAGTTGTTATGCGTCCTAGCGGCAATGACTGTAGCCAACTCCGTGCCTTGTCCCTGAGAGAAAAAGGAAACAAACGTAAGCGCATTGTATCCTCAGAAACACCATTTATTTTAACAGTATCAGTGATCTCTAGAAAAGTGCGCAAGTGTAAATGAGGATCCGCTGTGGCTGTTCTATTGAATTGGTTCTGCTGAACCATGTTTATTAAGGCCGGTTTCAACTCAAAGAAGTTGGCATTTATTGTCCCTCGAGCGATTCCAGAATAGTGAGCCTGGATCGTCGGCCTGAAATGGTCTCTAATTGGCACCAAAGGCAATTCATTGACATCTTCTTCAGCCATGTTAAGTTGTTCTTCTCTCCTAGCTCTTCTCAAAGCTCGTGCAGTTCGTTCAATCTCTGGGTCAAAGAGCAAATAATTCGCACTTTGAGATCTTCGCATAAACTGCAATTAAAAACAATAGCAATTTATTAGTACTTAATTCAAAATAAAGAAAATCTCTAAATTAAAACTTCGACTAATTGGTAACAAGACTAAAAATAATCAAAATTGTTCCCCGGCAACGGCGCCAAAAACTTGTTGTGAAAATTACTCGCAAGCATACGAGTTTCAAGTTTTAGTATAGTGAAAGAGAGAGTGTCGATCCCACAGGGAGTAATTAGAAAATATTTAATACTTGTAATTAAAATAGTCTTAATTTTAGTTAGAAAATTAAACTTTAGAAGGATGTTGACAAATTAAATAAATGAGAAGGTTGAAAAGCGCGCACAAACACAATCTTTAAAAGATTTATCAATCAGAGAAAAATAGTCTAGAGGTTTGATTTCACCTGTGTTGGAGAACGGCGATCAGATCAATCAGAATTGATACCCGGTGCAGCGGAAGTTTAAAACTTTTATATGGAACTATTCCATAATGGGTATCAAAACTTTACGATTAAATTGTGTGTGTAAAAATTAAATAACAATTATAAATTTTTACCTCCAATCTCGAATCGAGATTATGGATACCAACAGATTGCTCTGCTCTTGTTGTATCTCCCAGGAACTGATGGACGAACTGTTCTACAATCAGGTCCACGAACAGAGATTTAATCCCTCTGATAGATTGCACTAGAAAATCTATCAGAAATTTCTATGAAGAGAATTAACGAATTTGATCCGTTAAACCAGACTGTAATTCAAAATTCACAGGCTGGATTTTTCCCGAGCAGAGGGGAGGGGGGCGGCCACTTCAGAGAAAACAAGGCTAGGGTTTTCAAAAATATTTTGTGACCTCTGTTGTGTAATTTCTGTACTGCAATAACTTATTTATAATGTGGGCTGCTAACAGCTTAGGGCCCATTAATCATAAGTTCAAGCCTGACAAGCAAAGCCCGCATGTTCAGAAATTAATATAAAATTCTTCGTGACTCAGATTGATAAACCAATTTCACCAATGTTCACAGAAACCATTTCTGCATCTTTTAGAGTCAAGATAAATTTTATGAATCCGAATTCAGTGATTTCCAAAAATGCCCATCCCTATGTCATTTTAGGAAATCTTACTCCTCTACTCTTAAATAAGAAGTCCCACTTCTTTGTTCATTAAATTTAACTCTTTAAATTTAACTATCTCAACGGAGATTAAAAATCCATTACTCTGTGTGACCCTCAATGGTTCAGGGATACAGCTAGCCGTGGGCTCAAAACTCCTTGTGACTCGAAACAACAATTTCCGACTTGCCCAACGAATCATGGTAAGAGCGCCTAGCAACATCGCCCCATGATTCCCTAGGTATCACTGATAGTGCCTGCAAGAACCAATAGATTTTGGTTAGCGTACAGTACGGTCCCTTCATCCATATATCCCGATCGAATCAACAACCATTGGTAAATCGAGAGTCGTTCGAGATTCGATAACTATGCAATACATCTTGAAGATCAAATAGTGACATCGCATGTGCTACTAAGAAACCATTTCTTAAAACACATCATGTACTCTGGCCAGAGATTCGTCACACTAATATCTCCTCAGATCGCATAGATATCCACACTCGCAAGTATGTGGTGAATCCTTGACAACAAAGCATCGACTCCTATATGTGTTGTAACTGTACCCAATCCCGAGACCTGATGACCCCAATAGAGTCGGTGAATGAGTCAAAGCACAGTACTAGCATATAGAGTCTCAATGATGTTTCAAGTAATAAGGACTAATGGTGTACAACCAAAACCGCGGACTTTATCCACTCGATAAGTGATAACCACTTGGAAAGTCTGGATAGGGTAGTTCGATCATTCATCGTATGAATATCCATTTGCATGCTTTGAACATCTCTATGTTCCATACCAATGAAACGTGGTACTCGGCATCGCAAATGCTAGTCTCAAACTCGAGCGATCCTTATCCTAATTAACGGACGGCTCAATCGACTAGGAAAAGTTTAGAATATACAGTGACTATAAGATGTGTTTCATGATAGACATCCTCATGTTCTACCACATCTTACATACACTATAGTATATTCAAGGTCTTTATCAAAACAACAATAGTATATCACAATATAACAATATAAAGAAAGATAAAGTCATTGCCATTAATAAAAGTGTAAATTATATTTAAACAAAAGATTGTTTATACAAAGAGTCATCAAAGCCCTTAGCCACAAGTTGGCTCACCGGGCACCCACTCTTTCAATCTCCCACTTGCTCTAAATCCAACTAGTCATACTACGTAGACCCATTGCTTCGCGATGTTTGTCAAATAATGGTCCTGGCAAGGGCTTAGTAAGTGGATCAGCGATATTGTCTGCAGAGGCCACTCTCTCGACAGTGATGTCTCATCTTTCCACAATCTCCCGGATGATGTGGTATTTCCTCAGTACGTGTTTGGATCTTTGATGAGACCTTGGTTCCTTTGCCTGAGCAATGGCACCCGTGTTGTCACAGTACATCGGGACTGGACCAACAACTTTCGAAATAACGCCCAACTCTTGGACGAAATTCATCATCCAAACGGCCTCTTTAGCAGCAGCTGATGCTGCAATGTATTCTGCCTCAGTGGTGGAATCCGCTGTGGTGTCCTGCTTGGAACTCTTCCAAGAGACAGCACCGCCATTGAGCATGAACACAAATCCAGAGGTTGACTTCGAGTCATCCACGTCACTTCGAGTCCTCCATATACCATGAACATATTCTTAGTCCTTCGTAAGTACTTAAGAATGTCCTTCACGGCTTTCCAATGCATTTGACCGGGATTAGCTTGATATCTGCTCGTGACACTCAGAGCAAATGCTACATCCGGTCTGGTAGATATCATCCCATACATGATACTACCTATGGCTGACGCATATGGTACATGTGTCATTTTCTCTATCTCTTCTTCAATCTTGGGACACATAAACTTGGATAGAGAAACTCCATGACACATAGGTAGATGTCCTCTCTTGGACCCATCCATTGAAAACCGTTTCAATATGGTGTCGATGTAGGTTGCTTGAGTGAGTCCTATCATTCTCTTAGATCTATCTCTATAGATCTGTATCCCTAGAATATAGGATGCCTCACCCAAATCCTTCATCGAGAATCTACCTGATAACCATATCTTTGTTGACTGCAACATCCCTACGTCATTCCCAATGAGTAGGATGTCATCAACATAAAGTACTAAGAATGTCACAGCATCCTTAACTACTTTCTTGTACACGCATGGTTCCTACGGGTTCTTGATGAAACCAAAATCCTTTATTGTTTCATCAAATTTCTGGTTCCAACTTCTTGATGCTTGTTTTAGACCATAGATTGATCTCTAAAGCTTGCATACCTTATGCTCGCTTCCCATGGATGTGTATCCCTTAGGCTGCGTCATATAGATCTCTTCCTTAATGTTTCAATTAAGAAATGCAGTCTTCACATCCATTTGCCATATCTCATAGTCATACCAAGCAGCTATGGCAATAAGGATTCTTATGGACTTGAACATTGCAACTGGTGAAAAGGTTTCATCATAGTCAACTCCTTGTCTTTGAGTATAACTTTTCGCCACCAATCGCGCCTTGTAGGTCAATACCTTACCATCAGGCCCAAGCTTTCTCTTGTAGATCCATTTACACCCTATTGGAACAATTCCATCGGGAGGATCTACTAAAGACCAAACTTGGTTTGTATGCATCGAATCTATTTCCGACTGCATAGCTTCAAGCCATAAATTTGAATCCGCATCAGAAATTGCTTCCTTTAAGTTTCTTGGATCACATCCAAAATCGGGTTCATCTTGATCCCCTTCAAGAAGAAGACCATATCGAATAGGAGTTCTAGAAGTCCTCTCGGATCTTCTAGGTATGGGCGTGTCCATCAATGGTTCCTGAGGTGTAGGATCATTATTTTGTATTTCGGGTTCTTCTCGAATTTCTTCGAGTTCCATCATCTCGCCTTTCTTATCCAATAAGAACTCCTTCTCCAAGAAGGTGGCATTCCTTGAAACAAACACCTTTGTTTCAGCAGGATGATAGAAATAATATCCGATTGAATTCTTCAGATACCCTACAAAATAACATAAGGTGGATCGACTATCCAACTTATCTCCCACAGTCTGCTTCACGTAAGCAGGACATCCCCAAATCTTCAAGTACGAATACTTAGGAGCTTTGCCATTCCATAACTCGTATGGTGTTTTGTCCACTGCTTTGGTGTGGACGTTGTTCAACAACAACACCGCCGTTTCAAGCGCGTAGCCCCAAAACGAAGGTGGAAGCTCAGTGAAGCTCATCATGGATCGAACCATGTCCAACAAAGTTCGATTACGACGCTCCGATACACCATTCAGCTGTAGTGTCATAGGAGGAGTCCACTGAGAGAGAATCCCATTCTCTTTCAGATAGTCTAAAAACTCGGTACTTAAGTATTCTCCACCTCGATCCGATCGAAGTGCTTTAATACTTTTACCTAGCTTGTTTTCTACTTCAGCCTTGAATTCTTTGAACTTTTCAAATGCTTCAGACTTATATTTCATTAAATATAAATACCCATACCTTGAATAATCATCAGTAAAGGTAATGAAGTAGGTGTGGCCATATTGAGTACCAATTCTAAATGGACCACAAACATCTGTATGGATTAAATCCAACAGATTTTGACTACGCTCAGGTTTCCCCTTAAAAGGAGATTTAGTCATTTTTTCTTTCAGGCAGGATTCACAAGTAGGTAGAGAGTTAATATCAGACATATCAAACATGCCCTCTCCCACTAGCTTGTTCATCCTCCTTGAGGAAATATGACCTAGCCTAGCATGCCAAAGGTTTGCCGGGTTTTGACTATCGATTTTCCTTTTGTTTATTGTTACCGGTTTATCAACATAATTTATTGGAACGTCTTTTAATTTTAAGTTATATAGATCGTTTTCAAGTTGTCCATTTCCAATCAAACATTCATTCTTGTAAATATTGCAAATCTCATTCACAAAATTGCAAGAATAACCATCTCTATCAAGCATAGAAACAGAAATAATGTTTTTAATCAAATCTGGAACAAATAAAACATCTCTCAAAAGTAACTTAAAATCGTTCTGCAAAATTAAATAAACGTCTCCCACAGCTATGGCTTCAACTCTAGAACAATTTCTGAGCCTCAGCTGGGTCTCACCCATCCTTAGCCTATTACTTCTTGTCATCATTTGCAACTCATTGCAAATATGAGATCTTCATCTGGTATTCAATACCCAAGAAGTAATATTAAGAAAAACATTTATTTTAATGTAAAACATACCCTTTGCAGTTCGTAACTGCTCGAGGTATTCCTTGCAGTTACGTTTCCAATGACCGGGTTTCTTGCAGTGATGGCAAACTTGTTTAGACTTGTCCAATTTTTTGCATGTAACATTTGGCCTTGAGATCATGGTCCAACCATTTCTCTAGTTCGGCCAACCTTTCGGCAGTTGCATCAGCCGGGGCTGTTTTCGGAGGAGCCTTTTCTAACACTTAGAAAATCTTTTCTGAACTTAGGACAATCTTAACTTATGGAATCATTCTGTATTGTTTGCGCCAGTAAGTTTTTTTTGTTGGACAATTGAGACATGTGGATTACGAAGATTCATCATAATGATATACTGAGATGAAACAGACAATTATCGATGATTGTTTAATTAATTTACTAAGACATAAAATAGACAAAATTTATTTTATGAATCTCACTCCCACTATTTTAACGATTTCACTACCCTCTAGTGAAAACGGAAAACTGTTTTCCTTAGTGGGAACATGGAGTCCAATTGACAAACTATGGTCCCGAATAATATCAGCTAACCATAATTTTCAAAAGGTAGAGCCCAATTGCTTCCAAAGCAACCTCCACGTTTTTACCTCATGTCCAATAAGGGCCCAATAATATGACGCCGTTTATTGTGACATGTCAAGATGACCCATCAATATTAAGTTGTGATGGACGGTCGCCATGTGGATCCCCCAATAATATGAGCCGATCCCATGGGAGTTCGACCTAACTTACAACATGTGTCGATCCAATGTACAGCTTTCCGACGAACGGCCCCCCCCAATAATATGAGCCGGACCGTATCCGCGGGTAGCATCTCATACATTGATCGTTGATGGAAGGTAGGAACATTTAAAAAATTTTAAATTTCCTTTATTTATCTTGATATCAATTTTAAATCATATTTAAAATGAGGGATTTTAATTTTGAAAATTTGTCTCATCATTTTAAAAATTTGTATGCTTGCGGGATTCATACAATTTTGTCTAAAACATGCATACAACTATAATATCATATATTATATAGGATGACCGATTCCATTTCTAATCGACCCGTGGTTGCCAATCACGAGTCTTAGTCCAATCCTAGGTAATATGCAGGTATGCAATGCAATCCTATTACATCGAGCTTCCAATTTACATTTCTTCAGTCTTTATTGTCTGCTGGGCCCACCTCCGTCTTCAAATCTTCATCTCCCACTAAGTCTAATGTATTTACAATAAATAACCATGACAAGTAGGGGATACATTTTAAGGGGTGGGAACGGGCCATAAACCAGACCCACTTTTATTACATATGACAATTCATATTGGGCCATAAATCAGGCCCATTAATAAATCCAACAACAATAAAAACAAATGTAAATTCCTAACATACACCTACAAAATTGGTCATGGCAATCGATCATCCTTATCCAATAATATTTAATTCAAAATTAATTTATTGGATAACATGCAATGGCAATTTAAATTAAAAGGATAAAATCATATTCCATATATAAAATCTTATTTTACATACAAAATCATATTTTATCTTTTTATCAAATAAAATCATATTTTACATATAAAATCCAATTTTATACATAAAATCATATTTTACTCAATATTTCCATAAGATCATATCTTATTATCAATTGTACCAAAAATAATTAATTTCATAAAATCTGATTTAACGGATAAAATATATAAATTTTCCAAAAATTCAAATTTATCCAAAAATCAATTTTAAAATTTTCGGACTCGAACAATTCGATCCGACGCCTCGTGGACCAATCAAAAACAATTTTCGATCGGACCAAAAATAGAATTTTAACATATTAAAATTTTAATTTTAAAAATTAAAAATTAATTTTTCGCGGGCCGCCCGGGACGCTCCCGGGCTGCCCGCGCCCCAAAAGGGCTCGGGTCGGGCAGCCCGACTGCCCCTAGGGCAGCGACGAGCGCTGCGCTGCCCCCCCCCCCCAGGGCAGCGATCCAATCGCTGCCCGGGTTTTGCCCATGAAAAAAAAAATTTATTTTAAAAAAATTTATTTTGTTTCAAAAACCGAGGCTTAAAAATTTTCGTACAATCGATTAATTTAATCGCTTGATCTGAGCAACCTGGCTCTTATACCACTGTTGGAGAACGGCGATCAGATCAATCAGAATTGATACCCGGTGCAGCGGAAGTTTAAAAATTTTATATGGAACGATTCCATAATGGGTATCAAAACTTTACGATTAAATTGTGTGTGAAAAAATTAAATAACAATTATAAATTTTTACCTCCAATCTCGAATCGAGATTATGGACACCAACAGATTGCTCTGCTCTTGTTGTATCTCCTAGGAACTGATGGACGAACTGTTCTTCAATCAGGTCCACGAACAGAGATTTAATCCCTCTGATAGATTGCACTAGAAAATCTATCAGAAGTTTCTACGAAGAGAATTAACGAATTTGATCCGTTAAACCAGACTGTAATTCAAAATTCACAGGCTGGATTTTACCCGAGCAGAGGGGAGGGGGGCGGCCACTTCAGAGAAAACAAGGCTAGGGTTTTCAAAAATATTTTGTGACCTCTGTTGTGTAATTTCTGTACTGCAATAACTTATTTATAATGTGGGCTGCTAACAGCTTAGGGCCCATTAATCATAAGTTCAAGCCTGACAAGCAACGCCCGCATGTTCAGAAATTAATATAAAATTCATCGTGACTCAGATTGATAAACCAATTTCACCAATGTTCACAGAAACCATTTCTGCATCTTTTAGAGTCAAGATAAATTTTCTGAATCCGAATTCAGTGATTTCCAAAAATGCCCATCCCTATGTCATTTTAGGAAATCTTACTCCTCTACTCTTAAATAAGAAGTCCCACTTCTTTGTTCATTAAATTTAACTATTTCAACGGGGATTAAAAATCCATTACTCTGTGTGACCCTCAATGGTTCAGGGATACAGCTAGCCGTGGGCTCACAACTCCTTGTGACTCGGAACAACAATTTCCGACTTGCCCAACGAATCATGGTAAGAGCGCCTAGCAACATCGCCCCATGATTCCCTAGGTATCACTGATAGTGCCTGCAAGAACCAATAGATTTTGGTTAGCGTACAGTACGGTCCCTTCATCCATATATCCCGATCGAATCAACAACCATTGGTAAATCGAGAGTCGTTCGAGATTCGATAACTATGCAATACATCTTGAAGATCAAATAGTGGCATCGCATGTGCTACTAAGAAACCATTTCTTAAAACACATCATGTACTCTGGCCAGAGATTCGTCACACTAATATCTCCTCAGATCGCATAGGATATCCACACTCGCAAGTATGTGGTGAATCCTTGACAACAAAGCATCGACTCATATATGTGTTGTAACTGTACCCAATCCCGACACCTGATGACCCCAATAGAGTCGGTAAACGAGTCAAAGCACAGTACTAGCATATAGAGTCTCAATGATGTTTCAAGTAATAAGGACTAATGGTGTACAACCAAAACCGCGGACTTTATCCACTCGATAAGTGATAACCACTTGGAAAGTCCGGATAGGGTAGTTCGATCATTCATCGTATGAATATCCATTTGCATGCTTTGAACATCTCTATGTTCCATACCAATGGAACGTGGTACTCGACATCGCAAATGCTAGTCTCAAACTCGAGCGATCCTTATCCTAATTAACGGACGGCTCAATCGACTAGGAACAGTTTAGAATATACAGTGACTATAAGATGTGTTTCATGATAGACATCCCCATGTTCTACCACATCTTACATACACTATAGTATATTCAAGGTCTTTATCAAAACAACAATAGTATATCACAATATAAAAATATGAAGAAAGATAAAGTCATTGCCATTAATAAAAGTGTAAATTATATTTAAACAAAAGATTGTTTATACAAAGAGTTATCAAAGCCCTTAGCCACAAGTTGGCTCACCGGGCACCCACTCTTTCAACCTGGTCACGACAATATTCAATCCTAATCAATCTATTTTCATGAGTTCATTTCAATTAATAACCAAGAACACATATATTATACTATTTTCCTCTCCCGAGTGTCAAATAGAATGTATCAATTACGGATCGATTTCAATATCCCTATTCAAAATCTAGTTGTAATGATATGTGTAAAATAATGTTCTTTTTAGGCTCTATTAAAGCTATAAGCTCTCCCGAGTCATATAAACAATTAACAGTGCAAATTCTATTGATCCTATTCTAAATCCCCTCTCCCGAGTGCCGGATTTTGAATAAATATAACAAATCAATTTATGGCCAGTAAATTTAAAAGACTTTCAAAATTAGAATCACAATTAATTTAGAAGAACTCAATTCATTAAAATCAATAATTCATAAATATTGTCTTGACCAAGCTACATCAACCTCTAGACTTAAAAAGCTTAGTTCATGATAAAATTCATAGCAACAAAACTCATGTTTTTAAATTCAAACATAATTCAACTCAAAAGAAATAAGTAAAGTAAGAATAACAAAGCCGTAGTCTTTCTTCCGTGTCCGGTCGAAAAGTCTTTGTCTTCGTTCCAAGCAACTCCAAATCTCGAACGAAATGTCCAAGAACTTTTCTCTCCAGATTCTTCTGTGTATTGGCGGCTATATCCTTTTAATTAGGTCTGAAAACCCTTAAATATGCTCCCACAATTCGTCCAAAACTGATTCCAAAAATATCCAAAACATTTCCAAAAATACACACAACACTCATCCTATAGACCGCGACGCGCGGGCGCGCATAGTACCCTATCTCGATCTTTGAAACTCCAATCCATGCACGGGCGCGCGTCAGTTATGCGCGGGCGCGCATAGATTTCTGACCAAATTCCGGCTTTTCTCTTTAATTGACATGCGGGCGCGCCACATCAGGCGCGGACGCGCATAGCTCGCTGTCTTGGCTTCTTGTGCTCTTCAAATTATGAACTATCTTCGCTTGCTTCGCTCTTTTCTTGACTCCTTTGGTTCCATTCATCATAGAATCATTATTTCTTGAAATTCCTGACATCTAACAAAAACAACAAAAACTTTCACGTAATTCTGCTCGAAACCAACAATTATCTAATAATATCAACACAAATTAATTGCACAAAATGCACTTATCAATAGACGTTAGCAAACCGAGGTTAGAACGTAAAGCACAAGTATACAAACCTAATATGATTCATGCGAATGATGGGGTACAGGTCAATTCTCAATATCTGCTCAGTCTAGGTACAAATGAACGTGTAGTATCATCTGGGGTGAATTTCATTGTGTACATCCAAACACGCGTCGAGGATCATCGTAGCGTTAGTCTTCGTCATCATGGCGTCTCTCGATGTACGATGATATAACAAGGGAGTAGGGCTGAGCGACCCTAATTAAATGGATATCTCAATGGCGATTCGGATCAACATGAATATGCACATGCATCATAATATATAAAGCAATAAAACATGGATCATGACACATAAAATGCAACATACAATCATGCATACTCTCTAATAATCTCAGTCAGTACTTTACGTACCTCTCTAAGGTAGTCCTAGCAATACCAGTCTAGGGTCCAAGCCTACAAGTCAATAATTATCATATCACTACAGATGTCCTAAAAGCATTAAATAATCCAATAGATACTTCCTATTACTACTATGGATATTGGACTATACATGCGTCCGTCGTCAGCCTTTGTTGTCGAAGGCTCCAACTCTTGAGAACTGCTACGCAGCTCCTCCAGAATCACCCCTATTGTCTGGCGCCCGATGGGACTGGCCAAAATGCTCAAAATAGACTGAATTTGAGAGTGAGAAGTATGATTGTGATCAAGAAATGAGGCCTTCGGATGGCCTATTAATTGGCGACGATCAGAAGGTCCGATCCCTTGATCAGAAGCTTCGCCTCTACATGCATGCCACGTTCCAAAATTGGCCAATTTGGAAGCTCCGATCTCCATTTCAGTTCTTCCGATCCCATGCATGCATCAACATGTCTAAATCCTCTTGAAACCTAAGTTGTTTGTTGAGTTCGGACCTTCCGAACCCAAGTTCGGAGCTTCCAAACTCCGACGTGTCACTGCGTGGTTGATACCTGACTAATTGGATAGCCTAACTCTGATCGGACATTCCGATCATGGTTCGGATCTTCTAAACTACACCCTTAAATCCTGAACTTGAACAATGCCTCCAAACTTGTTCGGATCGTCCGATCTGGAGTTCGGATCTTCTGAACTCCTCGGTGGTTTTGAAGTCATATTTTCCTATTTTTGATCTAATTAAACACTTGGCCAATTAGGATTATGATTCTATAATCATGTTTTACCATTTAATCTCGTAAAACAAGGTGAGGGTTACTGAATTCTGCCCACCTTAAGAGATTTCGTCCTCAAAACCAAGCCTGAGGAAAACTGATAATCAAAAAACAAAATTTCTTTACTACATTTGAACATTTTTCAAGACACAAGTACTAAAACAAAAGAAATACATTACTCAAAATAAATCGGGATGCTCTGAACACATACGACTCTCTAAATCCCAAGTCTCCTCCTTGGTTCCTCTATGCTGTCACTACACCATGAATAATGGTATGCGCTTGTTCCGTAGCACTTTCTCTTACCTGTCGATGATTCTGAATGGCCTCTTCAAGTATGACAGATCCGGCTCTAGATGTACCTCAGTCAGGTGCTAAACATGCGACTCATTAGCTATATATTGTCGCAACAAATAAAGTGAAACACATCGTGTAATGCCCCGATTTTATCTTAATTGAGTTTATTTGAGATAATCGGAGATTACAGAGTTCAAGAGCCGACTTGATTTTGATCAGGGTCTATTTTGCAAATTTCAAATTTTTCAGGCACTAAAATGCAAATAATGGATTTTATATATTATCTACACATTGTTGACTTGTCTAAGCACTTCATCCTCTTCCCCATTTCGTTCCTCCACCATTGAAGGCGCCCAAACGTGACTCCAAGCTTCCAGATTTCAGTCCGAGCTCGATCCGTTCGTTAGAAATTATTTCTGAAGTCAGATTAGCGATCACTGCAGTACTGTAAGTTTTTCTCCGATCAGATACATTCTATTTTTCGGATGTTGTTAGATTCGATTGAGTTTCGTGTATGTTGTTCTTGGCAGAGTTCTGATCTTTTATTCTCTGTCGATTTTGAAATAGAGCGACGTTCGGATTTGTTTTGATTTTTGGAAGCCTATTTTCAAAAATCTAGTTTTGAGATTGGTTGGGTTTGAGCCTTTATTGTTGTCTTAGCATTGATATGAGTTGATATCGATATTGTACTGCTGTCTGCGTTTCCGGTTTGATCAGTTTATAGCTGTTATGCCGCCGGTTTGAGTTTTGGGTTTTTGAACCGTGTTTGACTTGTAGTACTTTGGCTATTTAGTTTTGATCGTCTTTGTTGATATTATTTGCCTCCATACAGATTCGTTTGGAGTTTGTCGAGCCCTGTGTTAGCAGCATTCGATCGTCGAAAAGCGGTAAGGATATTACCTTGAGCAGTTGTTGTTGTTAGGTTGTATAGTTTCTGATATAACCTTTTGTTGCAGCTTATCCAGAATTGGAGCTACTTGCATTGAAAGGTACAAGCAGTCATTGTATAGCGGGATAGCATACTCGAGACAGATTGGTTCTTGAGTTTTTCCTTAAAATCACATACTTGCATCAATACTTGTTCTAGCATGTGAAACTTGTATTTTGTGTTATTTTAGCTTTTTTTATATGGCTTAATGTTTATGTTTTCTTATGCATACATCTTGAGCCAAACCTTTGATTTCAGCGGGTAGAACAACCCTTTTTGTTTAGATGTTTTGGGGGCTTTAAGCTAGTGGCCTAGGCGCAGAGTTTTGCCTAGTGTCAGCATACTCCTTATAGTCGTACCAAAGTCTAGGGGAGTGGGATACGTGGCACCACCTCGATTGGAAGAGTCGGTGAGTTGTTACGTGGTTTTATCCTCGGGATCCCAAAAGCAGTGCAGCAATCCCTCGTTTAACAGAATTTATATCCTGATTTAAAGACATGCATATCATTTATTTTGATTTGATTATGTTGTCTCGAAAGCATGTTGTTGATATATTACTTGTATTATTTGTTATGTTGTTTTTACTAGGAATATCATTCTCACCGGAGTTATCCAGCGGTTGCTTTGTATTGTATGTGTACTTCGCAACAGGTGGGGCAGGATCAAGTCAGCGAAGACCTGGTTAGCATCAAGAGGGAGAGTTAGTAGTGGGACTCGGTTTAGAAGTTGAGTCAGCATGTTTATCTAGTGTAAGATATGAAGCATGTTAGAACTCAAACTTATTATGTTTTGGTATTTGGATTGTAATAGCTAGAACCGATGCATGTTCTATACCATTGAGCGGTTGTATCAATTCTAGAACTTCATGTATTATTTGGAGAGATTGTGATTGTAATGCATGATTATGATTTGAAGGTTTTGGATTTGAGTTGTATCAAGTTTTGCTGTATTTTGGCTTTTGTACTGTCACCGACCGATCGGTAAGATTTGACCGATCGATCGAGTGAAAATTTGCCTAGTTTCTGTTTTGGATTCAAGGTGCCCTCTCAATCGGTGGTTTTTGACCGATCGAGCGGTGCTAGGTCTTTGCCCGGGCAGAGAGTTGGAACTTTTTGGCTCGCTCGATCGGTTGAATTTTACCGATCGAGCTAGGCCCTATTTAAAAAAATATTTTTCTTTTTGGATCTTGTTTGCTTAATCGTTGTTTAATCCAAGATTAGTGGTTTAGAATCGAGGTCTCACACATGGTGAATGCTGGAGAGATATGGTGGCAAAGCCAAACGGTAAGCTACATCTCCAACTTTCTCGAGAATCTCAAACACTCCGATTATCCTAGGTGATAACTTACCCTTCAGCCCAAACCTCATCACCTTCCAGAAAGGTGATACTTTCAAAAAAAACACGCACTTCAGGCTGAAACTATAGAGGTCTGCGCTGCGTGTTGGTATAACTAGCCTGTCAATCCTGAGCAGCTCTGCCTCTTTGCCTGATAAAATCCACTTTATTGGCGATCTGCTGGAATAACTCTAGTCCCTCAACCAGACGCACACCAACCTCGTCCCAAAACAGAGGTTTACGAAAAAGGAGTCTGTACAAATCCTTGAAATTTGTCATGTCGATACTATGATGGTAGCTATTATTATACGCGAACACAACTAAGGGTAAATGATCTTGCCACGCTGGCCCAGTATCTATCACAAAAGCTCTTAGCATGTCCTCAAGAGTGCGAATCGTCTGCTCTGACTAACCGTCAGTTTTCGGATGATAAGCAGTACTCATACTGAAAGAGGTACTCAGAGCACGCTAGAAGCTACCCCAAAACTTGTAAGTAAACCTCGGATATCTATCACTTACAATGCTCAACGAAATCCCATGGATTCTAACAATCTCCTGAATGTATAACCGTGCCATACAATTGAAAGTGAAGTCTAGGTTATACGGAAATAAATGTGCAGTCTTAGAAAATCTGTCTACTACAACCCAGACTGCATCGCTGTTCCTGGAAGACAACAACAAATGGTTGACAAAGTCCATCGTCATGTTCTCCCACTTCCACTCAGTAATCTCTAAACTTTGAAGAAACTGGTAGACATTGCTCTTAAAACCCTTCCATCAGAATATCGTACGCAGATCCTTATACATCTTCATGATGCTTGGGTGCATAGAAAATATTCTACAATGAGCTTGAGACAAGATCTCATTGGACAAAGAGGAGTCGTTAGGGACTACCAATCGACCAGATAGACAAAACAAACCATCTTCTTGAAGGTGAAAACCAAAAGTACTTTTGCCTTGAGCCAACCAGGCTAACTTGAGTCTTTGGATCCAAATATCGGGCTTCCCTGATCCCCGAATACAATGTTGGTTACACAAGCACGGAAAATACTAAAATCCCATACTGACCCTTCTTATGATGGAAAGTAAATCCCAAAGAACAACACTTATGTACCACTCTAGAAACTGCACTGATACGAATTGAACACACATACACTTTATGACTAAGAGCATCAGCAGCTGGATTCGAAGAATCTGGATGGTACAAGATCTCACAATCGTAATCTTTCAGCAGATCTATCCATCAGAGTTGTCTCATATTCAAATCTTCCTGAGTGAATAAGTACTTTGAACTCTTGAGATCTGAATAGATCTCAAACCTCTCACCGTACAAATAATGTCACCAAATCTTTAGAGCGAAGACAATGACCGCCAGCTCTAAATCATGTACGGGGTAATTCTCCTCGTGAATCTTCAGCTGTCTGGAGGCATAGGCGAGTACGTGTTTATTTTGAGTTAGAATGCAACCCAATACCTAAAGAGATGTATCAGTGTAGACTATATAGACACTGGATCCAGACGGCAATGCTAAAATAGGGGCTGTCATCAACCATTTTATCAACTCGCAGAAACATTCTTCACTCTTTGTATACCCAATGAAGGAAGAATATTTCTTCATCAACTCAGTCAACGGTCTAGTTATCTGCGAGAAATTATCAATAAAACGATTATATTAACCTACCAGACCCAATAAAATGCGCATCTTGAAGCCGTCGACGGTGGTGTCTAATTCAAAATTATCTTTGTGTTACTGAGATCAACTGAAACTCAATCCCTAGAGATCTCGATCAATCCAGGACTCACACTTTTTGAGTTTGGAGTACTACTTCTTTTCTCAAAAAATTTGCAGAACTTCCCGAAAATGGTAGACGTGCTCATCAATGCTGTGCGATTAGATCAAGATTTCGTCATTGAACACTACCACAAACTTATCCCAAAGTAATCTAGAAATACCATTTTCATCAAATCCATGAAGACATCAGGCGCATTCTTCAGACCAAAAGGCATTACTAAAAACTCGTTGTGACCATACCTCATACGAAAATATGGCTTTGGGGATATCCTCGTCTCAGACCCAAAACTGATGATACCCAGACCCTAGATCAATCTTGGAGTATACGTAAATCCCCTGAAGCTTGTCAAACAAGTCATCTATGCATGACAGAGAATACTTGTTCGAAATTGTCAGTTGGTTCAGCTACCTGTAATCAATACAAAGACGCATTGTACCATTTTTCTTCTTGACAAACAGAACTAGGGCTCCCAAAGGTGAAACAATCGTTCAGATATAGCCCTTATCTAGCAGATCCTACAATTCATTCTTTAACTCTCTCATCTCTGACGGTGCCAGACGATAAGACGCTCGAGATATTGATGATGTTCCTGGAATCAGATCAATATCAAACTCTACCTCATGGATAGTCTAGATACTCTCGGACCATTGCTAATCCTGAATATACAAACTCTTTGAGGATTCATCCACGACATAGATAAGGTAGTCTTCCCTGCCAGACTCTAAAGCACGACGGGATTTCAGAGAAGATACAATTGGCATCGGAGGTCGTACTCCGTCACCGCAGAAGAACCAAGTATCACCATCCTTAGGAATAAACTAAAAAAACCTCTTGTAGTAATCGACTGTGGTTTGATAGGTAGTTTGAAATTCAATACCGCTGATGTAGACAAAATCATCCATCACTAAAACCATCAAGCTGACACACAACTAATGACCCTCAAAGTGCAAGGTACAATGTAGTAGCCCGATCTCTGAAATAATAAATTAAATGTATAAGAATTTTTAGAATGGTTAAAATATGATTAAGGAATCCTCTGATGAAATCAATAAATAGAAAATCGGATTCAGGACGATCAGAAATGGTCTGGAGGGTTCCAAGTGTTCAATCAATTCGGAAGGCCGAACTTGAACTATGTTTAATTCGGTGGTTCCGATCCCTTCGGAAGCTAGAGTGGAGTTCGGAAGCTCTGATCCTGAGTTAGAAAGATCCGAATTTTTTCCCGACAAACAGATATGGGTTTCTGATTGGTGATTTAACAAGGGTGTGTTCGGAAGCACCAAACCCCTAGTTCGGAAGATCCAAACTCTATCGACAGCTGTGTTGTCCAATCAAAGGACATATGTTCGGTGGCTAGAGATCAGAAGCTCCGATTATGGAGATCGGAAGCTCCGAACGAGAGATCGGACGTTCCGATCGATGTCTATAAATAGGGGAGACGAGGCCATCATTCTTTGCCTCTCCTCTCCTCTCCTCTCTCGTTTTTTGCTTGTTTCTAGTGGTTTCTAGCATCGTTTCGGAGGACAATTGATAGCAAGATGATATTGGATCGTAGCAAAGTTGTTCCTATAGTGGGGGTCATCGCCATCAAAGGGCTAGTGACGGATGCAGGTATAACTCTAGACTCTGATTAGATTCTGTGAGTATCTATTAGTATAGTTAAGGTTTTTAGTAAGCGATAAGTGATATGATTATTATCTGCTTATAGGCTTAGACTTGAGTACTCGAGTGGCCAGGTTTCTTGATTAGAGGTACGGACATAATATCCGAGATATTTTGGTTGAGTATGCATGTTCTATTTTTGCATAGTTTATATGAAATGACTTATATGCATATATTATGTCACGATTATTATGCTGCATGCATTTTCATGTTGGGCCTGTATCTTGATATTACCAATAGTGGGGTCGCCCAGCCCCCGAGTTATTGAGTGGATAAATTCCATGGATTTAGATCTGGTTACATTTATCCATGTATTCTCTCTGGTATGTGAGCCACCTCCTGATGCGACGGTTCAACGTGATACATACCATGACGCCTTTGACTGAGTAGTGATTCGACGTGATAGGTTTCCGGTACTCGTTCATTTGTATTAACATTCATAGCATGTGTGTACTCATACCTTTGTGCTGAGAGTTGTTATTGCTCATGTCCATGTATTTTCTTCGGACACCTCATTCGGCGGGGCATTTGCAGGTTGCCTAGGTTTAAGAAAAGTTTTAGTTGGAAACCAGGGGTTGCGGCCTCATTTGATGCCAGCAGACTTAGTTAGGATTGTTACTCTTGTGTATTGGAATTCAATTGGGTTGTATATTATTTTGAGTTCCAGTTATTTGCCAGTTGTATACTGTCGGGTTAGTATTTGCTTTAAGCTTTCCGCAGTTATCTTTGATTATTGATGTTTAAGTTTTAATTGCATACTTAAGTCTCTATAGTAGGTTATTTGGGGGTGGGTCTCTACATACAACCTACCACTAGACGCTTAGCTAAAAATTCCTGTCCCATCGGGGTCAATATAGCTAAGAGGACGTCTAAGGAAATGTAGGGAAACTTATACCTTCTGACAAATCATGCATAAATGAACGAATGGGATGCACAAGAGTTAGTCAATACAAAAACAGGAATACTACATAAGCTAAAGTTACCTGCAATCATGCGCTCACTCTCGACGTTGGCCTACTCCTGGTTGAGTGAAAAGACTTTAACCTAAACTCGTGGGCGCAAGATAGACATACCATGTGATGCAGTCTGAGGGTGCTGCTGAACGGTAGCTTGAGAACCAGAACCATTACCCGACCCTCCCTGGCTGGGACAATACTTCCTCATATGGCCCATCCCGCATAAGAAATAAGCTTCAGATACTCGACGACAGTTATCATATGGGTGTTTCCTCCCACAGTGATCACAACGGCCTTCTTTTTTCTTCTTCCAAAATTGGAAAGAACCACAACATCCAGAGGAAGAAGACATAGAGGCCTGGTTCTTTAATGATTGGAATCTATTCCAAACATATATGCCATGGTTCCTTACTTCGGCAGGGTACAAATATCTAAATTTGATTTTTTTAGATACTTTTTCAGACCTGTTGCCGATACTAAGTAGCAGTCAAAAATTTGTATCCATTTTTCATGATATTATGCATGGATCAGGTATATCATGGCGAATTCTTCAGAAAAAATGGTGTCTTCCACAATGGAATCTGATAAGTGAGATTTCGAGTAAGTGTTTCCATAATCTTCTTCTGTCCGAAAGGGTACAAGAGAAATAGCAAGACATGAAGACTGAAATAACTTCGCGCGGTTCACATTGCTCTCCTCTTGTCGGCAATGATTCTCTAAACTCACATAAGAAGTAGGGTCATCACAGACAGTGACCCGGTCGAAGAACTTGTGGTTCAGACCCTGCAAAATGTGGTCATACTTCACCTCAGAGCTGGCGCCAATATTCAAGTAGTATGATAGCAAATCATGAACTTTGCTGATATTCATCGATGGTCATGGATCCCTGCTTCAGATTGAGCAACTCAACCGACTTCGCATGACGGAGGGCTGGAGGAAAGTGCAACTTAAAGAATGCCCTATGGTAATCAGCCCAAAAAACCTACCCCGACTCTTGGAGTAATTGTGTGGATGTGTATCTACACCACTTGCGGGCATGACCCTCCAACAAAAAGGTAGTGGCCTCCATCTTATGCTCCTTCGAGCAGTCAAAGGCATGGAAACAGCTATGCATGCGCTCGAGCCAATCCTCATCTGCCTCTAGAGTCTCATTTCCTACCTAAGGCTTAGGCCTCATCTGTAGGAACCTATGCATCTCAAAATGGCGTCGACCATCATGGTTATGGCAGTGTCCACGGGGAATTCTAATGTCATCATCATCTCCCCAACGACTCATTCTACTGTGGCTATCGCCGTCTCTACTGGCCATTTAAAAGAAGTAGTGAACATCAAAATCCAACATGTCATACTATGTCCCAAAATACCAAGCATGCTTTGATACTATAGATGTAGGGACCCGACTCGGATCAGCTACTAATTAAATTATTAAACATGCAGTTAAAGATAAACCTAAATCAGTAATCAAAGCAACGGAAAGATAACGAGTTTACAACCCAAACCGACAGTATACAAACGATGACTAAAACCCAAAGTAAAAAAATAGTGTTATACAACCATATCGAAGAGCAGTATCAAAGCCACTGAAACAAAAATATATAAATAGAAGAACATCTGTCTGCAACCACTAAACCTGATCTCAGCCCTGCCTTGATCCACCTGCCTCGTCCAATTTGAGCCATGCCCCGTCGAATAGGGTGTCCAAAAAAACACAACAACATGGACGTGAGAGAACTACACTCAGAACGTAAAGAATGATTGTACAAACCTAATATGATGCATGCAAATGAAGAGGTACTGGTCAACTCTAAAGTCTTGCTCAGTTTAGGCCTCAATGAACGTGTAGTACTGACCGCTAAAATCGGTGTCTACTAGAAATTATACTAGGTCAAGTAATAATAAGTGGACAGAGAGTCCAAGTATCGATCCCACAGGGACTGTAGTCAATTCTAAAGATTTAATTATTTAACTTAATCTAGATAAAATAATAAAAATAGGAGTGCGAAGAATTAAATAAAAATTTAATTACTTAAAACAATAAGAAATAAAATATAATAATAAATTCAATTAAATTGAGACAACCAAGACATACGCAGGTACCGAACAAATCATGTAACATGTAGCTGATTCAGGACTCAAATTTAATCTTAAATTCCGGTGAATTCTCATAACTTGTTTAAAGGTATATTTCTAGAACAATTAAACCTATTCAAATATTGATGGATTAATTTTCATAATTCTAATCAAACTCAAATGCATTAGGAACTATGAGAATTCAGTTTGCACCTAAAACCGCACGATGAAATCGAATACTATTTTTAGTCAATTTTACCTCGTGCTAATTATTAAAGTGATCAAAATCAATTCCTCCTCTGTCAACTTAGAATCGATTAACATGCAAGAAAACAATTGGTCAGATCATTCACAAGACAAATATAAATCTAATAATCAATAATATAAAATCAAATCTGAAAAATCGCAAACATACATCCAAGTTTTCTAGATAGATTTTTTCGGCCCAAGCACGCGGCCTTGGTTGAAAGAAAACTACTTAATAATTGAAAATAATAATTCAAAAATAAAAAGAAGAAGAAGAAAGGAAGAAAACTCTAAAGAATATGGAGAAGATCTCCAATCTCCAAGCCTCCTAGCCGCCTCATGATCTCTGCGTTTCGAACCTCCCCCGTTCTCCCCCCTCTTTCACATCTGATAGTCTTCTAGTTATATGTCTTTGAAAGTCCAAGAAATAAAGCCCCGGAAAGTTGAGAGTTTTAATTTCCGAAAATTTTATTTACTGATTCTGTGCGAATTCTCGCTCGAGCGCAAGAGGTTACGCTCGAGCGAGCAACTTTCTGCCTCAAATCTCAATTTTCTGCGATATGCACGGACTGAAAGAGTGGGTGCCCGGTTAGCCAACTTGTGGCTAAGGGCTTTTATGACTCTATGTATAAACAATCTTTGTTTAATATAATTTACATTCATTAATGACATTTTCTTTGTCTTTCTTCATATTGTTATATTGTGATATACTATTGTTGTTTTGATAAAGACCTTGAATATACTATAGTGTAAGTAAGATGAGATAGTGAATAAAGAGATATCACTATTATGAAACACATCTTATAGTCACTGTATATTCTAAACAGTTCCTAGTCAATTGAGCCGTCCGCTAATAAGGATAAGGATCGCTCGAGATTGAGACTAACATTTGTGATGTCAAGTACCACGTTTCATTGGTAATGGACATGGAGATTGTCACGCCCCGGGTCCAGGCCCGCGCCTGCGCGAATGCACAATGGGCCCCTATAGCAACTACTTCATATTCGTCCTCGTTTTATGAAAATGATTAACCCAAGTTGCTATAGAAGTCCATTGTAGCCCATTTTAAATCCTTGATTTTTCCCATGTGGGATAGGGGTTTCAAAATCACCCCTCCTTCAGAACGCGACGTCCTCGTCGCGACCTGAACTCCCGATCCACCAGCACCGGGAATATAGAGGTGGCTCCTACGGGTTCAAGAGGTGGCTCCCGTCATGTAGCACTTTGCCCCGCAGGTTCAAGAGGTGGCTCCCACGCACGTAGCACTTTGTTCCGCATAGCACTTATTTCCTGGGGTCTGCCGGCTGGTGACCTAGCTCTGATACCATTCTGTAATGACCCACTGTATCAAGACGTGTCTTTTCAGCGTGCTTATGTCCTCACTCACACGCACCCTGGAAAACTTCCCAGGGGGTCATCCATCCTATAATTGCCCCAAGTCAAGCACGCTTAACTTTGGAGTTCTTATGTGATGAGCTTCCGAAAAGAATATGCACCTTCTTGATATGAATAGTACATATGAAATCTTTTAAGCTCTCCTCAACCATGTAGTCACATACCTACACAGTCTCAGAATCCCTCTCATTCCGGTACGGAATCGGTTCATTCATGTCTCCCTCCGCCTAGAAGCATACCAGGAGCCGCTCATTGTCCGTGCAACCTCTTGGCACCGGCGATCACTCCCTGCCTCTTCAGCCCCGGGCGTCACATGCCCACCAGCTTCCGCTTGGTTCGTCTCCGAACCATACCGTACTAAGAGAGGTCGGCTTTGATACCATTTGTAATCACCCTGAGAAACTTTCCATACCTACACAGTCTCAGAATCCCCTCTCATTCCGGAACGAGATCAGTTCATTCATGTCTCCCTTCGCCTAGAAGCCTACCAGGAGCCGCTCATTGTCCGTGCAACCTCTTGGCACCGGCGATCACTCCCTATCTCTTCAGCCCCGGGCGTCACAGAGATATTCAAAGCATGCAAATGGATATTCATATGATGAATGATCGAATTACCCTATTTGGACTTTCCAAGTGGTTATTATTATTTGAGTGGATAAGTCCGCGGTTTGGTTGTACACCATTAGTCCTTACTACTTGAAACATCATTGAGACTCTATATGCTAGTACTGTACTTTGACTCGTTTACCTACTCTATTGGGGTCATCAGGTGTCGGGATTGGGTACAGTTATGACACATATAGGAGTCGATGCTTTGTTGTCAAGGATTCACCATATACTTGCGAGTGTGGATATCCTATGCGATCTGAGGAGATATTAGTGTGACGAATCTCTGGCCAGAGTACATGATGTGTTTTAGGTTACTCGGTTTTCCTAGTAACACATGCGATGTCACTATTTGATCTCCAAGATGTAATGCATAGTTATCGAATCTCGAACGACTCTCGATGCACCAATGGTTGTTAATTCGATCGGGATATATGGATGAAGGGACCGTACTGTACGCTAATCAAAATCTACTGATTCTTGCAGGCACTATCAGTGATACCTGGGAAATCATGGGGCGATGTTGCTAGGAGCTCTTACCATGATTCGATGAGTAAGTTGGAAATTGTTATTCCGAGTCACAAGGAGTTGTGAGCCCACGGCTAGCTGTATCCCTGAACTATTGAGGGTCACACAAGTAATGGATTACTAAACCCCGTTAAGATAGTTAAATTTAAAGAGTTAAATTTAATGAAAGAGAAGTTGGACTTCTTAACTAAAACGGAGTGGAATTTCCTAAAATGACATAGGGATGGACATTTTTGGAAATCACTGAATTCGGATTCAGAAAAATTATCTTGACTTTAAAAGATGCAGAAATGGTTTCTGTGCACATTGGTAAAATCAGTTTATCAATCGGAGTCACGATGAATTTTATATTAATTTCTATAATAACAGGCTTGGCTTGTTGGGCTTAAGTTATAGATTGTGGGCCCTAAGGAGTTAGTGTCCTAATACAATTATAACTTAATCTAGTTTAGAAATTATCTATAAATACATGTGTAGTGTTTGAAAATTACATAGCATTCACTCTTGCAATTTTCAAAAATACTGCATAATATTTCAAGAGGAATTTTCGAATTTTTCTGGTCCTTTTTGAGATAATTCAGTCTGCAATTTTTGTGAAAAATTACATTCTGAATTGACAGATCAAATCTGTTTATTCTCTTCGATAAACATCTGATTGATTTCTAGTGCAATCAATCAGAGGGTTTTAGTTTTATATTCGTGGACTTAATTCCGGAGGTTGATCGTGATAGTCATCGGTTTTCGTGATTTACAAGAAGAGCAGATTAAATTTTGTTGGAGTCCATAATCAAGTCTTAGCTTGAAGAGATAAAAAATATTTAATTGTGAATTTATATTTTTACTTGCAAGATTTTAATCGTTAGGATTTGATACCCACGATATGGAATCGTTCCATATCGAAAAACAAAAATTTTTAAACTTCCGCTGCTCCGGGTATCACATCCGTGTGATCAGAGAACGCGTGTTCCAACAGTGGTATCAGAGCCAGGTCGTAAATTTTGATCAAACGATTAAAATTAATCGATTGTACAAAATTTTTAGCCTCGGTTTTTGAAACAAAACGAAAAATTTTTAAAATTAAATTTGAAAGGAAACAAGGGCAATCGGGCAGCGAGCGTCGCTGCCCACCTCCACGTGGGTAGCCCTGTCCCACGTGGAGGCGGGGCTGCCCGGGAATGTCCCGGGTAGTCTGGAAATTTTAAAATTTGATTTTTTAAAATTTTTGAAATTTTAGTTTTTGGTCCGATCAAAAATTGTTTTTGATTGGTCCACGAGGCATCGGATCAAATTGTTTGAGTCCGAAATTTTGAAAATTGATTTTTGGATAAATTTGAATTTTTGGAAAATTTATAAATTTTATCCGTTAAATTAGATTTTATAAAATTAATTATTTTGGTACAATTGATGATAAGATATGATCTTATGAAAGGATAAGATAAAATTTGATTTTATCTTTTTAATTATGATGTCATTGCATGTTATCCAATTATTTAATTATTAAATTAATTATTGGATAAAAGGATGATCGATTGCCATGACCAATATTATAGGTGTATGTTAGATTGTTTACATTTGGTTTTATTGTTGTTGAGTTTTATTAATGGGCTTAGTTTATGGAACAATTTGAATTGTCATTTGTAATAAAAAGTGGGTCTGGTTTATGGCCCGTTTCCACCCTTAAATATGCATCCCTTACTTGTCATCGAAATTTATTGTAAATTTATTAGACGTAGTGGGAGATAAATATTTGAAGACAATGGTGGGCCCAGCAGACAATAAAGACCGAAGAAAAATGTAAATTGGAAGCTCAATGTAATAGGATTGCATTGCATACCTGCATATCACCTAGGATTGGACTTAGACTCGTGATTGGCAGCCACGGGTCGATTAGTGATTGGGATCGATCATCCTTTAAATAATATATGATATTATTGTTGTATGCATGTTTAGACTAAATTGTATGAATCCAGCAAGCATACAAACTTTAAAAGATTAGACGAATTTTCAAAATTAAAAATGCCTCATTTTAAATATGATTTAAAATTGATATCAAGATTTATAAAAGGGAATTTAAATATTTTTTAAATGTTCCTACCTTCCATCAATGATCAATGTATGAAATGCTACCCGCGAGCACGGTCCGGCTCATATTATTGGGGGGTCCCGTTCATCGAAAAGTTGTGCATTGGATCGACACATGTTCTAAGTTGGGTGGAACTCCCATGGGATTGGCTCATATTATTGGGGATCCACATGGCGACCGTCCATCACAACTTAAAATTGATGGATAATCTTGACATGTCACAATAAACGGCGTCATATTATTGGGCCTTTATTGGACATGAGGTAAAAACATGGGAGTTGCTTTGGAAGCAATTGGGCTCTACCTTTTGAAAATTATGGTTGGCTGATATTATTCGGGACTATAGTTTGTCAATTGGACTCCATGTTCCCACTAAGGAAAGTAGTTTCCCGTTTTCACTAGAGGGTAGTGAAATCGTTAAAATAGTGGGAGTGAAATTCATAAAATAAATTTCGTCATATTTTATGTCTTAGTAAATTAATTAAACAATCATCGGTTATTGTCTGTTTCATCTCAGTATATCATTATGATGAATCTTCGTAATCCACATGTTTCAATTCTCGAACAAAATAAACTTTCTGGCGCAAACTATACGGAAAGGTTCCATGAGTTAAGATTGTCCTGAATTCGGAAAAGATTTTCTAAGTGTTAGAAAAGGCTCCTCTGAAAAACAACCCCGGCTGATGTAACTTCGGAAAGGTTGGCCAAACTAGAGAAATGGTTGGACCATGATCTCAAGGCCAAATGTCACATGCAAAACTAGACAAGTCTAAAGAATTTTGCCATCACTGCAAGAAACCCGGTTACTAGAAGTGCAACTGCAAAGAATATATATCGAGTAGTTACGAACTGCAGAGGATATATTTTATAAATGTTTCACTTAATAATACTTCTTGGGTATTGGATACCAGATGTAGATCTCACATTTGCAATGAGTTGCAGATGATGACAAGAAGTAATAGGCTAAGGATGGGTGAGACCCAGTTAAGGCTCAGGAATGGTTCCAGAGTTGAATCCAAAGATATGGGAAAAATTTGTTTAATTTTGCAAAACGATTTTAAGCTATATTATGAGAGATATGTTTTTATTTGTACCAAGATTTCATTAAAACATTATTTCTATTTCTATTCTTGATAGAGAAGAACTTTCTTGCAATTTTGCGAATGAGATTTGCAATATTTACAAGAATGAATGTTTGATTTGAAATGAACAATTTAAAAACGATCTATATAACTTAAAATTAAAAGACGTTCCAATTAATTATGTTGATAAACCGGTAACAACAAATAAAAGGAAAAACGATAGTCAAAACCCGGCAAACCTTTGGCATGCTAAGCTAGGTCATATTTCCTCAAGGAGGATGAACAAGCTAGTGGGAGAGGGCATGTTTGATATGTCTGATATTAACTCTCTACCTACTTGTGAGTCCTGCCTAAAAGGAAAAATGACTAAATCTCTTTTCAAAGGAAAGCCTGAGCGTAGTCAAAATCTGTTGGATTTGATCCATACAGATGTTTGCGGACCATTTAGTATCGATACTAAATTTGGTCACACCTACTTCATTACCTTTACTGATAATTATTCTAGGTATGGGTATTTATATTTAATGAAATATAAAGTCTGAATCATTTGAAAAGTTCAAAGAATTCAAGCTTGAAGTAGAAAACAAATAAGGTAGAAGTATTAAAGCACTTCGATCGGATCGAGTTGGAGAATACTTAAGTACCGAGTTTTTGAGCTATCTAAAAGAGAATAGGATTCTCTCTCAGTGGACTCCTCCTATGACACCTCAGCTGAATGGTGTCTCGGAGCATCGCAATCGAACTTTGTTGGACATGGTTCGATCTATGATGAGTTTCACTGAGCTCCCTCCTTCGTTTTGGGGCTATGCACTTGAAACGGCGGTGTTGTTGTTGAACAATGTTCACACCAAAGCAGTGAATAAAACTCCATACGAGTTCTGGAATGGCAAAGCTCCTAAGTATTCGTACTTGAGGATTTGGGGATGTCCTGCTTACATGAAGCAGACTGTGGGAGATAAGTTGGATAGTCGATCCACCTTATGTTATTTTGTAGGATATCCGAAGAATTCAATCGGATATAATTTCTATCATCCTACTGAAACAAAAGTGTTTGTTTCGAGGAATGCCACCTTCATTGAGAAGGAGTTTTTATTAGATAAGAAAGGCAAGATGATGGAACTCGAAGAAATTCAAGAAGAACCTGAGATACAAAATAACGATCCCACACCTCAAGAACCTTCAGTGGACACGCCTACATCTAGGAGATCCGAGAGGACTTCTAGACCTCCTATTCGATATGGTCTTCTTCTTGAAGGGGATCAAAGTGAACCCGACATTGGATGTGATCCAAGAAACTTCAAGGAAGCAATTTCTGATGCGGATTCGAATTTATGGCTTGATGCTATGCAGTCGGAAATAGACTCAATGCATACAAATCAAGTTTGGTCTTTAGTAGATCCTCCCGATGGAATTGTTCCAATAGGGTGTAAATGGATCTACAAGAGAAAACTTGGGCCTGATGGTAAGGTACTAACCTACAAGGCACGATTGGTAGCAAAAAGTTATACTCAAAGACAAGGAGTTGACTATGATGAAACTTTTTTTTTCACCAGTCGCAATGTTCAAGTCCATAAGAATCCTTATTGTCATAGCATCATGGTATGACTATGAGATATGACAAATGGATGTGAAGACTGCATTTCTTAATGGAAACATTAAGGAAGAAATCTATATGATGCAGCCCGAGGGATTCACATCCATGGGAAGCGAGCATAAGGTATGCAAGCTTCAGAGATCAATTTATGGTCTCAAACAAGCATCAAGAAGTTGGAACCAGAAATTTGATGAAACAATAAAGGACTTTGGTTTCATCAAAAACCCAGAGGAACCGTGCGTGTACAAGAAAGTAGTTAAGGATGCGATGACGTTCTTAGTGCTTTATGTTGATGACATCCTACTCATTGGGAATGACGTAGGGATGTTGCAGTCAACAAAGATATGGTTATCAAACAGATTCTCGATGAAGGATTTGGGTGAGACCTCCTATATTCTAGGGATACAGATCTATAGAGATAGATCTAAGAGAATGATAGGACTCACTCAAGAAACTTACATCGACACCATATTGAAAAGGTTTTCTATGGATGAGTCCAAGAGAGGACATCTACCTATGTGTCATGGAGTTTCTCTATCCAAGTCTATGTGTCCCAAGACTGACGAAGAGATAGAGAAAATGACACACTGACAGGCTAAATCGGTGTGATATAAATCTACTGGCAAGCGTACCAGGTCAAGTAATAGTAAAGTGGACAGAGAGTCCAAGTATCGATCTCACAGGAACTGCAGTCAATTCTCAAAAATTAATTATTTTACTTAATTTAGACAAAATAATAGAAGGATTTTGAATTAAATAAAATAAGAATATAAAATAAAAACTGATTAAGAAATAAGAATAAAAATAACTGAAGATAAAAATAATTAAGACAAAGACAACCAAGACACACGTAGGTACCGAACAAATCACGTAACATGTAGTCGATTCAGGACTCAGATTTAATCTTAATTCACGGGAATTCTCCTAATTTTTTCAAATGTCTATTTCTAGAACAATCAAACCTATTCAAATATTGATGAACTAATCTTTCGTAATTCTAATCAAATTTGAATACATTAAATATTTGTGAAAATTCAGTTTACACCTAAACCGCACACTGAAACCGAATTCTATTTCTAGTCGGTTTTACAATATGTTAATTATGAGAGTGATCAAAATCAAAACCTCCTATGTTGATTTGGAATTGATTAACATGAAAGAAAACAGTTGATCAAACTATTAACAAGATAAATATATATCTAACAATAAATAAAATAAAATCAACTCTGAAAAATCCCAAACAAACATCCAAGTTTTCTACATGAATTTGTTCGGCCCAATCACGCCGTCTTGGTTGAAAATAAACTACTCAATAATTAAAAACAATAATTCAAAAATAAAAATAAAAAGAAGAAAAGAAAGAAGAAATTTTCTCTCCCAAGCCTTGTAGCCGCCTCCTCTGTGTTGTGCGCGTTCTGAAACTTCGGAACCCTCAAAAATATGTTATATCTTGTATATATATGGTCCGGAACGCCTACCAGTTAATTTCCTCTCAAAACAAGGATTTTTCGGAACACATATGACTCCCGAACATGCGCGCGCGCGCAACACATAAAAACAGAGGCCTGGACACGAAACTCGCGCGCGCGCGAGCTTGATTCTCGCACGCGCGCAGTACAAAAATTCTGCACCAAGCGACGATTTTCAAAAATTCATATCTTGAGATCTAGCCGTTGGATTGAGCTGAAATTTGGACAGCAGCTTCCAAACATCTTGAAATATAATCTGAACAGTAGAGATCGGATTTGGAGCAAACTAAAATTAAATTTGATTTTTTGAACAAAGCTGGTCTGTAATTCACTCTTCAAAAATATATTTTCCTACAAAATTAACCCAAGGAGTGAAATACACACACATGCACTAAAACACATAAAAATAATATGAATTCATACAAAATAGACATAAATCTATCATGAAATAATGCATACAAAATGCACTTATCAACACCCTCATACTTAACTCTTGCTCGCCCTCGAGCAAGACATGCAAAAACAAAATGCAAACAAAAACATAAGTAAGGACGATTCATAAATGTGCAAAGCCTCTGAGAAGTTCAATCACAAAACCAAAAACACAAACATGCTCTCAACTTTTCATAATACACCTTCGGTTTAACATGAACGTGTGTGTGAAATGTCATTCCAGTTTCATACAACTTAGACCGAATTCGTTTCCAAAATGCTTGGCGACCTATGACAAATCAGTGCAAGTTTCACTCTTAAAGTGCCCATTCCTTCCAACGACCTCTAGACTAAAACCACCTCCCTTGAGATAATGAATTACACACCTCCGGATTTTGCACCCGGTATTGCATTAGCCCCAATAATTACCCGCTGACTTAGCTATAACTGGCTAGGATACGAAAAATCATTCTATTTTTTCTTTCTAATCCCCTCGTCTATAGCTCGGATGGAGCATCAATCCCATTGAATCTGCATACTTAGCCTTAAATTTATTTATTTTTTTTTAGGATTTTAATCCTTTCAAGGCCCGGATGGAATTGTATATAAATTTTTTCTAGGTGCGCCCAAGATCATAAGTGTAAACTAGAGCCTCATCAAAATTCATAGAACACAATCAAGATCCACAAACCACCTATTGCCGTGCAATGGTCAAACAGATAGAAACTTCATCAAATCTTTCGCTACAATTCACTGGTCTAACATTAGTGCTTAAAAATATTCACGGTTCAACCTACAGTTTCTCATGTCCAGTCAAGAGAAATTTTTTTTCAAAAATCCAATTTTTTCAAATAAACTTCATCATCATTGGCTATTATGATTCATCCTACTCATAATAATGCAAACAACAACAAAAATAAACTGTATGCAAAGAAATACGAAACACGACAGATGAAACACAAACACATAGACAATGCAATACTAGTCTACCCCCCCATACTTATCCAAAGCATTGTCCTCAATGTTTTAGAATAATGAACAGAATGCATAACAAACCCACAAATGCAAAGACAAACAAAAACACAATGAGAACAAAAATAACACTCCCCTGGTTTTCGATGCATCCTCTTCCTTCTTGATAGTATCAGTTGGACAGCAGCAGCAGATTGTATATATCGACAGGCACGACCAACTGGCATGGGAAAGAAACAAAAATCAAACAAAAACAAAAACAAAAACCAAAAATAAAATAAAAATCAAAAATAAAGAACACTGGGTTGCCTCCCAGTCAGCGCTAAATTTATAGTCTAATGCCCGACTATGCAGAAGCAACCATCAAAGAGCGGCTGCCGCCTATAGTAAGAATCATACAACTCTACGTATGGGTCTTGATTTCCTTCGCCCTCAAGCTTGGCGTGATATATACTTTGTAAGCTCGTCGGTCCAACAACACTTGTTCTGAAAATTTTCTTTTGGACGGAGACTCCGAATCTAGGCTGAAGGTCATAGAGGATGGAATACTGTGGGATTGGCGTCAATGGCAAGAAAGTATCTTCTAACGGTGTACATGGAACGACCACTGACGAGGTAAAATCTCTCTCCTTTAATGGTTCTTCCTCCTCCACTATCATGTTTGGCTCATCCTCACAAGAAGATTCCTCAAAAATTATTTCTTCATGCTCTGGCTCAGTTACTTCACTCAATTGGCAGATATCCAAAATTGGTTCTCTAATAAGCGCAATCTGTTCATCCAAAATACTTATGCGGCTTTCTAAAAATTGATTTGTCTCTATCTGCTGCCGCAAAAAATTCTCCAACTGAGCCACATAATCTTCGGAACGCCCTATACACTCTTCTTGATGCTCTGGTGGTTGGTTCGCAAAATTTTTAGAGTTGATATCTGGAGGATATTGGTGACTCCAACCCTGCAGTGAAGGATCACAATGCCAATGATAGTCAAAATCTGTCATATCGTTCAACAAGTGCATCACACTGTCTTCATCTCTTCTAAACAATTGACTGCCAGTGGCCAGAGCTCCAGAATCTACCCAACTTCTTGTAATCTCATCCAAACCACCATAAAAAATTTTAGTGAGGGTGTAAGTCGAAAACTGATGGCATTGAAATCTGTTCGCCAAATCATTGAATCTCCCCCAAGCAGCATAGAAAGGCTCCAAGTATTGTTGGTCAAATCTTGTGAACACCTGTCGATGGTCCATCTCCAAGTACCTCACAAGCAAAAGAGAATAAAATTAAAATTAAAATAAATAATTAAACAAATGCAAGAAAAAAAAAATCTAGTCTCAAGCAAATAATCTATCCTAATATTAACTAAATAGTCCCCAGCAACGGCGCCAAAAACTTGACCGGCTAAATCGGTGTGATATAAATCTACTAGCAAGCGTACCAGGTCAAATAATAGTAAAGTGGACAAAGAGTCCAAGTATAGATCCCACAGGGACTGCAGTCAATTCTCAAGAATTAATTATTTTACTTAATCTAGACAAAATAATAGAAGGATTTTGAATTAAATAAAATAAGAATATAAAATAAAAACTGATTAAGAAATAAGAATAAAAATAACTGAAAATAAAAATAATTAAGACAAAGTCAACCAAGACACACGTAGGTACCGAACAAATCACGTAACATGTAGTCGATTCAGGACTCAGATTTAATCTTATTTCACGGGAATTCTCCTAATTTGTTCAAAGGTCTATTTCTAGAACAATCAAACCTATTCAAATATTGATGAACTAATATTTCGTAATTCTAATCAAATTTGAATGCATTAAATATTTGTGAAAATTCAGTTTACACATAAACTGCATACTGAAACCGAATTCTATTTCTAGTCGGTTTTACAATATGTTAATTATCAGAGTGATCAAACTCAAAACCTCCTCTGTCGATTTGAAATTGATTAACATGCAAGCAAACAGTTGATCAGACTATTCACAAGATAAATATAAATCTAACAATAAATAAAATAAAATCAACTCTGAAAAATCCCAAACAAACATCCAAGTTTTCAACATGAATTTGTTCGGCCCAATCACGTCGTCTTGGTTGAAAATAAATTACTCAATAATTAAAAACAATAATTCAAAAATAAAAATAAAAAGAAGAAAAGAAAGAAAAAATCTTCTCTCCCAAGCCTTGTAGCCGCCTCCTCTGTGTTGTGCGCGTTCTGGAACTTCGGAACCCTCAAAAATATGTTATATCTTGTATATATATGGTCCGAAACGCCTACCAGTTAATTTCCTCTCAAAACAAGGATTTTTCGGAACACATATGACCCTCTAACACGCGCGCGCGCAGTACAAAAATTTTGCACCAAGCGACGATTTTCAAAAATTCATATCTTGAGATCTAGCCGTCGGATTGAGCTGAAATTTGGACAGCAGCTTTCAAACATCTTGAAATATAATTGAACGGTAGAGATCGGATTTGGAGCTATCTAAAATTAAATTATATTTTTTGAACAAAGCTGGTCCGTAATTCACTCTTCAAAAATATATTTTCCTACAAAATTAACCCAAGGAGGGAAATACACACACATGCACTAAAACACATAAAAAAACATAAAAATAATATGAATTCACACAAAATAGACATAAATCTATCATGAACTAATGCATACAAAATGCACTTATCACACACATACCATATGCGTCAGCCATAGGTAGTATTATGTATGGGATGATATCTACCAGACCGGATGTAGCCTTTGCTCTGAGTGTCACGAGCAGATATCAGGCCAACCCCGGTCAAATGCATTGGAAAGCCGTGAAGGATATTCTTAAGTACTTGAGAAGGACTAAAAATATATTCATGGTTTATGGAGGAAGAGAATTGAAATTGGAAGGCTATACCGACTCTAGCTTCCAAAGCAACGTGGATGACTCGAAGTCAACCTCTGGATTTGTATTCATGCTCAATGGCGGTGCTGTCTCTTGGAAGAGTTCCAAGCAGGACACCACAGCGGATTCCACCACTGAGGCAGAATACATTGCAGCATCAGCTGCTGCTAAAGAGGCCGTTTGGATGAGAAATTTCGTCCAAGAGTTGTGCATAATTCCTGAAGCTGTTGGTCCAGTTCCGGTGTACTGCGACAACACTGGTGCCATTGCTCAGGAAAAGGAACCAAGGTCTTATCAAAGATCCAAACACGTACTGAGAAAATACCACATCATCCAGGAGATTGTGGAAAGAGGAGACATCACTGTCGAGAGAGTGGCCTCTACAGACAATATCGCTGATCCACTTACTGAGCCCTTGCCAGTACCATTGTTTGACAAACATCACAAAGCAATGGGATTACGTAGTATGACTAGCTGGCTTTAGGGCAAGTGGGAGATTGAAAGAGTAGGTGCCCGGTTAGCCAACTTGTGGCTAAGGGCTTTTATGACTCTATGTATAAACAATCTTTGTTTAATATAATTTACATTCATTAATGGCATTTTCTTTGTCTTTCTTCATATTGTTATATTGTGATATACTATTTTTGTTTTGATAAAGACCTTGAATATACTATAGTGTAAGTAAGATGAGATAGTAAATAAAGAGAGATCACTATTATGAAACACATCTTATAGTCACTGTATATTCTAAACAGTTCCTAGTCAATTGAGCCGTCAGCTAATAAGGATAAGGATCGCTCGAGATTGAGACTAGCATTTGTGATGCCAAGTACCACGTTTCATTGGTAATGGACATGGAGATGTTCAAAGCATGCAAATGGATATTCATATGATGAATGATCGAACTACCCTATTCGGACTTTTCAAGTGGTTATTATTATTTGAGTGGATAAGTCCGCGGTTTTGGTTGTACACCATTAGTCCTTAATACTTGAAACATCATTGAGACTCTATATGCTAGTACTGTGCTTTGACTCGTTTACCGACTCTATTGGGGTCATCAGGTGTCGGGATTGGGTACAGTTACAACACATGTAGGAGTCGATGCTTTGTTGTCAAGGATTCACCACATACTTGAGAGTGTGGATATCCTATGCAATCTGAGGAGATATTAGTGTGACGAATCTCTGGCCAGAGTACATGATGTGTTTTAGGTTACTCGATTTTCCTAGTAACACATGCGATGTCACTATTTGATCTCCAAGATGTAATGCATAGTTATCGAATCTCGAACGACTCTCGATGCATCAATGGTTGTTGATTCGATCGGGATATATGGATGAAGGGACCGTACTGTACGTTAAGCAAAGTCTACTGGTTCTTGCAGGCACTATCAGTGATACCTAGGGAATCATGGGGCGATGTTGCTAGGCGCTCTTACCATGATTTGATGGGTAAGTTGGAAATTGTTATTCCGAGTCACAAGGAGTTGTGAGCCCACGACTAGCTGTATCCCTGAACCATTGAGGGTCACACAAGTAATGGATTACTAAACCCCGTTGAGATAGTTAAATTTTAAGAGTTAAATTTAATGAAAGAGAAGTTGGACTTCTTAACTAAAAGGGAGTGGAATTTCCTAAAATGACATAGGGATGGGCATTTTTGGAAATCACTGAATTCGAATTCAGAAAAATTATCTTGACTTTAAAAGATGCAGAAATGGTTTCTGTGCACATTGGTAAAATCAGTTTATCAATCGGAGTCACGATGAATTTTATATTAATTTCTATAATAACACGCTTGGCTTGTTGGGCTTAAGTTATGGATTGTGGGCCCTAAGGAGTTAGTGTTCTAATACAATTATAACTTAATCTAGTCTAAAAATTATCTATAAATACATGTGTAGTGTTCGAAAATTACATAGCATTCACTCTTACAATTTTCGAAAATACTGCATAATATTTCAAGGGGAATTTTCGAATTCCTCTGCTTTTTTTTTAGATAATTCAGTCTGTAATTTTTGTGAAAAATTACATTCTGAATTGACAGATCAAATCTGTTTATTCTCTTCGATAAACATCTGATTGATTTCTAGTGCAATCAATCAGAGGGTTTTAGTTTTATATTCGTGGACTTAATTCCGGAGGTTGATCGTGATAGTCATCGGTTCTCGGGATTTACAAGAAGAGCAGATTAAATTTTTTTGGAGTCCATAATCAAGCCTTAGCTTGAAGAGGTAAAAATATTTAATTGTGAATTTATATTTTTACTTGCAAGATTTTAATCGTTAGGATTTGATACCCACGATATGAAATCGTTCCATATCGAAAAACAAAAATTTTTAAACTTTCGCTGCTCCGGGTATTACATCCGTGTGATCAGAGAACGCGTGTTCCAACACGGACCCCGTGCTTGGTCCATGTCTGGGTCCGTGCATGTGCCTTTTTCAGCGCGCAGTTTTCTTGAAAAAATTATATCTCGAGTTCTAGCCGTCGGATCGAGCCGAAATTTGGACAGCATCTTCAAAACATCTGAATTTATTTTGAAAGGTGGAGATCAGATTTAGATCTCTCTAGAATTAAAAATAGATTTTTTACCATTGTTGCTCCATAATTCACTCTTGCGGCTGTTCTCTTGCTCCAAAATAATGATTTCTTCACAAATTCCTACAAAAATAAACCTGGAGAGTAAAATACACACGTATGCAATAAATCACATAAAAACACAATGATACAATACAAATTCATGCAAAATATACATAAAAATAACATAAAATAATGCACACAAAATGCACTTATCAACACCCCCATACTTAAACCTTGTTTGCCCTCGAGCAAGACATGCAAAAACAATATGCAAACATAATCATAAGCAAGTATGAATCATGAACATCACAGCCTCAAAGAAGTGCTAACATACACAACAAAATTACGAACACTCTCGATTTTCCATAATGCATCATCAGTTAAGAGTGAACGTGTGTGTGTATGCCATGTTATTTCAGTTACATGCAACTTCAAAAGAATCAGTTTCGAGAGTGCTTAGCGACCTATGACAAATCAGTGTGAGTATCACAATCAAGGCTCCTTCCTCCCAACAATCGCTAAACAAAAACTCGGCTTTCTTGAGATATATTACGCACCTTCGGATTTTTCACCTGGTTTTCTTAAGCCCCAATAATTGCCCGCAAACTTAGCTATAAGTAAGATAGGATTCGAATTTCAATCCCCTCGTCTATAGCCCGGATGGAGCTACAATCCCATTGAATCCGCAAACTTAGACATGGAACAGTGAATAGAATTTCAATCACTTTCCAAGCACGGATGGAATTGTTATTGATTTACAAAAATTTTGATTTTAAATTTTAAATTTTTAACCACATTTAATCCGCATAATTAGTCAAAAAAAGATGATTAGGATTTCAATCCCTTGCTTGCAACCCGGATGGAGTTAAATTATTCACAAAAAATTTTCATAAAAATTCATTTGATGCGCCCAAGATCATACGTGGAATGTCATAAAATCATTGGAACTCAAAAGACAATATCAAGATCAACAAACACCTATTGTCGTGCAATGGTCAAACAGAAAAAAAAACATCATCAATGATATCGCTCAACTTCACTGGTCTAACATGTGTGCTTAAAAATTATTCACGGTTCAACCAACAGTTTCTCATGTCCAATCAAGAACAACAATTTTCACAAAAACAATTTTAACAACTTCATCATCATAGGCTCCCATTCATTATCCTACTTAACACACATGCAAACAAACACAAAAACAAACGAGATGCAAACAGACAAAACATGACAGATGCAACACAAACACAACAAAAATAAAAACATAAAAACTAGACTACCCCCCCCCCCAATACTTATCCAAAGCATTGCCCTCAATGCTTTAGAAACAATGAACAAAATGCAAGACGAACAAAACACAATGAAAAAAAAACACTCCACTGGTTATAGATTAGTCCACTTTCTTCTCGGCTGTATCAGTTGGGGCGATAGCAGCAGACTGGGTATAGCGGCAGGAATGGCAAACTAGCATAGGAAAGAAGCAAAATTCAAATAAAAATAAACATAAACCAAAAATAAAATAAAGAGCAAGGTAAGAACAGTGGGTTGCCTCCCATTCAGCGCTAATTTTATATTCTATCGCCCGACTTTCTAGTAGAAACCATCAAATAGCAGTTGCCGTCCATAGTAAGAATCATACGACTCTACGTATGAGTTTTGATTACCTACGCCCTCAATCTTGGCGTGATATTGACTTTGTAAGCTCGTTAGTTCAACAATACTCTTCATGAAATTTTTCTTTTGGGGAAAGACTCCGAATCTAGGCTGAAGCTCATAGAGGATGGAATACTGTGGAGTTGGCGTCAATGGTAAGAAAGGATCTTCTAATGGTGTACATTTAAAGACCATTGACGAGGTCAAATCTTTCGCTTTGTATATTTCTTCCTCCTCCATTGTCACGTTTGGCTCATCCTCACAAGAAGATTCCTAAAAAATTATTTCCTCATGCTCTGACTCAATTACTTCATTCTCTTAACAGATCTCAGAACATGGTTCTATAAAGATCTTAATATGTTCATCCAAAAAACTCAAAGAGCTGATGCGGCTTTCTAAGAACTTATTTATCTAGGTCTGATGTCGTACAATGTTCTCCAACTGAGCCACATGATATTCAGAATGCCCGATACACTCTTTTTAATACTTTTGTGATTGGTTCGCAAATTTTTTGGGTTGAATTCTGGAGGATATTGGTGACTCCAACCCTGCAGTGAAGGATCACAATGCCAATGGTAATCGAAATTTGTCATATCATTTAAAAAGTGCATCGCACTGATCTATTGAAAAAGTGGCTGCCAGTGGCCAAAGCTCCATAATCTACCCAACTTCTTGTTTAATTTTCTCATCCAATCCACCATAAAAAATCTGAGTTAGCGTGTAGTTTGACAAATCATGGTATCAAATCTGTTTTCCAAGTCATTGAATCTCACCCAAGAAACATAGAATGACTCCAAGTATTGCTGGCCAAACCTTGTGAACACCTGACGATGATCTATCTCCAAGAACCTCACAAGTAAGAAAAATTAAAATTAAAATAAATAATTAAACAAATGCAAGAAAAAAATGTCTAGTCTCAAGCAAATAATATATCCTAATATTAACTAAACAGTCCCTGGCAACGGCGCCAAAAACTTGACAACTAAAATCGGTGTCTACTAGCAAGTATACTAGGTCATGTAATAGTAAGTGGACAGAGAGTCCAAGTATCGATCCCACAGGGACTGTAGTCAATTCTCAAGATTTAATTATTTAACTTAATCTAGATAAAATAATAAAAATAGGAGTGCGAATAATTAAATAAAAATTTAATTACTAATAACAATAATAAATAAAATAGAAGAATAAATTCAATTAAATTGAGACAACTAAGACACACGCAGGTACCAAACAAATCATGTAACATGTAGCCGATTCAAATATTGACGGATTAATTTTCAAATATTGGCGGATTAATTTTCATAATTCTAATCAAACTCAAATGCATTAAGAATTATGAAAATTCAGTTTGCACCTAAAACCGCACGATGAAATCGAATACTATTTCTAGTCAATTTTACCTCGTGTTAGTTATTAGAGTGATCCAAATCAATTTCTCCTCTGTAGACTTAGAATCGATTAATATGCAAGCAAACAATTGACCAGATCATTCATAAGATAAATATAAATCTAATAATCAATAATATAAAATCAAATCTGAAAAATCCCAAAGAAACATCAAAGTTTTCTACATAGATTTTTTCGGCCCAATCATGCGCCTTGGTTGAAATAAAACTACTCAATAATTGAAAACAATAATTCAAAAATAAAAAAAAAAAAAAGAAGAAAGGAAGAAAAACTCTAAAGACGATGGAAAAAATCTCCAATCTCCAACCCTCCTAGCCGCCTCACGATCTCTGCATTTCGAACCTCCTCTATTCTCTCCCCTCTTTCACATCTAATAGTCTTCTATTTATATGTCTTTTAAAGCCCAAGAAATAAAGCCCGAAAAGTTGAGAGTTTTAATTTCCGAAAATTTTATTTACTGATTCTGTGGGAATTCTCGCTCGAGCGCAAGAAGTTGCGCTCGAGCGAGCAACTTTCTGCCTCAAATCTCAATTTTCTGTGATATGCACGGACCCCGTGCTAGGTCCGTGCCTTGGTCCATGCATGTGTATTTTCCAGCGCGCTGTTTTCTTTAAAAAAATCATATCTCGAGTTCTAGAAATCGGATTGAGCCGAAATTTGGATAAAAGTTTTAAAACATCATGAAATTTAATTTGAACAGTGAAGATCAGATTTAGATTTCTCTAAAATTAAAAATAGATTTTTGACCATTATTTCTCCGTAATTCACTCTTGCGGCTCTTCTCTTGCTCCAAAATCCTGATTTCTTCACAAATTCCTACAAAAATCAACCCGAAGAGTGAAATACACACGTATGCAATAAATCACATAAAAACACATAAAAACACAATGAGACAATACAAATGCATGCAAAATAGACATAAAAATAACATAACATAATGCACACAAAATGCACTTATCAAGTACCATCTAGGGTCAATTTTGCTGGGTACATCCACACACTCGTCGAGGATCACCGTAAAATCAGTGTCCGTTATAACGGCTCCCGATGTTCGATAATATAACAAGGATGTAGGGCTGAGAGGCTATAAGGCCCGAAAATATTAAGTTCTTAATGACGGGATTGAAGAGTAAAATTCCGAATAAGAGTGAAAATATGAATTTAAGAATTTATGGAAATTAGAGATTTCAATTTCGGGTCCAAAATATTTAATTTGAAAATTTTCGGATTTTAAGATTTTCATATCCGGAATACTTAAATTAAAAGATTAAAAATATTTGAATTGATATTTATGGAATTTAAGATGTAAATTCCAAGATTATAAATATCAATGATTTAATTTGAGGACGAAATCCGAGCAAGGGCCAATTTGCGAATATTGAGCAGTTCAGGGACTAAAATGCGATAAGGTCCAAAATGATTTAATTGTAATCCGAGAATATTTAATTTGAGAATATTTAGAGTTTAGAATTAAATTCTATTATTCTTAAATTATTTAGGATTGAAATTGAATTAAATCGCTTGTCCGGGGACTGAATTGCAATTAGGCCAAAGTTCAGGGACCAAAGTGCAATTTCCTTGAAAATTGGCCATAAAAACGTGTAAGTATGTGGCAATTCATCAGAAAGTTCAGTAAAGGAACCGAGAAGAGAGAAACAAGGGTTCCAAGTCCATTTTGATCTTTTAAGCTTCCATATCTTTTGATCCACCCGGTAGAATTTTCGATTGATCTTATATTTGCGATCACAGCTCCGAGTGCTACGTTTTGACGTAAGTTTTATGAAGTTATACCATGTTTTAATTTTAAGTTGTTGTTAGAATTAAAATTTGATTGTATAAACGTGTTCTAGCATATACGACAATAGCATATCTAAGACGGATCGAGAAAAGATCGTCGTTTGGACATGTTTTGAAATTTTGAAAGAATTTTCGAAAATCTAAATTTTTGGGGCTTTGGATTTCGAAATTTATTTGAAGAATTGAAGATGATATCATGTTGAGATCATAGTATTGATGATATTTATGTGTTTAGAATTTACGGTTTTGATCCGTTACGCCGTCGGTTTGAATTCCGGTCACGTGATAAAGTTATTAGATTTTTTTATCCTAAATAAGAATGATATGATATTGAAAGCTCATCTTGAAGTATATATCAATGCATTTCAGATTTGAATTGCAACATATCGATTTCGAGTCGGCGAACTCGAGAAGTTAGCCTTTGAACCGAGAAAGACTGAAGAAGGTGTGAAGCTAGTTTACCTTGAATGATTGTAATGATTTGAGCAGATTTTGATAGAAGTTCTTTGATGTTAGTTGTCCAGACATGGATCATCTAAACTCGAAATCGAAAGGTATGAATAGATATTAATAAGATGGGCAGAATAACTCGAGATTGTTTCTGATTATCGAGTTGCCTAAAATCACATACATGCATGTTTAATATATGTTATTGTTTACGTTTACATAAATGAGATAGATTATTCAAGATAGCTATCTTCTTGAATTTCCAGAATATTTATGTAAATGTTTACTTGTCTTCTTTGATTTATATTATGTTCTGTATTGAACATGTTTTACGTATTCTATGTGATGCTTACAGATTTGTCAGTATCCTTGAGTGATTATATGATCATATGATTATATGATTGATGTGTTCAAGATGTTGTTTTAGCTTATGTATGATTTGATGCATCCAGATTATGTTGCATTCATCTTGAACTCCAGCCTGAAAAGTACAGAAGGTTGAAAGGCCTAGAGTGCAGATGACGTTTGGAGAACTGTAGTTGAGTGGCATGAAATGTAGATTTACTTCCAGAGTCAGATGACTCATGGCACTGAATATAGATTTATTTCTAGAGCTAGATGACTCACTATAGTTGCACCAAATTCAGGGGAATTGAGATATTTAACACCACCTCGAGTGGGAGAGTCGGTGGTTGGTTAAAAATTTTATTTCCCCAGGATCCCAGAGCTACGATTTATTGATATCAGATTTGATAGCCTATTCCTTGGCACATTCATTGCATTTATGCATTAACCTAGAGATTTCTATGGTTTAGAATATACGTTTATAAATGCTAGCATGTTATTTTACATTCAAGATTTGAATGAGTTTATATGCTTAAATGATGTATATGCATGTCGTTTGTACTGAGAGTTATTCTCACCGGAGTTATCCGGCTGTTGCTTTGTTGTATGTGTGCATTGCATCAGGTTGGGGCATGAGAAAGTCAGTCATGGCTTGGATAGTTCGAGAAGAGTCATAGCACGTGGTGACTTCGGGTTTTAGCAGATGGTGCACCAAATTGTGAACTTAGACAAGATGTTCTTTATTTGGTATATGATGAAGTTATTATGAGATGTTGTAGTAACTTGAGAATTTATATGTTTGTATTTCCTTTGGAAGAATCTAAGTAGATTAAGGATTATGTTTTCATGTTGCAAATGAAGTTATCATGTTCTTATTCATTTGCAGCATATCTAGCATGTTTAGATGCATGTTCATCAGCAAAGCAAGAAAGATCAGCATGAAAGCAGCATATGTTCAGCACGAGCAGAGCACAGTTCGCTCGAGCGGCACCCGAGGCTCACTCGAGCGAGCCATGCTTGGGTGTTATACCCGAGAGGTGCTCGCTCGAGCGCAACCTAGGCTCGCTCGAGCGAGCCACCTATATAAAAAAAAAATTTGTTTGCATTTATTGCAAGCTTGGTTGATGATTATGAGTTAAGTGTATTTAACTCTCTTTGCCCCTTAAGAGGAGATTAGCACCCGAGGTCCCCACAACAGGTGGTATCAGAGCGTAAAGTCTTGGACTAAGATAGAAGTTGAGCGGGTAGATTGAGTCGCATGCATTTATAGTATTGCATGAGTATGCTTTACTTGCTTTACAGAATTTTATGCGACTATGATTGCTTGATTGAACACTACTTGCTTTACTGAGATGCGAATTCCATGCTTATATGCTGATATGTATGCCTGATTTCGTGAATTAATTAGAATAAATGAATTTGTTGCAAGCATGTATTATTTGAAATTATGAGAATTTGCAAGCATGTGTTTTATTCAAAAGAATGAGATTATATGTATGGTATAATGAAATTGTATTTTATAATCTCTGCCATATATATTGCTTTTGTTATTGATTAAGACAGATTGTACAGATAGCATGAGAACCTCAGACAGAACAGAACCGCTGACAGAACAGAACAGTGTTGAGGTATGTTTTTTAGCCGATCGATATGATGATTGCACTGAGGAGTATGTTAGTTGAACAACTCCAAAGCTATTAATCACCAACTCAGAAAGATACAGAATATGCTATGTCTAGAAACGGGTTGATTTGAAGAGCTGGATCAGTTGTTCAAGAGAAGAATGTTCAGATGAACATAGAATCAGCTTGATTGATATCAACTCCAGGACTTAGCAAGAAGTTGGTGAAGTTGCCAAAAGAAGGATTGAAATGTTTGGCAGGTAAGTAAATAGAATTGTTTCTTTCCGTATATGATAAAGAAGATAGAAAAGCAGACTTTGCAGAATAGAAGCATAACAACTTCAATGAGTTGATTTCAAGCCAGTAATAGAATAACGAAATCATGAACCGCTAGTACGAGGCAGAGTTGAATTTTTATTCATGCCTCTGTAATTGTGAAAAACTATGATCATCACCTCCACTATAACTTTCATAGCAGTATAGCTATGAAGCAAGAGATAGTGACAACTGCAACAAATATTAATTTAGATCAAGAGAATATTTGAATGGCAGATAAAGAAATATAAGCATAGCTTCCATAGCTGAAATAGATCAAGAGAATATTTGAATGGCAGATAATTTCATAGGCAATAAGCCAATACAGAAAATAAGGCTCAAGGTAAGTGAGTTAATTCTAGTTAACCGCTTATATAGTGATTGCATAGCATACATTTATAGATCAGTGTTTTGTTATGCTACAATCCGTATCTGATGAGCCTTTATTTATCGTATTTGCTGAAATTTTGCCATTGAGTAGATGGAACACATTTGCAAGATTAGTCATAGAAGATGAAATACACAATTGAGGAAATAAGATTGAATGTGCTGATATCAGGCGTGAGATATTAAGCTAGAAAACATTATAGATATTAATGCAATAACTGAGTACCAGTTAACAGCTGATTGAATCCGTGCATTGATTAAGCAATAGAAATGAGTAGACAGTTATGATGTGAGTTTCAGAAATTAGATTTTTGTTATTCGGTACTGGGTATACCAAGAGGAAAACGTCGGAAGAATTTTAGTCGATGTACTGAATTGGTATAGAACTAACCTAGAATTGACAGATATGTCAGTGGTTAGACTATACAGAAATATTCAGAAGACATATTCCAACTTTTCTACGAAATGAAAGGAGGTCTATAAAAAGTGATGTCTAGTATGAAAGTCTGATGACAACTCGTATAGAAGAGCATTACTTGAACTGAAGAACTCCAGAAACAGCTAGAAGATTGAGTAGAAAAGAGTTATTTAGTACCGAAATGATGATTAATTCTATGACAATAAGTTAAGTCGAAAAGATTATATTCGACTATTGTCAGCTGAGAAGTAATAGCTAAACTCATATCAATAGAGAATAATAAAAATCAGTTACAGTTGAGCTTTATCTTTGATTTTGCTGAAGCTATTACATCATAGAAATCATGATTCTTGAATTTCTTGATATCGATTCTGAGGTTGTGTTATTTGATCTCGATCGATTTTGATTGACTCTTATTTTTTTGTTAGATTTTGCTTTGCTTAACTCGCTGTCATTCAGAATATTTGATTTTGTCTGACATTTCCTTGAGCGAGTTTCTTTGATTAGAATTTGAGAGTCATTGATTATTTGATGTATATATTCAGTATATGTTGAAGTTTTGGGCTCGTAACTGATAGATATTTTGATTTCGATAGCAGCAAGATTTATGGGTTGATTGCATAAGTTGCCACTAATTGGGAAATAGAAAGAAGAAATTAGCTACTTGCTTGATCGATTGAGTACAGATCTGTAATGTTTGTACTTTTTTTACTTGAGTTTCTAGATAGATACTCACACAATCACAATTGTTGCAATCCACGCTAAGCTAGATTGGTTTGGAAAGATAAAAGCAACATTGATATTAGATCAAGCAATGAAAATTCGATTGAGAATGCTCGATTAAGATACGAAACAAGACAGCAGATCAGAACATATGAATTTTGCGGTGAATAATCGTTTGAGTATGCCAGATATTCTAGATATGGAATATCAGATTCAGAAAGAGACATATGAAAACAGATTGAATATACATTCAATTGTTTACACATGTATGATTTACATGTATTCATTACTTGGAACTCAGTATTGGTGAAAGAAATGAAAACAGATACGACAGAATTGACATTACCAATACTAAAATTCCAGTAAACGAAGCAGAAAAGAGGAATCCAAGTGGTTTCTGTAACAGATTAGTTACATAAGAGTTGAAAGAAGATCAACTTTGCAGAAGATTTTAGTTTGAATCTACTCGAATCGTCATGACTTTACGATTTAGATTGTAGTAGATTGCGACAGAATCAAGAATATATTGTATTAGATATGATACAAACATACAGAGATACTTGTTATGAATTTAGCAAGATGATTAGATTACATGAATTATTGAAATCTATTGTCAAGATAGAGACTATAGATTTATTTTCTAGATTGTGGCATTGATTGTCAGATATTCTGAGTGTTTGGTTGTATGAGATTTCATTATACCATCCTCCGATTAGTGGATTATCAGATGTGATTTTCCAGATTTTTGAGGATATGCTCAGAACTATAGTACTAGATTCAGTACTAGTTGATTGATTGTTTGCCACTTGATTACTATAATTCCTATGACAGCTATCTGATAGATATAGAGACAGTATTTTGCGTTTAGATGATAAGAAAAGCAGAATTGTCTTTATATTGAAATGATATGTCAGATATATCAGCTATCAAACCAGATATGAGTCAATAAAAGATAGAGAATTTGAAGATTGATTTGAACAGAATAAGAACAGAGCAGCATAGACAGAGTTAGCAAATGAGTAATAGGTATAGATTTTGAAGCCTGAACAGAATGATCGGCAAAGAAGTTCTTTTCCAAGCATCATTAGGTTCAGAAAGAGATTTCAGAAGCTATGAGTGTTGGAAAAAACTGGCGGTCAGATCAATCACGATTGATACCCGGTGCAGCGGAAGTTTAAAAAAATTTTATCATGGAACAATTCCATGGTGTGGGTATCAACCATTCAACGATTAAATTATTGTGTGTGTAAAATTCAAATAACAATTAATTAAATTTTACCTTCAATCTCGAAGCGAGATTATTGGACACCACACAGATTTCTCTGCGCTTCTTGTATCTCCCAGGAACTGATGAACTCCTTCAATCAGGTCCACGAATGGGGTTTAAATCCCTCTGATAGATTGCACTAGAAAATCTATCAGAAGTTTTTCTGCGAAGAGATTAAACGAATCTGATTCGTTATTCCTGACTGCAATTAAAAATCACAGACCGGAATTTCTCGGGCAGAGGGGGAGGGTTCGGCCGATTTCTTTTGAGAGGAGGCTAGGGTTTCGAAAATCCTGTCTCAAAAATTATGACCTGTTGTGTGTAATTTCTGTACTGCAATAACTTATTTATAATGCAGGCCACTAACACCTTAGGGCCCATTAGTCATAAGCTAGGTCCCGACAAGCAAAGCCCGCACGTTCAGAAATTAATATAAAATTCATCGTGACTCCGATCGATGAACCAATTTCACCAATGTGCACAGAAACCATTTCTGCACATTTTAAAGTCAAAATAAATTTTCCTGAATCCGAATTCAGTGGTTTCCAAAAATGTCCATCCCTATGTCATTTTAGGAAATCCTACTCCCTTACTCTTATTTAAGAAGTCCAACTCCTTAGTTCATTAAATTTAACTCTTTAAATTTAACTATCTCAACGGGGATTAAAACTCCATTACACTGTGTGACCCTCAATGGTTCAGGGATACAGCTAGCCGTGGGCTCACAACTCCTTGTGACTCGGAACAACACTTTCCGACTTGCCCAACGAATCAAGGTAAAGCGCCTAGCAACATCGCCCCATGATTCCCTAGGTATCACTGATAGTGCCTACAAGAACCAGTAGATTTTGGTTAGCGTACAGTACGGTCCCTTCATCCATATATCCCGATCGAATCAACAACCATTGGTATATCGAGAGTCGCTCAAGATTCGATAACTATGCAATACATCTTGAAGATCAAATTAGTGACATCGCATGTGCTACTAAGAAACCATTTCTTAAATCACATCAAGTACTCTGGCCAGAGATTTGTCACACTAATATCTCCTCAGATCGCATAGGATATCCACACTCGCAAGTATGTGGTGAATCCTTGACAACAATGCATTGACTCCTATATGTGTCGTAACTGTACCCAATCTCGACACCTGATGACCCCCATAGAGTCGGTAAACGATTCAAAGCACAGCACTAGCATATAGAGTCTCCATGATGTTTCAAGTCGTAAGGACTAATGGTGTACAACCAAAACCGCGGACTTTATCCACTCGATAAGTGATAACCACTTGGAAAGTCCGGATAGGGTAGTTCGATTATTCATCCTATGAATATCCATTTGCATGCTTCGAACATCTCCATGTTCCCTACCAATGAAACGTGGTACTCCGCATCGCAAATGCTAGTCTCAAACTCGAGCGATCCTTATCCTTATTATCGGACGGCTCAATCGACTAGGAACGGTTTTTAGAATATACAGTGACTATAAGATGTATTTCATGATAGACATCTCCATGTTCTACCACATCTTACATACACTATAGTATATTCAAGGTCTTTATCAAAACAACAATAGTATATCACAATATAACAATATGAAGTAATATAAAGTCATTGCCATAAAAGTGTAAATAATATTAAACAAAAGATTGTTTATACAAAGAGTCATCAAAGCCCATAGCCACACAGTTGGCTCACTGGGCACCCACTCTTACAATGAGTATTTGATCTAGCTTATTGATTAATACTCAATCTCGAATTTTCAGACAGATGACTTGTTATCCATATGCATTGGCTGAAGAATATCAGCTAGAATATGTATGTGCATTCAATTCAGAGAAAACTGATGTGGGACCCCGGGCTCGACTACTAAAAATACCATAGTAAAAGAATTACAGTATTTAAAAGAAGCAGCACAAGAACTAAATTTTTTTTTATAAGATGACCCTCGCTCGATCGGTAGAACTTCACCGATCGAGCGAGCAAGAATTGCCAATTCTCGGGTTTGAGCAAAAACAGGCCCCGCTCGATCGGTAGAACTTTACCGATCGAGCGGCCAAGCCCTGTACAAAATTCTGCAGATTTTCTTGTGTTGTACTTTGCTCTTTTCTTGCTATCTTATAACCTAGACTTTAAGGTAAACAATACCAAACATACAAATGCTATATACACTTACCCAAAACCATGGTCCAATAACACATAATCTAAACAACTCTAGACTATGCAAAGCTATACAATACAAAAGTTGGATACCATCCAAACTCAACATGCTTTAAAAATAAGTTTTCCACAACAAGCTACAACACAACTCGGAGCACCACTTCTAAACTCTTCCCAATGCTCATGGCCTCCTATAACTTGGCCCTGAAACACCTGTTGCAATGCACACACAAAAACAAAGCAACAGCCGGAAAACCGGTAAGTCTAAAGACTTAGTATGAAATACGGAACATATAAATAATCACAAGTTGTGACGCCCGGGGCTGAAGAGGCAGGGAGTGATCACCGGTGCCAAGAGGTTGCACGGACAATGAGCGGCTCCTGGTAGGCTTCTAGGCAGAGGGAGACATGAATGAACCGATCCCGTGCCGGAATGAGAGGGGATTCTGAGACTGTGTAGGTATGGGACTACATAGTTGAGGAGAGCTTAAAAGATTTCATATGTACTTCTCATATCAAGAAGGTGCATCTTCTTTTCGGAAGCTCATCACATAAGAGCTCCAAAGTTAAGCGTGCTTGACTTGAGGCAATTATAGGATGGGTGACCCCCTGGAAAGTTTTCCAGTGTGCGTGTGAGTGAGGACATAAGCACGCTGAAAAGACCCATCTTGATATAGTGGATCGTTACAAATGGTATCAGAGCCGACCTCTCTTAGTACGGTATGGTTCGGGATGAACCAAGCGGAAGCTGGTGGGCATGTGACGCCCGGGGCTGAAGAGGCAGGGAGTGATCGCCGGTGCCAAGAGATTGCACGGACAATGAGCGGCTCCTGGTAGGCTTTTAGGCGGAGGGAGACATGAATGAACCGATCCCGTGCCGGAATGAGAGGGGATTCTGAGACTGTGTAGGTATGGGACTACATAGTTGAGGAGAGCTTAAAAGATTTCATATGTACTGCTCATATCAAGAAGGTGCATCTTCTTTTCGGAAGCTCATCACATAAGAACTCCAAAGTTAAGCGTGCTTGACTTGAGGCAATTATAGGATGGGTGACCCCCTGGGAAATTTTCCAGGGTACCTGTGAGTGAGGCATAAGCACACTGAAAAAACCCGTCTTGATATAGTGGGTCCTTACACAAGTAGCCATAGCATGCATTTCAAATCATAAATAACACCTTATGAAATGCAGAATAAATTAAATTGCTAAAAAGGAATAAGGCTCAAAGGCGACACCGGTTTAGATGCTAAAACACATCACTCACCATCAATGCTAGAACTCCTCATTGATGTTATAAACCCGGCTTTAGGTATCAATGCTTGAATCTTATCATAGATACACGATATCGATGTTTAAAACTCATCAACGATATCAAGGCAAAACTAGAAGAACGTTTAGGCTCAACGGGATGACATCATACACAATCACCTCCTACATAGCCTAATAAACATGCCATCACTCAAGAACTCAAGTAAGGCAATCAAAGCACATAACTCACATAAAGCATAGTAAAGCACATAAACATATAAAATAGAAACTATTGTGTGATTTAAGGGATCGAGAGATCAAACACATCTCGATGCTCATTCCCTGCTTTGGTCATCGTCGAATCATATCTTCCAATCGTGATAGCTAAGTAGCTCCAATCCTCAAGCTACAATACACACCAAGCTTGTATCAACTCACTAGATAGAATGATAGAAATATCAAAGCTAGCAACTCAAACCTTGACCAATCTTCAATTGATTCGAATCGGTGCGAACTCGAACTCGATATATTCTTGAACAATCTGAAATTCATATCAAGTCATTCAATATTGCATTCAACTCATTCCGAAGCTCAACAACTCAAGGCTTGCTAATTTGATCGAAATTCAAACCAGCGACGTAACGGTTCGAAACCGATAATTATAACAACTCAAAAATCATCTAAACATTGATATATAAATCATATCAATATCATTTCATCACTTAATTTCGAAATCCAGCAGCATATATTTTCAGAATTTATCAAACATAAATTGACGGCGTAACGGTACAAATTCGATAACCAAAACTTAAAAATATCAAAACTTTCAATTATAACAACTCATATCCACTTCATATCAGCTTATATATCAACTTATACCAGCATATCAGAAGGTTCAAGCATTCGAAACATATTCTGAAAATCATAACAATTGCATATGTTGTTCGTTCTTCGTTCCGGCTTCGATATCGGAAAGCTTATATCATCAAGAACACTAACACATACTCAAATTCTGATTTTTCCCAACATCATAACATCATAATTTTGAGACCTACTGAATCTTAGAGATACTTACATCAATGGATAGCTCTTCTTGCAAGGATTCCAAAACTATGCTCGGTTTTGAAATTGGACAGCCGGATCTTGAGATATCAATTTTTGAACATGAAGAACAATCTTGCAAAATCTGAAATGGTTGCTCTCGGTGGAGTTTCTGCTGAATTCATTCCATTACACGTGTATATATGTCTTACACGTGTGATTTCCCACTTGCAAAGAGAAATTGCACTTTGGCCCCTAAGCTTTGGAATATTTGCAATTCAGTCCCTCGACAAGCTTCCGACCTCTAATTAAATCCTTTAATTCCGGAAATATGGAATTTAAATCTTAAATCCCATAAATATCCAATTCAAATATTTTAATCTTTTAATTTAAAAATCCCAAAATTTAAATCTCACTATCCGTAAATTCTCAAATTAAATATTTTCAGCTCGAAAATTAAATCTAAAATTTCCATAATATCTCCAATTAATATTTTCCAAAATTCGGAATTTAAATCTCTAATTTCGTAATTAAGAACTTAATATTTTTGGGGCCTTACAACTGACGAGAAAGAGCAACTTATATCTAAGTTGACTCAGTGATTATATGTTCATGAGAATAGATATGATTGCAGAAACGATCAGAAAGAAGAGTAAGATACTATAGAAGAGAAGATATCAGAATAGATATCTAAAGCTCACAGAATTGAAGTAAGTATTACTTCAGTCAGCTATACCGATTACGAGACTCAGTAGTAAGATCGAATGCGATTTCGAGGACGAAATCATTCCTTAGAGGGAGGAATTGTAAGGCTCGAAAATATTAAGTTCTTAATGACGGGATTGAAGAGTTAAATTACAAATAAGAGTGAAAAGATGAATTTAAGAATTTATGGAAATTAGAGATTTCAATTTCGGGTCCAAAATATTTAATTTGAGAATTTTCAAATTTTAAGATTTTCATATCCGAAATACTTAAATTAAAAGATTAAAAATATTTGAATTGATATTTATGGAATTTAAGATGTATATTCCAAGATTATAAATATCAAGGATTCAATTTGAGGATGAATTCCGAGCAAGGGCCAATTTGCGAATATTGAGCAGTTCAAGGACTAAAATGCGATAAGGTCCGAAATGATTTAATTGTAATTCGAGAATATTTAATTTGAGAATATTTAGAGTTTATAATTCAATTCTATTATTCTTAAATTATTTAGGATTGAAATTGAATTAAATCGCTTGTCCGAGGACTGAATTGCAATTAGGGCAAATTTTAGGGACCAAAGTGAAATTTCCTTGCAACTTGGCCATAAAAACGTGTAAGTATGTGGGAATTCATCAGAAAGTTCAGTCAAGGAACCGAGAAGAGAGAAACAAGGGTTCCAAGTCCATTTTGATCTTTTAAGCTTCCATATCTTTTGATCCGCCCGATAGAATTTTTGATTGATCGTATATTTGCGATCACAGCTCCGAGTGCTACGTTTTGACGTAAGTTTTATGAAGTTCTACCATGTTTTAATTTTAAGTTGTTGTTAGAATTAATATTTGATTGTATAAATGTGTTCTAGCATATACGACGATAGCATATCTAAGACAGATCGAGAAAAGATCGTCGTTTGGACATGTTTTGAAATTTTGAAAGAATTTTCGAAAATTTGAATTTTTGGGGCTTTGGATTTCAAAATTGATTTGAAGAATTGAAGATGATATCATGTTGAGATCATAGTATTGATGATGTTTATGTGTTTAGAATTTACGGTTTTGATCCGTTACGCCGTCGGTTTGAATTTCGGTCACGTGATCAAATTATTAGATTGTTTGATCCTAAATAAGAATGAAATGATATTGAAAGCTCATCTTGAAGTATATATCAATGCATTTCAGATTTGAATTGCAACATATCGATTTCGAGTCGGCGAACTCGAGAAGTTATCCTTTGAACCGAGAAAGACTAAAAAAGGTGTGAAGCTAGTTTGCCTTGAATGATTGTAATGATTTGAGCAGATTTTGATAGAAGTTCTTTGATGTCAATTGTCCAGACTTGGATCATCTAAACTCGAGATCGAAAGGTATGAATAGACATTAATAAGATGGACAGAATAACTCGAGATTGTTTCTGATTATCGAATTGCCTAAAATCACATACATGCATGTTTAATATATGTTATTGTTTACGTTTACATAAATGTGATAGATTATTCAAGATAGCTATATTCTTGAATTCCCAGAATATTTATGTAAATGTTTACTTGTCTTCTTTGATTTATATTATGTTCTGTATTGAACATGTTTTACGTATTCTATGTGATGCTTACAGATTTGTCGGTATCCTTGAGTGATTATATAATCATATGATTATATGATTGATGTGTTCAAGATGTTGTTTTAGCTTATGTATGATTTGATGCATCCAGATTATGTTGCATTCATCTTGAACTCCAGCCTGAAAAGCACAGAGGGTTGAAAGGCCTAGAGTGCAGATGACGTTTGGAGAACTGTAGTTGAGTGGCATGGAATGTAGATTTACTTCCAAAGTCAGATGACTCATGGCACGGAATATAGATTTATTTCCAGAGCTAGATAACTCACTATAGTTGCACCAAAGTCTGGGGAATTGAGATATTTAACACCACCTCGAGTGGGAGAGTCGGTGGTTGGTTAAAGATTTTATTTCCCCGGGATCCCAGAGCTACGATTTATTGATATCAGATTTGATAGCCTATTCCTTTGCACATGCATTGCATTTATGCATTAACCTAAAGATTTCTATGGTTTAGAATATGCGTTTATAAATGCTAGCATGTTATTTTACATTCAAGATTTGAATGAGTTTATATGCTTAAATGATGTATATGCATGTCGTTCGTACTGAGATTTATTCTCACCAGAGTTATCCGGCTGTTGCTTTGTTGTATGTGTGCATTGCATCAGGTTGGGGCATGAGAAAGTCAGCCATGGCTTGGATAGTTCGAGAAGAGTCATAGCACGTGGTAACTTTGGGTTTTAGCAGATGGTGCACCAAATTGTGAACTTAGAGAAGATGTTCTTTATTTGGTATATGATGAAGTTATTATGAGATGTTGTAGTAACTTGAGAATTTATATGTTTGTATTTCCTTTGGAAGAATCTAAGTAGATTAAGGATGATGTTTTCATGTTGCAAATGAAGTTATCATGTTCTTATTCATTTGTACATCATATCTAGCATGTTTAGATGCATGTTCATCTGCAAATCAAGAAAGATCAGCATAAAAGCAGCATATGTTCAGCAGGAGCAGAGCACAGCTCGCTCGAGCGGCACCCTAGGCTCGCTCGAGCGAGCCATGCTTGGGTTTTGAACCCGAGAGGTGCTCGCTCGAGCGCAACCTAGGCTCGCTCGAGCGAGCCACCTATAAAAAAAAAATTGTTTGAATTTATTGCATGCTTGGTTGATGATTATAAGTTAAGTGTATTTAACTCTCTTTGCCCCTTAAGAGGAGATTAGCACCCGAGGTCCCCCACAGAGGCTCTACTCAAAAGGTTATATCTAAGGAGATTCAGCTCAACGTGAATATGCACATGCATCATAATATATAAAGCGGTAAAACATGGATCATGTCACAATAAATGCAACATATAAGCATGCATACTCACTGGCAATGTCAATCAGTACTTTACGTACCTCTCTAAGGTAGGCCTAACAGTACTTGTCTTGGGTCCAAGCCTACAAGTCAATAATTATCATATCACTAAAGCTGCTTTAAAAGCCTTAACTAAGCTAATAAATACTCCCTATTAGTCTATTACTACTAGGTATCTCGAAATATATATGTGTCAATCGTCAGTCCTTTTTGTTGAAGCCCCCAACTCCTAAGCACCGCTCCGCAGCTCCTTCGAAAGCGCGTCTCTACTGCTCGGTCCCCGACGGGACTGGCCAAAACTGCAAACTATATGTTCGTTTTTAGCATGAGCCTTGTACTCCTATTTCAACGAATTTCTAAAATGAAGTACATAATCACATTTTCCTTATGGTTTTGAATATGATCTATAACATAGAGTATTAATTAGCTTGTCGTGTTTGAAAAAAGCCCCAGGTTTTAAGGAAAACATTTTTTTTCCAAAAAAAAAAGTGCTTTTTTGGTTGGATTCTGTAACCAAACGCACTCTCAGCCGTCCTATACACCGTCCATCTATTCATAATCTCCAATGAAAATCAAAAAAATCGATCCATTTGAAATCCTCCACTAGTTGGATTAAAGGATCATCGAATTGAAAATGATAACAGAATGCATAAGTCGTTACAAGAAGTTCTAAAATACATGTACATATAGTATACTAACGGATTACTCGGTTTCCTATATGTGGAAGAAAGAAAATTAATGAACCCGCAGATATTGGCAAAACTACAATTATTATTAATAAAGGAAAATGATTCGTGGTAAAGACAATATACATTTGGATCAGAAAAATGCGTGCTCAAAATAATCGTGGGAGATAGGAGAAAAAATTATTCTCGTAAATTACACATGTTTTACCATTATTGACAGTTTCGAAAGACAAAAATGGAGAATGAGGCATATGGATTAACCTTGCGTCCTTGCGGAGAAGAAGCCAAGAAAAGAATATGATAGGTTTGAGACGCGAAAATCAATGTGTTCTTAAAAAATTGGGAAAATGTAATTTTGGTCATTTATGTTTACCACATTGTGATTTTGGTTATCTATGCGAAAATATTCCAGTTTTAGTCCTGCATGTTCTGACTTTGACAATTTTAATCCTTTTTTTTCAAAAATACTTATGTGGCACTATATACGTCAGCTCCACATCAGCACTGCATTGATATCACATCAGCGCCATATCGGAGATAAGATTAAAATTGCCACAAAAAAAACAAAGATAGCGGACTAAAATTGAAATCTGAAATTATAGAAGATCAAAATCACAAAGTGACAAACATACAGGATTAAAAAAACAATTTTTCTTTAAAATTATACACAAGCACTTTGCCAAAAAAATAAACAAAATTAATTCATTTTATAAAATTAGACCAAACCCCATATTTTTTATAAATATTACTCAGCTCTCTTTGCGGGTAACAATACACATAAAATATACTCGAATATTCGACATATCACATCACACGTCATATATCAAAATCAAAATCATAATATATAAAATGTAAATAAAAATTATATACATGAAGCACAAGTGCTGCTCGCGTCAAGATTCCTCCTTGTTTCTGCAGCAGTGCTGCAATTACAAACTTTATTTTAATTAATTTAATTTAAACTGGATGGTATGCTTATAATACGCTACATACAAGTAAGAATTTTTTTTTCCTTTTTTTTTTTTAGCAAAGGAACAAGTAGGAATATTAGCTATCAAGGAATTGGAAATTCGTACACTCAAAGGCATTTTTCACATGTTTCCGTGTATTCCTAGAAGAACAAAATTAGCGAACGAAGGAGATTCCCGCAAGAAACACGGGTGTTGATAAAATCATTTAGAGCCGTGGAGGGGTTAGAATTATTGAACCCTTATAATCCTATACTTCTTAAATCTATCATTTACTTCTTTTCCCATTAATTATATTTCGTGTGTATTGAATATTTGTCAATTTATTTTATTTATTTGATTTCAGTTTCTGGGACCCTTCAAAGGTTTGATCTTTTGGAGGAATATTTGAAGGGAAAAAAGCGATGATGTCGATTCTTCATAGTGATGGAATTGATGGGCTGGTGGTTCCCAAGGACACGTTTTCGAAAATTCGTGAAAAAATAATCATCGATACAGATCCCGGGATTGGTAAGAATATGCATGCCTTTTGTACTTGTGGGCTTATTTCTTTAGAGCATAAATTTGCTTTACTTGGGGTTAATTGGACTGTTGTTGACTTGTGTATTTGGATAATGTTCTGGGATTTTAAGGTTGAGTATTTTGATATGACATTTTGATTTATTTAAACCAATTTAATGTGTAAAAGTAATGTTTAAGTCAAAGGGTTATTGAGGAGAGGAAGATCATTTATTCATAATGTGCATCAAATTTTTCTGAAACTTTTCTTTCTATTTTCTTTACTGGTTTCAGCTTTTGGGATTTCTTTTTGACCGCTGGACTTCAGATTTGGAATAATTTAAAAGAGTGATATTTTAAATGTTATTGATCAGATTAATTGTGTGCTGTGGGGGAGGGGCGTTGCGTTTTGTTTTTTTTGATGCTCTTGTGTCTTTGTGGTGTTTCATAGATAGGTAGTAAGAAAGCTGTGACAAGAAATATGTAATGTTTTGCATTAGTATTAGCGCCAAAATTTGTGAAGGCGGCAACAAATGTATGTTCATCGAATTTAGAGGCCTACCTTTTATTTGTCTATGATGTTTGTTCAAAAGTGAGTCTTATGGATTTGATGGATGCCAATTTCTTGCTTAATTATACAACTTTCAGATTTATTTATGATTCCAGATTATTTCTAGAAAATTTCTGTCAGACAGTAGCATGCCAGGGGTGTCACGATGTGAAAATGTTTAGAAGGATTGTTTATTATGTAATTCTTGGATATAGTGGAACCCCACCACAACAAGATAAACCAGGAGAACTTTAAATTAATACTAATTTCCTAAAAAATTGGGCTTCTGAATTTATTGCACGGCATTCTGCATCTCCCTTCCGGAAACGACTTGTCGCTGTTGACGTTTCTTGAAAAATTTATCACAACGGAGCATCACTGAATATGAGATTATTCACGCTTATGATAATGTTATGCCTTAAATAGTTGAAATATGGGATCTTTTTTGCTTATGCAGATGATAGCATGGCAATTTTGATGGCATTGCAGACACCTGACTTAGAGATATTAGGATTAACAACAATATTCGGCAATGTTAGTACAGCAGATGCTACGCGCAATGCGTTACTTCTGGTATGTGTTTCTCTTTAATTTATTCTATTTCCTTTCTTGTCAAATTCATGTTTCACGTTCTTGTTTTTGAGGCATAGTCATGATCAATATCATGTTAATATGCAAAAGGATAGTGTGAGATTGCTGGCTGTCCTGATGTTCCAGTTGCTGAGGGTAATCCTGAACCATTGAAGGTAAACCAGTTTGGTCTCAGTTATAAAATATACGGTAGATTTTTATATGAATGTGCTGCCGTAAATCCTGCCACTTTTGTTGTACTTGAGTATGCATTCTATATTTGAGGGGTGATAAACTTCGGCAAATCGAACTAGGAATGTGAAGGATAATCATATATACATATCTCGTAGTTTAGTTATAACTTGCCTCTATATTTGGTGTTACATAATTTTAGTTTTATCAAAATTATCTGGTATTGTCATTAAGCCTGACTATATATAATCTACATTTAGAGAGGAAAACCACGTATTGCCGACTTTGTTCATGGATCAGATGGATTGGGGAACATCTCTATCCCTCTTCCCAAATCCAAGAAATCGGAGAAATCAGCATCTGAATTTCTGGTTGAAGAAGTTTCCAAATACCCGGGTGAAGTTTCTATACTCGCATTGGGACCCCTGACAAATCTTGCTCTGGTAAGTCATTTGTTTGTTGTTAAATTTTGTTCTTGCAGTTCTGTTAAATATTTGTGATTGGTCTGTGTTCGTTGATTTAGGCCGTGAAGAGAGACTCCTCGTTTGCAAGCAAGGTGAAGAGAGTGGTGATACTTGGTGGAGCTTTCTTTGCATTGGGAAATGTCAATCCTGCTGCTGAAGCAAATGTATGAAATATATACTTTCGGTAGTTGATGATTTAGTTTAGAATTTGGGTTTATACTAGGCCATTCACGTTGAATTTGTTCTGAGCTGTAGATCTATGGGGACCCAGAAGCTGCAGATATTGTGTTCACTTCTGGTGCAAATATTGATGTTGTTGGCATCAATATAACGACACAAGTAAAATTGACAGGTCCCAAGCAAATAAAGTTCGAGTTTCCGTCGTGCAAGTAGTTTCAGTTCATTATATTTTTCCAATTCAACAATTCATTTTTTCCAGACGCGGACCTTGATAAACTAAGGCAGTCAAAGGGCAAACATGCTCAGTTGATCTGTGATATGTGCAAATTTTATCGAGACTGGCATGCCAAATCTGACGGCTTCAATGGTAAGTAATATTCTCTCTAACTCGAATCATTTAGATAAATCGTGACCGCCATCTAGATGATTTTGGTGCAGTGACAAAGTACTCAGATCAATATTCTTGTTTCGTGTTTTAGTATGTGTAACCAAATCATTCTTGCATTCTACTTGATCCAGGAATCTTCCTACACGATCCTGTGAGTTTCGTGGCATTAGTGAGGCCCGATCTTTTCACCTTCAAGAAGGGAGTCGTGAGGGTTGAGACTCAAGGCATTTGCGTGGGGCACACACTGATGGACCAAGGATTGAAAAAGTAAGTTTTCCAATGTTTTTCGAAGCATACGCAAGTAAGAATTTTACACAGCTGCCATTTCAATGATCCAAATGTGTTCAAACGATATGATACAGATGGAATTCGAGCAACCCTTGGTCGGAACTCTCACCAGTTTCAGTAGCATGGGAAGTTCAAGTGGAAAAAGTGATTGATTATGTCTTCGAAACGTTAACAAAGCAATGATTCGACCTTCCGTGACATTATTCTTCTGATTTATTATCTGAAAAACTCTGCTTCTTGATGGAATCACATTCTGTATTTCTTTCTTGGCTGATCACTTTATATGTTCTGATTCAAGTGTTCTTTCAGTCTCATAACTTGTATAAATTTCACTTCTGGAGAAATAAATTGCCCTTCAATTTTTACTTTGACTGTTATGTCAGGTCTATACAAAAATGATGTTATTTTTTTGGGGAAAAAAATTAAATGAAGTTATCGATTTTTTAAATTGAAATAGCAGGAGCGATAAGATAAAATGAAAGAAAAATATTTATGGCATTTGAATTAATTCTTAAATGGTGATATCAATCTTGTGTGGATAAATTGATTTCTGTGTTTTAATTGAATGGAACTCTTACTTAAAAATAATACAAAAAGATATCTAGAAAAATTATGTATTATTTTTCCACCAACATTTTTAAAAATTAATAGTTTTCAAAAAATTCAAATTTTTTGTCATTGTTGATGAAAAAATTTGATTAAAAATGTTAATTATTTTTAGAATATGTTAAATAAATTTATATCTTGTAATTAAGATACACCAAATATTCACGACGACACTTTTAAAAAAGTTCAAAAACGTAATATTATAAAAAAAAATTTATATTTATTTAATATGATAAAAAGTAATGACTAAATATAAAAAAATAATATAAAAACTCAAAATTATGATCGAAATTAAATGAAATAATATAATCAATATAGATATTTAATTATAGTTTATATTTTTAGGTTAGTCAAGTCATAATATCGGTTATGTTAGGCAAAACTTATGTTATCATATATATATGAACACACAAAAATTTAGTGAAATTAAACAGTAGTGATATCATTCGAACAAATTTCAAATTTTGAACTGAAAATTGATTTATCATCATATATAGATTTATAAAATTTTCACATTAATATGAACGCAAAAAAAAAAAAAAATAGTGATGACATTACGCCAATGAGAGCAGTATCTTGAAACCATTATGCCAATGATAGCTAGAAAAAATAGACAATGATAGGAACTATGTCAGATTCATAAACATAAATTTATAGTTAATAAAAAGAAGCTAAGTAATGGAACATGCGAATAAAATATTTGATGTATTCATAAACATGAAAAAAAAAACGTACCAAAAAGTTCCATTTCGTCGATGACATCTGCATTAGTCAAATCTCTGCTCTTTAATTCAAACATCTTTGACGGAAACCTATCATCGAAAATTTCGCACGCATTTGTTTTATTAAAAATTTAATTTTGTATTTGTTTGACGTGATCTTGTATTTTAATCTACTTTGTGCAATAATTATGTTTTTAATAGCATAAAGATGAGCTTATTTGAGTATTTACTTCAATTTCTCATGAAGGACACCATATTTTATGGTTGCATGTATGTGTACTCCTTGTAAAATTGAGAAAAACATAACTTATACAAACATATTTTAGATAAATGGATATATAAAAAAAATTATCTATATCTCAATATCTTGAAATATGCATTCCATGTATATCTCAATATCTTGAAATATGCATTCCATGTATATCTCAATATCTTGAATTTAATAAAGTATACATTCCAAATAATCATTTATATATATATATATATATATATATATATGTGTGTGTGTTAATCGTTTGATTAGTTTTGTTAGTTTATTTTGGATTCCTTTGCAACACTATATTTTGTGGTACTATCTTTATGTTTTGATGCTTTTAATATCTCATCATGATAGCCTTATCATTTGAGTATTTTGATATTGTCAAACTAGTATTGATTAGGCCTGAAAGATGATATCCTTTTGATATATGATAATCTTTGGTATATATTTTGTTAAGTGATGAAGATAAACATCTTTGTTGGGGATTGGGTGTGTGTAGAGGGGGTGAATACACACTCTTAAAAATTTTATGCTTTAAATGTATGTGGTTAAGTAAATGTTAGTCTACTTTGCCAATATTTTCGATCAGCTTCCTAGATGAATAAGAGCTACTAGATGATAGTGCGGAAACAATTCTCACTAAGCTAGGTGATAATGATGGAAATACGATGTAATACAGTAAATTAAATATGCACAGATTTGTTTATGAATGTTCGAAGCTCAATCTTCTACGTCACCCCTTCTTCCTCACGGGAAGGATACACTAGTAGACTTTGGTTATTACAACATCTTGTAATACACCCACTCCAAGTTAGGACTTATCACTGCCTAAAATGAAACTCTTAGATTTATACTGACAAGATCCTAAATTCTTATCAAACTTCTTCGGATGATAATGTGTAAGACTAAGCTTTGGAAGCTTAGATTCTCAAATCCTTGGAGTAAGGATAGTGCTCTTCAAACAACAACTTGGATTTGAGTAACCCTTGAAAAGATCTCTTGAAGATCAGATTTGATTCTGTTTAAGCTAGGGTTGGGTGAGAGATAGAGTGTTGAAAGTTCTTAGTGCTCTAGATCGAAGACTTTGATAATACGTTGGCTCACTTCTCTGTTTTCTTCTCATATTCCACTGATAAATATAGTTCAGTCTTCTAACGTATCTTTTTCTTTGATATCGGCACTCTATCTTAGTTGCTTTGTCAACGTTATAAGAGATGTCTTTTCATGCAGATACTTTAGCAGATAATTTTCCACTTTAAGGGGAGTAAAGTCTAATAGAATTTGAATATCTGTACTGGAGTTGCCGTTGTGTCCATTCAATGTGTTTTCACAATAAATGCTATATACGGCTTGTACAATTTTATCAGGCGGCTCCTTAAATTCTTGTCTTTTCGCATTTAAGTTGTCTTCTCAAACATCCGTTAGTAAATAATTGTGGCTTATAATATCGGTAGGCATCTCTGAGACAATAGATATCATCTTGTATTCGGTTGGCATCAGTACTTGCTACTAGTGACTTTTATCAATTGATATCTGAGCAGTTGATATCTTCTCATAAAACCAGTTGACTTTCCTGTGATTGGTTGATATCCATAGATCGGTAGATGTCCTCAGATCGGTAGATGTGTTCCTGGTAGTACATTTGAATGACGACAATCTTATAACAATTATGTATTATTTTGTTATCACCAAAAATTAAGATTCAACAATTTCTCATTTTTTGGTGATCACAAAACCTTTGCCCCAAAAAATCAATAATAACAGGATAATGAATTCATTGCGAAAATGAATTGAATTGATATAGAACTGTTACAAGGCAACAAAAGAACGCAATGTAAATCCTATTACACCTACTAAGATAGACGAGCATGAATTTTACCTTTCGAACCAACTACTACCTTTGCTATGACCACCTCTGCTTTTTTTGACATCAGATGCACTTTGCCTGTGCTGCGATGTTTCTTTTCTATGATAATCCTCACTTGATTGTCTCAAATCTTTACCTTTTTTTGGCATCACTACGATTGAGATGAGAGATAATTTTGCCAAGTTGAGCACCTACTGATTTTTGAAAAGATTCAATGCGGGAGTCGATATGAGCAGTTAAATCAGCTTGAAGAACAAAGATTTTAGCTGAGGTATGTTCATTTGTGTGGCGCACACTTTGAGTTACTTTGTCGGCGACAGATTCCGTAGCATTCAAATTCCTTTATTTATAGTTCTTCAACTCAGTGACGTATTTGTGAAGGTCAGAGGATAAGCCGTTTAGGCAAGAGATGATAACAGATCGTGAATCAACAATTACGGCGTCTTGTCCTTGAATAAGATATGTTCAAGCATTGCACTGTAACCCGGAGGCTCTCAATGATAGCTTCAAGATCATTCTCGGGAGAGTCATCGAAGGTAGTTAAGAGAGATTCATTTTGAGTAGCCAAAATGTTTTTTCCAATGTAAAAAACAGGGTTGATGATAGCCTGAGTATCAGTAGTATCTTCAACGGTATGAAAGATGGGAGAAACAACATGAACTTCGTCCAATATTTCAGTGTGCCTTGGAGGAGATTCACTTGTTCTTTGGATCTGTTCTATACTGATTTCTGCAATAGTTGGAGGAGTTTCTTCAAAAATTGTTTCACGAGAGGATGCAGCCGTTGTGTTCTCTGTGTGAAATGAAGTGTGTTGTACAACTTCAAAATCTGATAAGGATTGGAGAACTTCAGTTACAGATGTGAGAGGGACTTCAGTCAAGGGATTGTCAATAGTAACATTTGTGGGTACAACCGATGTAAGTTAGTGGGTTTCTTCTTGATGGAGCACTGGGGGTGGTACTTCGGATGTGGTTGCGAAATCCATGGACACAGTAGAGAATAGCGGTAGAGATGCATCTTGTGCTTCCAGGAAGGCTTGTTCTTCAGCAGTGAAGACGGGTTCATCTTCTTCAGAAGTATCTTGGGTATCCAAGGTAGACATCATTGCCCATGATTCGTCCAAATATGTTTGAATGTACGTATTCGTCTGATAGCTCGGAATAAATGTGATGCTTTACATGATATGCACGAAGATATTGGCCAGTTACATCAGTGGATTGCCTTAGTCTTTCAATGACTTCGTGATCATATTTAGCAGTCCTGCTAAGAGGATCAAAGTTTTGTTCCCTTTGAATAATGATATAGCGAGCGAGGCTGCAACAAAGTTGGACATCAACAAACTTTGATCGGCCTAGTGTTGTTTCAAGATGCGAAGTAGTGGTGAGAATGAACATCTTGTCTTCAAGTCTGGCTAGATAGCTCAACTTATTTTCCTAGAGAATTTGAGAATATGAGACTTGTGTTCTGTATGTGAACCATTCATCAAATTCTCTCAACTTGAACTGAACTGCTTGAAGAATGCCTGAAAGAAGGAGCATAGCTTCTACTTTGGCAACTGATGGAACCTTCGATTTTGGTAGAAGAATCCCTTTACCTTTGTCTTTGGGATCTATGTTGGACATAAGGGAGTTTCCATGAGCAGATGGCTTAGTAAATATGATCCCTTTAAACGAAAGTGAAGAAGGAGCCAAAGGTGCACTAAGGTGCTGATCAGTAGATGTGGGCACCTCAATTGGAGAATTGGTCGGTTCCTTACTTAATGAAGTGTGAGTATCTGGACTTCAAACTTGTCTGGTTTACAGTGTAATTCAGGTGATAAGAATTTTTGATGAAATTAAAAGCAAACATGATTATAAACGAATCGCACTATAGTAACCCGTATCCAAAAGTAATGATTAATAGGTAATTAATCAAGTGATCATGTTTAAATTTAATAAAACATGATTAAAGAAATTCCAAATGGATTAACGGAGCTCGAAAATAGATTCAGGATACTTGAAAATGGTGGGCATGGATCGGGAAGTTCGGACGCTCCGAACTGGTGTTCGGAGGATCCGAAGAGGATCGGAGGCTCCGTAGGTGGGATCAGAGGATCCGAACAGGGTTAGGGCTTACGTCATCAACTACGTCAGCAAGGTGACGTCATGGATGACATCACTGATGGGACTTCGGAAGACCCGAAGTAAGGATCGGACGGCCCGATCATGTTCGGACGATCCGAAGTCATGATCAGAGGATCCGAACCAGTTCGAAGGGCCCGAAGCCGAGTTCGGACGTCTCGAACGTTGTCTATAAATAGAGGAGCCGAGGTTCATTTGTGACTCGCTCATCTCCTCTCTTCTCTCTCAATTCCTAAGCCTTCTAACTCAGATCTAGGGAGATCTAGGCGTCCTACGGGAAATCCGGAAGTGGCTTAGTGATCTAGACGTCGTCGCGGAGCTATGGCCTAGTTTTGAGGCTATCTACAGCAAAGGGCTAACGACAGACGCAGATATAGCTTTGGCATCCTAAAAATATTTAGGAGTATTCATTAGCTTAGTTAAGGCTTTTAGAGCTTTATTTTTGATGCATGAATATTTGCATTGTAGTAGCAAGTAGACTGGACTAGTAGGCTTGGAGTCTAGATCAGCGGAGCTAGGTTTGACCAGCAGTATTAGAGGTACGTAAGTACTGACCGAGATAGCCAGCATGATATATTTGCATGTATGTTGCATGAGTATGTGATATATGCTTTATCATGTTTTAGCATGTTTTACTGTCTTAGCACATACATGATTTTACGTGTGACTGCATCCGGAGAGATGTGAGTCATTGAGAGTTTCCATAGGGAACTATGATCTCATTTTGGACTTGAGTCAGGTATGACAGTTTCCATATGGGGCTTGTATCCTGTTTTGGATTCGGGTCAAGATGGGGTTGGCTCATCCCTGATATGGAGTATACGAGTACCCCGCAGAGTCGCTCTCTAGCCGGTACTGTATATTCTTGTAAAGCCCCGTTTTTATCTTAATTGAGCTTATTTGAGATAATCAGAGTTTCCAGAGTTAATGAGCCGACTTTTTATTGATTGGGGTCTATTTTGTAAATTTTGGAAATTTCAGGGACTAAAACGCAAATTTTGAGATTGTTATATTATCTACTCTTGGAATTGGATTGACCAAGTCTTCCTTGCCTTATCTTCTTCTTCTTCATCGGCTTCTCTCCATTAGAGACGCCCAAAGCTTTCTCCAAGCTCTTAAAATCCAGTCCGAACTCGATCCGTCCGTTGGAAATTAATTCTGAAGGCAGATTAGTGATCACAGCAGTGAGAGCTCCGTTATACCGTAAGTATTTCTCCGATCGGATATGTTTTATTTTTCGGAGGTTCTTAGAATCGATTTAGATTCTAGTATGTTGTTTTGGCGGAGTACTGATCGTTTATTATCTGTCGGTTTTGAATTAGAGCGACGTTCGGAATTGTTATGATTTTTGGAAGCTATTTTTGAAAATGTGAGTTTTGAGATGTGTTGGGTTTGCCTTGTTGTTGTTGTATTAGCATTGAATTGAGTTGTTATCGGTATTGAACTGCTGTCTGCGTTGCCGGTTTGTTCAGTTTATAATCGTTATGCCGTCGGTTTGAGTTTTGGGGATTTCGAACCGTATTTGAGTTGTTGAACTAGACTTGTAAGTTGATCGTGGTTATTGATCATTCTTTTGTCTCCGTAACAGATTCGTTTGGAGGTACCAAGCCCTGAGTTAGCAGCTGTTTGATCGTTTCCGAGATTTGAACGAAGAACGGTATAGAGAATTTCCTTGAACCATTGCCTCGTTGTTGTTAGATTGTATGGTTGTTGATACAATCTCTTTTGTAGCGTATCCAGAGTTGGGAGCTACTGCATTGAAAGGTAAAAGCAGTCATCATAGCGGGATAGCATACTCGGAACTGTGGTTCTCGAGTTTCCCCTTTGAAATCACATACTTGCATTTACACTTGTTCTAGCATGAGGAACTTGTGTCTTGTTTGATTGTATTGGCTTTTGTTAAATGGCTTATGTGTTATGTTTATGTTATGCATTCATCTTGAGCCAATCTTGTTTTCAGCGGGCAGAACCTCCCTTTTTGTTTAGACGTTTGGGAACTATGATTGAGTGGCCTAGGTCGTAGTCGTTTCGCCTAGTGCTAACATACTCATTATAGTTGCTCAAAGTCTAGAGGAGTAAGATACGTGGCACCACCTCGATTGGGAGAGTCGGTGAGTTGTTACGTGATCTTATCCTCGGGATCCCAAAAGCACATCAGCAATCCCTCGTTTATCAGATTGATATCCCGGTTTAAAAGACATGCATTCATTATGTTATTATTGATTTCTTTGTTGTATTGAAAGCATGTTGATTGTTGTATTAATTGTTATGTTGCTTTTACTGGGAATGTCTTTCTCACCGGTTATCCGGCTGTTGCTTTGTTTTGTATGTGTACTTGGCAACAGGTGGGGCAGGATCAAGTCAGAAGAGACATGGTTAGCTCCGAGGGAAAGTTGTAGCAGTGAGACTCGGTTTAGAAGTCGTGTCAGCATGTCTACCTAGTGTTGTTAGAACATGTTTAGATATCGAACTTCGTTATTATGTTGTATTGTCATGCAAGCTTTGCCGTATTGCTATCGTGGCATGTTCTATTTTGGAGTAGTTGTTAAACTCTAGAACTTCATGTATTAATCGGAGGAACTATATTTTTAATGTATGTGTTGATTTGGATTGCATTGGAATAGTTTTAGTTGGAGTTGCCAAGCATGTTTCTGCTGTTCTGTTTCTGCTGCAGGGGGGCGCCCGAGCTGCATTTTTTAGCAGCTCAAGCGCACCCCACTCTGAGAATCCAGTAGCGCGACTGTCCAGGGCGCGCTCGAGCGGCAGTTTTTGGCCCCCCGAGCGCGGCCCTCTTAAAAAAATATATATATTTTTTTTTTCCTTTTGCTTTGCTTTGCTTTTAGTTCTTAGTTCTTGGTTGCTTAATTATTGTTTACTCCTTAATTAGATGTTTAGAACCGAGGTCTCACATTAAGTGGTATCAGAGAGTTAAGATTCTTGGTTGAACTAGAGTGAGCGGGTAGATCGAGTCTGCGTGTATTGGCTCCTCGCATGTGTTTGAATTATTTTAACTGTGTACTTAATTCCATGCAAGCATGCTTTATTATTGAGAATTATTGAATTACATGGTTATGTGATTTAATTTATAAAGTACGATCTACTTGAGATATAACTGTTTCTGTTATCGACTGGTATCCTGTATTCCAAGTGGTTGTAAGGGCACTGATTGTAGCGATTGAGATATCTCGTGTCCTAACCTTTGATTATCAGATGGGTCCTCATCGAGTAATAAACAGAAACACACTTCCCGTTATTCCTATGACTGAGCAAGCTAGCACTGAAGTTGATCAGTTGGATGCTTCAGCGACTCCTATGGAAACCTTGCTGAAGAGGTTTCAGTCGTTCAATCTGCCGTTGTTGATGGGTTCAGAAAATCCAGTTGACTGTGAGAGTTGGTTGGATGATATTGATCAGCTATTCGATTCCATTGATTACACAGATGACCGCAGAATCAGGTTAGTCATTCATCAGCTACGTGGGGTTGTTAAGAGCTGGTGGATCATAACAAAGAAAGCAATAGAGAATAGAGGTACGGAAGTTACTTGGACTCTTTTTAAATCTGAATTCTATAAGCGGTTTTTTCCTATCTCGTACCGTAAGGACAAGGAAGCAGAATTTTCCAATTTGAGACAAGGGAATCTGAACATCGAAGAGTACATTGCCAAGTTTGATAGTATGTTGCGTTTTGCACCACTAATTGCTGGAGATGAAGAAGCTAAGGCAGATCATTTCATTAATGGCTTGAATCCTGACATCTTCACTTTGGTGAACACTGCTAGGCCAGACAACTTTGCGGATGCCATGAATCACGCAAAGGGAGCATAAGCAGGCTTGTGGAGGCAAAGAGGTAATCAGGTGGCATCTCAGCAGCAGAGGCAGTATCAGAACCAACCCTCTTAGTATCAGAATCAGCCACCTCAGCATCAAAACCAGCAGTAGAGGTATGAAGGTGGTAACAGTGGGGGAAACAGAAAGGATCAGTACAAGGCAAGAGGTAAACAGTTCAAGAGGCAGGGGAACAGTTTGTCCAATTCCAGTGGTTCGAAGCAATTCGGTTCAGGACCGAGTTCTGGGTCATCATCCTTGTACTGCAGCAAGTTTGTAGGAAGACACTCACCGGATCAGTGTGTGGGAGTCTTTGGCAATTGTAACACCTGTCAGCAACCGGGACACTTCTCTAAAGTATGCCCACAGCGTAACAGAGATAGAGCTCAAAGTGGGAGTTCGTCTAGATCTGCAGCTCAGCCTGAGAGGCAGTCTTCTGCAGTGCACTCTTTCCAGCCTCAGCAACAGAACAGACAGGGAGGTAGTACCAGTGCAAATCAGCCTCCAAGACAGCAAGCACGAGTCTTTGCTCTGACAGAGGATCAGGCTCAAGCAGCACCTGATGATGTTATTGCAGGTAACTGTTTGATTTTTTGGTCATTCTGCTCATGTTTTGATAGATACAGGTGCTTCCCATTCCTTTATCTCTGAGAAATTCGTATTATTGCATGCTTTGCCAACTGAATTGTTTCCTACAGTAGTAGCTGTTACTTCACCTTTGGGTGGAGGAATTGTTTCTGTCAGATTAGTCAGGAACTGTGAACTGTGTTTTGAAGGAAATTTGTTAGAATTCGACTGTATTGTACTTGGACTGTCGGATTTTGATTGTATTGTCGGGATAGATGCTTTAACCAAGTACAGGGCGACAGTCGATTGTTTCCAGAAAGTTGTCAGGTTCAGACCGGAAATGGCAGACGAGTGGAAATTCTTTGGTAAGGGTTCTCGATCTAGAATTCCTTTGATTTCAGTGTTATCTATGACTCGTTTGCTACAGAAAGGTGCAGAAGGATTTTTGGTGTATGCAGTTGATGTACTGAAATCTAGCCCAGCTTTGGTAGATTTACCGGTGGTTAGAGAATTTGCGGATGTGTTCCCGGAAGATGTTCCTGGATTGCCGCCTATTCGAGAAATCGAATTCAGCATTGACTTAGTGCCAGGTACTCAATCTATTTCAAAAGCTCCTTATCGTATGGCACTTGTTGTATTGAGAGAGTTGAAGGAGCAGCTTGAGGATTTGATTGCCAAGGGATACATCAGACCTAGTGTATCTCCTTGGGGTGCTCCTATTCTATTCGTTCGGAAGAAGGATGGTTCTATGCGGCTCTGTATTGACTACCGTCAATTGAATCAGGCTACAGTTAAGAACAGGTATCCTTTACCCCGAATAGATGACTTGTTTGATCAGCTGCAGGGTTCTTCTGTCTACTCTAAGATTGATCTGAGGTCAGGTTATCACCAGTTGAGAGTGCGAGAGGAAGACGTTCCTAAGACCGCATTCAGGACGAGGTATGGTCACTTTGAGTTTATAGTCATGCCGTTCGGTTTGACTAACGCCCCAGCGGTTTTTATGGGTTTGATGAACCGTATCTTTCAGCGTTATTTAGATGAGTTCGTCATTATCTTTATCGATGATATTCTTATCTACTCGAAGAACCATACTGACCATGCAGAGCACTTGAGGACCGTACTGCAGATTTTGTGAGTTGAGCAGTTGTTTGCCAAGCTGTCTAAGTGTGAATTCTTGTTAGATCGAGTTGTCTTTATTGGTTATATTATTTCTGAAGATGGGATTTCTGTCGATCCCAGCAAGATTGAAGCGGTTATGAATTGGCCTAGACCTACTTCAGTGCCGGAGATCCGAAGCTTCATGGGTTTAGCTGGTTATTACCGTCGTTTCATCGAGGGTTTCTCGTCTATTGCCAAGCCTATTACCCAGCTGACTCAGAAGAATGCGCCTTTTGTTTGGACTCCAGATTGTGAGGCTAGCTTTGTTGATCTGAAGAGGAGACTGACCAGTGCTCCAATTCTTTCTATTCCGAAGGGTACTGGAGGTTTCACAGTCTATTGTGATGCTTCTAACCGAGGCTTGGGTTGTGTTCTTATGCAGCATAAGCATGTGATAGCGTATGCATCGAGGCAGCTGAAACCGCACGAGACTCGTTATCCGGTCCATGATCTTGAACTAGCTGCGATCATCTTTGCTCTGAAGATCTGGCGTCACTATCTTTATGGTGAGTCTTTCGAGATCTTTTCTGACCATAAGAGCCTTAAGTACTTGTTTTCACAGGCAGAGCTAAATATGAGACAGAGAAGATGGTTAGATCTGTTGAAGGATTTCGACTGTGAAATCAAGTACTATCCGGGGAAGTCTAATGTAGTTGCAGATGCCTTGAGCCGAAAGCTTTGTTCTTTATCTCTTTCTACTTTGGGTGTTTCCCAGATGATCGATGATTGTTGCACTTCTGGTTTAGAGTTTGAAATAGATAGGGAGACTATCAGAGTGTTTGCTATTCAAGCCGAGCCAGAGTTGTTTGTTGCATCCAGATTTCAGTAGAGAAAGTCAGATCGTGTCATCATTCTGAATTCCAGGTTAGAGATGATGTTTTGTTCGTGAATAACCATATTGTTGTGCCTGATATTTCGGAGTTGAGACAGCGTATTCTTCGAGAGGCTCATTGCAGTCGGTTTAGTATTCATCCTGGAGGTCGTAAGATGTACAACGATCTGAAGAACCAGTTTTGGTGGAAGAGAACGAAGAGCGACGTAGCGAGGTTTGTATCTCGGTGTTTGAATTGTCAACAGGTGAAAGCAGAACGGAAGCGACCAGGAGGTCTGTTGCACAGTCTATCTGTTCCTGAATGGAAGTGGGATCACATTTCCATGGATTTCGTCATGAAGCTACCACGATCCGTTCGAGGATGCGATGCCATTTGGGTAGTGATCGACCGATTGACGAAGTCTGCGTGTTTTATTTCGTACAGGATGACGTATCGTCATGATCAGATGGCTGAGTTGTAAGTTAGCAATGTTGTGAGATTGCATGGTGTGCCGAAGTCGATCGTTTCAGACAGAGATCCTAGATTCACTTCTCACTTCTGGCACAGTCTTCAGGGGGCACTTGGTACTCGATTGCATCTGAGTACAGTTTATCATCCTCAGACCGATGGACAGTCAGAGCGGACTATCCAGACGTTAGAGGATATGCTGCGAGCGGTAGTGCTAGATTTTGGCACTAGTTGGCAGGATTCTTTGCCTCTTGTCGTGTTTTCTTACAACAACAGCTTCCAAACGAGTATCGGTATGGCGCCTTTTGAGGCATTGTACGGTAAGAAATGCCGATCTCCGTTGTTTTGGGATGACTTGTCCGAGTCACCAGATTTGGGACCGGATATGCTTAGAGATATGGCAGATCAGGTTAAGATCATTCAAACCAGAATGAAGTCAGCTCAAGATAGACAGGCGAAGTATGCGAACGTCAGACGTAGACCTCTGAGTTTTGAGCAGGGAGACCGCGTTTTCCTTAAGATTTCTTCGTTCAGAGGCACTGTCAGATTCGGTAAGAGAGGGAAGTTATCTTCTAGATTCATCGGTCCGTACGAGATTCTTGAGAAGATAGGCGATCTTGCCTACAGACTTGCACTTCCTCCGTCTTTATCTGGTATTCACGACGTTTTTCACGTCTCTATGCTGCGAAAGTATCATCCAGATCCTACTCACATCCTTCAGCCTGACGAAGCCGAGTTAGATGAGACTCTGAGCTATTTTGAATGACCGATTCAGATCCTTGATCGGAAAGAGAAGCAACTCAGAACCAAGTTGATTTCATTAGTGAAAGTACAGTGGAGCCGTCACGGAGTCAAGGAAGCGACTTGGGAGACAGAGTCTGACATGAGACAGCGTTTTCCAGAGTTATTCAGTTGACGTGAGTTCTTCTTACTGTCTTTAGTTCTTTATTCTATCTTATGAGTTGTGGTTCTCGTTGATTTCGAGGACGAAATCTCTTCTTAGTGGGGGAGAATTGTAAAGCCCCGTTTTTATCTTAATTGAGCTTATTTGAGATAATCAGAGTTTCCAGAGTTAATGAGCCGACTTTTTATTGATCGGGGTCTATTTTGTAAATTTTGGAAATTTCAGGGACTAAAACGCAAAATTTGAGATTGTTATATTATCTACTCTTGGAATTGGATTGACCAAGTCTTCCTTGCCTTATATTCTTCTTCTTCATCGGCTTCTCTCCATTAGAGACGCCCAAAGCTTTCTCCAAGCTCTTAAAATCCAGTCCGAACTCGATCCGTTTGTTGGAAATTAATTCTGAAGGCAGATTAGTGTTCACAGCAGTGAGAGCTCCGTTATACCGTAAGTATTTCTCTGATCGGATATGTTTTATTTTTCGGAGGTTCTTAAAATCGATTTAGATTCTAGTATGTTATTTTTGGCGGAGTTCTGATCGTTTATTATCTGTCGGTTTTGAATTAGAGCGACGTTCGGAATTGTTATGATTTTTGGATTTTCGAAAATGTGAGTTTTGAGATATGTTGGGTTTGCCTTGTTGTTGTATTAGCATTGAATTGAGTTTTTATCGGTATTGAACTACTGTCTGCATTGCCGTTTTGTTCAGTTTATAATCGTTATGCCGTCGGTTTGAGTTTTGGGGATTTCGAACCATATTTGAGTTGTTGAACTAGACTTGTAAGTTGATCGTGGTTATTGATCATTCTTTTGTCTCCGTAACAGATTCGTTTGGAGGTACCAAGCCCTGAGTTAGCAGCTGTTTGATCGTTTCCGAGATTTGAACGAAGAACGGTATAGAGAATTTCCTTGAACCGTTGCCTCGTTGTTGTTAGATTGTATAGTTGTTGATACAATCTCTTTTGTAGTGTATCCAGAGTTGGGAGCTACTGCATTGAAAGGTAAAAGCAGTCATCATAGCGGGATAGCATACTCGGGACTGTGGTTCTCGAGTTTCCCCTTTGAAATCACATACTTGCATTTACACTTGTTCTAGCATGAGGAACTTGTGTCTTGTTTGATTGTATTGGCTTTTGTTAAATGTCTTATGTGTTATGTTTATGTTATGCATTCATCTTGATCCAATCTTGTTTTTACCGGGCAGAACCGCCCTTTTTGTTTAGACGTTTGGGAACTATGATTGAGTGGCCTAGGTCGTAGTCGTTTCGCCTAGTGCTAGCATACTCATTATAGTTGCTCAAAGTCTAGAGGAGTGAGATACGTGGCACCACCTCGATTGGGAGAGTCGGTGAGTTGTTACGTGATCTTATCCTCGGGATCCCAAAAGCACAGCAGCAATCCCTCGTTTATCAGATTGATATCCCGGTTTAAAAGACATGCATTCATTATGTTATTATTGATTTCTTTGTTGTATTGAAAGCATGTTGATTGTTGTATTAATTGTTATGTTGCTTTTACTGGGAATGTCTTTCTCACCGGTTATCCGGCTGTTGCTTTGTTTTGTATGTGTACTTGGCAATAGGTGGGGCAGGATCAAGTCAGAAGAGGCATGGTTAGCTCCGAGGGAAAGTTGTAGCAGTGAGACTCGGTTTAGAAGTCGTGTCAGCATGTCTACCTAGTGTTGTTAGAACATGTTTAGATATCGAACTTCGTTATTATGTTGTATTGTCATGCAAGCTTTGCCGTATTGCTATCGTGGCATGTTCTATTTTGGAGTAGTTGTTAAACTCTAGAACTTCATGTATTAATCGGAGGAACTGTATTTTTAATGTATGTGTTGATTTGGATTGCATTGGAATAGTTTTAGTTGGAGTTGCCATGCATGTTTCTGCTGTTCTGTTTCTGCTGCAGGGGGGCGCCCGAGCTGCATTTTTTAGCAGCCCAAGCGCACCCCACTCTGAGAATCCAGTAGCGCCACTGTCCAGGGCACGCTCGAGCGGCAGTTTTTGGCCGCCCGAGCGCGGACCTCTTAAAAAAAAATATTTTTTTTTCCTTTTGCTTTGCTTTGCTTTTAGTTCTTAGATCTTGGTTGCTTAATTATTGTTTACTCCTTAATTAGATGTTTAGAACCGAGGTCTCACAATTCTCGGCGCCATGAGCAAGTGTTTTCACTTGAGTTTTAAATCATCTGTGTGCGCATATTTGTATTTATATCATTGCTTTGTATTGAGCATTCTAGCTCACGCCCCTGTGTTTGGGTATTCGTTGTGTATCTTGTGGCGGGGCAGGTTTGAGGCTGGATGGTCCAGGCGGCTCTCAGCAGGATTGAGCTTTGGAGAGTGCGAGGTTGTAGAGGGTAGGGATTTGTTTACCCTAAACCTTTGATTTTGTTGTATAACAGTACTTATACACTTGTGATATCGTCGGTTGTATTCTGCCGATTGGATTTGTTGTATTTTGATTATCGGCTCTTTATGCTTTAAGTTTTAATTGCATGTGCTTTTATCGTAACTCTGATCAGTTAGTGGATCCGGGTTGGGTCACTACATTTTTGGTATCAGAGCGCATTGCACTGGGAATATCGTAAAGCGGATTAAGTAATTATCTGTTCTTATGTAACAGATGGCAGATTACGATGAGAGCCACGATAGCGGAGGCGGCGGTCGTTGGGGCGATCCGAATGATCGTAGACGTCGTCAAGGATAGCCTGAGGAGTGCAAGCGAGTGAGCATGCGCAGATTCAAGGTGGTTAGCCCGAAGCCTTTGATGGGAGGTGAGACAGCTGAAGAGGCGGAGGATTGGCTTGAGAGGATGGAGCAGTGCTTCCAGGAATTCCGTTGCACGACTGAGGATAGGATGGAGATTCTTGCCTTTATGCTTGAGGGCAGAGCGAGGAAGTGGTGGAGATCTACTTCCGCACCATTCATAGCAGCTACTTGGGTTGAGTTTCGTACTGCTTATCAGAGGCTGTATTTTCCTCCAGCTCTTCGTCAGGCGAAAGCCAGTGAGTTGTTGAGTTTACGACAGGGGACGATGACGATCGAGGAGTATCAGCAGAAGTTTTTTGATCTGCTACCTTTTTGTCCTCATGTTGCTGATAGTTCTATGGCAAAGTTTGATCATTTTTTTCAAGGGTTGAACCCTGATATTCATCGGATGGTTGCTGTGGGCGGCGATGGGACTTAAGAGGATTTGGTGGACAGTATTCGGAGGAACAGGGGACTTTACTCTTCTTCTTCCAGGTCAGCGAGTGCCAGTACTTTGGGCCCTAGGGGGCAGTCCTTCAAGAAGCCAGGAGGTACTTCTTCTTCTACCTCTGGATCTGGGGGAGTGCATCGTTTTGGTGGACAGGGACCGAACCGATGTAGTCAGTGCAGACGCAGGCATCCTCCAGGACAATGTGGTCGATCGACCACTACATGTTTCCAGTGTGGCCAGGAGGGTAACATGAAGAGAGATTGACCTATGCTGATTGGGGCAGTGAGTGGTTTCGGAGGTTCTCAGGCATCTGTTTAGCCACCTCACTACCAGCAGCCACCTTTTCAGCAGCAGTATTCGCAGCAGTGCCAGCAGCCGCAGCAGTCTTAGAGACAGCCTACTCAGACTCCTTCTCGTGGTCATTCTTCTTTGAGGCCATGTACCCAGGGTCAGGTCTTTGCACTTAACCAGGAGCAGGCAGAGGCTGACAGTGATCGGATGATTGCAGGTATCTGTAGTTTATGTGGTTTTCCTGCATATGTTTTAATTGATACCGTTGCATCACATTCTTTTGTCTCAGCACGTTTTGCTAAGAAGTATAGATTGCCGTTTATTCCTTTAGACGTGTTGCTAGTGGTTTCTACTCCTATGGGGAGCGAGGTTTTAGCCAAGCGTCTAGTTGTGGGTTGTGATTTGGATTTCGAGGGACATCAGCTTAGTGCTAACCTGATAATTCTAGCGATGGAGGATTTCGATTGCATCATTGGGATAGATCTATTGACTACCTACCGAGCGATAGTGGATTACTATCAGAGGTTTGTTCAGTTTTGTCCAGAGGATGACGAGTCATGGTATTTCTATGGTGAGGGAGCGCGACCCCCGATGCCTGTGGTTTCAGCTCTGAAGGCCCGGCGTGCTTTAGAGTCTGGCGGGGAAGGCTACCTTATCTATGCCATTGACGCATCCTTAGGAGAGCCAGATATCCGAGAGATACCAGTGGTTCGTGACTTTCCAGATGTGTTTCCGGAGGAGATTCCAGGTTTGCCACCAGTTAGGGAGATTGAGTTTGGCATTGAATTAGTGCCAGGGACTGCACCGATTTCCAGAACTCCTTACCGATTGGCACCGTCAGAAATGAAAGAGCTTCAGAAACAATTGCAAGATCTTCTTGATAAGGGTTATATTCGACCTAGTGTTTCGCCATGGGGAGCCCCAGTACTGTTTGTCAAGAAGAAGGATGGTTCGATGCGGTTGTGTATTGACTACCGTCAGTTGAATCAGGTGACAGTGAAGAATAAGTATCCTCTTCCACGAATAGATGATCTCTTTGATCAGTTGCAGGGTACTTCTGTCTATTCGAAGATTGATCTTCGGTCTGGGTATCATCAGTTGCGAGTTCGACAGGAGGATGTTTCTAAGACAACATTTCGTACGCGGTATGGACACTATGAGTTTCTAGTGATGCCGTTTGGTCTGACAAATGCTCCAGCTGTTTTTATGGATCTGATGAACAGATTTTTCCGTGACTTTTTGGATAAGTTTGTGGTGGTGTTCATTGATGACATTTTGGTGTATTCTCGCTGCATGGATGAGCATGCCTACCATCTCTATACTGTACTGCAGGTCTTGAGGGAGAGACAGTTGTACGCGAAGCTGAGTAAGTGTGACTTCTGGATTGACCGAGTTGTGTTCCTTGGTCATGTCATTTCTCAGGATGGCGTATCTGTTGATCCTAGCAAGACAGAGGCTATTTTGAATTGGTCACGTCCGACTACCGCTTCTGAGATTCGTAGTTTCCTTGGTTTAGCAGGATACTATCGTCGTTTTGTGGAGAATTTCTCTCAGATAGCTAATCCTTTGACTCAGTTGATGAAGAAAGATGTTTCTTTTGTTTGGTCTGATGCTTTTGAAGACAGTTTTCGTGAGTTGAGACGTCGTCTGATGACAGCTCCAGTTCTTGCTTTACCGTCTGGATCAGGTGGTTTTGTAGTCTTCACTGATGCTTCTCTCCAGGGTTTGGGGTGTGTGTTGACTCAGAATGGCCACGTGATCGCTTATGCTTCCAGACAGTTGAAGACTCACGAGGAGAACTATCCCGTACACGATTTGGAGCTAGCAGCCATTGTCTTTGCTCTTAAGATATGGCGACACTATTTGTACGAAGAACGATTTGAGATCTTCACCGATCATAAGAGTTTGAAGTATCTGTTTACTCAAGATGAGTTGAACATGCGGCAGCGTCGTTGGATGGATCTGTTGAAGGATTACGATTGTGAGATCAAGTACCATACAGGTTCTTCTAATCCTGTTGCTGACGCGCTTAGTCGCAAGATCTATATTAGTTCCCTTCGTACTAGTTCAGTTTCGAAGGCAGTGGAGGAGTGTTGTTCTTTGGGATTCACATTCCGTCATAAGAAAGAACAGTAAGAGATTCGTGTTTCTTCTGTGCTTGCAGAGCCAGCGTTGTATCGACGAATCCGGGAAACTCAAAATTCTGATCTAAAGACTCAAAAGTTGGCCCGTTTGGCTGAGGGTAGTAATACTTCTGGTTTCCATTTGCAGGGAGATGGTCTGTTGTGTCTTTCTGGTCGAGTTGTGGTACCCGAGGACTCTACTTTGAGGGATGAGATCTTATTGCAAGCTCACCGCAGTCGATTCTCTGTACATCCAGGCAGCATGAAGATGTATAAGGATCTTCGCACTCGATTTTGGTGGAAAGGGATGAAGCGCAGTGTCTATCAGTTTGTGTCCCGATGCCTTGTGTGTCAACAAGTCAAGGCAGAGTTTAGACAACCCGGAGGGTTACTTCACAGCTTAGAGATTCCTGAATGGAAGTGGGAGCATGTGATGATGGACTTTGTCACCCACTTGCCTATGTCTTCCAGGAATTGTGATGCTATTTGGGTTGTCATGGATCGGTTGTCAAAGTCAGCGCATTTTCTTCCCTATAACTGCGATTACACCTTTGATAGGATGGCGCAATTATATGTGAGGGATATTGTTCGATTGCATGGGATTCTGTTGAGCATTGTCAGCGATAGAGATCCGAGATTCACCTCGAGATTTTGGGGTAGTTTCCAGCGAGCCCTTGGTACTACCTTGAGCTTGAGTACGGCTTATCATCCAGAGACGGACGGATAGTCGGAGCGTACTATTCGTACTTTAGAGGATATGCTTCGCGCGGCGGTGATGGATTTTGGTCCAGCGTGGCATGATCATTTACCCTTGGTGGGGTTCGCTTATAACAATAGTTTCCATCGCAGCATTGGCATGACACCATTTGAGGCTCTTTATGGACGCCGTTGTCGTACACCTTTGTTTTGGGACAAGGTTGGCGAGCGTTAGGTTGAGGGTCCTCGGATGATTCAGCAGATGATTAGTGCAGTGGAGTTGATCCGACGCAGGATTAAGGCGGCCCAGGATCGACAGGCTAGCTATGCGAACACTCACCGGAGGCCGTTACACTTCGAGGTGGGAGAGCATGTTTTCTTGCGTGTGTCACCTTTCCGAAAGGTGATGAGGTTTGGTCGCAAGGGTAAGCTGACACCTAGATTTATTGGTCCTTTCGAGATTCTCGAGAAGGTTGGGGATGTTGCTTATCATCTGGCCTTGCCACCCGATCTTTCGAAGATCCACGATGTGTTCCACGTGTCCTTGTTGAGGCAGTATGTGGCGGACGAGTCGCATATCTTGCATCCGACTAAGGTAAATGTAGATCGGGATCTATCGTATGTGGAGAAACCCCTGCGGATTCTTGACAGGAAGGACAAGGTACTTCGTAACAAGCGTATACCATTGGTGATGGTACAGTGGCAGCGCAGAGGTACAGAGGAAGCTACTTGGGAGTTGGAGAGTCGGATGTTAGCCGAGCACCCCGAGTTATTTTGAGATTTTGTACTTCTTTGTACCGAGTTTGTACTTGTTCAGTTGTAATAAGATTATTTGGTTGACTATTCCTATTTTCCTCTAAGACTTTAATTTCGAGGACGAAATTTCTTAAGTGGGGGAGAATGTAGTAACCCGTATCCAAAAGTAATGATTAATAGGTAATTAATCAAGTGATAATGTTTAAATTTAATAAAACATGATTAAAGAAATTCCAAATGGATTAACGGAGCCCGAAAATAGAACCAGGATACTCGAAAATGGTGGGCATGGCTCGGGAAGTTCGGACGCTCCGAACTGATGTTCGGAGGATCCAAAAAGGATCGGAGGCTCCGTCGGTGGGATCGGAGGATCCGAACAGGGTTAGGGCTTACGTCATCAACTACGTCAGCAAGGTGACGTCATGGATGACATCACTGATGGGACTTCGGAAGACCCGAAGTAAGGATCGGACGGTCCGATCGTGTTTGGACGATCCGAAGTCATGATCGGAGGATCTGAACAAGTTCGGAGGGCCCAAAGCCGAGTTCGGACGGCCCGAACTTTGTCTATAAATAGAGGTGCCGAGGTTCATTTGTGACTCGCTCATCTCCTCTCTTCTCTCTCAATTCCTAAGCCTTCTAACTCAGATCTTGGGAGATCTAGGCGTCCTATGGGAAATCCAAAAGTGGCTTAGTGATCTAGACGTCGTCGCGGAGCTATGGCCTAGTTTTGAGGCTATCTACAGCAAAGGACTAACGACGGACGCAAGTATAGCTTTGGCATCCTAAAAATATTTAGGAGTATTCATTAGCTTAGTTAAGGCTTTTAGAGCTTTATTGTTGATGCATGAATATTTGCATTGTAGTAGCAAGTAGACTGGACTAGTAAGCTTGGAGTCTAGACCAGCGGAGCTAGGTTTGACCAGCAGCGTTAGAGGTACGTAAGTACTAACCGAGATAGCCGGCATGATATATTTGCATGTATGTTACATGAGTATGTGCTATATGCTTTATCATGTTTTAGCATGTTTTACTGTCTTAGCACATACATGATTTTACGTGTGACTGCATCCGGAGAGATGTGAGTCATTGACAGTCTCCATAGGGAACTATGATCTCATTTTGGACTCGAGTCAGGTATGACAGTTTCCATATGGGGCTTGTATCCTATTTTGGATTCGGGTTAGGATGGGGTTGGCTCAGCCCTGATATGGAGTATACGAGTACCCCGCAAAGTCGCTCTCTAGCCGGTACGGTATATTCTCGGCGCCATGAGCAAGTGTTTTCACTTGAGTTTTAAATCATCTGTGTGCGCATATTTGTATTTATATCATTGCTTCGTATTGAGCGTTCTAGCTCACGCCCCTGTGTTTGGGTATTCGTTGTGTACCTTGTGGCGGGGCAGGTTTGAGGCTGGACGGTCCAGGCGGCTCTCAGCAGGATTGAGCTTTGGAGAGTGCGAGGTTGTAGAGGGTAGAGATTTGTTTACCCTAAACCTTCGATTTGGTTGTATAACAGTACTTATACACTTGTGATATCATCGGTTGTTTTCTGCCGATTGGATTTTTTGTATTTTGATTATCGGCTCTTTACGCTTTAAGTTTTAATTGCATGCGCTTTTATCGTAACTCTGATAAGTTAGTTGATCCGGGTTGGGTCACTACACACACCCTCAATTCAATAACAAAACATATTTTAGTTGTTATCCCAATATTTTGATCAAGTAAGTTTTGGATATCCACTTCTAGTTTACAGCGAAACTAGCAATAGATAATCACGAGATAAATAATTAATCACAATGGAACCTTCAGAAAAATTGTTTCTGACAATCCACGAAGATAATCAATTGACAAATGCCACAAAACTATGAACTTTGATAAGTTTGATTTGATACAAAAAGCAAAGATTTGTCATAATTCTAGAAATAATTATAATTGATAAAAATCAATTTCCATAATTTTCATTCTATATTCAATAATGAATGTATATGTTGTAATTATAATACAACTATAAAATAATAAAAAATAAATAAAAATAATACAAAAAATATCAAAAAATATAATCTAAAAGTTTTCTAATAGGCTTAGAATACTCAAAAATAGTACAAAATATAAAAAAATAATCAAAAATCCGAAAACACACAATACACACCGAGTGTGTGAAAATCCCGGACTAGCGCCTAGGCTCTTGGCACTGGAGTGTAGGGGCTGAGTCTGTTCCAATTGTGCCTAATTCTTTAAAAATTCATATCTCAAGTTCTAGCCGTCGGATCGGGCTAAAATTTGAACTGTATCTTTATAACATCCTAATATACATTCTGAACGTTAAAGATCGGATTTGGATATCTCTACAGTCTCCATCAAATTTTTGTCCTCCAACTCGATCTCCATGCATTCCAACTTGATTGCCATGAATTCCAAATCCTTCTAGTTTCGATGGCAAATTACGGAATAATTCTTGGAACAATATGAATCTTCGAAAGTCTTCTAGATTCATATAAGACTCCCATTTTTCAAAAAGATTTGTCCTCAAATCTTGCCCGTTAACTGAAAGAAAAAAAAACCACAAGTTTTCTCGCTTATTTTCTCCCCTCTTTTTTAATTCACTCTTTTTTTTACCGAAATAATCTTCTCTCTTTTTGTTTTTTTGAATTTTGTTTTGAAAATACCTTGTAGCGCAAGAGACGAAACTTGGGCGACAAGATAAACAAAAACGACACAAAAATGTGACAAAGAGAAGACTCAACGAAGAACGAAGAACACGAAGAACAAAGAACACAAAGAATAAAACAAAAAAGATACGACTTACTTGAATCAAGAGAATCGTGCTTTGATACCAAATGATAAGAATCTCTGATGACATGAAAATCAAACACGATTATAAACGAATCGCACCCTCAATTCAATAACAAAACAGATTCTAGTTGTTGTCCCAATCTTTTGATCAAGTAAGTTTTGGATATCCACCTCTAGTTTACAGCGAAATTAGCAATAGATATTCACGAGATAAACAATTAATCACAATGGAACTTTCAGAAAACTAGTATCTTACAATCCACGAAGATAATCAATCGACAAATACCACAAAGCTATGAACTTTGATATGTTTGATTTGAGACAAAAAGCAAAGATTTGTCATAATTCTGGAAATAATTATAATTGATAAAAATTAATTTCCATAATTTTCATTCTATATTCAATAATGAAGGTATATGTTGTATTTATCATACAACTACAAAATAATAAAATATTGAGTAAAATAATGCAAAAGATATCAAAAAATATCATCTAAAAGTTTCTTAATAGGCTTAGAATACTCAAAAATAGTAAAAAAATATAAAAAATAATCAAAAATTTGAAAACACACACAAACACCGAGTGTGTGAAAATCCCGAACTAGCGCCTAGGCTCTTGGCACTGGAGCTTAGGCGATGAGTCTGTTCCAATTGTGCATAATTCTTAAAAAATTCATATATCAAGTTTTAGCCGTCGGATCGGGCTAAAATTTGAACTGTAGCTTTATAACATCCTAATATAAATTCTGAATGGTAAAGATCGGATTTGAATAGTTCTAGTGTCTCCATCAAATTTCTGTCCTCCAACTCGAGCTCCATGCATTCCAACTTGATTGCCTTGCATTCCAAATCCTTATAGTTTCGATGAAAAATAACGGAATAATTCCTTAAACAATATGAATCTTAGAAAGTCTTCTAGATTCATATCAGACTCTCTTTTTTCAAAAATATTTGTCCTCAAATCTTCCACGTTATCTGAAAGAAAAAAAACCACAAGTTTTCTCGCTTCTTCTCTCCCCTTTTTTTCACTTTTTTTTTACCGAAATAATCTTCTCTCTCTTTTATTTTTTGAATTTTTGAATTTTTTTTTTAAAAATAACTTGTAGCACAAGAGACGAAACTTGGGCAAAAAGATAAACAGAAATGCGACGAAGAGAAGACTCAACGAAGAACGAAGAATACAACGAACAAAGAACACAAAGAATAAAACAAAAAAGATACGAATTTCTTGAATCAAGAGAATCGTGCTTTGATACCAAATGATAAGAATCTCTGATGGCATGAAAAGCAAACACTATTATAAACGAATCGCATCCTCAATTCAATAACAAAACAGATTCTAGTTGTTGTCCCAATCTTTTGATCAAGTAAGTTTTGGATATCCACCTCTAGTTTACAACGAAATTAGCAATAGATAATCACGAGATACACAATTAATCACAACGGAACCTTTAGAAAACTTGTTTCTGATAATCCACGAAGATAATCAATCGACAATCGACAAATGCCACAAAGCTATGAACTTTGATAAGTTTGATTTGATACAAAAAGCAAAGATTTGTCATAATTCTAGAAATAATTATAATTGATAAAAATCAATTTCCATAATTTTTATTCTATATTCAATAATGAATGTATATGTTGTAATTATAATACAACTACAAAATAATAAAAGATAAAGTAAAATAATACAAAAAATATCAAAAAATATCATCTAAAAGTTTCCTAATAGGCTTAGAATACTCAAAAATAGTACAAATATAAAAAATAATCAAAAACCCAAAAACACACACTACACACCAAGTGTGTGAAAATCCCAGACTAGCGCCTTGGTTCTTGGCACTGGAGCTTAGGCGCTGAGTCTGTTCCAATTGTGCATAATTCTTAAAAAATTCATATCTCAAGTTCTAGCCCTCGGATCGGGCTAAAATTTGAACTGTAGCTTTATAACATCCTATTATACATTATGAACGTTAAAGATCGAATTTGGATCTCTCTAGAGTCTCCATCAAATTTCTGTCCTCCAACTCGATCTCCATGCATTCCAACTTGATTGCCATGGATTTCAAATCCTTCTAGTTTCGATGGCAAATTACGGAATAATTCTTGAAACAATATGAATCTTCGAAAGTCTTCTAAATTCATATCAGACTCCCTTTTTTCAAAAAGATTTGTTCTCAAATCTTGCCCGTTACCTGAAAGAAAAAAAAACTCACAAGTTTTCTCGCTTCTTCTCTCCCCTCTTATTTTTCACTCTTTTTTTTTCATCGAATTAATCTTCTCTCTCTTTTTTTTTTTTGAATTTTTGAATTTTTTTTGAAAATAACTTGTAGCACAAGAGACGAAACTTGGGCGACAAGATAAACAAAAACGACACAGAAATACGACGAAGAGAAGACTCAACGAAGAAAAAAGAACACGAAGAACAAAGAACACAAAAAATAAAACAAAAAAGATATGACTTACTTGAATCAAGAGAATCGTGCTTTGATACCAAATGATATGAATCTCTGATGGCATGAAAAGCAAACACGATTATAAACGACTCGCACCCTCAATTCAATAACAAAACAGATTCTAGTTGTTGTCCCAATCTTTTGATCAAGTACGTTTTGGATATCCACCTCTAATTTACAATGAAATTAGCAATAGATAATCACAAGATAAACAATTTATCAAAACGGAACCTTCAGAAAACTTGTTTCTGACAATCCACGAAGATAATCAATCGACAAACTCCACAAAACTATGAACTTTGATAAGTTTGATTTGATACACAAAACAAATCTTTGTCATAATTCTAGAAAGAGTTATAATTGATAAAAATCAATTTCCATAATTTTCATTCTATATTCAATAATGAATGTATATGTTGTATTTATAATACAACTATAAAATAATAAAAGATAAATTAAAATAATACAAAAGATATTATCTAAAAGTTTCTTAATAGGCTTAGAATACTCAAAAATTGCACAAAATATATAAAAAAAATCAAAAATGCAAAAACACACACTACACACCGAGTGTGTGAAAATCTTGGACTAGAGCCTAGCGCTTGGCACTGGAGCTTAGGCGCTGAGTCTGTTCCAATTGTGTATAATTTTTGAAAAATTCATATCTCAAGTTCTAGCCATCGGATTAGGCTGAAATTTGAACTGTAGCTTTGTAACATTCTAAAATAAATTGTGAATGGTAGAGATTGGATTTGGATATTTCTAGAGTCTCCTTAAAATTTTTGTTCTCCAACTCGAGCTCCATGCATTCCAACTTGATTGTTATGGATTCCAAATCCTTCTAGTCTCGATGGAAAATTACGGAATAATTCTTGGAACAATATGAATCTTCGAACGTTTTCTAGATTCATATAATCAGGATTGTTGTTCTTCGAGATATAACTTCAATCCTAAGAAAGGTATGAGGAGTATTCAGATGTTTGCAATTTTATCTGAGCCAGCCTTATATTATCAGATTCGAGATGCTCAGATGTCCGACCCGAAGACTCAAAGATTGCCTTGTCTAGCCAAAGATGATATTACGTCTGAATTTCACTAACAGACTGATGGTTTCTTGTTTTTGTTAGAACGCATTGTAGTACCTGAGGATAATACTTTGAGAACTGAGATTCTATCTCAAGCACATCGTACCAAGTTGAGTATTCATCCAGAAAGCAACAACATGTACAAGGATTTGCGAACTCATTTTTGGTGGAAAGGAATGAAACGAAGTGTGTATCAGTATGTGTCCAAATTCCTGGTGTGTCAACAAGTTAAGGAGGAACACCGACGACCTGGAGGTTTGCTTCACAATTTTCCTATTCCTGAGTGAAAATGGGAGTTGATAACGATGGACTTTGTGACCCATTTGCCAGTATCCTTGAGGAATTGTGATGCTATCTGAGTTGTGGTGGATCGACTCACCAAGTCAGCACAATTCATTGCATATATCCGAGATTATACTTTTGATCGGATGGCTCGTTTGTATATTTAGGATATTGTACGATTTCATGGAGTGCCTGTAAGCATTGTTAGTGATCGAGACCTCAGGTTTACTTTTAGATTTTGGGAGAGTTTCCAACGTGCATTTGGTAATACGCTCAGTTGAGTACTGCTTATCACCCAGAGACTGACGGTCAGTCAGAGCGCACTATCCATAATCTTGAGGATATATTGCAAGCTTGTGTTATAGATTCATTGGTCCGTTTGAGATTTTGGAAAGTATGGGAGATTTGGCTTACAGGTGGGCTTTACCGCCATATCTATCTAGTATCCACGATGTGTTCCATGTATCACTGTTGCGACAGTATGTAGCTGATGAGTCTCACATATTGCAGCTATTTGAGGTATAATTGGATACAGGTTTGACATATGTGAAGAGACCATTGCGTATCATGGGTCATTAGGATAAGGTGTTGCGTAACAAGATCATTCCTCTTTTTTTAATTCAGTGGCAGCGCTGAGGCACAGAGGAAGCCTCTTGGGAAATAGAGAGACGCATGCGTTTGGAGCATCCTGAGTTATTTTGATTATATTTCCATGCTCTATCTTGTAAAATTCTTTATAAATAATAATTAATGTTTACTCAGTATTGAGTTCGTATACTTAAGATGTTTTTAGAGATGAAATATTTTAAGTGGGGGAAAATGTAGTAGGCCAATCTCATTTTACAAGATTAAGTGATTAATCATGTTTAAAATTAAGAAAAACATGATTAAGGGAATTTAATATGATAATCAAACCAAGAAATAGGATCCAGAATGCCCAAAAATGGTTAAGAAGTAAATTTTGGTTTGAGTAGTTCAGATTGTCCGAACTACATAGCTTGAGGGTTCAGATGGTCCGATCACTTTGGAAGGGGCGAAGCAGTTCGGAAGCTCTAGAGAGTTCGGAACGTTTGAACCAGAGATCGGAGCGTCCGAACTTAGTTAGGCCATGCACCTGGTGACGTGTCAACACTATTGGGACACATTAGAGTTCGGAACATTCTAAGGGGTAATACGAATCGTCCAAACTATGCATGCTGCAACGTGGCTTGCATGCAAGATCGGAACGTCTGAAGGGGGAGTTCGGATCGTCCGATCTCTGCCTATAAATAAGCCCTCCGAGATTTATTTTTGGCACACCAATTAAGGATTTCACTCTCAAATTCTAAGTATTTTGGGGTATTTTAGGGCGTTTCTAGACTTCCTAGGCTTGGACAGAGAGTTTGCAAGGTGCTCCGGAGTCGCAGCGGAGTGGTGCCCATGTTCTGGGCAGTCGTCATCAGCCGGCTGACAATGGACAGAGGTATTTCTAAGTTCCCTATAAATAATTAAGGAGTATGCAATAGCTTATTCAAGGCTTTTAGAATAATATTTTGATGCATGAGTATTTTGAATTGTAGTGCGAACTATAGGCTTGGAGATTAGAGCTGGTGTGGCTTGCCTAGTATCTATGGTACGATAGTACTATTCGAGATACCCTAAATGAGTATGCATGTATTATGTGGTGCATTGATTATATGACATGATTTTATCTGTATATATTATGACATGTTATTTTGCTTCATGCATGATCATATTGATTATATGACATGATTTTATCTGCATATATTATGACATGTTATTTTGCTTCATGCATGATCATATTGAGCTATATCCTTGTGATATCCAGAAATGGGGTGTTGACCCTATCTTGTTAGTAGATATCTGGACACGTGGACTCGTCTCAGGTCACCAAGTATTCCACTGTCGGGTATGAAAGCCACCTCCTGGCGCGACGGCGCAGAGTACTACATACCCAGGGCCCATGTTTGATCTTGATATTCTTGACCTCGTGTCTTGGTACCTCATACACTTGAATACATTCACATATAATAATGCATAATCATACTCTCTTACTGAACGTTTTATGCTCATGTCCGCGTACTATTTTTGGACATCCTATTCCATGGGGCAGGTCTCAGCCTTGATGGAGCAGGAGGCTCAGGGAGACCATAGATGCAGTGGTGGAGTTGGGTATTGTAGTAACCCAGATTCCATTTTAAGATAATAATATGATAAACATAATTAAGGATTGGTAATTAATCAATTTCGGAGTATTATTGGACTTCAGAAGAGAATTTGGGCTTTTGATTTTGGGCCGGATCGAAAGCTCCGAACCCAGATCGGAAGCTCCGATCCCAGCCACTTCGGAACCTCATCAGAAGCACATAGATCAGAAGCTCCGATCCTGGAACGGACGTTCCGATCTCTAGCTGCCAGCAATGCTCAATGACTCAGCCGCGAGTTTTGACAAGTGTTGAACGTAGCACATGCACGCAGTGAGCTGGATCGGAAGCTCCGATCCTGCAATCGGAAGTTCCGATCCTGGCCGGGAATTTTGCCTATAAATAGGGCTTCTCAGATTTATTTCTAAAAACAAATTCCCGAGTTTCTTTCTTCAGTTATATAGTGTGAGATATACACTTGAGGGCCCTATCGGTTATAATAGAGGTTCTGGAATAACCAAGTTGTGGTTATAGTCATCCGGGACTAGCGATTCCAAAGGGCTAACTACTGACGAAGGTATGGTCCGGGAATCTCTTTAAGTTTTGGGAGTACTTATTAGCTTAGTTAAGGCTTATAGAATTTATGTAGTGATACGGTGAACTTTTGAATATAGGCTTGGAACCTAGGATCCTACTTTACTAGAACTAGCCTAGAAGTACCTACACATTGACTGAGATTGCCAGCGAGTATACATGTTTATATGTTGCATTTATTTGGCATTATTATATGGCATGAGATATGATTTACCTCTTTCATTATTCATATATCATGTGCATATACACATTGAGCCTATACCTTGTTATACCTGACTATAGAGCCGCTCAACTCTATACTCGATAGTCTGTCACTGAGAGTACCGCGACGGCGGGGGCATTTATGTCTGTCTACTCTGGTGTACTAGACGAGTGTGGTTGCACCCAGAGGTTGATCCGTGCGGTGGCAGAACTCATGTGGCGCCGGTATTGAGCATGATTTTTGGATGACCCGTTACCAGTCATCATGTTGCATGCATCATATATTTACGTGTACTCATGTTTATGTACTGAGCGTTAGCGCTCACATCCTAGTTGTTATCTTGGACACCCTATTCCATGGGGCAGTTCGCAGGATGGATGGAGCTGGTAGTTCAAGGCAGGACTAGGGAGCAGGAGCCTTGAGGAGTTTTTATTATACAGCAAGATTCGATATAGCTGTATAATGTTTACTGTTTAAGTTTTCGATATGGTTGTATCACTACAGATTTAAGCCTGGATTTTATTACTAAGCTGATATGTAAATTATGGTTATGTTTCCGCACATTTTACTCTGTTAAGTTATTTTGCTGTATTAAGTTTAATGCATGCTATTAGATGCCAGTTAGTAGGTGATACCATGCAGGGTCACTACATTTTTGGTATCAGAGCATGCATAGATTTTGGGATTAGTACTTGGGATTTAGTCTAGTAATTCTTGCGCATTGGGATGTTAATGTGCAATTCTTTTCAGGATATGGCTGACGAGAGTCACGGTAGTGTTGGCCAGGGAGGTGGTCATCATCATCGTCGCCATCATCATCAGGATGATTGATATCGTCCTCATGAGGATAGACGTCACTATACTATTAATAAGTTCATGCAGGTAGGACCAAAACCCTTGGTGGGAGGCGAGAATCCTGAACAGGCGAGGAGTTGGATGTCTAAACTCGAGAGTACTTTTCGTGCTTTTGATTGTACTGAGGATCAGAAGATGGAAGTTCTAGAATTCGTTCTAGAGGATCGAGCACGTTTTTGGTGGGATGCCAAGGCTGCTCAGGCACGTACTGAGAGAGGACAGGTGACTTGGGGGGATTTCTGTCGGGAGTTCCAGAAATTGTATTTTCCTCCGGCTGTTCGCCAAGCACGATCTATGGAGTTGCTTACTCTGAGGCAAGGATCAATGACTATTGATCAATATCAGCAACAATTTCTTGATCTGCTACCTTTCAGTCCTCATATCAATGAGAGTGATGCGTCGAAGTATGATATCTTTCTACAAGGTTTGAATCAGGATATCTACTCTCAGGTTGTCGTTTGTGATGACCTGGTATCTTTTGAGACTTTGGTGAACCATTGCCGTCTCTGGAGACTAGCAATATGCGGGCATAGTTGATGATGCCAGGACAGCCTAGTGGCTCTGTTGAGCCTTGAGCTCAATCTGTTGTGCAATCTGTACCTACGTCTTCTTCTACTCCTAGTACTTCATCTGGTTCTCGTGGTTCACGAGGTACATTTCGTTTTGGAAAGAAGAAGAAGAAGGAGGATTTTTGTAGCCACTGTGGGGGGAAAAATCCTGCAGCTTCATGTCGGAGGGCTACTGGGGCTTGTTATATTTGTGGGCAGCAGGGACATCTGCGGAGAGATTGTCCTCAGCGCATGGGTTCTGCTAGTGGATCGGGATCACATGTTGGATCTCAGGCTTCTATTGTTCCACGTCAGCAGCTAGCACCACAGAGTTCTTCTGGTTACCGTCCCCAGACTCAAGGGCAGGTGTTTGCTCTGTCTCAGGAGCAGGCTACTGAGGGAAGCAATCGCATGTTGGCAGGTACCTTTCTGTTATGTGGTATTCCTGCACTTGTATTAATTGATACTGGAGCATCGCATTCCTTTATTTCTAGTCGCTTTGTTAAGAGACATAGATTACCTTATGTATCATTAGATATGGATTTAGTTGTATCTACTCCATTGGAGCAAGAGATAGTAACTAAGCGTCTAGTGATGGGTTGCCTTCTAGAGTTTGAGGGTAATGTGTTAGCGGCTAATTTGATGATATTAGCGTTGGCAGATTTTGACTGTATTTTAGGAATAGAAATGCTGACTTTGTATCACGATACTGTGGATTGTTATCAGCGTCTGGTACAGTTTCATCCTGTTGAGGGTGATAGCTGGTACTTTTATGGTGAGGGTGCGCGACCTCTGATGCCACTTGTTTCGGCTCTGAAGGTATGTCATGTCTTGGAGTCAGGTGGGGAGGGCTACCTCATCTATGCAGTTGATATGTCCACGAGTAGTACGGGTATTGATCAGTTACTGGTTGTCAGCGAGTTTCCTGACGTATTCCCTGATGAGATTCCTGGTTTTCCTCCGGTTCGAGAGGTTGAATTTGGTATTGATCTAGTACCAGGAACTACACCTATATCTCGAGCACCTTATCGTCTGGCACCGTTAGAGATGAGGGAATTGAAACAGCAGTTACAGGATCTGCTTGATAAGGGATATATTCGTCCGAGTGTTTCTCCGTCGGGAGCACCTGTGTTATTTGTCAAGAAGAAGGATGGATCGATGCGACTGTGTATTGATTACAGGCAGTTGAATCGTGCCACCATCAAGAATAAGTATTCTTTGCCGTGGATTGATGATCTGTTCGATCTACTACAGGGTACTTCTGTCTATTCTAAGATAGATCTGAGATTGGGATACCACCAAATGCGGGTACGAGACACAGATTTTTCTACGACTGCTTTTAGGACCAGATACGGGCATTATGAATTTTTGGTGATGCCATTCGGTTTGACAAATGCACCGGGTATCAATTCTGATTGATCTGATCGCCGTTCTCCAACAGTGGTATCAAAGCCAGGTTGCTCAGATCAAGCGATTAAATTAATCGATTGTACAAAAATTTTTAAGCCTCGGTTTTTGAAACAAAATAAATTTTTTTTAAATTAAAAATTTTTCGGGCAAAAACACGGGCAGCGATTGGATCGTTGCCCAGCGCAGCGCTAGGCACTGCGCAGGGCGGCGCACGGCGCTGCCCAGGGCAGCGATCGTCGCTGCCCTAGGGGCAGCCGAGCTGCCCGGCCCGAGCCCCTTTGGGGCGCGGGCTGCCCGGGAATGTCCCAGGCGGCCCGCAGGAAAAATTAATTTTTTAATTTTTAAATTAAATTTTAATATGTTAAAATTCTATTTTTGATCCGATCAAAAATTGTTTTTGATTGGTCCACGAGGCGTCGGATCGAATTGTTCGAGTCCAAAAATTTTAAAATTGATTTTTGGATAAATTTGAATTTTTTGAAAATTTAAATATTTTATCCGTTAAATTGAATTTTGAAATTAATTATTTTTGGTACAATTGATGATAAGATATGATCTTATGGATATATTGAGTAAAATATGATTTTATGTATAAAATTGGATTTTATAGATAAAATATGATTTTATTTGATAAAAAGATAAAATATGATTTTGTATGTAAAATGAGATTTTATATATGAAATATGATTTTATCCTTTTAAATTTAAATTGTTTAAATTACCAATGCATGTTATCCAATAAATTAATTTTGAATTAAATGTTATTGGATAAGGATGATCGATTGTCATGACCAATTTTGTAGGTGTATGTTAGGAATTTACATTTGTTTTTATTGTTGTTGGATTTATTAATGGGCCTGGTTTATGACCCAATATGAATTGTCATATGTAATAAAAGTGGGCTTGGTTTATGGCCCATTCCCACCCCTTAAAAATGTATCCCCTACTTGTCATTGTTATTTATTGTAAATACATTAGATTTAGTGGGAGATAAAGATTTGAAGACGGTGGTGGGCCCAGCAGACAATAAAGACAGAAGAAATGTAAATTGGAAGCTCAATGTAATAGGATTGCATTGCATACTGCATATTACCTAGGATTGGACTAAGACTCGTGATTGGCAACCACGGGTCGATTAGAAATGGAATCGATCATCCTATATAATATGTGATATTATTGTTGTATGCATGTTTTAGACAAAATTGTGTGAATCCGGCAAGCATATAAAATTTTAAAAAATGATGAGACAAATTTTCAAAATTAAAATCCCTCATTTTAAATATGATTTAAAATTGATAACAAGATATATAAAGGAAATTTAAATTTGTTTAAATGTTCCTACCTTCCATCAACGATCAATGTATGAGATGCTACCCGCGGATACGGTCCGGCTCATATTATTGGGGGGGCCCGTTCGTCGGAAAGCTGTACATTGGATCGACACATGTTGTAAGTTGGGTGGAACTCCCATGGGATCGGCTCATATTATTGGGGGATCCACATGGCGACCGTCCATCACAACTTAATATTGATGGGTCATCTTGACATGTCACAATAAACGGCGTCATATTATTGGGCCCTTATTGGACATGAGGTAAAAACGTGGAGGTTGCTTTGGAAGCAATTGGGCTCTACCTTTTGAAAATTATGGTTGGCTGATATTATTCGGGACCATAGTTTGTCAATTGGACTCCATGTTCTCACTAAGGAAAACAGTTTCCGTTTTCACTAGAGGGTAGTGAAATCGTTAAAATAGTGGGAGTGAGATTCATAAAATAAATTTCGCCTATTTTATGTCTTAGTAAATTCATTAAACAATCATCGATTATTGTCTATTTCAACTCAGTATTTCATTACAATGAATTCGTAATCCACATGTTCTCGAACAAAACAAACTTTCTGGCGCAACTATACGGAATGGTTCCATAAAGTCAAGATTGTCCTAAGTTCGGAAAAGATTTTCTAAGTGTTAGAAAAGGATTCTCCGAAAACAGCCCCGGCTAATGTAACTGCCGAAAGGTTGGCCGAACTATAGAAATGGTTGGACCATGATCTCAAGGCAAAATGTTACATGCAAAATTGGACAAGTCTAAACAAGTTTGCCATTACTGCAAGAAACCCGGTCATTGGAAACGTAACTGCAAGAAATACCTCAAGCAGTTGCGAACTGCAAAGGGTATGTTTTACATTGAAATAAATGTTTTTCTTAATACTACTTCTTGGGTATTGGATACCAGATTTAGATCTCATATTTGCAATGAGTTGCAAATGATGACAAGAAGTCGCAGGCTTAGAATGGGTGAGACCCAGCTGAGGCTCGGAAATGGTTCCAGAGTTGAAGCTAAAGCTCTGGGAGATGTTTATTTACTTTTGCAGAACGGTTTTAAGTTACTTGTGAGAGATGTTTTATTTGTTCCGGATTTGATTAAAAACATTATTTCTGTTTCTATGCTTGATAGAGATGGTTATTCTTGCAATTTTGTGAATGGGATTTGCAATATTTACAAGAATGAATGTTTGATTGGAAATGGACAACTTGAAAACGATGTATATACTTAAAATTAAAAGACGTTCCAATAAATTATGTTGATAAACCGGTAACAACAAACAAAAGGAAGATCGATAGTCAAAACCCGGCAAACCTTTGGCATGCTAGGCTAGGTCATATTTCCTCAAGGAGGATGAACAAGCTAGTGGGAGAGGGCATGTTTGATATGTCTGATATTAACTCTCTACCTACTTGTGAATCCTGCCTGAAAGGAAAAATGACTAAATCTCCTTTTAAGGGGAAACCTGAGCGTAGTCAAAATCTGTTGGATTTGATCCATACAGATGTTTGTGGTCCATTTAGAGTTGGTACTCAATATGGCCACACCTACTTCATTACCTTTACTGATGATTATTCAAGGTATGGGTATTTATATTTAATGAAATATAAGTCTGAAGCGTTTGAAAAGTTCAAAGAATTCAAGGCTGAAGTAGAAAACAAGCTAGGTAAAAGTATTAAAGCACTTCGATCGGATCGAGGTGGAGAATACTTAAGTACCGAGTTTTTGGACTATCTAAAAGAGAATGGGATTCTCTCTCAGTGGACTCCTCCTATGACACCACAGCTTAATGGTGTATCGGAGCGTCGTAATCGAACTTTGTTGGACATGGTTCGGTCCATGATGAGCTTCACTGAGCTTCCACCTTCGTTTTGGGGCTATGCGCTTGAAACGGCGGTATTGTTATTGAACAACGTTCACACTAAAGCAGTGGACAAAAAACCATACGAGTTATGGAATGGCAAAGCTCCTAAGTATTCGTACTTGAGGATTTGGGGATGTCCTGCTTACGTGAAGCGGACAGTGGGAGATAAGTTGGATAGTCGATCCAGCTTATGTTATTTTGTAGGGTATCCGAAGAATTCAATCGGATATTATTTCTATTATCCTGCTGAAACAAAGGTGTTTGTTTCAAGGAATGCCACCTTCTTGGAGAAGGAGTTCTTATTGGATAAGAAAGGCGAGATGATGGAACTCGAAGAAATTCGAGAAGAACCCGAAATACAAAATAACGATCCTACACCTCAGGAACCATTGATAGACACGCCTGTATCTAGAAGATCCGAGAGGACTTCTAGACCTCCTATTCGATATGGTCTTCTTCTTGAAGGGGATCAAGATGAACCCGATGTTGGATGTGATCCAAGAAACTTCAAGGAAGCAATTTCTGATGCGGATTCAAATTTATGGCTTGAAGCTATGCAGTCGGAAATAGATTCGATGTATACAAACCAAGTTTGGTCTTTAGTAGATCCTCCCGATGGAATTGTTCCAATAGGGTGTAAATGGATCTACAAGAGAAAGCTTGGGCCTGATGGTAAGGTATTGACCTACAAGGCGCGATTGGTGGCGAAAGGTTATACTCAAAGACAAGGAGTTGACTATGATGAAACCTTTTCACCAGTTGCAATGTTCAAGTCCATAAGAATCCTTATTGCCATAGCTGCTTGGTATGACTATGAGATATGGCAAATGGATGTGAAGACTGCTTTTCTTAATGGAGACATTAAGGAAGAAATCTATATGAAGCAGCCTGAGGGTTACACATCCATGGGAAGCGAGCATAAGGTATGCAAGCTTCAGAGATCAATTTATGGTCTAAAACAAGCATCAAGAAGTTGGAACCAGAAATTTGATGAAACAATAAAGGATTTTGGTTTCATCAAGAACCCGGAGGAACCATGCGTGTACAAGAAAGTAGTTAAGGATGCTGTGACATTCTTAGTACTTTATGTTGATGACATCCTACTCATTGGGAATGACGTAGGGATGTTGCAGTCAACAAAGATATGGTTATCAGGTAGATTCTCGATGAAGGATTTGGGTGAGGCATCCTATATTTTAGGGATACAGATCTATAGAGATAGATCTAAGAGAATGATAGGACTCACTCAATCAACCTACATCGACACCATATTGAAACGGTTTTCAATGGATGGGTCCAAGAGAGGACATCTACCCATGTGTCATGGAGTTTCTCTATCCAAGTCTATGTGTCCCAAGACTGATAAAGAGATAGAGAAAATGACACATGTACCATATGCGTCAGCCATAGGTAGTATCATGTATGGGATGATATCTACCAGACCGGATGTAGCATTTGCTCTGAGTGTCACGAGCAGATATCAAGCTAATCCCGGTCAAATTCATTGGAAAGCCGTGAAGGACATTCTTAAGTACTTACGAAGGACTAAGAATATGTTCATGGTATATGGAGGGAGAGAACTAAAATTGGAAGGCTATACCGACTCTATCTTCCAAAGTGACGTGGATGACTCGAAGTCAACCTCTGGATTTGTGTTCGTGCTCAATGGCGGTGCTGTCTCTTGGAAGAGTTCCAAGCAGGACACCACAGCGGATTCCTCCACTGAGGCAGAATACATTGCAGCATCAGCTGCTGCTAAAGAGGCCATTTGGATGAGGAATTTCGTCCAAGAGTTGGGCGTTATTCCGGAAGTTGTTGGTCCAGTCCCGGTGTACTGTGACAACACGGGTGCCGTTGTACAGGCAAAGGAACAAAGGTCTCATCAAAGATCCAAACACGTAATGAGGAAATACCACATCATCCGGGAGATTGTGGAAAGAGGAGACATCACTGTCGAAAGAGTGGCCTCTGCAGACAATATCGCTGATCCACTTACTAAGCCCTTGCCAGGACCATTATTTGACAAACATCGCGAAGCAATGGGTCTACGTAGTATGACTAGTTGGCTATAGGGCAAGTGAGAGATTGAAAGAGTGGGTGCCCAGTGAGCCAACTTGTGGCTAAGGGCTTTGATGACTCTTTGTATAAACAATCTTTTGTTTAATATAATTTACACTTTTATTAATGGCAATGACTTTATCTTTCTTCATATTGTTATATTGTGATATACTAAACATATTTTGATAAAGACCTTGAATATACTATAGTGTATGTAAGATGTGGTAGAACATGGAGATGTCTATCATGAAACACATCTTATAGTCACTGTATATTCTAAACTGTTCCTAGTCGATTGAGCCGTCCGATAATAAGGATAAGGATCGCTCGAGTTTGAGACTAGCATTTGCGATGCAGAGTATCACGTTTCATTGGTAAGGAACATAGAGATGTTCGAAGCATGCAAATGGATATTCATATGATGAATGATCGAACTACCCTATCCGGACTTTCCAAGTGGTTATCACTTATCGAGTGGATAAAGTCCGCGGTTTTGGTTGTACACCATTAGTCCTTACTACTTGAAACATCATTGAGACTCTATATGCTAGTACTGTGCTTTGACTCGTTTACCGACTCTATTGGGGTCATCAGGTGTCGGGATTGGGTACAGTTACAACACATATAGGAGTCGATGCTTTGTTGTCAAGGATTCACCACATACTTGCGAGTGTGGATATCCTATGCGATCTGAGGAGATATTAGTGTGACGAATCTCTGGCCAGAGTACATGATGTGTTTTAAAAAATGGTTTCTTAGTAACACATGCGATGTCACTATTTGATCTTCAAGATGTATTGCATAGTTATCGAATCTCGAACGACTCTCGATATACCAATGGTTGTTGATTCGATCGGGATATATGGATGAAGGGACCGTACTGTACGCTAACCAAAATCTATTGGTTCTTGCAGGCACTATCAGTGATACCTAGGGAATCATGGGGCGATGTTGCTAGGCGCTCATACCATGATTCGATGGGCAAGTCGGAAATTGTTGTTCTGAGTCACAAGGAGTTGTGAGCCCACGGCTAGCTGTATCCCTGAACCATTGAGGGTCACACAGAGTAATGGATTTTTAATTCCCGTTGAGATAGTTAAATTTAAAGAGTTAAATTTAATGAACAAAGAAGTTGGACTTCTTAATTATGAGTAGAGGAGTAAGATTTCCTAAAATGACATAGGGATGGGCATTTTTGGAAATCACTGAATTCGGATTCAGAAAAATTTATCTTGACTTTAAAAGGTGCAGAAATGGTTTCTGTGCACATTGGTGAAATCGGTTTATCAATCGGAGTCACGATGAATTTTATATTAATTTCTGAACATGCGGGCTTTGCTTGTCGGGCTTGAACTTATGACTAATGGGCCCTAAGCTGTTAGTGGCCTACATTATAAATAAGTTATTGCAGTACAGAAATTAAACACAACAGGTCACAAATTTTCGAAAACCTAGTGATTTTCTCTCAGTAGTGGCCGCCCCCCTTCCCCCTCTGCTCGGCAAAATCCAGTCTGTGAATTTTGAATTACAGTCTGGTTTAACGGATCAAATTCGTTAATTCTCTTCGTAGAAACTTCTGATAGATTTTCTAGTGCAATCTATCAGAGGGATTAAATCTCTGTTCGTGGATCTGATTGAAGAACAGTTCGCCCATCAGTTCCTGGGAGATACAACAAGAGCAGAGCAATCTGTTGGTGTCCATAATCTCGATTCGAGATTGGAGGTAAAAATTTATAATTGTTATTTAATTTTTACACACACAATTTAATCGTAAAATTTTGATACCCATTATGGAATCGTTCCATATAAAATTTTTAAACTTCCGCTGCACCGGGTATCAATTCTTATTGATCTGATCGCCGTTCTCCAACAAAAAGTTTAACAAAAAACACGCGCACACATTTTCATTTACATTAAACCGATTGTGAGTGATTTTGATTGAATTCTAACACATCTTTGAACTATTATTACCTAAAAAATCCTCATGATCTATGCATGTGTGAATTGAACTTGGATGAACGTGTTTTGAAACGTGAGTTGCGGAGATTGTGAGTTTATGTGGCCAACCAATTTTATGATTACATTTTTTGTGTTAGTAGGTTGGATGAGATCGGATTTAAATTTTAAAATCATTACTAAGGCCATTGTTCCACAGTATTTCTTGATTATTACTGTGATGTTTGGTTGTTGATAGGGTAAGTATGAGTTTTTGGAGTTTTATGTTTATTTAGTTTTGCTCAGGACGAACAAAAGTCCAAGTTTGGGGGAATTTGATTAGTGCGTTTTATGCACTTAATTTATCTATGATTTTGATTGAGACTTGTTATGTTTTGAGCGGATTTATGAGGTTTAGTTGTTGTTTGTGTGCATGCAGGATTAATTGTAAGTTGTTGAATAAAAAAAGAAAAATGAGAAGAAAAGAAAGGAATTTACAAAAGAAGCAAAGAAGAAAAAGACAAGGGATTAGAGCAGCTACGCATGAGATGGAGTGCAGCCGCGCGAAATTCCAGAGAATTGGAAAATGCATGTGCGCATCTGCATTAGGATATATGAGTAGCTGCGTCATGATTGAAGCAAATTTGCGGGTGAAGGAATTGAAGAAGCGCAGCTGCAGACAAAGAAATGTGCATCTGCGCAGATGTCTGGTAGTTGAAAAAAATAAAAGAAGCGCAGCTGCTAAATATGAGAAACCAAGTCTGCGCATAAATAAATAAGCATAAGAGATTCTGCTAATTTCACCAAGTGTATCTGCGCTATTTCGAATATATGGAAAATAACAGAATTTTGGAAAGTTTGGAGTCTAGAGTTTAAGGATTGATCGTGAGATTCATGACCACATATATAAGGATATTTTATGCACAAGTTGGAGGGCGACAGTCGCACAACAACAACTCAGAAAAATTCAGAGTTTGATCGTGAGATTTAGAGAAGAACAAAGGCTTTGGAAAATCTATGCAAGACATGAAGCTACATTAAGGAACAAATATGGAGATTGATCGATCGGACACGACATCGCATAATCGAATTTTTTATTCTTACTTTGAGCTTATTATTATTGAATTGATGTATGTTTTGTTGAACATGATTTGTTTTTATCAGAATTTGATTATAAACTAAATTCTTTTATCCTAGAGGTTGACGTAGCCTGGTGTAGACACTTTTACAACTTTTTATTTTTATTGGATTGAATTCTCCTAAATTAATTATTTTTTTAGTATTGATTGTCTTTTCAATTTAATGTGCATAATTTGAATTGTTATATTTATTTGAAATCGTTTCTCGAGAGAGGAAATTTTGAATAGGACAATAGAAATTACACTGTTAATTGTTTATATAGCTCGAGAGAGTATATAACGTTAACGGAGCATTAGTAAGAACATCGCTTTTCATATATCATTAAACCTAGATTTTTAATAGAGATATTGGAATCGAAGTTTAATTGATACACTCTATTTGTTGCTCGGGAGAAGAAAATAGAAAAATCTAAGTGTTTTTGTCTATTAATTAAATAGAATTCATGAAAATAATTTATTTAGGAGTACTTGTTTTCGAAACCAGGTGAAATCAAAACCTCTAGACCATTTTTTCTCATTGATTTAATATCCGAAATTGTTGCTTGTCTTGCTAAAATTTATTATTTATTTAAGTTTGAAAACAAAAAAATCTTTATTTATTTTTTTAGATAAAGTTTGGACTATTTTAATTACAAGTACTAAATAAATTTCACATTACTCCTCGTGTCATCGATAATTTACTTACTCTTTATTAAAACTTGACACCGTGCACTTGCGGGCACAAAATTACTTAACACTTGGGTTGGTATAATTATTAAGTTTCAGCTATTTTTCCCTGATTATGATTTAATTAAGTACAATTCATTCTTAAGCTCTTGATTAGTAGATGATCACAGTGCGGGTCACTACATTTAAATTTTTTTTTTAATAAATCGGGTCACTACATTTATGGTATCAGAGCATGCATAGAAATCATGGGATTTAGATTTTACCTTGGGATTAACTTTTAATTCATCGTGTAACGCCCCAAATTTATCTTAATTAAGCTTAGTTGAGTTAATTAGAGATTTCAGAGTTCACGAGCCGACTTGATTTTGATCAGGATCCTTTTTGCAAATTTCGAATTTTTTAGGGACTAAAATGCAAAAATGGAGATTGTTAGATATTTATAGCATGTTTGACTTGGTCTTATATATATAATAGGAGAGAGAGGCGTGGGTCTTCATCTTCTCCTTCTCCCCCACGCCTCCCAATCCGATTCCTCCATTAACGTGAGCTTCCAAGCTTTGGGATTTCAGTCCGAGCTCGATCCGTCCGTTGAAATTTAATTCTGAAGGTAGATTAGCGATCACGGCAATGAGAGCTCCGTTATACCGTAAGTATTTCTCCGATCAGATACGTTTTGCTTTTCGGATGTTGTTAGAATCGACTGAGTTTCGAGTATGTTGTTCTTGGCAGAGTTCTGATTGTTTATTCTCATTCGGTTTTGAATTTGGACGTCGTTCGGAATTGTTTTGATTTTTGAAAGATTATTCGAAATTTGGGTTTTGGAGATTTGTTGGGTTTGAGCCATTTTTGGGTTTGATGGTTGATTTGAGTTTATTGGATTGATATTATACTGTCTGTATTTCCGGTTTGATCAGTTATAGCCGTTATGCCGCCAGTTTGAGTTTTGGAATGTCAATCGTTTATATTGATGAGATTTTGGATTTAGGAGTTGGAATTGAGTTTGAATGGTTGATTTGGATGGATTGACATTGGAATTCTTTTATATCTCCTTTCAGATTCAGTTGCAGATTTTGGAGTCCAGAAATTACAGAATTCGAATCGTTGACAAATTGATCGAGGTTTGATATCGAGGTTACTTTATTATTTGACTTGAATCGAATGATGTTTTATTGAGCCTTTTGTGCTTGTAGCTTGTCCGGATTTCAGCTACGTCAATCAAAGAAGAGGTAAAAAACGACTTTGGAATGGAATAGGACAATTAACTCGAATCCGAAATGATTCGAGTGTCCTAGGGAAAATCACATACTTGCATGCTTCTTGAATTATATGTTATTTGTTTTACTGGAATTAGTTGAATGAGTTTTGATTTGCATTGCATTCATATTGATCCAATTACCTTTTTTTTTTAGGGCAAGAGAGGCCCAGAAGAGTTAGATGTTCTGTGGACTATAGTTGAGTGACATTGGTTAGCAGATTTTTACCAATTGTCGAGAAATACTCTCTATATGTGCCCAGAGTCTAGAGGAGAAAATATGCACCGTCCACCTCAATCGGGAGAGTCGGTTTGTTGGTGATATTGTGTCCTCGGGATCCCAATTGAGAAAAGAGAACTTTTACCTTGTGATTATCCAGACTTGATAATCCTTGTTTTAAAGACATGCATTGCACTTTATGCACTTGAATTGGAATTATTGACATGCTATTGGAACTCTTGTTTTGTTATTTCATATATCGCATTCGATATACTATTTGATATGCATGCTTTGTCTCTTTTACTGGGAATTGTATTCTCACCGGATTATCTGGCTGTCATTTTGTTTGTATGTGTACTTGACGGCAGGTGGGACAGGATCGAGTCAGAGATCGCATGGCTAGGTGGTCGAGTTGATAGAGTGAGGCCTCGTTATTGTAGGAGTCGATTTGGTTTTCGAACTCGGTTGTACTTGTTGTATTTTGATTGTAGAACTTAGAAGTGATGCATGTCCTACTAGATTGATTATTGTACAACTCTAGAACTTCATGTATTGTATTTTGACAGTCGGATATATCAATGCATGTTTATGATTAAGTTGGTTTATGGTTTTGCACTTTCCCAAGCTTTAGATTTGCTTTTTGGGAGTGTTTTTCAGTGCAGGTCGAGGGGGCAGCGCGCCCGCGCGACTCGAGGAGCGCCCGCGCCTCCTTGGGCCTTGGAATTTTGCATGGTGCGAAATTCCGGCGCGCCTGCGCCACCAGGAGGCGCGCCCGCGCTTATAGCTCGAAAAAAAAAATTTTGATTTCTTTTCCGCGGCTTCTCGCGTTCGTTTGTGTTTAATTAAACGAGTTTAGATGATTAGAAACGGGGTCTCACATTAAGTGGTATCAGAGCGATAAGTTTCTTGGATTGAATTAGAGTGAGCGGGGTAGATCGAGTCCGCATGAATTGAATTCTCGCATGTGATTGAGTTATTTAATTGAATTATTTAAATACCATGCGAGCATGCTTTATTATGTGTAGATTATTTGAACTGCATGATTTTGTGGTTTATTTTTTGAAGCAAGAATTATCTGGAATATAAACTGTAATTGTTTCTTAATTGCAACTGAATATTTTTGAGATAGAAGAAAATTATTGAATAGAGATTATGGACACGAGATGATTGAGTTGACATTGAGATGTGTGTCCTAATGCTCTCGAATTTGAAATATGTGTTCCTCGATAAATTTTGAACAGGAACATTTCGTATCGAAATTCGATTGAACGAGGTTGTTCTACGACCGAAGAATGGACGTTACTCCAACGCCGATGGAAGCCTTGTTGATGAGGTTCCAGACCTTTCAACCCCCAACCCTGAGAAGTTCAGAGAGTGCAGAGGAATGTGTGAATTGGTTAGAAGAAATCGACCAGTTATTTGATTCTCTGGAATACAACGATGACCGTAGAATTCGGTTAGTTATGTACCAACTGCAAGGGACTGCCAAAATTTGGTGGATTTCTAGGAAGAAGGCATTAGAAAATCAAGGTTTGGTTGTTATGTGGAGTTTGTTCAAAGATGAATTTCTTAGGCAGATTCCGTTCCAAAAACCGACCGTGTACAGAGGGAGTACTACTAGAGATCGTTTGCAACCGAGAGGACGGTCATTCAAGAAGTATGGGAGTAGTTCTTCCAGCTCCAGCGGAACGAAACAGTCTGGTTCCGGACATAGTTCAGGATCTTCCGGTGTATCTTGCAATAACTGTGGAGGTAAACACCTCAGTGAGCATTGCCTTGGGATTTTTGGATGCTGCAATATCTGCCATCTGCCAGGACACTTTACTAGGAGATGTCCTCAGCGTTATACCAGTGGGTCTCAGTCGGGGAGTTCTTTTAGACCTATGGTTCAACAGGAGGGACAAGATCGTGTAGTTCACTCATTTCAACCGCCGCACGAGAATCGGCCTATAGGCTTTTCGATCATGAATCAACCTCCGATTCAACAGAAGTTGAATCTTTCTCTCCATGAGGATCCGCAGACTTGGGTTGCACCCGATGATGACACAATAGGTAATTGTTGAGTATGATTTTATGTTCTTATTCTGATAGTTCTGTTACGCTCCTTGTTCTTAACTGAGGATATTACTATGATGCATCCTCTGCCTTTTGAGCTTTTGCATTCCATAGTTGCTTTTTTCTGTTGTATGACCGCTTGATTTCAGAATTGTACGGAGGAATTCTCTTGTATTCAGTTGATGTCTTAGAATCTAGCCCGAATTGGTTGATAAATCAGTGGTTAGAGAGTTTGCTAGTATTTCCAGATGAGATTCCGAGATTGCCTCTGATTTATGAAGTTAATTTTAGCAATGACTTGAGATCAGATATCATCAGTTGGGAGTTAGTAAGAAAGAGGTATGGAAGAGTGGATTCGGAATGAGGTATGGCCGCTTTGATTCTGTTGTAGTACCGTTTGAATGGTAAACTCGTCTTCAGTTTTATAGACCCTTTGAACTCAATCTATCAGAGATATTAAATGAATTCGTAAGTATTCGATCGGTGGATTTCTCATCCGTTTGAAGAGTTGTACTGATCTTTTAGATTCTTGGTTGATGATCGCTGATTGCATGCCGAGCAGTGATACGCTATTTTACCGACGGAATTTTTATTGGTTTGAGGTGTTCTTATCAACCATGTTATCTGGAGGTGGAATTTCTGTTGGTCACCTCATGACCGGCACAAAATGAATTGATCTGTATCGACATCTTTACCTAGAATTTGAAGATGTTTGAGTCCTATCGCAGATTCTGTGAGAAATTCTTATCGTTCGTAAAGCTGATTACTCAGCAGGATATATTCTTATGTCTGGACTTAATCTTATGAGACCAGTTCTTATAGATTTGAATAAGAGATTGACCAGCGCTTCAGAATTCTTTATTCTTCTGTATTGCATACCTTACGGTGCTTTGCACTTTTTCTTATTGAGATTTGAGGTTTATTCTTGTTTGGAAGAATCATTTATTAGCCTGAGCATCGAGACAGCTGAAGACGCTCGAGACTCAATGTCTGAATCTGAACTTTGATCTCGTCGCGATCTTATTGATTAGAAGATATGTATCGCTTTTCTTATAAGGAAATTTCCGTAATCTTATCTGATGTTGGTAGCTGTAGTAATAATTTTCCGTACAGACTGAGTATAAGAAAGAGAAGATGATTAGAAGTACTGAGGAATTTCTGATTGGAATCTTTTCATTCCGGGGATATCGAATGCAGCAGCTGTTGCTCTAAGCCGAAAGATATGTTTTTATTTTATCTACTATCGGTAATTCTCTTTGAGTGACGATTGATACAGTTTTGATTTTGAGTTTGAAGCAGGTATGAGAATTCGTTGAAGAAATTCAGATTGGGTTACAGTTTGAGTTTCAGTTCAGTGCCGAGATCATATGTTGGGAGTAATTGTTTTGTTACGTTAGATGTTTCGAGAAAGCAGAGTATCTAGAGATCGGCACTTTTGATTTATTCAGTATTCTTTCAGATGACAGACAGATATTCAGAGAATCGAGGGATTGATCTTTTCAGAACAGATGCAGAAGGAAGTTTAAAGAATAACTACTGATAATCCGGACTGTCCATAGCTGGTAGCTGAGAGAGAGATCTGATTTCGGTGGTACAGTTTATTATTTCAGAATAGAATTGGGAACTTTCGACAGGTGTTGTTGCAGAGCTACCGGTCAGTCTGAGTTTGAATTGCCATCCGAGTTTGATTGACCGATTGATGAATCTGCTATTGTTTTCCCTACAGAATGGTTCTCAGACATGAGCAGATGTTAGTGTTTCTGTCAGAACTTTTGTCAGATCGATTGAATGTCGAATTTGGTCATTTTAGATAGAGATCTTGGTTATGGCCTTTCTTTTGGTATATTTTTCGAAGAGACTTTTGTTATTCTAGTACACCTGAGTTCAGTGATTATCCTAAGAACGACGGACAGCCAGAACAGATGATATGGATTAGAGGTTTGCCTCTTGTTTAGAAAAAGTTTTTGTATGAGCAGTCTATGCCTTCTCTTAAGCTCAACCTTAACCAAACTTGGTAAATCAAGGTACCGATCCTGAAGGTCCATGGTTCTAATGAGAGGAAGATATGAAACTCCCTAACCCCGGGAGGGAAAAATCTGAAGCATGGTGCTTGACTCTTGCGCTAGCCGATGAGTGTCGCTAACTTTTATGAAGTTCTTGTACAACAAAAATTATCAGATGATTATCTGGATGGAACCTTTTGACGAGTTGTGCGATAAGAATTGAAAACCTCCATTGTATTGGGATGGTTCTTCTTTTGAATCACCTGTTTTGGGACCAGGATTGTTTCGAGGTTTTGATTAGTTGATGATTTTGTGTCAAGAATGAAGATGAATTGGACTAAGCGGTCAGAGTATTCAGATTTTAGATGCAGAATTTTGTATTTTGGTCGGAAAGATCGAATATTTCGGAAGACTCCGAGTTTCAGAAAGATTTTTCAGAGATGAGAAGAGAGATAAATCGTCTCTGAGATTGTTTGAATCTCATTAGAGTTCGGAGATGATGGGCGATCTTTCCTACAAACTTGTTTTATTCCGTCTCTTTCTGGTTTTCTCGTAGTGTTTTCCGTATTTTGATGCGGATTATCACCGAATCCTTGTTGTTGGGTTACCAGATCAGAATTTCTTTTGCTCTTTAACTGATGAGACCGGATTTGTTGAGATGTCAAATTGCTTGAGATGATTAATTCAGAGTTTCGACCTGAATCAGAACAGTTCTGAGACAAACCGTTTCAGTTCGTATTAGTGCAGTGAAGTTGCTACGGATTTGAAGAAGCAGTGAGAAGAACAGAGTTTGTTTGGAGTAGCAAATTCAGGGTTAGTCCTGAGAGAAGAATCTTTATTGCAGTCTTGACTCTATCTAGTTCTTATGAGTTTGAACCGTTTTGATTTCGAGGACGAAATCTATTTTTAGAGGGGGAGAATTGTAACGCCCCGAATTTATCTTAATTAAGCTTAGTTGAGTTAATTAGAGATTTCAGAGTTCACGAGCCGACTTGATTTTGATCAGGATCCTTTTTGCAAATTTCGGATTTTTTAGGGACTAAAATGCAAAAATGGAGATTGTTAGATATTTATAGCATGTTTGACTTGGTCTTATATATATAATAGGAGAGAGAGGCGTGGGTCTTCATCTTCTCCTTCTCCCCCACGCCTCCCAATCCGATTCCTCCATTAACGTGAGCTTCCAAGCTTTGGGATTTCAGTCCGAGCTCGATCCGTCCGTTGGAATTTAATTCTGAAGGTAGATTAGCGATCAAGGCAACGAGAGCTCCGTTATACCGTAAGTATTTCTCCGATCAGATACGTTTTGCTTTTCGGATGTTGTTAGAATGGACTAAGTTTCGAGTATGTTGTTCTTGGCAGAGTTCTGATTGTTTATTCTCATTCGGTTTTGAATTTGGACGTCGTTCGGAATTGTTTTGATTTTTGAAAGATTATTCGAAATTTGGGATTTGGAGATTTGTTGGGTTTGAGCCATTTTTGGGTTTGATGGTTGATTTGAGTTTATTGGATTGATATTATACTGTCTGTATTTTCGGTTTGATCAGTTATAGCCGTTATGCCGCCAGTTTGAGTTTTGGAATGTCAATCGTTTATATTGATGAGATTTTGGATTTAGGAGTTGGAATTGAGTTTGAATGGTTGATTTGGATGGATTGACATTGGAATTCTTTTATATCTCCTTTCAGATTCAGTTGCAGATTTTGGAGTCCAAAAATTACAGAATTCGAATCGTTGACAAATTGATCGAGGTTTGATATCGAGATTACTTTATTATTTGACTTGAATCGAATGATGTTTGATTGAGCCTTTTGTGCTTGTAGCTTGTCCGGATTTCAGCTACGTCAATCAAAGAAGAGGTAAAAGACGACTTTGGAATGTAATAGGACAATTAACTCGAATCCGGAATGATTCGAGTGTCCTAGGGAAAATCACATACTTGCATACTTCTTGAATTATATGTTATTTGTTTTACTGGAATTAGTTGAATGAGTTTTGATTTGCATTGCATTCATATTGATCCAATTACCTTTGTTTTGAGGGCAAGAGAGGCCCAGAAGAGTTAGATGTTCTGTGGACTATAGTTGAGTGATATTGGTTAGCAGATTTTTACCAATTGTCGAGAAATACTCTCTATATGTGCCCAGAGCCTAGAGGAGAAAATATGCACCGTCCACCTCGATCGGGAGAGTCGGTTTGTTGGTGATATTGTGTCCTCGGGATCCCAATTGAGAAAAGAGAACTTTTACCTTGTGATTATCCAGACTTGATAATCCTTGTTTTAAAGACACGCATTGCACTTTATGCACTTGAATTGGAATTATTGACATGCTATTGGAACTCTTGTTTGGTTATTTCATATATCGCGTTCGATATACTATTTGATATGCATGCTTTGTCTCTTTTACTGGGAATTGTATTCTCACCGGATTATCCGGCTGTCATTTTGTTTGTATGTGTACTTGACGGCAGGTGAGACAGGATTGTTGGAAAACTGGCGTTCAGATCAATCACGATTGATACCCGGTGCAGCGGAAGTTTAAAATTTTATTATGGAACAATTCCATAGTGTGGGTATCAACCGTTCAACGATTAAATTATAAGTGTGTGTAAAATTAAATAACAATTATTAAATTTTACCTTCAATCTCGAAGCGAGATTATTGGACACCACACAGATTTCTCTGCGCTTCTTGTATCTCCCAGGAACTGATGAACTCCTTCTATCAGGTCCACGAATAGAGGTTTAATCCCTCTGATAGATTGCACTAGAAAATCTATCAGAAGTTTTTTGCGAAGAGAATAAACGAATTTGATTCGCTATTCCTGACTGCAATTCAAAATTACAGACCGGAAAATTCTCTGACAGAGAGGGAGGGGTCGGCCGAATAGTTATGAGAGAGAGCTAGGTTTTTTTTCGATTTCTGTCTCTCAAATTAATGACCAGTTGTGTGTAATTTCTGTACTGTAATAACTTATTTATAATGCAGGCCACTAACAGCTTAGGGCCCATTAGTCATAAGTTGAGGCCCGACAAGCAAAGCCCACACGTTCAGAAATTAATATAAAATTCATCGTGACTCCGATTGATAAACCGATTTTACCAATGTGCACAGAAACCATTTCTGCACATTTTATAGTCAAGATAAATTTTCCTGAATCCGAATTCAGTGGTTTCCAAAAATGTCCATCCCTATGTCATTTTAGGAAATCCTACTCCCTTACTCTTATTTAAGAAGTCCAACTTCTTTATTCATTAAATTTAACTCTTTAAATTTAACTATCTCAACGGGGATTAAAACTCCATTACACTGTGTGACCCTCAATGGTTCAGGGATACAGCTAGCCGTGGGCTCACAACTCCTTGTGACTCGGAACAACGATTTCCGACTTGCCCAACGAATCATGGTAAAGCGCCTAGCAACATCGCCCCATGATTCCCTAGGTATCACTGATAGTGCCTACAAGAACCAGTAGATTTTGGTTCGCGTACAGTACGGTCCCTTCATCCATATATCCCGATCGAATCAACAACCATTGGTATATCGAGAGTCGCTCAAGATTCGATAACTATACAATACATCTTGAAGATCCAATTAGTGACATCGCATGTGTTACTAAGAAACCATTTCTTAAATCACATCAAGTACTCTGGCCAGAGATTCGTCACACTAATATCTCCTCAGATCGCATAGGATATCCACACTCGCAAGTATGTGGTGAATCCTTGACAACAATGCATCGACTCCTATATGTGTTGTAACTGTACCCAATCCCGACACCTGATGACCCCCATAGAGTCGGTAAACGAGTCAAAGCACAGTACTAGCATATAGAGTCTCCATGATGTTTCAAGTAGTAAGGACTAATGGTGTACAACCAAAACCGCGGACTTTATCCACTCGATAAGTGATAACCACTTGGAAAGTCCGGATAGGGTAGTTCGATTATTCATCCTATAAATATCCATTTGCATGCTTCGAACATCTCCATGTTCCCTACCAATGAAACGTGGTACTCCGCATCGCAAATGCTAGTCTCAAACTCGAGCGATCCTTATCCTTATTCTCGGACGGCTCAATCGATTAGGAACAGTTTAGAATATACAGTGACTATAAGATGTATTTCATGATAGACATCCCCATGTTCTACCACATCTTACATACACTATAGTATATTCAAGGTCTTTATCAAAACAACAATAGTATATCACAATATAACAATATGAAGAAAGATAAAGTCATTGCCATTAATAAAAGTGTAAATTGTATTAAACAAAAGATCGTTTGTACAAAGAGTCATCAAAGCCCATAGCCACAAGTTGGCTCACTGGGCACCCACTCTTTCAATCTCCCACTTGCCCTATAGCCAACTAGTCATACTACGTAGACCCATTGCTTCGCGATGTTTGTCAAACAATGGTCCTGGCAAGGGCTTAGTAAGCGGATCAGCGATATTGTCTGCAGAGGCCACTCGTTCGATAGTGATGTCTCCTCTTTCCACAATCTCCCGGATGATGTGGTATTTCCTCAGTACGTGTTTGGATCTTTGATGAGACCTTGGTTCCTTTGCTTGAGCAACGGCACCCGTGTTGTCACAGTACACCGGGACTGGACCAACAAATTCAGGAATGACGCCCAACTCTTGGACGAACTTCCTCATCCAAACGGCCTCTTTAGCAGCAGCTGATGCTGCAATGTATTCAGCCTCAGTGGTGGAATCCGCTGTGGTGTCCTGCTTGGAACTCTTCCAAGAGACAGCACCGCCATTGAGCATGAACACAAATCCAGAGGTTGACTTCGAGTCATCCACGTCACTTTGGAAGCTAGAGTCGGTATAGCCTTCCAATTTCAGATCTCGTCCTCCATATACCATGAACATATTCTTAGTCCTTCGTAAGTACTTAAGAATGTCCTTCACGGCTTTCCAATGCATTTGACCAGGATTAGACTGATATCTGCTCGTGACACTCAGAGCAAATGCTACATCCGGTCTGGTAGATATCATCCCATACATGATACTACCTATAGCTGACGCATATGGTACATGTGTCATATTCTCTATCTCTGCATCAGTCTTGGGACACATAGACTTGGATAAAGAAACTCCATGACACATGGGTAGATGTCCTCTCTTGGACCCATCCATTGAAAACCGTTTCAATATGGTGTCGATGTAGGTTGATTGAGTGAGTCCTATCATTCTCTTAGATCTATCTCTATAGATCTGTATCCCAAGAATGTAGGATGCCTCACCCAAATCCTTCATCGAGAATCTACCTGATAACCATATCTTTGTTGACTGCAACATCCCTACATCATTCCCAATGAGTAGGATGTCATCAACATAAAGTACTAAGAATGTCACAGCATCCTTAACTACTTTCTTGTACACGCACGGTTCCTCCGGGTTCTTGATGAAACCAAAATCTTTTATTGTTTCATCAAATTTCTGGTTCCAACTTCTTAATGCTTGTTTTAGACCATAAATTGATCTCTGAAGCTTGCATACCTTATGCTCGCTTCCCATGGATGTGAACCCCTCAGGCTGCTTCATATAGATTTCTTCCTTAATGTCTCCATTAAGAAAGACAGTCTTCACATCCATTTGCCATATCTCATAGTCATACCATGCAGCTATGGCAATAAGGATTCTTATGGACTTGAACATTGCAACTGGTGAAAAGGTTTCATCATAGTCAACTCCTTGTCTTTGAGTATAACCTTTTGCCACCAATCGTGCCTTGTAGGTCAATACCTTACCATCAGGCCCAAGCTTTCTCTTGTAGATCCATTTACACCCTATTGGAACAATTCCATCAAGAGGATCTACTAAAGACCAAACTTGGTTTGTATGCATCGAATCCAATTCAGACTGCATAGCTTCAAGCCATAAATTTGAATCCGCATCAGAAATTGCTTCCTTGAAGTTTCTTGGATCACATCCAATGTCGGGTTCATCTTGATCCCCTTCAAGAAGAAGACCATATCGAACAGGAGGTCTAGAAGTCCTCTCGGATCTTCTAGGTTCAGGCGTGTCTAGTAATGGTTCCTGAGGCGTAGGATCGTTATTTTGTATTTTGGGTTCTTCTCGAACTTCTTCGAGTTCCATCATCTCGCCTTTCTTATCCAATAAGAACTCCTTCTCCAAGAAGGTGGCATTCCTAGAAACAAACACCTTTGTTTCAGCAGGATAATAGAAATAATATCCGATTGAATTCTTCGGATACCCTACAAAATAACATAAGCTGGATCGACTATCCAACTTATCTCCCACTGTCCGCTTCACGTAAGCAGGACATCCCCAAATCCTCAAGTACAAATACTTAGGAGCTTTGCCATTCCATAACTCGTATGGTGTTTTGTCCACTGCTTTAGTGTGGACGTTGTTCAACAACAATACCGCCGTTTCAAGCGCATAGCCCCAAAACGAAGGTGGAAGTTCAGTGAAGCTCATCATGGATCGAACCATGTCCAACAAAGTTCGATTACGACGCTCCGATACACCATTAAGCTGTGGTGTCATAGGAGGAGTCCACTGAGAGAGAATCCCATTCTCTTTTAGATAGTCCAAAAAACTCGGTACTTAAGTATTCTCCACCTCGATCCGATCGAAGTGCTTTAATACTTTTACCTAGCTTGTTTTCTACTTCAGCCTTGAATTCTTTGAACTTTTCAAATGCTTCAGACTTATATTTCATTAAATATAAATACCCATACCTTGAATAATCGTCAGTAAAGGTAATGAAGTAGGTGTGGCCATATTGAGTCCCAACTCTAAATGGTCCACAAACATCTGTATGGATCAAATCCAACAGATTTTGACTACGCTCAGGTTTCCCCTTAAAAGGAGATTTAGTCATTTTTCCTTTTAGGCAGGATTCACAAGTAGGTAGAGAGTTAATATCAGACATATCAAACATGCCCTCTCCCACTAGCTTGTTCATCCTCCTTGAGGAAATATGACCTAGTCTAGGTGGCCAAAGGTTTGCTGGGTTTTGACTATCGATTTTCCTTTTGTTTGTTGTCTCCGGTTTATCAATATAATTTATTGGAACGTCTTTTAGTTTTAAGTTGTATAGATCGTTTTCAAGTTGTCCATTTCCAATCAAACATTCATTCTTGTAAATATTGCAAATCCCATTCACAAAATTGCAAGAATAACCATCTCTATCTAGCATAGAAACAGAAATAATGTTTTTAATTAAATCCGGAACAAATAAAACATCTCTTAAAAATAACTTAAAACCATTCTGCAAAGTTAAACAAACATCTCCAATGGCCGTAGCTTCAACTCTGGAACCATTCCCGAGCCTCAGCTGGGTCTCACCCATTCTAAGCCTGCGACTTCTTGTCATCACCTGCAAATCATTGCAAATGTGAGATCCACATCCGGTATCCAATACCCAAGAAGTTGTATTAAGTGAAATGTTTATTTCAATATAGAACATACCCTTTGCAGTTCCCAACTGCTCTAGATATTTCTTGCAGTTGCGCTTCCAATGACCGGGCTTCTTGCAGTAATGGCAAACATCCTTGGATTTTGCATTGTTTGAAGCCTTTGTCTTGTGTTTCTTCTCGGGCTCGACTTTCTTGGGTGGGGCAGAACGTTTCTTGCCCTTCATACTTGGCCCCTTCTTTGCAGAAGATGAGGAGCCCACCAAGAAAGCTGGCTTATCCTTCTTAAGTGTGGATTCATATGTCACAAGCATATTGACCATCTCTTCAAGGGTGGCCTCTATCTTGTTCATATTAAAATTTACCACAAATCCGTCAAACAAAGAAGGAAGAGACAGAAGCAGTAAATCCACGTTGAGTTCATGCTCCAACACCAAATCAAGGGTCGCTAACTTTTGTATGAGCCAAATCACTCGTACCCCATGATCACGGACCGAAGTTCCTTCACGCATGCGACACGTCATTAGCTCCTTAACAGTAGCGAACCTTTCAGCCCTCGATTGAGCCCCAAAAAGTTCCTTGAGTTGAGCGTGAATGTCAGCAGCATTCACGGTGTCCTCAAATCGCCTCTGGAGTTCATCAGACATCGAGGCTTGCATATAGCATTTGGTCTTGATGTCATGGTCCCACCATGTATCAAGTTTGGCCAATTCCTCCGGACTTACGTCAGTTGGTGCTTCCTTCGGAGGTGATTTCTCTAACACGTAGAGCACCTTCTCCGAAGTCAAGACAATCTTCAACTTCCGGAACCATTCCGTATAGTTTGCGCCAGTTAACTTGTTTTGTTCGAGGATCGAGAATAATGGATTACGCGAATTCATTGTATGAAATACTGAAAAGAAAAACAGACATATATCAATGATTGTTTAAGCAATTTACTAAGACATAAAATAGGCGAATTTAATTTTATGAATCTCACTCCCACTATTTTAACGATTTCACTACCCTCTAGTGAAAACGGGAAACTTTTTCCTTAGTGAGAACATGGAGTCCAATTGACAAACTTATGGTCCCGAATAATATCAGCCAACCATAATTCTCAAAAGGTAGAGCCCAATTGCTTCCAAAGCAACCCCCATGTTTTTACCTCATGTCCAATAAGGGCCCAATAATATGACGCCGTTTATAGTGACATGTCAAGATGACCCATCAATATTAAGTTGTGATGGACGGTCGCCATGTGGATCCCCCAATAATATGAGCCGATCCCATGGGAGTTCCACCCAACTTACAACATTTGTCGATCCAATGTACAGCTTTCCGACGGACGGGCCCCCCTAATAATATGAGCCGGACCGTATCCGCGGGTAGCATCACATACATTGACCGTTGATGGAAGGTAGGAACATTTAAACAAATTTAAATTTCCTTTATTTATCTTGATATCAATTTTAAATCATATTTAAATGAGGGATTTTTAATTATAAAAATTTGTCTCATCAATTTTTCAAATTATTGCATGCTTGCCGGATTCACGCAATTATGTCTAAAACATGCATACAATCATAATATCATATATTATATAGGATGATCGATTCCATTTCTAATTGACCCGTGGTTGCCAATCACGAGTCTTAGTCCAATCCTAGGTAATATGCAGTATGCAATGCAATCCTATTACATGTGCTTCCAATTTACATTTCTTCTGTCTTTATTGTCTGCTGGGCCCACCATCTTCAAATCTTGATCTCCCACTAAATCTAATGTATTTACAATAAATAACAATGACAAGTAGGGGATACATTTTTAGGGGTGGGAATGGGCCATAAACCAAGCCCACTTTTATTACATATGACATTCATATTGGGCCATAAACCAGGCCCATTAATAAAACCAACAACAATAAAAACAAATGTAAATTCCTAACATACACCTACAAAATTGGTCATGGCAATCGATCATCCTTATCCAATAACATTTAATTCAAAATTAATTTATTGGATAACATGCAGTGGCAATTCAAATTTAAACAGGATAAAATCATATTTTATATATAAAATCTCATTTTACATATAAAATCATATTTTATCTCTTTATCAAATAAAATTATATTTTATCTACAAAATCCAATTTTATGGATAAAATCATATTTTACTCAATATATTCATAAGATCAAATCTTATCATCAATTGTACCAAAAATAATTGATTTCAAAATTCAATTTAAGGATAAAATATTAAAATTTTCCAAAAATTCAAATTTATCCAAAAATCAATTTTAAAGTTTACGGACTCGAACAATTCTATCCGAAATCTCGTGAACCAATCAAAAACAATTTTTGACCGGACCAAAAATAAAATTTTAACACATTAAAATTAATTTTAAAATAAAAAATTTAATTTTTCCCGCGGGCCGCCCGGGACACTCCCGGGCCGGCCCGCACCCGTGGGCGCGGGCCGGGGCAGCCCGGCTGCCCCTTTAGGGCAGCAACAGTTGCTGCCCTGGCGGCGCCGTGCGCAGCCCTGGGCGGCGCCGAGCATCGCCCCTGGGCGGCGCCGTGCGCCGCCCTGGGCAGCGCCGAGCGCTGCCCTGGCGGCGCTGAGCGCCGCCCCCTGGGCGACGTCGTGTGCCGCCGTGGGCGACGCCGTGCGCCGCCCGGGGCAGCAACAATTGCTGCCCCACCGGGCAGCGATCCAATCGCTGCCCGGGTTTTGCCCCGAAAATTTTTTTATTTTTTATTTTTTATTTAAAAATATTTATTTTGTTTCAAAAACCGAGACTCAAAAATTTTTGTACAATCGATTAATTTAATCGTTTGATCTGAGCAACCTCGCTCTGATACCACTGTTGGAAAACTGGCGTTCAGATCAATCACGATTGATACCCGGTGCAGCGGAAGTTTAAAATTTTATTATGGAACAATTCCATAGTGTGGGTATCAACCGTTCAACGATTAAATTATAAGTGTGTGTAAAATTAAATAACAATTATTAAATTTTACCTTCAATCTCGAAGCGAGATTATTGGACACCACACAGATTTCTCTGCGCTTCTTGTATCTCCCAGGAACTGATGAACTCCTTCTATCAGGTCCACGAATAGAGGTTTAATCCCTCTGATAGATTGCACTAGAAAATCTATCAGAAGTTTTCTGCGAAGAGAATAAACGAATTTGATTCGCTGTTCCTGACTGCAATTCAAAATTACAGACCGGAAAATTCTCTGACAGAGAGGGAGGGGTCGGCCGAATAGTTATGAGAGAGAGCTAGGTTTTTTTTCGATTTCTGTCTCTCAAATTAATGACCAGTTGTGTGTAATTTCTGTACTGTAATAACTTATTTATAATGCAGGCCACTAACAGCTTAGGGCCCATTAGTCATAAGTTGAGGCCCGACAAGCAAAGCCCACACGTTCAAAAATTAATATAAAATTCATCGTGACTCCGATTGATAAACCGATTTTACCAATGTGCACAGAAACCATTTCTGCACATTTTATAGTCAAGATAAATTTTCCTGAATCCGAATTCAGTGGTTTCCAAAAATGTCCATCCCTATGTCATTTTAGGAAATCCTACTCCCTTACTCTTATTTAAGAAGTCCAACTTCTTTATTCATTAAATTTAACTCTTTAAATTTAACTATCTCAACGGGGATTAAAACTCCATTACACTGTGTGACCCTCAATGGTTCAGGGATACAGCTAGCCGTGGGCTCACAACTCCTTGTGACTCGGAACAACGATTTCCGACTTGCCCAACGAATCATGGTAAAGCGCCTAGCAACATCGCCCCATGATTCCCTAGGTATCACTGATAGTGCCTACAAGAACCAGTAGATTTTGGTTCGCGTACAGTACGGTCCCTTCATCCATATATCCCGATCGAATCAACAACCATTGGTATATCGAGAGTCGCTCAAGATTCGATAACTATACAATACATCTTGAAGATCCAATTAGTGACATCGCATGTGTTACTAAGAAACCATTTCTTAAATCACATCAAGTACTCTGGCCAGAGATTCGTCACACTAATATCTCCTCAGATCGCATAGGATATCCACACTCGCAAGTATGTGGTGAATCCTTGACAACAATGCATCGACTCCTATATGTGTTGTAACTGTACCCAATCCCGACACCTGATGACCCCCATAGAGTCGGTAAACGAGTCAAAGCACAGTACTAGCATATAGAGTCTCCATGATGTTTCAAGTAGTAAGGACTAATGGTGTACAACCAAAACCGCGGACTTTATCCACTCGATAAGTGATAACCACTTGGAAAGTCCGGATAGGGTAGTTCGATTATTCATCCTATAAATATCCATTTGCATGCTTCGAACATCTCCATGTTCCCTACCAATGAAACGTGGTACTCCGCATCGCAAATGCTAGTCTCAAACTCGAGCGATCCTTATCCTTATTCTCGGACGGCTCAATCGACTAGGAACAGTTTAGAATATACAGTGACTATAAGATGTATTTCATGATAGACATCCCCATGTTCTACCACATCTTACATACACTATAGTATATTCAAGGTCTTTATCAAAACAACAATAGTATATCACAATATAATAATATGAAGAAAGATAAAGTCATTGCCATTAATAAAAGTGTAAATTGTATTAAACAAAAGATCGTTTGTACAAAGAGTCATCAAAGCCCATAGCCACAAGTTGGCTCACTGGGCACCCACTCTTTCAAGGATCGAGTCAGAGATCGCATGGCTAGGTGGTCGAGTTGATAGAGTGAGGCCTCGTTATTGTAGGAGTCGATTTGGCTTTCGAACTCGGTTGTACTTGTTGTATTTTGATTGTAGAACTTAGAAGTGATGCATGTCCTACTAGATTGATTATTGTACAACTCTAGAACTTCATGTATTGTATTTTGACAGTCGGATATATCAATGCATGTTTATGATTAAGTTGGTTTATGGTTTTGCACTTTCCCAAGCTTTAGATTTGCTTTTTGGGAGTGTTTTTCAGTGCAGGTCGAGGGGGCAGCGCGCCCGCGCAACTCGAGGAGCGCCCGTGCCTCCCCTGGGCATGGAATTTTGCATTTTGCGAAATTACGGTGCTCCCGCGCCTCCCTGGGCCTTGGAATTTTGCATGGTGCGAAATTCCGGCGCGCCCGCGCCACCAGGAGGCGCGCCCGCGCATATAGCTCGAAAAAAAAAAATTTGATTTCTTTTCCGCGGCTTCTCGTGTTCGTTTGTGTTTAATTAAATGAGTTTAGATGATTAGAAATGGGGTCTCACACATCGTGTAGATGGCGGGATATGGTGACGAGAGTAACCATGGTAGCGTAGGTGGACGCTAGGGGGATGAGGATGATCGATAGCATCTTCGGGGCCATCACCATCGCCATGATGATCGTAGACGTTTCTGTATACATCGATTCATGCAGATGAGTCCTCAGCTATTGGTTGGAGGCGAGTCCCCGGAGGATGCAGAGAGTTGGTTAGAACAGATGGAGAACAGCTTCAGGGAATTTTGTTGCACAAAGGAGCTGAAGATGGAGACTCTCATATTTCTATAAGAGGGACGTGCTCGAAAATGGTGGAGGTGTAGTGACCCTGTATGAAATCACCTACTAACTGGCAACTAATAGCATGCAATAAACTTAATAAAGCAAAAAGCTTAACAGAGTAAAACGTGCGGAAACATAATCCATTACATATCAGCTTAGTAAAATATATTCAGGCTAAATACTGTAGTGATACAACCATATTGAAAAACTTAAAAGTAAACATTATACAGCTATATCGAATCCTGCTGTATAATTAACTCCTCAAGGCTCCTGCTCCCTAGTCCTGCCTTGAACTACCAGCTCCGTCCATCCTGCGACCTGCCCCGTGGAATAGGGTATCCAAGATAACAACTAGAACGTAAGCGCTAACGCCCAATACATAAACACGAGTAAACATATGTATATAATGCATGCAACATGATGACTGGTAAAGGATCATCTGAGAAGTCATGCTCAGTACCGGCGCCACATGAGTGCTGCCACCGCACGGATCAACCTCTGGGTGCAACAACACTCGTCTAGTACACCAGAGTAGTAAGACATACATGTCCCCGCCGTCGCGGTACTCTCAATGACAGAATATCGAGTATAGAGTTGAGCGGCTATATAATCAAGTATAACAAGGTATAGGCTCAACGTGTATATGCACATGACATATGAATATAAAAAGCAGTAAATCATATATCATGTCATATAATAATGCCAAATAAATGCAACATATAAACATGTATACTCGCTGGAAATCTCAGTCAATGTGTATGTACCTCTAGGCTAGTTCAAGTATAGTAGATCCTAGGTTCCAAGCCTATATTCAAAAGTTCACCGTATCACTACACAAGTTCTATAAGCCTTAACTAAGCTAATAATTACTCTCAAAACTTAAATAGATTCCCGGACCATACCTTCGTCCGTAGTAAGCCCTTTGAAGACGCTAGCCATGGATGAATATAACCACACGTTGGTTAGGGCCCTCAAGTGTATAACTCACACTACATAACTGATCGAAGAAGGAAACTCGGAATTCGTATTTGAAAATGAACTCCGAAGACCCCTATTTATACCCAAAAAATCCGGACACGAACGTTGCGTCCGTTCAAGATTCATTGCATCCGTTCCTGCATGTTTGACACTTGTCAAAACTCGTAGCTTAGTCATTAGGCCACCTCATGCCTGCCTGTATCTCAAGGTTCGTTGCGTCCATTCTGAGGAACGTTGTGTTCGTTCTGCCCCTCCATCATTGCGTCCGTTCGCCAACGAAAGCTCTGTTCTCTTACTTATCTTTTTAGTTTTGATTAATCATGTAATTACTTAAATTGAGATGCGGGATACTACATTCTCCGCACCTTTAGATATTTCATCCGCGAAATAAAATCTTAAGCAGTAATCATAATAAAATATCAATCTTATGACCTATTACAACAACTGTAATTACATATTTTACATGATAATCAAAAGTACAAAGCAAACAACTCAGGATATTCTGCTCGCATATGGCTCTCGGTTTCCCAAGTTGCTTCCTCAACGCCTCGGCGTTGCCACTATACCATCACAAGTGGTATAGTCTTGTTCCGAAGCACTTTCTCCTTCCTGTATAGGATACGGAGTGGTCGTTCAACATAAGACAGATTTGGCTCTAGCTGAACATCAGAAGACTAAATCACATGTGATTCATCAGCTATGTACTGTCAAAGTAACGACACATAAAAAATATTATGTATGCTGGAAATAGATGGCGGTAACGCCAAACGATAAGCAACATCTCAGATCTTCTCCAGTATCTGGAAAGGCCCAATGAAATGAGGTGATAACTTGCCTTTCACACCGAATCTCATCACCTTCCTGAAAGGTGACACTCGTAAGAATACATACTCACTAGGCTCAAACTGCAATGGACTGCGGTGAATATTAGCATATCTGGCTTGTATATCTTGAGCAGCTTTGATCCTCCGCTTGATCAAATCTACCTTGTCTACAATCTGATGCACCAACTCAGGACCCTCGACTTGTTGTTCCCTGACATCATCCCAGAATAACAGAGTACGACACCGTTGACCATACAATGCCTCAAAAGGTGCCATATCAATACTACGATGATAACTGTTATTGTAAGCAAATTCGATCAAAGGTAATTGATCCTGCCAAGATAAGCCAAAGTCCATGATAGAAGAACGTAGCATATCCTCCAACGTACGAATCGTCCGGTCTGACTGCCCGTCAGTCTCCAGATGATATGCAATGCTCTAACTCAGAGTGGTACCCAACGCCTGCTGAAAAATACCCCAAAAACGTGAGGTAAATCGTGGGTCTCTTTCACTAACTATGCTCACTGGAATCCCATGTAATCGCACTATCTCCTGGATATAAAATCGTGCCATGCGATCATAAGAATACTCCCTGTTGTAAGGAATAAAGTGTGCTGATTTCGTCAAACGGTCAACAACAACCCAGATAGCATCACACTGACACGAAGTCATAGGCAAGTGAGTGACAAAATCCATAGTCATGTGCTCCCACTTCCATTCGGGAATCTCAAGATTCTGCAGTAATCCACTTGGTCGTCGGTGTTCAGCCTTGACCTGTTGACAAACCAAACATCTTGAAACAAATTGATATACACTCTGCTTCATCCCTTTCCACTAGAATCTGTCGCAAGTCCTTATACATTTTCATGCTTCCAGGATGAACTGACAATCGACTCCTGTGAGCTTGAGATAGAATATCATTCCTGAGCTCTGCAACATCAGGTACAACCACTCGATTTGATAAGCACAATAAACCATCTTCTTGAAAATGGAATCCATATGTATTAACCCCATTGGCTAGACGTGCCAAACGCCGAGTCTTAACATCAGACATCTTAGCATCTCTGATCCGAGAATACAATGCTGGCTCAGATAGAATAGTATAAAATCAAATCTCATTCCTCCCTTTCTTGTTCTTGAGCGTAAAACTCAATGAACATCACTCTTGAATCATATGAGATATTTCACTAGTCTGTAGTGCAGAAAGTCTTACTTGCCAACTCAAGGCATCAACAGTAAGATTAGCAGAACCTGGATGATATTTGATTTCACAGTCATAATCCTTCAGAAGATCCATCCAGCGTCTCTGTCGCATATTCAACTCCGCCTGAGTGAATAAATATTTCAGACTTTTGTGATCCGTGAATATCTCAAATTTCTCGCCATAAAGATAATGCCTCCAGATCTTAAGCGCAAATACAATGGTGGCTAACTCGAGATCATGTACTGGATAATTATTCTCATGCTTCTTCAACTGTCGAGAAGCATAGGCGATAACATGTCCATGCTGTGTCAAAACACATCCTAACCCCTGACCAGAGGCATCAGTATAGACAACATAACCTCCTGATCCAGAAGGTAGAGCTAGCACAGGTGTAGTAGTAAGACGTCTATGCAGCTCGTGAAATGACTCCTCACAATCTGAGGTCCATATGAAGGAAACATCTTTCCGAGTAAGCTGAGTCAAAGGCCTGGACAACTGTGCAAAATTCTCGATGAACCGACTGTAATAACCCGCTAGACCCAAGAAACTTCGAATCTCAGCAATCGTCGTTGGACGAGACCAGTTCAGCACTGCCTCTATCTTACTAGGATCAACAGATATTCCTTCACTAGAAATCACCTGACCGAGAAACACTACCCGATCAAGCCAAAATTCACACTTGCTCAATTTCGCATATAGCTGCTTATCTCGTAACGTCCGCAAAACAATTCTCAGATGCTGTGCATGCTCATCCTTGTCATGAGAATAGACAAGAATATCATCAATGAAGACGATGACAAATCTATCCAGATATTCTCGAAATACCTGATTCATCAGATTCATAAAGACTGCCGGTGCATTCGTCAAACCAAATGGCATAACCAGAAATTTATAATGCCCGTATCTGGTCCTAAAAGCAGTCGTAGAAATATATGAGTCTCGTACCCGCATCTGATGGTATCCAGATCTCAGATCTATCTTAGAGTAGTACCTTGTAATTGATCGAACAGATCATCAATCCGCGACAAAGGATACTTATTCTTTATAGTAACACGATTCAGCTGCCTTTAATCAATACATAATCGCATCGATCTATCCTTCTTCTTGACGAACAAAACAGGTGCTCCCCATGGAGAAACACTCGGATGAATATATCCCTTATCAAGCAGATCCTGCAACTGCTGTTTGAATTCTCTCATATCTAACGGTGCCAAACGATAAGGTGCTCGGGATATAGGTGTAGTTCCTTGTACTAGATCAATACCAAATTCAACCTCTCGAACCGGAGGAAAACCAGGAATCTCATCAAGGAATACGTCAGGAAACTCGTTGACAACCGGTAACTGATCGATACCCGGACTACTCGTGGACATATCAACTGCATAGATAAGTTAGCCCTCCCCACCTGACTCTAAGACATGACATGCCTTCAGAGCCGATAAAAGTGGCATCGGAGGTCGCGCACCCTCACCATAAAAGTACCAGCTATCACCCTCATCCGGATGAAACTGTAACAGACGCTGATAACAATCCACGGTAGCGTGATACAAAGTCAGCATATCTATTTCCAAAATACAATTAAAATCTGCCATCGCTAGAATCATCAGATTAGTAGACAACACATGACCCTCAAACTCTAGAAGGCAACCCATCACTAGACGCTTAGTTACTGCCTCCTGCTCCAGTGGAGTAGATACAACTAAATACATATCTAATGATACATAAGGTAATCTATGTCTCTTAACAAAACGGCTAGAAATAAAGGAATGCAATGCTCCAGTATCAATTAAAACAAGTGCAGGAATACCACATAACAAAAACGTACCAGCCAACATGCGATCGCTTCCCTCAGTACTCTGATCCTGAGACAGAGCAAACACCTGCCCTTGAGTCTGTGGACGGTAACTAGAAGAACTCTGTGGTGCTGGCTTCTGACGTGGAAAATTAGAAGCCTGAGATCCAACCTGTGATCACGATCCACTAGCAGAACCCATACGCTGAGGACAATCTCTCCGGAGATGTCCTTGCTCACCACAAATATAACAAGCACCAGTAGCCTTCCGACATGAAGCTGCATGATGCTTCCCACCACAGTGACTACAAAACTCCTCCTTCTTCTTCTTCTTCTTCTTCTCGAAACGGAATGTACCTCGTGAACCATGAGAACCAGAGGAAGTAGTAGGTGTAGAAGAAGACATAGGTCCAGATTGCACAACAGATTGATCCCTAGGCCCAAGAGATTCACTAGGCTGTCTTGACATCATCAACTGTGCCCGCCTGTTGCTATTCTCCACTTGACGGCAACGGTTCACCAAAGTCTCATAAGATGTCGGATCATCACAAACGACAACTTGTGAGTAGATATCTTGATTCAAGCCCTGCAGAAAGATATCATACTTGGATGCATCACTATCACTGATACGAGGACTGAAAGGTAGCAAATCAAGAAATCGTTGCTGATATTGATCAATAGTCATTGATCCTTGCCTCAGATTCATCAACTCCATAGATCGTGCCTGTCGAACAGCTTGAGGAAAATATAGTTTCTGAAACTGCTGACAGAAATCCCCCCAAGTCACCTATCCTCTCTTAGTACGTGCTTGAGTATCTTTGGCATCCCAGCATAAGCGTGCTTGATCTTCAAGAACAAATTTTAGAACTTCCAATTTCTGCTCTTCAGTACACTCGAAAGCTCGAGAAGAACTCTCAAGTTTAGACATCCAACCTCTTGCCTGTTCAGGATTCTCGCCTCCCACCAAGGGTTTCGGTCCTACTTGCATGAATTTATTGATAGAGTAGCGACGTCTACCCTCATGAGGACGATATCGATCATCATGATGGCGATGATGATGATGATGACCACTTCCCTGGCCAACACTACCGTGACTCTCGTCAGCCATATCCTGAAAAGAATTTCACATTAAAATCCTAAATGCGCAATAATTACTCAAGACTAGACTAAATCCCAAAATCTATGCATGTTCTGATACCAAAAATTTAGTGACCCTGCATGGAATCACCTACTAACTGGCAACTAATATCATGCAATAAACTTAATAAATCAAAAAGCTTAACAGAGTAAAACGTGCGGAAACATAATCCATTACATATCAGCCTAGTAAAATATATCCAGGCTTAATACTGTAGTGATACAACCATATTGAAAAACTTAAAAGTAAACATTATATAATAGCTATATCGAATCCTGCTGTATAATTAACTCCTCAAAGCTCCTGCTCCCTAGTCCTGCCTTGAACTACTAGCTTCGTCCATCCTGCGACCTGCCCCATGGAATAGGGTGTCCAAGATAACAACTAGGACGTGAGCGCTAACGCCCAGTACATAAACATGAGTAAACATATGTATATAATGCATGCAACATTGTGAGACCTCGATTCTAATCTTCTAATCTCGGATTAAACAACAATTAAGCAGAAGAGAATCCAAGATTTAAAAGCAATCAAATATTTTTTTTTTAAATAGTGCTCGCTCGATCGGTAAAACATTACCGATCGAGCGGGCCATAAAATCCAAGTCTATGCCGAGACTTATCAAAGCCCTCCGCTCGATTGGTAAAATCTTACCAATCGAGCGGACACAAAAAGTCCAACATTCTGCCTCAGCTCAGGGGTGCTCGCTCGATCGGTAAGATTCAACCGATCGAGCGGGCACAAATCTGCTGAAAATAAAACAGATATGATCAACTCTATTCAACTCCAAATATTCAAAACTAAATTAATTTTACATGCATAAATCATCCAAACATCATACATAGTCCAAAAGAAGTAGTTCTAGAGTTATACAATCTCAAACTATTAGAACATGCTTCAGTCTAGTCTATTCAATGCGATATAATACAATACAAGTACAAATCCAATCTAAGTTTGATTACAAAATCAACTTCTAAAAATGCCAAGGCCTCACTCTATCAACTCGACCACCTATCCATGAGATCTCTGACTCTATCCTGCCACACCTGTTGCCAAGCACACATACAAAGACAAGACAACAGCCGGATAATCCGGTGAGAATAATATTCCCAGTAAAAGAGACTAGCATGCAATATCAAATAAGCATCACAAATGAAATACATCGACTTCTAGATACTCAAATATCAACCATGCAAATTCAAAACAAATCAAAATGAAATGCATGTCTTTAAAACTCTTGGATAATCAAGTCCGGATAATCAAAAGGTAATCAGCTCTTCTCTTCCTCTATTGGGATCCCGAGGATGAACTATCACACAAAATCGCACCGACCCTCCACTCGGGGTGGATAGTGTATAATTCAATCCTCTAGACTCTGAAACAACTATATAGAGTTAAGTCGGTCATTGCAGTAAATCGCCTGTCAATGCCCCCTACTATAGTTCTCAGAACGTCTAACTCAAAGTGAAATAAATCCATTGGCTCAATATGAATGCAATGCAAATCATAACTCATTCAAGTAAATCAAATAACATGCAAGTATGTGATTTTTCCGGAACACTCGAATCGAGTCGGATTCGAGTCACTCGTTCAATTCCAGTCTAATTCATCTTATAACTTTTCTCAAACGTCGATGCTCCAAACCTTGAACATCAACAATTCCTCAATCAAGATTCAATCAAACTTCATCAATCGATAATAAGAAATTGTCAATATGTACGGAGGCAAGAGAAGATCAACAACGACGATCAAACTCAATAGCCAAATATCATCAATTCAAAACGGTTCAAACCCCAATTTCAAACCGGCGGCATAACGGCTATATCCTGATAAACCGGAAACGCAGACAGCATAATAACAATCCTAACAACTCATATCAATCAACATTCAACCATAACAATCCAATTCCAACAAATCATAAAAACTCAAATTTCGAAAATCCCTTCAAAAATCATAACAAATCCAAACGAAGCTCTATTTCGAAACTGACAGAGAATAAACGATCAGAACTCTGCCAAGATCAACATACTCCAAACTCAATCGATTCTAATGACAACCAAAAATAGGAGTCTAGTTGATCGAAGAAAAACTTACTATAGAACGAACCTCTCGCAACCGTGATCGCTAATCTGCCTTCAGAATTAAATTCTAACAGACGGATCGAGCTCGGGGAGAAATCTGGAAGCTCAAGAACACGTTGGGGTGCCTTCAATGGAGGGAGAAACATTGGAGGAGAAGGATGAATGAAGGAGAAAGAGTCAACCAAGCTTAAATATCTATTTAAGTCCAAAATTGTATTTTAGTCCCTGAAAAATCCAAAATTTGCAAAAAGGACCCTAATAAAAAACAAGTTGGCTCTTGGATTCTTGAATCTCCGATTACCTCAAATAAAGTCAATTAAGATAAAATCGGGGCGTTACAATTCTCCCCCTCTAAGAAAAGATTTCGTCCTCAAAATCAAACAGGGTTCCAACACGAACTCTATCTCCCAAATACTCCTTCAAGTCCGTCGATCATAAGTCGACTCATTCTCGTCAGAATAATATTCCTCTGCTCAGTCACAATAAAATCATCTCTGGTTCCAACTCAAGGCATACATCCAAGTTCGACTCGTCTGATCTGTATGTCCGTCGTTCTGAGGATATCGAACTGAATAAGTTGAAATCAGACAACAAAATCTCATCAAAGTCCTTGCCAAAAGAACGAGTGCATCAAGGATCTCTGTCTAAACTGACATACTTCGGAAAAACATAACACCTGACGACCTCTGACAAGATATCAATCCTCTGGTCTTGACTGAAATTCATTCTATACAGAAAACGGTAGCAGATTCAAACAATCGGTCAATAGAATTCAGATAGTAGATAAAATATGAACATCATAAAACATCAGTTGTTGCATACAATTCCTCCGATTAAGATTCGCAGTCAGAAATCTCATACAATCTTATCCTCTTCTCTGCCTCCAAATCAGTTCCGTCTGCGAAAACAATTACTCCAACTCTTAAGATTAGAAAAGATCACGAAAATTTCCTCATAAGACACTAGATAACAGATCTTCTAATCAATAAGATCGCTGCAAGCTCAAAGTCCAGATTCAGACATTGAGTCTCGAGCGTCTTCAGTTGTCTAGATTTCTAGACTAGAGCGTGATTCCTCTAAATAAGAATACATCCCAAAATCTTGATAAGAAGAAAACCAAGTACTGAAAGATCATCAGTACCGAAAATCAGTATACTGGAGCGTTGATCAACAAAATTTCATCACCAGATCATGAAATCGAGGAAGACAACTCGATCCAAATAGAATTCAGTCATCGAAGAATATCATACAACTGCTCTGCACCACAATCTGCTATACGATTCTCAAAAGCTCTGAAAGATCGGTACCACTCTCATTCTAAAAAGATAAGATATTAACGATAAGAATTCCTTGTCTCCATTAATTCTTCTGAAAGATCCGGTTAATAGAAAAATTAACAGCACTACTGGAGTATTCGTCAATTCGAACGATTCAACAAAAGTTTAGAGGCATGATAAACATAAAACAGATTCTTCAATAAGAAGGCAAGAGACTCACCAGTATCTAACAGTCCAATAAGAATAGAAAACCCAAAAATCGAACGTTACCTGATCTATCATTATCAGGTGCAGCCTGAGTCTGCGGATCCTCAGACAGAGCAAAAACTCGGGCCTACTGTCTGGGAGGCTGGCTTGCATACTAATTACCTTCCTGCCTATTCTGTTGCTGAGGTTGGAAAGAGTGGACAGTAGGTGCTTGCTGCTGAGGCTGAGCTGACTGTCTCAAGAAATTTCCACTCTGAGCTTGCTCACGGACACGCTAAGGACACGCTCTGGCAAAGTGTCGCGCCTGGTTACAGATATAGCAACTTCCAAAAATACCTCTACACTGGTCACTGGAGTGACATCCTCTGCAGTTGGCACAAGACATGCCTGACTGACCCGAACTCTGTCCCGATCCAAACTGTCTCGAGCCACTAGAGCTCGAAGAACTGGTTCCGTGCTTCTTAAACTGCTTCCCTTTCGAATGATAGTAATCCTTTTATTACCTCCACTGCTACCACCCTCAGAACTCGGTGGTTGATTCTGAAATTGAAAGGACTGATTATGGTAATACGATGGTTGGTTCTGGTATTGAGAAGGTTGTGCCTAGAAATGTCCTTGCTGCTGCTGAGGCACAAACTGACCTCCTCTCTGTCTCCACAAACCTGCTTCAGCTCCTTTTGCGTGATTCATGGCATCCACAAAATTATCTGGCCTAACAGTGTTTACCAGCATGAAGATATCAGAGTTCAGACCATTAATGAACTGGTCGGCTTTAGCTTCTTCATTGTCAGCGATATGCGGTGCAAAACGCAACAGACTATCGAATTTGGCAACATACTCTTCAATGTTCAAGTTCCCTTGCCTCAGATTGGCAAACTCTGCTCCCTTGTCCTTTCGGTACGAAACAGGGAAAAACCTCTTATAAAACTTAGACTTAAACAGATTCCAGTTAATAGCTGTACCTCGGTTCTCCATGGATCTCTTCATCGTGATCCACCAGGTTTTAGCCACACCATGAAGCTGATGAATGACCAACTTGGTTCTGCGGTCATCAGAATAGTCAAGGGAATCGAACAACTGATCAACGTAGTCCAACCAACTCTCACAGTCAACTGGATTCTCAGTGCCCATCAACAAGGGCGGATTAAACGACTGAAACCTCTTCAGCAAGGTTTCCATCGGCGTCGCTTTGGCATCCAACTGATCAACTTCGGTACTAGCTTGCTCAGTCGTAGGAATAACTGGCGGTGGGTTCCTGTTAATAACTCGTCGAGGACCCATCTGATAATCAAAGGTTAGGACACAAGATATCTCAATCGCTGCAATCGGTGTCCTTGGAACCTCTCAGAATTCCGGATACAGGTGAAATGCAGTTCATATCTCAAATAATTCATGCTTTACAATTCAAATCACAAAATCATGTAATTCAATAATGATCAATTAATAAAGCATGCTCGCAGGGTATTTCAACAAATCAATTTAAATAACTCAATCACATGCGAGAATTCAATTCATGCGGACTCGATCTACCCCGCTCACTTCAAAATTCAGTCCAAGAATCTTATCTCTCTGATACTACTTAATGTGAGACCTCGATTCTAATCATCTAATCTCGGATTAAACAACAATTAAACATAAGAGAATCCAAGATTTAAAAGCAATTAAATATATTTTTTTTAAAATAGTGCTCGCTCGATCGGTAAAACATTACCGATCGAGCGGGCCATAAAATCCAAGTCTCTGCCGAGACTTATCAAAGCCCTCCGCTTGATCGGTAAAATCTTACCGATTGAGCGGACACAAAAAGTCCAACATTCTGCCTCAGGTCAGGGGTGCTCGCTCGATCGATAAGATTCAACCGATCGAGCGGGCACAAATTTGCAAAAAATAAAACAGATATGATCAACTATATTCAACTCCAAATCTTCAAAACTAAATTCATTTGACATGCATAAATCATCCAAAAATCATACATAGTCCAAAAGAAGTAGTTCTAGAGTTATACAATCTCAAACTATTAGAACATGCTTCAGTCTAGCCTATTCAATGCGATACAATACAATACAAGTACAAATCCAATCTAAGTTCGATTACAAAATCAACTTCTAAAAACGCCAAGGCCTCACTCTATCAACTCGACCACCTATCCATGCGATCTCTGACTCGGTCCTGCCCCACCTGTTGCCAAGCACACATACAAAGACAAGACAACAGCCGGATAATCCGGTGAGAATAATATTTCCAGTAAAATAGACTAGTATGCAATATCAAATAAGCATCTCAAACGAAATACATCGACTTCCAGATACTCAAATATCAACCATGCAAATTCAAGACAAATCAAAATGAAATGCATGTCTTTAAAACTCTGGGATTATCAAGTCCGGATAATCAAAAGGTAATCAGCTCTTCTCTTCCTCTATTGGGATCCCGAGGATGAACTATCACACAAAATCGCACCGACCCTCCACTCGGGGTAGATAGTGTATAATTCAATCCTCTAGACTCTGAAGCAACTATATAGAGTTAAGTCGGTCATTGCAGTAAATCGCCTATCAATGCCCCCTACTATAGTTCTCAGAATGTCTAACTCAAAATGAAATAAATCCATTGGCTCAATATGAATGCAATGCAAATCATAAATCATTCAAGTAAATCAAATAACATGCAAGTATGTGATTTTTCCGGAACACTCGAATCGAGTCGGATTCGAGTCACTCGTTCCATTCCAGTCTAAGTCATCTTATAACTTTTCTCAAACGTCGATGCTCCAAACCTGGAAAAACAACAATTCCTCACTCAAGATTCAATCAAACTTCCTCAATCGATAATAAGAAATCGATACTATACCGGCTACAATCTTCAAGCTGCACAAAACTGCAATCTTGCAACTCCACTGGCCTCAAATCAATCTGTACGGAGGCAAGAGAAGATCAACAAAGACGATCAAACTCAATAGCCAAATATCATCAATTCAAAACGGTTCAAACCCCAATTTCAAACCGGCGGCAAAACGGCTATATCCTGATAAACCGGAAATGCAGACATCATAATAACAATCCAAACAACTCATATCAATCAACATTCAACCATAACAATCCAATTCCAACAAATCATAAAAACTCAACTTTCGAAAATCCCTTCAAAAATTATAACAAATCCAAACGACGCTCTATTTTGAAACCGACAGAGAATAAACGATCAAAAATCTGCCAAGATCAACATATTCCAAACTCAATCGATTCTAACGACATCCAAAAATAGGAGTCTAGTTGATTGAAGAAAAACTTACTATAGAACGAAGCTCTCGCAGCCGTGATCGCTAATCTTCCTTCAGAATTAAATTCTAACGGACGGATCGAGCTCGGGGAGAAATCTGGAAGCTCAAGAACACGTTGGGGTGCCTTCAATGGAGGGAGAAACGTTGGAGGAGAAGGATGAATGAATGAGAAAGAGTCAACCAAGCTTAAATATCTATTTAAGTCCAAAATTGCATTTTAGTCCCTGAAAAATCCAAAATTTGCAAAAAGGATCCTGATAAAAAACAAGTGGGCTCTTGGACTCTTGAATCTCCAATTACCTCAAATAAATTCAATTAAGATAAAATCGGGGCGTTACAAACATGATGACTGGTAATGGGTCATCTGAAAAGTCATGCTCAGTACCAGCGCCACATGAGTGCTGCCACCGCACGGATCAACCTTTGGGTGCAACCACACTCGTCTAGTACACCAGAGTAGTCAGACATACATGTCCCCGCCATCACGGTACTCTCAGTGACAGACTATCGAGTATAGAGCTGAGCGGCTCTATAATCAAGTATAACAAGGTATAGGCTCAACGTGTATATGCACATGACATATGAATATAGAAAGCAGTAAATCATATATCACGTCATATAATAATGCCAAATAAATGCAATATATAAACATCTATACTCGCTGGCAATCTCAGTCAATGTGTACGTACCTCTAGGCTAGTTCAAGCGCTACAAGAAAAACTCTTAAAGACAACATTTTTTTTTAGTTGTCGTAGGGTGCTCAAAACTATTGTAAAAGCCTGTGTTGTTAAAATTCACGCTCAAAGACAACAGTTAAAAAATGTTGTCTTAGAGAGAAAAGACAACAGTTTTACAACATTGAAAACCTGTTGTCTTTGAGAGAAAATACAACAGTTTTTAATTGTTGTCTTTGAGCGTGAAACTGTTGTCTTCTCTCTCAAATACAACAGTTGTCTTTGAGCCTGACTTTTAATAACATGTGCTTTTACAACAGGTTTGAATCCCATACGACAACTGAAAATAAATGTTGTCTTTTTTCAAATAAAAAACAAAAAAAAATTAAATAAAAATTATGATATTATAAATTATTCAAAATAAAAATAAATGAAAATAAAATTATTATACAATTTTCTAATGTTACAAAATAATATTTACGACATTCTTAAAATTTTATACGCAACCAATCAAATGACATAAACCTAAATTTCTAAAGTATACATGATAAATTAAATACAACAAAAACCATAGACATAAAAATCTTAGATTAACTAGAAACTCATACGTAGCTTGTTGATCTAACTTCTATGTCCTTGCAATTGCCTGTGAAAACAAAAACTAGCCATAATTGTTGAAGTGATGTTAGTTTGTTAACCAAACATAAATTATAACATTGTTCATTTTGGAGCCGCCCCGAAAAATAATGTGTATATTGCATGTAATAATAAAAAAATTTATTGTAATAACACCAAAAAAGATATGTCTAATTAACTAACATAAAAGAACTCATATTCCTTTTTTTTTAAAAAAAGAACTTGTATTCAGGTCAATGGGAGCAGAAGTGTTGCAGCTCCAGACTGATCTGGAAGTTCTTCACGAACAAACTCATATTAAGAGTTGAGAGTCTGTTGAGCTCTGGAGTCTGGCGGGGATGGATACCTCATCTATGCGGTTGATTTTTCCACTGAGAGCATTGGTATAGGGGATCTGCCAGTTGTGAATGAATTCCCTGATGTTTTTTCGGATGAGATTCCATGTTTTCCTCCTGTTCGAGAAGTTGAGTTTGGCATTGAGTTTGTGCCAGGAACTTTGTTTATTTCATGAGAACCGTATCGTCCGGCTCCGTCAGAGATGCGTGAGTTGAAGAATCAGTTGAAGGATCTTTTGGATAAGGGATACATTCGGGCTAGTGTGTCTTCGTGGGGAGCTCATGTTCTTTTGTGAAGAAGAAATATGGGTCTATGAGACTGTGTATTGACTACCAAAAATTGAATCGCATGGCCATCAAGAATAATTATCCTTTGCCTTGTATAGATGATTTATTTGATCAACTACAGAGTACTTCAGTTTACTCCAAGATTTACTTAAGATCTGGATATCACCATATGCGAGTCAGAGATCAGGATATAGTAGAGACTGCATTCAGAACCAGGTATGGGAGTTATGAGTTTCTGGTAATGCCATTTGGGTTGACTAATGCACCGACTGTATTAATGGATTTGATGAATTTGGTATTTCAGGAAATTCTGGACAAGTTTGTTGTTGTATTTATTGACAATATCCTGGTGTATTCATATGACGTGAATGAGCATGCGTATCATTTGAGGATTGTGTTGCAGACTTTACGAGAAAAGAAATTATATGCAAAGTTGAGTAAGTGTGAATTCTGTCTTGATCAAGTGGCATTTCTTGGCCACGTTATGAGACCTCGATTCCAAACAACTAATCTCGGGATTAAACAACAATAAGGCATACAATAACCAAAGGTTAAAAGCAATAAATATTTTTTTTTTGAAAATAGTGCCTCGATCGATCGGTAAGATCTTACTGATCGAGAGAGCCAAAAACTCAAAAGGTTCTGCCCGAGAAAACCAGCCCTTGCTCGATCCGTAAGATCTTGCGGATCGAGCGAGCCACAAAATTTCCAAAACAAAAACTGCATCAAAATGCCCTCGCTCGATCCGCAACATATTACCGATCGAGCGGCGACAGAAACAGAGCCAAAAACAGCAGAATTCATGCTAGAAACTTGAGTCCAAAACCAACAACATTTTATCATGCATTACAATCACAAGTTCTCCAACTAATACATGAAATTCTAGGGTTACACAACCGCTCAAAAGTATTGGATTTGTAACGACAAACTTTCAACACAGCTCGCATAAACAATAAAATAACATAACGAAGTTAGATATCTAAACATGTTCAAATACAACTAGGTAGACATGCTGACACGACTTCTAAACCGAGTCTCACTACTAGCTCTCCCTCTTGCTGCTAGCCAGGCCTACGCTGACTTGGTCCTGCCCCACCTGTTGCCAAGTACACATACAAAACAAAGCAACAACCGGATAACCGGTGAGAATGATAATCCCAGTAAAAGCAACATAGCAAGTAATAAATTCAATAAACATGCTTTCAAGGTAACAAGTAATCAATGTTAATGTAATGAATGCATGTCTTTAAAACGGGTTATCAAATCTGATAAACGAGGGATTGCTGTTGTGCTTTTGGGATCCCGAGGATGAGATCACGTAACAACTCACCAACTCTCCCAATCGAGGTAGTGCCACGTATCCCACTCCTCTAGACTTTGAGCAACCATAATGAGTATGCTAGCACTAGGCGAAAGGACTACGACCTAGGCCACTCAATCATAGTTCCCAAACGTCTAAAACAAAAAGGGCGGTTCTGCCCGCTGTAAACAAAGTAGGCTCAAGATGAATTCATAGCATAAATATAAGCAAAAGTCACATAACGAAGCTCAATCAACCAACAAATACAAGTTCCACATGCTAGAACAAGTATTGATGCAATATGTGATTTAGAAGGGAAAACTCGAGAACCAACAGTCCCGAGTATGCTATCCCGCGACGATGACTGATTTTACCTTTCAATGTTGTAGATCCAACTCCGGACAAGCTACAACAAAAGATTGTATCAACGACTATACAACCTAAACAACAACAACGGTTCAAGGTAAAACTCTTTACCGATCTTCGTTTAACTCTTGACGATCAAAATGCTGTTAACTCTGGCTTGACAAACTCCAAACGAATCTATCCAGAGACAAAAAGTGATCAACAACAACGTTCAATCTCAAGCAAAAGTCCAACAACCCAAAAATGGTTCAAATCTCTAAAACTCAAACCGGCGGCATAACGGCTATAACTGAACAACCGACAACGCAGACAACAGTTCAATAGCGATATAACCTCATAACAATGCTAAGACAACCAAAACAAAGCAAACCCATCAATCTCAAAATCCACATTTTCGAAAATGGCTTCCAAAAATCATAACAAATCCGAACGTCGCTCTATTTCAAAACCGACAGATAATAAACGATCAGAACTCTGAAGAGAACAACATACTCGAATCTAGAACGATTCTAACAACATCCAAAAACTAGAATACGTCGGATCGAAGAAGAACTTACGATATAACAAAGTTCTCGTTGCCGTGATCGCTAATCTGCCTTCAGAAATAATTTCTAACGGACGGATCGACCGGAAACCGAGATTGGAAAAGCTTGAAAGGCGTTTCCCCAAGCTTCAATGGTGCTTCAAGGTTTGGGGAGGAAGAGGAGACTTCTCAAATAAAAATCTAAGTGTAGATAATATATAAAATCCCATATTTGCATTTTAGTCCCTAAAATTTCCAAAATTTGCAAAAAGAACCCTGATCAAAATCAAGTCGGCTCGTGAACTCTGCAATCTCCGACAAACTCAAATAAACTCATTTAAGATAAAAACGGGGAGTTACACACGTTATATCCAGGGAAGGAGTGGCGGTAGATCCGAGTAAGATCGAAACTGTATTGAATTGGTTGCATCCGACGACGGTAGCTGAGATCCGTAGTTTTCTTGGTCTGGAAAGATATTATCGTTGTTTAATCATGAATTTCTCTCCATTAGCTCGAACTCTGACACAACTTACTCGCAAGGGCGTAAATTTTGAATGGTCCTTATAATGTGAAGTGAATTTATGTGAACTTCATAAATGGTTAACTTCTGCATTTGTCTTGGCATTACCGTCTGGATCTGGAGGGTATATGGTATATACTGATGCTTCTTTGCAAGGGTTAGGTTGTGTTCCTACTCAGAATGGACATGTTGTCGCACACTCTTCTAGATAACTTAAAGTTTAGGAGAACAATTATCTAGTGCATGATTTGGAGTTAGCAGTTATTATCTTTGCATTGAAGATCTGGTGCCATTACCTGTATCGCAAGAAATTTGAAATCTTCCTAGATCATAAGAGTCTCAAGTATTTGTTCACTTAGGCTGATTTGAATATGAGACTAAGACGTTAGACGGATTTGTTGAAGGATTATGACTGTGATATCAAATATCACCCAAGAACTGCTAATATAATATCCCGGTTCATTTTACAAGATTAATTTTCAAATCATGTTTAGATTTAATAAAATATGGTTAAGGGATTTTAATATAATCTAACGGACCAAGTATTTGGGTCCAAAACTCCCGAAAATGTTTAATGGAATTATATGGGCTCGAGAAGTTCGGAGGGTCCGAACCAGATCGGAGCCAAAGTTGGAATTCGGAAGCTACGGGTCAGATCGGAGCGTCCGAACGGAGATCAGAGCGTCTGATCGTAGTGCCATGCACGTTTCAATGAAAATTGAACACGTAGCTGCATGCATGGGATCGGAGCCTCCGATCTTGGCCGATCGGAACGTGGCATGCATGCGCAGATCGAAGCATACGATCTAGGGATCGGAGCATCCGTTCTTCATCTATAAATAGGGGGTCCGAGGCTCTCATTTGATTGCCAATTCCGAAACCTCTCCTCTCCCATATGGCTCTATTTTAAGGGATTTGGGACTCTTTATTTAAGAGTTGGAGTAGGTAGTAGTATTTTTATAGTTAACGGACAGTGTCCGTAGTAGTGGCCAAGCGACGGAGCTCTGGCAAAGTGTCCAGGGGTTGTAGCAAGGTTGTGTCCAAGATTTGGGGCATTCAACATCAGGGGACTGAGGACGGACAAAGGTATAGTTCTGAATTCTTATAGTAAATAGGGAGTATTCTATAGTTTAGTTAAGGCTTTTAGAAAATGTAGGTGATATTTGGCATGCTAGTTAATGCATGTTTATTATGTATTGTACTGCTGCATAGTAGGCTTGGAACCTAGATGGGAGCATCTAGGATCTGCCTTAGTAAGGTACGGACGTACTATTCAAGATATCCAAATTGAGTATGCATGTATTATGTGGTTGCATTTATTAAGTTTGCATGGTTTATCTGGTTATATGACATGATTTTATCTGCATATACCTTTCATAATTGTATGTTGCATACATGAGCATATTGATCCTGTATCATTGAGATATCCTGTAGTAGTAGGGCGCTCACCCTACAAGTAGTGTATGGTTGGATACCTAAGTCTTGTATCAGGTCACCATTATGGTTGGACTCTTGTACTAGTATCAGGTCACCATTATCCACTGAGTATATGAGACACCTCCTGATGCGACGGCGCAGCGTGCTATATACCCTGGTCCCGGTCTATCTATGAGCTTGTTTCTTGACCTTAGTGTCTTGTTACCCAGTTCACTTGCATTCATGCACATATAATACCATATAATCATACTTTCGTACTGAGCATTTTATGCTCACGTCCGGTTATTTTTTGTTGTCTGGACACCCCATTTGATGGAGCATTTTGCAGGTAGTTCTCCTAAAGATGATGAGATTAGGTGGTGACCAAGGCAGGATTGCAGGGTTGACCACTAGATTATACTTTTTTGGTATTGTTTTATTTAAGTTCCGCATTTACTCTGATTTAGTTTATTGTTGATTAATTTCATGCTTAAGCTTCTGATTAGTAGGTGATCAGGGTGCGGGTCACTACATTTATTGTATCAGAGAAAGCAATAAGATTCTTTGGGACTTAGTGTTGATATTTGGGTTATCCTTTAGATTACAATTCGGATCCAATGACAATAGTAGTAATAGGAATTGGAATAGCAGGTTACCTAGGCTTTTTCAAGATCGTCAGTGCCAAGGTTGCCATCAGAGTTTTGTATTATGTGGATCCCAGCAGGATGGAGCTGGAAGAGAAGATCCAGTTTTGTATTCCGGGCACTTTTTAGGTTTGAATGGAATGTGTGACATGTAGTCATCCATTTAGCTTCTACCAAGGAAGCCACCCCGAAAGATTTTCCACTAGTAGTTGGAGAGATTTTCAGAAGGACCTTGTCTCATATACCAGATAAGGAACCCAACAATATTGGAAGGATCATGTAGATTCGTGAGATCTTTTAGATCTTCCGAGGAAAAGGTCTGCAGACATGTTTATGCTTTCGGGAAACTTCACATTCAAGATTGGTAGACAGAATGAAAGATTTTTGTTGTATTTGGGTTTTAAATATTGTATTAAGTTTTGTTGTAAATAGTATTTTAGATGTAATTATTTAAATCGGATGTATTTAAGATTTCAGGTATTTGATGTACTAGTTATTGTTGTATTGTACATCTTTATAGTGTAATTTTTTGGATAAGTTGTATATTACATGAGATTGTAATAAAGATTGTATAGAACTTGGGTTATTGATTCAAGTATTGTAATTGTAATATTTGGGATTATCTTGATTATATTGAATAAAGAATCAGACTTTTGTTTAAACATGTGTATAATTAGGATTTAATTATGAATGTTTTCAGTTGAATAGTTCTAGATGTGTTTCCTAGAATATCCTATCGATACATAGTGTTCGCCAAGAATAATGAGTTTTCATCAGGGGCATGGTGATGAATTATACCAAGTGATGTGGACTGTGTGGATATATGACTTGAAGGAGAGGAAGAGCGACCGATGTTTGTATTACTCTGGGAGCCTTTTGTGCTTCAGAGGGTGTCTGGGAGCTTTTCTTGCTTCAGATGATTATTCAGGGGGAGGCTACCTTAGTCTGGTGTTTTGCAACAGTCACAGTAGGAGTATAGATATTCGATATTTGGTTTCTCTCGTGAAGGTTTAATTGATACCGAGATTTAGTATCCAAGGAAAATTAGTTATTGTCTGAATTCTTCAGAGATAAAGATTGAGAATTTATGTTGTCAGAATAGTCTTGAAAGGGATTTTCACTGACAAGTAATCGTTCTGAGCAGATAGGTTTTGGCTTTCGATTTGGGATTTCAGGATTTAATTCCAATTGTGAATCGGTATTCACTGGATTGATTTATCAGATGATTGCAGACTCGGGATTCGAGTTGTGCTTCTTTTCATATAAATTAATTATAGGAGTTCTCCTAGACCAGTAATGGGACTTTGGCCCGGATATGGATGTTGCTCTTAGATGATAGATTTTGATTTCATTAGAGACTCAGAGGTGAGTTATATCAGGTGCTGAGGACTGTGCTGGATTATTCAAGACGGGAAGGGAAGCGCGGCCTACGCTAGTGTTCTCTGGAAGGATTGTTCAGATTGGATATTTGGGAAGGCTACTTCAGTCTTAATTGCGCAGCCTTAGCAAATAATATAACCATCAGAAGGATGTTCAACAATAGTTGGAATCCTTTGGATTTGGTTTGGGTAGTGGGATAGTGCCAAGGGATTTGAAATTGTTATTGACAGATTTTTTCAGAGATATGGAATGAGTTTTCCATGATAATAGAGGTTTTCCAAGATAGAGGATGGTCACTTGAAATTAAAATTAGTCCAGAGATTAATAAAACTTATGTCTATGGTTTGAACAGGAATGGTTTTGTGGTAGGTCCAGATTGGTGCAGTAGTTGTACCAGTGACTACTTTTGATTATCGTCTGACATCGTCGGAGATAAAGATTAGTTAACTTATGGGAATTTTGTTATTCCAAAAAATTTGGGTTCAGTTAGTTTTTGTTGAACAGAACCACAAAGATCATAGTGGTTGATCATCAATGTAAGGTTCTAGTAATTGAGAATTTATGTAAGGGATAATTATACTGAATTGATTCTTTTGTGCTAAGTGTGTGCTACAGTGAATCAATGATGCAGTCGTTTAGACTAAATCAGTATTGATTCTAGTTATTGTTGACTAAAAAATGTTTGAGACATTTCTGTAAGCTCACATGCTTAAGAATATGGTCTGTGAATTATATTCAGAATTTCTCAATGTTTGGGGAATTTCCAGAAATATGCTAGTTTAGCTTTTGGGTTTCCTTCTTCTTAGGAAAAGTTGATAAGAATTTTTTAATTCTAAATTATCTGTGGCTGATATATATGATGTAACCCAGTAATGGGGGAGGTTAATGTTATTTTGTAGAAAGGAAAATTTGAATGATTCACTGTTTGGTGATTAGGAACTGAACTAAGAGATTGTTAATCATTGGAAGAAACCGATAGGATGAGTATAGTACTCTAGTATTCAGTTCTCAGGAATGTTTCTGCAGTATTTATGGGATTTCATTGTCAGAATTTGATCTAGCAAGTGATTGAATTTCAGTGTGTACTAACAGAATAGCATTAAGTGTTTAGACGTTGAAAAAGGACATTAAATGAGACGTAAAGTTACCAGGTCTAGCGGAATTGTTGTCACTGATTTTTCGGGACGTCTATTGAATGCATTAGACCATTGATGTGTATTAAATCAAGTTAGGAGTTAGCTGGATTGTATTGATTTGAGGACTTTTCCAAAAAAGGATGAAACTGTTGTTTTCATATAGTAGCGCAAGTCAGAATTCAACAATAAATTATAATCCGTGACAGGATAATCAATATTCTCATTTCAGGTATTATCTCAAGTTTTGAGTTAGATGTCACTATTCAACAAGAAATATTAGTACTAGGGATTGTACTAATAGACTTTTGAGTCAACAAAATAAATATTGATATTTCCAAGAAGAGAATATGAAGGGTTCAGGAAATCAGGAATAGTGGACAACGACGTTGTCACATGTGTGATGACAAAGTGTTAGTCATTAGTACAAAAATATTTTTGGTGTACACAAGAATTGTGTACTCAGTTCTAGTGGAAAGGTATGAAGCACATTGTGTATCAATATGTTTCCTAGTATTGGGTGTGTCAACATATTTATACTGAACATCGACAACCTGTAAGTTTGTATCATAGTTATCGATTTTTGAGTGGAATGGGAGTTATCATGATGGACATTGTGACCCATTTTCCAGTATTCTCAAAGAATTATGATACTATCAGAGTTGTGACATATCAATTCACCAAGGCAGTGCATTTCGTTTCATGTAAATCGAGACTTCACTTTTGACAGCAGTGACTGATTACACGTTCAAGAAATTGTGAGTTTTCTTGGCATACCAGTAAGCATTGTCAGGGAATGGGATTTCAGATGTGTTCCCAGATTCTGGGGAAGTTTTGAATGACTCAAAGAATATTCTCAAGGTGAGTACAACCAATCATTCGGAGATTGATGACCAGTCAGAACATAATATCTGTATTTTGAGAATATATTATGAGCTTGCACTATAAGCCTTTGGCAAGCTTGACCAAATCAGGTTTCATTGATTAAGTTCGCGTACAACGAACAGTTTTCCCAGTAGTAATGGTATGACACCATTTGAGACATTGTACGGACGATGATGTCGTACTCCACTATACTAGGAAGAAGTGGGAAAAATGACAGGTTGAAGGACTAGAATTGATTCAACCGAGGGTTGATATAGTTGATTCACCAAAAAGATATCTCTAGAGTTTATTGGTCCAATTGGGATGTTGGAAAGTAAAAGAGATATAGTACAGATTGGCTTTGCCGCTTTATGGGTCGAGTATCCACGATGTGTTCCATGTGTAACTGTGATGATGAGTTATGGTAGATGAGTCTTACATATTGCAATCATATAAGGTACAGTGGATAAAGATTTGACATTTGTGGAAGGACCATGTTAATACTGAATTATAAGAAACAATATTCTGGCATAAGATGTTCCTTTTATGGTCCAGTTTCAGTATTGATACATTACTGGAAATTATTTGGATTACAGAGAGATCTTATAAAATGATATGAAAGAATAAGAACATTTTGTTCTTATTCAAGTTCATTCGGTACATAAGATATGATTTCGAGGACAAAATATCTTAAGTGGAGGAGAATATAATAGCCCAGTTCTATTTTACAAGATTAATTTTCTAATCATGTTTAGATTTAATAAAATGTGGTTAAGGGATTTTAATATAATCTAAGGGACCAAGGATTTGGGTCCAAAACACCCGGAAATTCTTAATGGGATGATTGGGCTCGGGAAGTTCGGAGGGTCCGAGCATGGTTCGGAGAGTCCGAACAGGGTTTCGAGGGTCCGAACCAGATCGGAGCCAACATTGGAGTTCGGAAGCTATGGGGCAGATCGGAGCGTCCGATCATTGTGTCATGAACGTGTGAACGGAAATTGAACACGTTGCTGCATGCATAGGATCGGAGCCTCTAAATTGGGATCGGAGCATCCGATCTTGGCCAATCGGAACGTTAAATACATGCGCATATCGGAGCATACGATCTAGGGATCGGAGCGTCCGATCTCCGTCTATAAATAGGGGGTCCGAGGCTCTCATTTGATTGCAAATTCCGAAACCTATCCTCTACCATATGACTCTATTTTAAGGGCTTCAGGACTCTTTATTTAAGAGTTGGAGTAGGTAGTAGTATTTTTATAGTTAACGGACAGCGTCTGTAGTAGTGGCCAAGTGGCGGAGCTCTGGCGATGTGTCCAAGGGTCGTAGAAAGGTTGTGCCCAAGCTCTGGGGAATTCGACATCAGCGGGCTGATGGCAGACGAAGTTATAACTATGGCTCCTTATAGTAAATATGGAGTATGATATATTTAAATTAAGACTTTTAAAGCATTATAGGTGATGTTTGTCATGCTCGTTAATGCATGGTTATTATGTATTATAGTGATGCATGGTAGGCTTGGAACCTAGATGAAAGCTTCTAGGATCTGCCTTAGTAAGGTACAGACGTACTATTTGAGATATCCAGATTGAGTATGCATGTATTATATTTGCATGGTTTATCTGGATATATGATATGATTTTATCTCCATATACCTGTCATAACTGTATGTTGCATATATGAGCATATTGATCACGTATCTTTGAGATATTCTGTAGTAGTAGGGCGCTCACCCTACGAGTAGTGGATGGTTGGATACATAAGTCTTGTGTCAGGTCACCATTATGGTTGGTCTCTTGTACTAGTATAAGGTCATCATTATCCACTGGGTATATGAGCCACCTTCTGATGTGATGGTGCAACGTGCTATATACCATGGGCCCGGTCTATCTATGAGCTTGTTTATTTACCTGAGTGTCTTGGTACCCAGGTCACTTGCATTCATGCACATAATACCGTATAATAAAACTCTCTTACTGAGCTTTTTATTATCACGTCTGGTTATTTTTTGTTGTCTGGACACCCCATTCGATGTGGCAGTTTGCAGGTAGTTCTCCTAAAGATGAGGAGATTAGGTGGTGACCAAGGCAGGATTGTAAGGTTGACCACTAGATTATACTTTTCTGGTATTGTTTTATTTAAGTTTCGCATTTATTCTGATTTATTTTATTATTTATTAATTGCATGCTTAAGACTCTGATTAGTAGGTGATCACGGTGCGGGTCACTACAACTAATCTCACCGCAAATGCTTTAAGTCAAAAAGTGCGAGTATCTATACTTCAGACTTGTCTGGTTTACAATGTAATTCAGGATTTTTGTTCTTTGAGATATACCTTCAAGAATAAGAAAGGTATGAGGAGTATTCATATGTTTGCAATTTTATCTGAGCTAGCCTTATATTTTCATTTTCGAGATTCTCAGATGTCCGACCCAAAGAATCAACGATTGGCTCGTCTAGCCAAAGATGATAGTACGTTCGGATTTCACTATCATGCTGATGGTTTCTTTTGTTTGGCAGGACATATTGTAGTACCTGAGGATAATACTCTGAGAACTGAGATTCTATCTCAAGAACATCGTACCAAATTGAGTATTCATCCAGGAAGCATAAGATGTACAAGGATTTGCGAACACGGTTTTGGAGGAAAGGAATGAAATGGACTGTGTATCAGTATGTGTCCGAATTCCTGGTGTGTCAACAAGTTAAGGCAGAACACCGATGACCTAGATGTTTGCTTCACAGTTTGCCTATTATAGAGTGGAAATAGGAGTTGATCACGATGGACTTTGTGACCCATTTTCCAGTATCCTCGAGGAATTGTGATGCTATCTTGGTTGTGGTGGATCGACTCTCCAAGTCAGCACACTTTATTCCATATAACCGAGATGATACTTTTGATCGGATGGCTTGTTTGTACATTTAGGAGATTGTACGATTTTATGGAGTGCCTGTAAGAATTTTTACTGATCGAGACCTCAGGTTTACTTCTAGATTTTGGGAGAGTTTTCAACGTGCATTGGGTGCTACACTCACTTGAGTACTTCTTATCACCCGGAGACTGACGGTCAGTCAAAGCGCACTATCTGTACTCTTGAGGATATGTTGTGAGCTTGTGCTATGGATTTTGGTACAGCTTGGCATGATCAGTTGCCATTGATTGAGTTCGCGTATAACAACAGTTATCATCGCAGTATTGGTATGGAACCATTTGAAGTGTTGTAAGGATGAAGATGTCGTATTCCACTATTCTGGGAAGAAGTGGGGAGCGACAAGTGATAAGTGTATTTTATACACTTAATTTAGTTATGAGTTTTATTGTTAATTGTTGGTTTTGAGCAGATTTATGTGGGTGTTTTGTTATTTTTATGGTTGCAGAGAATTATTGAAGTGTTGTGGAAAAGAAGAAGAAAATAAGAATTTAGAAGAGAAAAGAAAATAAAAAGGAAAAGAAAAGAAGAAAGAAGAGAAGTCAGGAAAGAAAAGAAACGAGAAAAGAGTTGGGCTTTTCATAATGGGCCTAACATTTGCGCTTAACTTAGCGCTAAAAAGAAGAGAAGGAGAGCAAACGAGCTACATTGGTGAAGATTTGAAGACTGAAGGCAGAGACTTATGCTCGCCCGCGTGAGAATCGTGGAGCGGCCGCCCGTCGCGAGAATTCAGCGTTTTAATTATTTCGGAGTATTTTCATGGGCTTTTATTTGGGCTTTTTATTGTGCGATATAAAAGGAGATTTATGAGTGTGAGAAAGGAAGATAGCCGTCACACACATATCATACGTACAGATCAGAGAAATTACTTGGGAGAATTGATCGTGAATTTTGAAGGGAATTCTGGAGCTTTAGCTTGAAGAACAAAGACGGAGATCGATAAACCGGACACGGTGTCGACGACGGATTTCATTCTAATTTATAAACATGTTTTCTGTTTATTTAAATTCGAGTATGAACTAATTTTTATAGTTGTGAGGTCGGATGGAACCTGGTGTAGACACTTTCTTGAATTTTTGATTTTATTGAATTGAGTTTCTTCTAGATTAATTGTTTTTCTAGAATTGATTTTTTTTTTCAATTATCTGATCAATAATTGATTTGTTATATTTATTTGAAATCTGGCACTCGTGAGAGGAGATTTTGAATAGGACCAATAGAAAATACACTGTTAATTATTTATATTGCTCGGGAGAGTGTATAATTTTAACAGGGCTTTTAAAAAGAACATTGTTTTGAATTGATCACTTCAAGTAGATTCTTAATAGGGATATTGGAATTGAATTGTAGTTGATATATTTTATTCGGCACTCGGGAGAGGTAATAATACACTTAAGTGTTCTTGGCTATTAATTCATTGAAATTCATGAAGATTAATGAATTAGGATTGATTGTTGTTAAAACAAGGTAAAACAAATACCTCTAGACCATTTTTCTCTGATTGATTTTTATATTAAAGTTGTGTGCGTGCTATCAAAAAACTCGTTTGATTATTTATTTTTCTGCATAATTCAGAGATTTTAATTTTCTAGATAAAGTTTAGACTATTTTAATTACAAGTACTAGATATTTTCATTTTACTATCTGTGGTATCGATACTTGATTTTATCACTATATTAAAACTTGACACTCGTACGCTTACGAGTAATTTTCACTACAAGTTTTTGGCGCTGTTGCCGGGGAGTAAATTTTGATTATTTTTTTAGTCTTGTTACCAATTAGTCTAGATTTTAATTTAGAGTTTTATTTATTTTATTTTAAGTTACTAATTAATTTCTTCTTATTTTTTAATTGCAGTTTATGCGACGATCTCAAAGTGCGAATTCTTTACTTTTTGATCCGAAGATCGAGCGAATTGCACGTGCTTTTAGAAGAGCGAGAAGAGAAGAATTAAGAAACATGGTTGAAGAAGAAGTAAATCAAGCTCCCCTGGTTCCAATCAGAGATCACTTCATGCAAGTAATCCAGGCTCACTACTCTGGAATAGCTCGTGGAACTATCAATGCTAATAATTTTGAGCTAAAGCCTGCATTGATCAACATGGTTCAACAGAATCAATTTAATGGGAGCGCCACTGCTGATCCTCACCTACACCTACGCGCTTTCTTGGAAATAACCGATACGGTAAAAATTAATGGTGTTGGTTGCAGTCACTGTCTCTAGGGAGCATTACAACTTGGGAGGGGATGGCAGAAAAATTTCTTGCGAAATATTTTCCACCTGCTAAATCATCACCTTCAGGCAGATGGACATTGAACAGCTATACGAGGCGTGGGAAAGGTACAAGGATTTACTTAGACGTTGTCCTAACCACAATTTTGCAGATTGGGAACAGATCGAGTGGTTTTACAATGGACTTAATGCGCCTACGAGGATGTCTGTGGATTCTGCTGCTGGAGACACCATTTTTGCTAAGGATCATGTATAGGCCTATGATATGTTGGAGCAGATGACGATCAACAGTTATCAATGGCTATCTGAGCGTATGGGAGTCAAGAAGTCAGTTGGAGTGTATGCAGTGGATCCTCTCACATCTATTACTGCCCAATTATCTGCACTGACTACATAGGTAGCTGCGTTGAATAAAGTGAGTGTTATAGAACCAGCAGGTGTTCCGAGTGCTTTGGATGAATCTCACACTCATGAACAAGCCCAGTACATCAATCAGAGAGGTTATGGAGGCTATCGAGGTAACCCTGTCCCTAATACTTACCATCCTAGATTGCGTAATCATTAAAATATTTCTTATGCTAACAACAAAAATGTGTTGAATCCTCCTCCGGGGTTCAATACAAACAAGGATGAGGGTAAGCCTTCTTTGGAGGATGTTGTTAGTACTTTTGTGCAGGAATCTGGTAAGAGGATGGCGAGGACTGAGACTCGTCTAGATATCTTGGAGACGCACATGGCCAACATGGGTGCTGTAATTCAATCCATGGAGACTAGCATTGGGCAGTTGGCGAACGCACTGAAGAATAATAACAGAGGCCAGTTTCCTAGAAACACAGAGGTAAATCCCAAGGAGCAGTGCAATGCTATCATGTTGAGGAGTGAGAAGCAAGTGGATAATGAATAAGGCCAACTTGAGAGCAATATTTCTGAAAAAGTTGCAGTTGAGGAAGCGGTTGAAGAGAAGGAGCCTGAACATGAAGAGAAACCGATGTATAAGCCTCAACTCCCCTATCCGTAGAGGTTCAAGGAGAAGGCTCTTGATGAGCAGTTCTCCAAATTCTTAGAGATTTTCAAGAAAATTCATATCAACATCCCCTTTGCTAATTCTTTGGAGCAAATGTCGAACTACACTAAATTCATCAAAGAGGTGATGTCCAAGAAGAGGAGGCTGCTAAAGAATGAATTTGTGAATTTGACTGAAGAATGCAGTGTCGTGCTTCAAAAGAAGATGCCACAAAAGCTGAAAGATCAAGGGAGTTTCATTATTCCTTGTTTTATTGGTGGTTCTCATTTTACTACTGCACTTTGTGATTTAGGGGCCAGTATTAATTTAATGCCATTATCTAATTGCAGGGCCTTGCAGTTGGGAGAGATGAAATCGACTATGATTTCATTGCAGTTGGCGGATAGAAGCATCACATATCCATTAGGTATTGTTGAAGATGTTCTAGTCAAGGTGGATAAATTCATCTTCTCAGCGGATTTTGTGATATTGGACATTGAAGCGGATCATGGTGCTCCACTGATCTTTGGGAGACCATTGGTTATGGCAGATGCCAAAATTGAAGTGAAGAAGGGTAAATTGTCAATGGGTATGGAGTGCGAACGAGTGATTTTTAACTTATTCATGAAGACACCTAATACACCCATTGAAGAATTGTGCTTGATCGAGCCGGTGAAGTTGGAAGGTTGTCAAAAAACTAATATCGCAGGTGATTTATCAAAGAAGAACACATCACATTCAACAACGAAAGCCACAAAAAAGAAAGCAAAATTTAAAAGGCGGTTCGTGGAATTTATTTGGCAAGTGAAAGAGAAAGGAAAGACTTAATACCGGTGAAATTCGGGCTGACGACTATAAACCAAGAGCTTTTTGGGAGGCGACCCAAAATTTTTGTTTTTTTTATTTATTTATTATTTTTATTCAATTTATGCTTTAATTTTATTTTTGTTCATTAGTTATTTATGATTTTTGAAATTATTATTGGGAATTTTGGAGGCCTGATGTTATAAATTTTTTGAATTTTTCAGAAATTTAAATATGGTGGCAGAAGCTTGTGCGCGCTCGCTCATAACTCTCACGCACCCGTCTGGCCTTTACGCATCCAGTGCGCAATACCATGCGCTATCGCGCTTCCTAAGCGCTCACACTTATTCGCCAAAGCACTCCCTACTAGCGCAAACCCATGCGCTATCGCGCTCTCTTACAGCGCCAGTTAGCCGCGCTATACCTTGTGCTATCGCGCACTCCAAGGGCGCAGACTTAAGAGTTATCGTGCATATGAAGCGCTCCCAGTTATGAGCTATCGCGCATCTGAATTGCGCACATTCAAGCGCTATCATGCAAGTTAAGGGCGTATAGTTAAAAAGCGCAATCCAGTGTGCTCGTTTCCAGTCCCTGTCTAAATCTCACACTCTCGCACGGTCTTGCCATCATAAATCTTCCACTCAACAAAATATCATCATCTCTGGGATTTTGATCTTCATCACAAGGCCGAGATTCTTAGAATTTGTTCTTGCTCCATCCATGCTTGCATAGAAACAGGGGCATCTTGGAGGGTTTGGGAAGTTTTCTTTTTGAACGGTAAAAAAAGCTGAAATTTTCTCTACTACATTTGAGCCGTGTTATATTTTGTGATTTGAGGCTGTTGGGTTGTTTGAATTGTGGTGTGAAGAACGTTTTATGCCAGTGAATTTTGATATCATTGATTCGTGCATACCAAGTATTTGTTGAATTGCTTGAGTTAAAGTTGTGTTTGAACGTTGCTGGAATTGTTTGGAGTTTAGTGCATTGTTTGAGGCATTTGATTTGAGTTGAATTATTGAGTTACAATGCCACCAAAAACCAAAGGAAAGGGAGCACTTTATTTGTCCTCTACTGCCCTGTAGTAGCCCGTACCCTAATTGAGTAATTAAAGGATTAATGCTAATTAATTCAATTGGGGATTGGACGGATCGGAAGCTCCGAAGGGACGATCGGAAGCTCCGATGAGGATCGGAGGCACCGATGATATTACATCATCCATGACGTGTGGTTGGATCGGAAGCTTCGATCAGGATCGGACGTTCCGATCACCCCTATCCGGAGTCATCAAGTGATATTTTGACACGTGGCAGATCAGGATTTTCGGAAGCTCCGATGGCAGGATCGGACGTTCCGATCCAGGTTCGGACGTTCCGATCGAGGATCGGAGGCTCCGATCGTTGTCTATAAATAGAAGGCCGAGACTTCATTTCTCCTTGCCAATTCCGGATTTCCTCTCTATTTCTAGTCATATTCGAGTTGTTCTAGCCTTCCTAGGCTTGAACCGGGAGTCGTCTAGACGTTCGGTAGTCGTAGCGGAGTTGTACCCAAGCTCTGGAGGCATCGACATCAAAGGGCTAACGACGGACGAAGGTATAGCTTTTGCTTCCTATAAATATTTAGGAGTATGCAATAGCTTAGTTAAGGCTTTTAGAGCACTTTAATGATAGTAGTATCATTTGGCAGTGTAGAGCAGACTATAGGCGTGGACCTAGAGTTGGTAGAGCTTGCACTGTATTGAGGTACGAAAGTACTGTTCGAGATATCCTGACTGAGTATGCATGTATTATATGACTGCATGATTTATATGGCATGATATTATGCTGCATTCATTTGCATCTTGTTGTATCTCCTTCGAGATGTCTGTAGTAGGGTTGTACCCTATCCTGTTAGTGGATGGACTTCCATCGATTTGGGTCCGGCGTATCCACAGTTATCTCGGTATGGGAGCCACCTCCTGAAGCGACGGCACAGCGTGCTACATACCAGGGCCCGGTCTGTCTCTGTTATCTGATCCTTGACCTCGAGTCTATAGGGAGTTCACTTTGCATGCATGTATACTCATACTCTCGCACTGAGCGTTTTATGCTCACGTCTCGTACTCTGTATTTTCTGGACACCCTATTCCATGGGGCAGGTTTGCGATTGGACGAGGAGGGTGGATCCAGGAGGGGCTAGTCAGTGGTTGGCCAGCTGGAGCTTCGTCTAGGTTTTATTACTGTTGTTTGGGTTTTATACAGCTATTCGATTTCGTTGTATATTATTGGATAATTACAGATTCCTTTACTTGGGATTGTATAATGTTATTGGTTTCTGCAGTTTTATTCTGATATCTGTTTAATTAAGTTAATTGCATGCATAAGTTCTGTTTAGTAGGTGATCCGGGTAAGGGTCACTACATTTATGGTATCAGAGCATGCAAAAGATTTCTTGGGATTTAGTCTCATCTTGAGGTATTTTTGTAGATGTCAAATAGTGACGACCAGAGTTCTCATGGCAGTGTTGGTGGGCGTTGGGGTGATGCCGACCGGGAGCCTCGTCGAGAACGGCGTCATCGTCATCATGACGACGAGCGTTTCACTGTGCGTCGATTCTTAGCTATGGGTCCTAAGCCCTTAGTTGGAGGTGAGTCTCCGGAGGATGCGGAGAACTGGTTAGACCGCATGGAGACGACTTTTCAGACTTTCCAATGCACCGAGGAGCAGAAGCTGGAGACCCTTGGCTATCTTCTGGATGGGCGTGCGCGCAGGTGGTGGAGGTTTACTTCTGCACCTTTTGTTGCGGCGAGAGGAGTAGCCACCTGGGCCGAGTTTCGCACAGCTTTCCAAAAGCGGTATTTTCCTCATGCACTCCGACAGTCGAAGGCAGGCGAGCTACTGAGTCTGCGACAGGGAACCATGTCTATCGATGAGTATCAGCAGAGGTTCTTTGATCTGCTATCCTATTGCCCCGAGATTGCTGATAGCTCAGAGATGAAGTATAATCTGTTTCTTCAGGGCCTTAACCCTGAGATCCATGACCGTGTGGCGGTTGGCGACGACATGTCCTACGAGGGTTTGGTGAGCCGTTGTCACCAGGCGGAGGACAGCATTCGGCGGAACAGGTCTTTCTCTCAGTCGAGACCTGCTAGTTCTTTGGGTCCCCGTGCCCAAACTTTCAAGAAGTCTGGATCTTCTTCTTCCTCTGGTTCTGGAGGTATTGTCTGTTATGGTAAGAAGGACAAGTGTGATCACTGTGGGAAGAACCATCCATCCGACAAGTGCCGCTGAGCTTCTGGAGCTTGTTTCCATTGTGGAGAGACTGGTCATATCCGGAGGGATTGTCCACAGTCTGGGGGAGGCGGTTCTGGATCTGGTTCAGGATCGGGTTCTCAGGCCACCGTTCAGCAGAGGTCGCAGGGACAGTCTGCTGGGAGTTCTCATTTGAGGCCACGAGCTTCTGGCCAGGTGTTTGCCCTGAGACATGATCAGGCTGTGGAGGAGAATGAGAAAGTCATCGCAGGTACATTTATGTTTTATGGTATACCTGCTCTTGTACTTATTGACACTGGTGCATCTCATTCCTTCATTTCTGCACGTTTTGTTAAGAGGCATAAGTTACCATGCATTGCACTAGACGTAGTGATGTCTGTTTCTACTCCGACGGGCCAATCTGCTTTGGCTAAGCGTCTAGTGATGGGTTGCCCTTTAGAGTTCGAAGGGAACATTCTGTTAGCGAATCTCATGGTCCTGGCGATGGACGACTTTGATTGCATTCTGGGAATAGATGTGCTGACTACCTATCGAGCTTCAGTGGACTGCTATCAGAGATTAGTACGCTTTCATCCGGAAGGGAGTGAGAGTTGGTTTTTCTATGGTGAGGGAGCGCGACCCCCGATGCCTTTGGTATCAGCTTTGAGAGCCTATCGAGCTCTGGAGTCTGGCGGGGAAGGCTACCTTATCTATGCAGTTGATTTGTCCGCTGAGAGTATTGGGATAGAGAGCATTCCTGTTGTGGATGAATTTCCAGATGTGATTCCTGATGAGATTCCGGGTTTTCCTCCTGCTAGGGAAGTCGAGTTTGGCATAGAGTTGATGCCGGGTACTTCGCCTATTTCTAGAGCACCGTATCGTCTGGCTCCGTCAGAGATGCGTGAGTTAAAGAATCAGCTACAGGATCTTTTAGACAAGGGGTACATTCGTCCTAGTGTATCTCCTTGGGGAGCTCCTGTTCTCTTCGTAAAGAAGAAGGATGGGTCGATGCGGCTGTGCATTGACTATCGGCAGCTGAATCGAGTTACTGTGAAGAACAAGTATCCGTTGCCTCGTATTGATGACTTGTTTGACCAGCTGCAGGGCACATCAATTTACTCCAAGATTGACTTGAGATCTGGGTATCATCAGTTGAGAGTCCGTGATCAGGACGTAGCCAAGACTGCATTCCGTACTCGCTATGGGCATTACGAGTTCCTAGTGATGCCATTTGGTTTGACTAATGCGCCGGCTATATTCATGGATCTGATGAACCGTGTCTTCAGGGAGTATTTGGACAAGTTTGTCGTGGTCTTCATTGACGACATCCTGGTTTATTCGCGTAATACGGAAGAGCATGTTTCTCACTTGCGGTTGGTACTGCAGACTCTTCGAGATGAGAAATTGTACGCCAAGCTGAGCAAGTGTGAGTTCTGGATGGATAGAGTGGTCTTTCTTGGCCATATAATATCCAGGGAGGGGATTTCTGTTGATCCAAGCAAGATTGAAGCGGTACTTAATTGGTCGCGTCCGATGACAGTTGCTGAGATCCGTAGTTTTCTGGGTCTAGCAGGGTATTATCGTCGCTTCATTCTGAACTTCTCTCAGTTAGCTCGACCGTTGACGCAGCTTACCCGCAAGGGTGTGGATTTTGAGTGGTCCTCCGAGTGTGAGGAGAATTTCCGTGAGCTTCGACGGCGGTTGACTTCTGCGCCGGTGTTAGCATTACCGTCAGGATCTGGAGGGTATGTAGTTTACACGGATGCTTCTCTTCAGGGGTTAGGTTGTGTCCTGACTCAGAATGGGCATGTGATCGCATACGCTTCTAGATAGCTGAAGCTTCACGAGGACAACTACCCAGTCCATGATTTGGAATTGGCAGCCATTGTGTTCGCTTTGAAGATCTGGCGTCATTATCTTTATGGCGAGAAATTTGAGATCTTCACCGACCATAAGAGTCTCAAGTATTTGTTCACTCAGGCAGAATTGAACATGAGACAGAGACGTTGGATGGACTTGCTTAAGGACTATGATTGCGAGATTAAGTACCATCCGGGAGCTGCTAATCTCACCGCCGATGCTTTGAGTCGCAAGGTGCGACTATCCGCACTTCAGACTTGTTCGATGTCTAGTGCGATCAGTGACTGTTGTACTTCACGTTTTACCTTCAAGCATAAGAAAGGTATGCAGAGTATCCAGATGTTTGCGATATTATCTGAGCCAGCCTTGTATTCGCGGATCCGAGATGCTCAGATGTCTGATTCAAAGACCCAGCGTTTAGCTCGTCTAGCTAACGAGGGTAGCTCGTCTGGATTTCATTATCAGTCAGACGGCTTTCTGTGTTTGTCTGGTAGGCTTGTGATTCCACAGGATGAAGAGTTGCGAGAGGAGATTTTATCTCAGGCACATCGCACTAAGTTGAGTATTCATCCTGGGAGCAACAAGATGTATAAGGATCTACGTACTCGTTTCTGGTGGCAGGGAATGAAACGCAGTGTTTATCAGTTTGTTTCGAGATGTTTGGTGTGTCAACAAGTCAAGGCAGAGCACCGACGACCTGGAGGATTTCTTCACAGTCTGCCTATTCCTGAATGGAAATGGGAGTTTATCACTATGGACTTTGTGACCCATTTGCCGGTATCCCCGAGGAACTGTGATGCTATCTGGGTGGTGGTGGACCGACTCACCAAGTCAGCGCATTTCATTGCCTATAGCCAAGAGTACTCTGTGGATCGCATGGCACGGATGTACATTCAGGAGATCGTCCGACTTCATGGAGTGCCTGTGAGCATTGTCAGTGATCGGGACCCCAGGTTTACTTCTAGATTCTGGGGGAGTGTTCAGCGTGCGATGGGTACTACTCTCAGTTTGAGTACAGCCTATCATCCGGAGACTGATGGTCAGTCAGAGCGCACTATCCGTACGTTAGAGGATATGCTTAGAGCGTGCGTCATGGATTTTGGTTCAGCCTGGCAGGATCATTTGCCGTTGATCGAGTTCGCTTACAACAACAGCTATCACACTAGTATTGGGATGGCACCTTTTGAGGCGTTGTATGGGCGACGTTGTCGTACTCCACTCTTCTGGGAAGAAGTGGGGGAGAGACAGGCTGAGGGACCGGAGTTTATCCAGCAGGCGATAGATTTTGTTGATCAAGTCAAGAAGCGGATTAAGACTGCACAGGATCGTCAGGCCAGCTATGCTAATATCAAGCGTAGGCCTTTGCAGTTCGAGGTCGGGGAGAAAGTGTTTCTGAGAGTGTCACCTTCCCGCAAGATTCTCAGATTTGGCCTTAAGGGCAAGTTGTCTCCCAGATTTATCGGTCCGTTTGAGATCTTGGAGAGTATTGGCGATTTGGCTTATCTACTAGCTTTGCCACCGCATCTATCTAGTATTCACGATGTGTTCCATGTATCTCTGTTGCGACGGTATGTGGCGGATGAATCTCATATTCTGCAGCGGTCTGAGGTTCAGGTAGACAAGGATTTGACTTATGTTGAGAAACCTCTTCGTATCCTGGATTATAAGGATAAGGTTTTACGGAACAAAGTCATTCCTTTGGTTTTAGTTCAGTGGCAGCGCCGAGGCACTGATGAAGCTACGTGGGAGCTTGAGGATAGGATGCGTAAAAACCATCCTGAGTTGTTTTGATTTCATTCTTTAAGTTGTATTCAGTTGCAAACTCTGTAAACGTTTGATTTGAATAAAGAATGTTTCTGATTTCTGTATTTGCATTCGGTACTTAAGATCTGATTTCGAGGACGAAATATCTTAAGTGGGGGAGAATGTAGTAGCCCGTACCCTAATTGAGTAATTAAAGGATTAATTCTAATGAATTCAATTGGGGATTGGACGGATCGGAAGCTCCGAAGGGACGATCGGAAGCTCCGATCGGGATCGGAAGCACCGATGATATTACGTCATCCATGACGTGTGGTTGGATCGGAAGCTCCGATCAGGATCGGATGTTCCGATCACCCCTATCCGGAGTCATCAAGTGATATTTTGACACGTGGCAGATCAGGATCTTCGGAAGCTCCGATGGCAGGATCGGACGTTCCGATCCAGGTTCGGACGTTCCGATCGAGGATCGGAGGCTCCGATCGTTGTCTATAAATAGAAGGCCGAGACTTCATTTCTCCTTGCCAATTCCGGATTTCCTCTCTATTTCTAGTCATATTCGAGTTGTTCTAGCCTTCCTAGGCTTGAACCGGGAGTCGTCTAGACGTTCGGTAGTCGTAGCGGATTTGTGCCCAAGTTCTGGAGGCATCGACATCAAAGGGCTAACGACGGACGAAGGTATAGCTTTTGCTTCCTATAAATATTTAGGAGTATGCAATAGCTTAATTAAGGCTTTTAGAGCACTTTAATGATAGTAGTATCATTTGGCAGTGTAGAGCAGACTATAGGCGTGGACCTAGAGTTGGTAGAGCTTGCACTGTATTGAGGTACGAAAGTACTGTTCGAGATATCCTGACTGAGTATGCATGTATTATATTACTGCATGATTTATATGGCATGATATTATGCTGCATTCATTTGCATCTTGCTGTATCTCCTTCGAGATGTCTGTAGTAGGGTTGTACCCTATCCTGTTAGTGGATGGACTTCCATCGATTTGGGTCTGGCGTATCCACAGTTATCTCGGTATGGGAGCCACCTCCTGAAGCGACGGCACAGCGTGCTACATACCAGGGCCCGGTCTGTCTCTGTTATCTGATCCTTGACCTCGAGTCTATAGGGAGTTCACTTTGCATGCATGTATACTCATACTCCCGCACTGAGCGTTTTATGCTCACGTATCGTACTCTGTATTTTCTGGACACCCTATTCCATGGGGCAGGTTTGCGATTGGACGAGGAGGGTGGATCCAGGAGGGGCTAGTCAGTGGTTGGCCAGCTGGAGCTTCGTCTAGGTTTTATTACTGTTGTTTGGGTTTTATACAGCTATTCGATTTGGTTGTATATTATTGGATAATTACAGATTCCTTTACTTGGGATTGTATAATGTTATTGGTTTCCGCAGTTTTATTCTGATATCTGTTTAATTAAGTTAATTGCATGCATAAGTTCTGTTTAGTAGGTGATCCGGGTAAGGGTCACTACATGCCCCGTATGATAGACACCGATTTTGGAATGCCACAGCAGAGGAGTACTACATTGATGTGATGGAGATAGGGATGCAAAAAGAAAGGGGAATGAGCTTGAGAGAGTATGATGCTCCGACATTAATTGAAGCTAGGAGAAGAGGTTGGGAGACAATTGTCAGGAGTCTGCCAGATGCTGTTATATCGTTGATTCATGAGTTTTATGCAAATTTAATGGTCAAAGATGTGAATTTGAAAGTTCGAGTTCGATGAAAATTGGTGGCTTTTGATAGGAGTACGATTAATAGTCTCTATGGCATGCCGGACATGGACATTGACGAGGATGAGTATCAGGTATTCAAGAATGATCCATTTCCAGATAATCTTGTACTTCAGACTTTGTGTCATGATGGGGTGAAATGGAAGAGGAATGCGAAGGATGAAGCTGTTACATTTTCATCCATCTTTCTTAGAAGAGAAGCAAATAATTGGCATGAGTTTGTGGCTTCCAGGATGTTACCATCTGAGAATACATCCGATGTGACTAAGGTTAGAGCTGGTCTTGTGTAGTGCATTGCGACTTGAAAATATGTAGATGCTGGGAGGGTGATGAAAGAGTAGGTGCCCTGTTAGCCAACTTGTGGCTAAGGGCTTATGACTCTATGTATAAACAATCTTTGTTTAACATAATTTACATTTTTTATATTGGCATTTGCTTTATCTTTTATCATATTATTATGTTGTGACGTACTATACGATGTTTAGATAAAGACCTTGAATATACTAGAGTGCATGTAAGATGTGATAGTATACTTGGATGACTATCATGAAACACATCTTATAAGCACTATATATTCTAAATAGTTCCTATTCAATTGAGTCATCTGCAAATAAGGATAAGGATCGCTCGAGATTGAGACTAGCATTTGCGATCCTGAGTACCATGTTTCATTGGTATGGAACATAGAGATGTTCGAAGCGTGCAAATGGATATTCATCTGATGGATGATTGAACTACCCTATTCGGACTTTTCAAGTGGTTATCATTAATTGAGTGGATAAGTCCGCGGTTTTGGTTGTACATCATTAGTCCTTACTACTTGAAACATCATGGAGACTCTATATGCTAGTACTGTACTTTGACTCGTTTACCGACTCTATTAGGGTCATTAGGTGTCGAGATTGGGTACAGTTACGACACATATAGGAGTCAATGCTTTGTTGTCAAGGATTCACCACACGCTTGCGAGTGTGGATATCCTATGGGATCTGAGAAGATATTAGTGTGACAAATCTCTGGCCAGAGTACATGATGTGCTTTAGGTTACTTGGTTTCCTAGTAGCACATGCGATGTCACTATTTGATCTTCAAGATGTATTGCATAGTTATCGAATCTCGAACGACTCTCGATGTACCAATGGTTGTTGATTCGGTCGGGATATATGGATGAAGGGACCGTACTGTATGCTAACCAAAACTTACTGGTTCTTGCAGGCACTATCAGTGATACCTAGGGAATCATGGGGCGATGTTGCTAGGCGCTCTTACCATGATTCGATGGGTAAGTCGGAAATTGTTGTTCCGAGTCACAAGGAGTTGTGAGCCCACGGCTAGCTGTATCCCTGAACCATTGAGGGTTACACAAGTAATGAATTTCTAATTCCCGTTGAGATAGTTGAATTTAAAGAGTTAAATTTGGCGAAAGAGAAGTTGGACTTCTTATAATAAAACAAAGGGAGTAAGGTTTCCTAAAATGACATAGGAATGAACATTTTTGGAAATCACTGAATTCGTATTCAGAAAAATTACCTTGACTTTAAAAGGTGCAGAATTGGTTTCTGTGCACATTGGTGAAATCAGTTTATCAATCGGAGTCATGATGAATTTTATATTAATTTCTATAATAACAGGATTGGCTTGTTGGGCTTAGTTATGACTAATGGGCCCTAAGATGTTAGTGTCCTATTAGACATATAAGTTAGTCCAGTACAGAAATTATATATAGTAGATGATGGGATTTTCGAACACACTACACACTTGAATTTTTGAAAATTCTACAGTTTATTCCAAGCTAGAATTTTCGAAAATCTTGTCTCCCTTTTTTAGAGAATTCAGTCTGTGATTTTTCGAAAATTACATTCTGAATTGACAGATCAAATCTGTAAATTTTTTCGATAAACATCTGATTGATTTCTAGTGCAATCAATCAGAGGGTTTTAGTTTTCTATTCGTGGACCTAATTCAGGAGTTGATAGAGCGAGTCATCGGTTCCTGGAATTTGAAGGGGATCGGTTAACTCGTGCCCGGAAACGCAGCGGAAATATAAAAATTTTAATAAAAGAAATCCGAGCACTTGTGTAGTATTCAAAAACTCAAACAACCATAGGGTGTTTAGAATTTTACCTATCAATCTCAAAGATTGATTTATGACTCTAACCAAGTTGATAAACAACTAGGCTCTTGAAAAATGGTAGACTCAATCTACAAGCTTCCAAGAGCACTCCTTGCTCAAAATGGATTCAACTCTTCGAGCCTCCGAATTAGGTCCACGACTAGACGATCTAAATCCACTCTAAATATGCACTAGAATATTTAGAGGATTTTTCATTGAGATATCATTTTAATTCTTCCTCAAAATGAAAGAAAAATTTGGAGAAAATTGCCAAGGAGTGTTCGGCCACTATGGTTGAATTGGAATGGAATATTGTGTGTTATATGTATATATTATTCATAATAATATATTAATGGTTAAGGATTTAATGGGTACAATTAAACATGCATGGAAAGTTGCAAGACATGCATGAAAAATTGCAAACCATCTTACAACCCTTCAAATTCCATACACACACATATATATATCATATATATATATATATATACACGCCTATATATATATACATATATAAATATATATATTCAAATGTCATTTGAACTTATTTTTAATTAATTATTAAACCTAAACCCATTTAAGTTTAATCAATTAATTAAATTTAACTTGAACCCATTCAAGTCTACTAGTATCAATAATTATGCAACACTATATTAATTTGAGCTCTACTAGACTCAATAGTGTTTAATTAATTCAACACTTGAATTAATTTAATTATTTGTACATTAAAATGTCTACTAGTGTTAAATTAATTCAACACTTGAATTAATTAACTAAGTTCAAAATAATAGTTTAGAAAATCACCATTTTCATAAACTAATTATTTTAAGTCAACTTTTAATCTTGGAACACATTCACAAATTAAAAGTTACTTATTCCATTCATTCTCCAATTTAGAAGTCAAACTTCTAATTTATTTTACTTATAAACTCCTTTATAAGTTGTTCAACACAATGAACTAATTTTAATCTCAACGGGATCTAGAAAGCTAGTACTTGTGTGACCCTCAATGGTTCACTGATACAACTAGCAGTGGGTTCACATCTCCATGTGATTCAGGATCAACAAGTCCCTTATATGAGCATACCCTAGATAGCTCCATTCTTATTAATCAACACATTGACAATAAGAATGTCAGAAAACTCAAGTCTGATAGTACCCAACCAGTCATGTAAACATCTAGCAGCATTGCTTACATGACTCCCTAGGTATCAAATGATAGTGCCTGCAAGAACCAATCAATTATGGTTAGCGTACAGTACGGTCCCTTCAACTCATATATCCCGACCGATTCGACAACCATTGGTTTATCGAGAGTTGTCATTGAATCGATAACTATGTGTCATGCCGTAGTTGCATCGAAAGTGTAATTCAAGAAACTCCTTTCTTAATTACCACTTACTCTGATCAGAGATTTCAAGCTACGTATGCATGATATAACATAGGATATCCATACCCGTAGGTAAGCGGTGAATCCCGACTACAATGCATTGACTCCTATATGTTTTGTCACAACACCCAACATTGCCACCTGATGACCCCAGATGAGTCGGTAAACAAGTCAAAGTGAAGTACTAGCATATAGAGTCTCCATGTTGTCCCGAGTTATAGGACTAATGGTGTACAACCATAAACTAGGACTTCTCCACTCGATAAGTGAGAACCACTTGGAAAATCCTTTAGGGAGGGTTGTTCAGTGCACTCTACAAGGAGCACCTATTTGCTTGCTTGGACATCTCCATGTCCCCTACCAATGAAACATGGTACTCACATCGCAAATACTAGTCTCAAGCTCGAGCGGCCTTTATCCTTCTTTATGGCGGCTGAATCGACTAGGAACAGTTTAGAATATACAGTATTCCAAATATGAGTTTCATGATAGTCATCACATGACCATCTCATATTCTTTCTACTATTTGTATATTCAAGGGCTTTATCTATGCAGCTTGCATGGGTATAAAGATAAAGATGTGCCAAATTAAATAATGTCAAATATTATTAAAATAAAGATTGTCATACAAGAGTTCTCTCAAGGACCATCGGCCAACACATTGGCTCGACGGGCACCTACTCTAACAATCTCCCACTTGCACTAGAGCCAACTACCCATATTCTTCAAACCCATTGATTCGCGATGCTTATCGAACAATGGTCCTGGTAAAGGCTTAGTTAGTGGATCAGCAACATTATCTGCGGAGGCGACTTTGTCTAACAAGACATCTCCTCGTTCCACAATTTCCCGGATGATGTGATATTTTCTCAGTACATGTTTGGATTTCTGATGAGACCTTGGTTCTTTTGCCTGAGCAACTGCACCAGTGTTGTCGCAGTACACCGGGACTGGATCAACTCCATTAGGAATAACGCCCAACTCTTGGACGAAATTCCTAATCCAAACAGCTTCCTTTGCAGCATCGGATGCAGCAATATATTCTGCCTCAGTGGTTGAATCCGCAGTGCTATTTTGCTTGGAACTCTTCCAACAAACAGCAGCACCATTGAGCATGAATATAAAACCGGAAGTTGACTTCGAATCATCAACATCGCTTTGGAAGCTAGAGTTGGTATAGCCTTCCAATTTTAGTTCTCCACCCCCATAAAACAAGAACATATTCTTAGTCTTTCTCAAATACTTGAGAATGTCTTTCACAGCTTTCCAGTGTGGAAGACCAGGGTTCGATTGATATCTAATTGTAACACTAAGTGCAAAGGCCACGTCAGGACGTGTAGATATCATTGCATACATGATACTACCAATTGCAGATGCATATGGAATGCGTGTCATCGTCTCTATCTCTGCATCATTTTTGGGAGACTTGGACTTGGATAGAGACACGCCATGACACATTGGTAGATGTCCTCTCTTGGACTCATCCATCGAGAACCTTTTCACGATGGTATCAATGTATGTGGACTGGGTGAGACCAAGAAATCTTTTTGATCTATCCCGATAGATTTGTATTCCCAATACAAAAGATGCTTCACCCAAGTCTTTCATCGAGAACTTACTCGATAACCATACTTTAGTTGATTGCAACATTCCTACATCATTCCCAATGAGTAGAATGTCATCAACATAAAGTATCAGGAATGTCACAGCACTCCCACTGACCTTCTTATACACACATGGTTCCTCAGGATTCTTAGTAAACCCAAAATCTTTGATTGTACCATCAAATCTGAGGTTCCAGCTCCTAGATGCCTGTTTGAGACCATAGATAGATCTCTGAAGTTTGCATACTTTATGCTCACTTCCGATAGATGTGAACCCTTCAGGTTGAGACATGTAAATTTCTTCCTTAATATCCTCATTAAGAAAAGCTGTCTTCACATCCATCTGCCATATTTCATAGTCATACCATGCGGCAATGGCAAGCAATATCCTTATGGACTTGAACATTGCGACTGGAGAAAAAGTTTCTTCAAAGTCAACTCCTTGCCTTTGAGTATAACCTTTTGCCACCAATCGAGCCTTGAAGGTCAGAACCTTCCCATCCGTCTCAAGCTTCCTCTTGTAAATCCATTTACACCCTATAGGAACAATTCCTTCAGGTGGATCCACAAGATTCCACACTTGGTTCGAATACATGGAATTCATCTCAGATTCCATAGCTTCAAGCCACTTGGATGAATCGGCATCAGACAATGCTTCCTTGAAGGTCCTTGGATCACATCCATGGTCAGGCTCATCTTGGCCCTCTTCAAGAAGCAGACCATACCTCATAGGTGGTCTTGAGATCCTCTCGGATCTTCTAGGAGCTAGTGTCTCCTCTCTTGGCTGTTCGGGTGTGGGTTCCACAATCGTGGGTGTTTCTCGAACTTCTTCGAGTTCTATCATCTCCCAATTTCTATCCAATAGAAATTCCTTCTCCAAGAAGGTTGCATTCCTAGAAACAAACACCTTTGTTTCTTTGGGATGATAGAAATAATATCCAACCGAATTCCTTGGATATCCCACGAAGTAGCATAAAATGGATCGAACATCCAATTTATCTCCCACTATCTGCTTCACATAAGCAGGGCATCCCCATATTCTTAGATAAGAATAATTTGGAGATTTTCCCATCCATATCTCATATGGTGTCTTATCAACTGCCTTTGAATGGACATTGTTCAAAAACAGTGCCGCTGTCTCAAGTGCATATCCCCAAAAGGATGGCGGCAACTCCGTGAACCCCATCATAGACCGAACCATGTCCATCAAAGTTCGATTACGACGTTCTGAAACACCATTCAACTGAGGTGTACCAGGAGGAGTCCACTGTGAGAGAATCCCATTCTCCCTAAGATACTCTTGGAATTCAGTACTCAAGTATTCACCACCTCAATCCGATCGAAGTGCCTTGATGCTTCGTCCCAATTGTTTTTCTACTTCATTTCTGAATTCTTTGAACTTTTCAAAAGCTTCAGATTTGTATTTCATCAAATACACATACCCATACCTAGAGAAGTCATCGGTAAAGGTAATGAAGTAAGAATGTCCATGCTTAGTGGTGATGCTAAGTGGACCACACACATCTGTATGGATCAAATTCAACAGTCCCTTGGCTCGCTCCACATGGCCCTTAAAGGGAATTTTGGTCATCTTTCCTTTTAGACAGGGTTCACAAGTAGTAAGAGAATTAATATCAGACATATCAAACATGCCTTCTCCCACTAGCTTGTTCATCCTTTTAAAAGATATATGACCTAATCGAGCATGCCATAAGTGTGCTGGATTTAGAGTATCTTGTTTTCTTTTGGATGTTGTTGATATCTCTTGGACATTATACATAGGAATATCTTTTAATTTTAAATTATAGAGATCATTTTCCAATTGTCCTGTACCAATTAAACATTCATTCTTGTAAATATTGCAAACAACTTTGCCAAATAAACAAGAATATCCATCTTTATCAAGCATAGAAATGGAAACAATGTTTTTCACCAATTCTGGTACAAACAAAACATCTCTCAAACATAATTTAAAATCATTGTCCAACAATAAGTAAACATCTCCAATAGCTTTGGCTGCAACTCTTGCCCCATTGCCCATCCTCAAGAAGGTCTCACCATCTCTGAGTCTCCTACTTCTTGCCATCACCTGCAAATCATTACAGAGATGTGAGCCACAGCCGGTATCCAATACCCAAGAAGAAGAGTTAAGTGAAATGTTTACTTCAATGTAGAACATACCTTTGAAAGAGTGGGTGCCCGGTGAGCCAACTTGTGGCTAAGGGCTTTGATGACTCTTTGTATAAACAATCTTTTGTTTAATATAATTTACACTTTTATTAATGGCAATGACTTTATCTTTCTTCATATTGTAATATTGTGATATACTATTGTTGTTTTGATAAAGACCTTGAATATACTATAGTGTATGTAAGATGTGGTAGAACATGGGGATGTCTATCATGAAACACATCTTATAGTCACTGTATATTCTAAACTGTTCCTAGTCGATTGAGCCGTCCGATAATAAGGATAAGGATCGCTCGAGCTTGAGACTAGCATTTGCGATGCAGAGTACCACGTTTCATTGGTAAGGAACATAGAGATGTTCGAAGCATGAAAATGGATATTCATATGATGAATGATCGAACTACCCTATCCGGACTTTCCAAGTGGTTATCACTTATCGAGTGGATATAGTCCGCGGTTTTGGTTGTACACCATTAGTCCTTACTACTTAAGACATCATTGAGACTCTATATGCTAGTACTGTGCTTTGACTCGTTTACCGACTCTATTGGGGTCATCAGGTGTCGGGATTGGGTACAGTTACAACACATATAGGAGTCGATGCTTTGTTGTCAAGGATTCACCACATACTTGCGAGTGTGGATATCCTATGCGATCTGAGGATATATTAGTGTGACGAATCTCTGGCCAGAGTACATGATGTGATTTAAGAAATGGTTTCTTAGTAGCACATGCGATGTCACTATTTGATCTTCAAGATGCATTGCATAGTTATCGAATCTCGAGCGACTCTCGATATACCAATGGTTGTTGATTCGATCGGGATATATGGATGAAGGGACCGTACTGTACGCTAACCAAAATCTACTGGTTCTTGTAGGCACTATCAGTGATACCTAGGGAATCATGGGGCGATGTTGCTAGGCGCTCATACCATGATTCGATGGGCAAGTCGGAAATTGTTGTTCCGAGTCACAAGGAGTTGTGAGCCCACGGCTAGCTGTATCCCTGAACCATTGAGGGTCACACAGTGTAATGGATTTTTAATCCCCGTTGAGATAGTTAAATTTAAAGAGTTAAATTTAATGAACGAAGAAGTTGGACTTCTTATTTAAGAGTAGAGGAGTAAGATTTCCTAAAATGACATAGGGATGGCCATTTTTGGAAATCACTGAATTCGGATTCAGAAAAATTTATCTTGACTTTAAAAGGTGCAGAAATGCTTTCTGTGCACATTGGTGAAATCGGTTTATCAATCGGAGTCACGATGAATTTTATATTAATTTCTGAACATGCGGGCTTTGCTTGTCGGGCCTGAACTTATGACTAATGGGCCCTAAGCTGTTAGTGGCCTACATTATAAATAAGTTATTGCAGTACAGAAATTACACACAATAGGTCACAATTTTCGAAAACCCTAAGTATTTTTCTAAAAGGTGGCCGCCCCCCTCCCTCTCTCTGTCAGAAAAATCCAGCCTGTGATTTTGAATTACAGTCTGGTTTAACGAATCAAATTCGTTAATCTCTTCGTAGAAAACTTCTGATAGATTTTCTAGTGCAATCTATCAGAGGGATTAAATCTCTATTCGTGGACCTGATTGAAGAACAGTTCATCCATCGGTTCCAGGGAGATACAACAAGAGCAGAGAAATCTGTTGGTGTCCAAAATCTCGATACGAGATAAAAGGTAAAAATTTTATAATTGTTATTTAAATTTTTGCACACACATAATTTAATCGTAGAGATTTGATACCCAATATGGAATCGTTCCATATAATAAATAATTTTAAACTTCCGCTGCACCGGGTATCAATCTTGTTTGATCTGAAAGCCGCGTTCTCCAACAGTGGTGAAAGAGTGGGTGCTCGGTGAGCCAACTTGTGGCTAAGGGCTTTGATGACTCTTTGTATAAACAATCTTTTGTTTAATATAATTTACACTTTTATTAATGGCAATGACTTTATCTTTCTTCATATTGTAATATTGTGATATACTATTGTTGTTTTGATAAAGACCTTGAATATACTATAGTGTATGTAAGATGTGGTAGAACATGGGGATGTCTATCATGAAACACATCTTATAGTCACTGTATATTCTAAACTGTTCCTAGTCGATTGAGCCGTCCGATAATAAGGATAAGGATCGCTCGAGCTTGAGACTAGCATTTGCGATGCAGAGTACCACGTTTCATTGGTAAGGAACATAGAGATGTTCGAAGCATGAAAATGGATATTCATATGATGAATGATCGAACTACCCTATCCGGACTTTCCAAGGGGTTATCACTTATCGAGTGGATATAGTCCGCGGTTTTGGTTGTACACCATTAGTCCTTACTACTTGAGACATCATTGAGACTCTATATGCTAGTACTGTGCTTTGACTCATTTACCGACTCTATTGGGGTCATCAGGTGTCGGGATTGGGTACAGTTACAACACATATAGGAGTCGATGCTTTGTTGTCAAGGATTCACCACATACTTGCGAGTGTGGATATCCTATGCGATCTGAGGAGATATTAGTGTGACGAATCTCTGGCCAGAGTACATGATGTGATTTAAGAAATGGTTTCTTAGTAGCACATGCGATGTCACTATTTGATCTTCAAGATGCATTGCATAGTTATCGAATCTCGAGCGACTCTCGATATACCAATGGTTGTTGATTCGATCGGGATATATGGATGAAGGGACCGTACTGTACGCTAACCAAAATCTACTGGTTCTTGTAGGCACTATCAGTGATACCTAGGGAATCATGGGGCGATGTTGCTAGGCGCTCATACCATGATTCGATGGGCAAGTCGGAAATTGTTGTTCCGAGTCACAAGGAGTTGTGAGCCCACGGCTAGCTGTATCCCTGAACCATTGAGGGTCACACAGTGTAATGGATTTTTAATCCCCGTTGAGATAGTTAAATATAAAGAGTTAAATTTAATGAACGAAGAAGTTGGACTTCTTATTTAAGAGTAGAGGAGTAAGATTTCCTAAAATGACATAGGGATGGCCATTTTTGGAAATCACTGAATTCGGATTCAGAAAAATTTATCTTGACTTTAAAAGGTGCAGAAATGGTTTCTGTGCACATTGGTGAAATCGGTTTATCAATCGGAGTCACGATGAATTTTATATTAATTTCTGAACATGCGGGCTTTGCTTGTCGGGCCTGAACTTATGACTAATGGGCCCTAAGCTGTTAGTGGCCTACATTATAAATAAGTTATTGCAGTACAGAAATTACACACAAAAGGTCACAATTTTCGAAAACCCTAAGTATTTTTCTAAAAGGTGGCCGCCCCCCTCCCTCTCTCTGTCAGAAAAATCCAGCCTGTGATTTTGAATTACAGTCTGGTTTAACGAATCAAATTCGTTAATCTCTTCGTAGAAAACTTCTGATAGATTTTCTAGTGCAATCTATCAGAGGGATTAAATCTCTATTCGTGGACCTGATTGAAGAACAGTTCATCCATCGGTTCCAGGGAGATACAACAAGAGCAGAGAAATCTGTTGGTGTCCAAAATCTCGATACGAGATTAAAGGTAAAAATTTTATAATTGTTATTTAAATTTTTACACACACATAATTTAATCGTAGAGATTTGATACCCAATATGGAATCGTTCCATATAATAAATAATTTTAAACTTCCGCTGCACCGGGTATCAATCTTGTTTGATCTGAAAGCCGCGTTCTCCGACAGTGGTATCAGAGCCAGGTTGCTCAGATCAAGCGATTAAATTAATCGATTGTACAAAAATTTTTTAGGCCTCGGTTTTTGAAACAAAATAAATATTTTAAAATAAAAATATTTTTTCGGGAGGGGCAGCGATGGTCGCTGCGCAGGGCAGCGATCGTCGCTTCCCTAGGGGCAGCCGGGCTGCCCGGCCCGGGAACGTCCCGGGCGGCCCGCGGGAAAAATTATTTTTAATTTTTTAAATTAAATTTTAATATGTTAAAATTCTATTTTTGATCCGATCGAAAATTGTTTTGATTGGTCCACGAGGCGTCGGATCGAATTGTTCGAGTCCGAAAATTTTAAAATTGATTTTTGGATAAATTTGAATTTTTGGAAAATTTTAATATTTTATCCTTTAATTGAATTTTGAAATTAATTAATTTTTGGTACAATTGATGATAAGATATGATCTTATGGATATATTGAGTAAAATATGATTTTATGTATAAAATTTGATTTTATAGATAAAATATGATTTTATTTGATAAAAAGATAAAATATGATTTTATATGTAAAATAAGATTTTATGTATGAGATATGATTTTATATTTTTAAATTTAAATTGCCATTGCATGTTATCCAATAAATTAATTTTGAATTAAATGTTATTGGATAAGGATGATCGATTGCCATGACCAATTTTGTAGGTGTATGTTAGGAATTTACATTTGTTTTATTGTTGTTGGTTTTATTAATGGGCCTGGTTTATGGCCCAATATGAATGTCATATGTAATAAAAGTGGGCTTGGTTTATGGCCCGTTCCCACCCCTTAAAAATGTATCCCCTACTTGTCATTGTTATTTATTGTAAATACATTAGATTTAGTGGGAGATCAAGATTTGAAGATGGAGGTGGGGCCCAGCAGACAATAAAGATAGAAGAAATGTAAATTGGAAGCAAATGTAATAGGATTGCATTGCATATTGCATATTACCTAGGATTGGACTAAGACTCGTGATTGGCAACCACGGGTCGATTAGAAATGGAATCGATCATCCTATATAATATGTGATATTATAGTTGTATGCATGTTTTATACAAAATTGTGTGAATCCGACAAGCATACAAAAATTATAAAAATGATGAGACAAATTTTCATAATTAAAAATTCCTCATTTTAAATATGATTTAAAATTGATATCAAGATAAATAAAGGAAATTTAAATTTGTTTAAATGTTCCTACCTTCCATCAACGATCAATGTATGAGATGCTACCCGCGGATACGGTCCGGCTCATATTATTGGGGGGGCCCGTTTGTCGGAAAACTGTACATTGGATCGACACATGTTGTAAGTTGGGTGGAACTCCCATGGGATCGGCTCATATTATTGGGGGATCCACATGGCGACCGTCCATCACAACTTAATATTGATGGGTCATCTTGACATGTCACAATAAACGGCGTCATATTATTGGGCCCTTATTGGACATGAGGTAAAAACGTGGAGGTTGCTTTGGAAGCAATTGGGCTCTACCTTTTGAAAATTATGGTTGGCTGATATTATTCGGGACTATAAGTTTGTCAATTGGACTCCATGTTCTCACTAAGGAAAACAGTTTCCCGTTTTCACTAGAGGGTAGTGAAATCGTTAAAATAGTGGGAGTGAGATTCATAAAATAAATCTCGCCTATTTTATGTCTTAGTAAATTGCTTAAACAATCACTGATATTTGTCTGTTTCTTTTCAGTATTTCATACAATGAATTCGCGTAATCCACTTTTCTCGATCCTCGAACAAAATAAGTTGACTGGCGCAAACTATACGGAATGGTTCCGTAAGTTGAAGATTGTCTTGACTTCGGAGAAGATGCTCTACGTGTTAGAGAAATCTCCTCCGAAGGAAGCACCAGCTGACGTAAGTCCGGAGGAGTTAGCCAAGCTTGATACATGGTGGGACCATGATATCAAGACCAAATGCTATATGCAAGCCTCGATGTCTGATGAACTCCAGAGGCGATTTGAGGACACCGTGAATGCTGCTGACATTCACGTTCAACTCAAGGAACTTTTTGGGGCTCAATCGAGGGCTGAAAGGTTCGCTACTGTAAAGGAGCTAATGACGTGTCGCATGCGTGAAGGGACTTTGGTCCGTGATCATGGGGTACGAGTGATTTGGCTCATACAGAAGTTGGTAACCCTTGATTTGGTGTTGGAGAATGAACTCAACGTGGACTTACTACTTCTGTCTCTTCCTTCTTCGTTTGACGGATTTGTGGTAAATTTCAATATGAACAAGATAGAGGCCTCCCTTGAAGAGATGGTCAATATGCTTGTGACATATGAATCCACATTAAAGAAGGATAAACCGGCTTTCTTGGTGGGCTCCTCTTCTTCTGCAAAGAAGGGGCCAAGTACGAAGGGTAAGAAACGTTCTGCTCCACCCAAGAAAATCGAACCTGAGAAGAAGTACAAGACAAAGGCTTCAAACATGGAAAAATCCAAGGATGTTTGCCATTACTGCAAGAAGCCCGGTCATTGGAAGCGTAACTGCAAGGAATATCTAGAGCAGTTGCGAACTGCGAAGGGTATGTTCTATATTGAAATAAATGTTTCACTTAATACTACTTCTTGGGTATTGGATACCGGATGTGGATCTCACATTTGCAATAATTTGCAGGTGATGACAAGAAGTCGCAGGCTTAGGATGGGTGAGACCCAGCCGAGGCTCGGAAATGGTTCCAGAGTTGAAGCAAAAGCCGTGGGAGATGTTTATTTAATTTTGCAGAACGGTTTTAAGTTACTTTTAAGAGATGTTTTATTTGTTCCGGATTTAATTAAAAACATTATTTCTGTTTCTATGCTTGATAGAGATGGTTATTCTTGCAATTTTGTGAATGGGATTTGCAATATTTACAAGAATGAATGTTTAATTGGAAATGGACAACTTGAAAACGATCTATACAACTTAAAACTAAAAGACGTTCCAATAAATTATGTTGATAAACCGGCAACAACAAACAAAAGAAAAATCGATAGCCAAAACCCGGCAAACCTTTGGCACGCTAGGCTAGGTCATATTTCCTCAAGGAGGATGAACAAGCTAGTGGGAGAGGGCATGTTTGATATGTCTGATATTAACTCTCTACCTACTTGTGAATCTTGCCTAAAAGGAAAAATGACTAAATCTCCTTTTAAGGGGAAACCTTAGCGTAGTCAAAATCTGTTGGATTTGATCCATACAGATATTTGTGGTCCATTTAGAGTTGGGACTCAATATGGCCACACCTACTTCATTACCTTTACTGATGATTATTCAAGGTATGGGTATTTATATTTAATGAAATATAAATCTGAAGCATTTGAAAAGTTCAAAGAATTCAAGGCTGAAGTAGAAAACAAGCTAGGTAAAAGTATTAAAGCACTTCGATCGGATCGAGGTGGAGAATACTTGAGTACCGAGTTTTTGGACTATCTGAAAGAGAATGAGATTCTCTCTCAGTGGACTCCTCCTATGACACCACAACTGAATGGTGTATCGGAGCGTCGTAATCGAACTTTTTTAGACATGGTTCGATCCATGATGAGCTTCACTGAGCTTCCAACTTCGTTTTGGGGCTATGCGCTTGAAACGGCGGTATTGTTGTTGAACAACGTCCACACTAAAGCAGTGGACAAAACACCATACGAGTTATGGAATGGCAAAGCTCCTAAGTATTCATACTTGAGGATTTGGGGATGTCCTGCTTACGTGAAGCGGACAGTGGGAGATAAGTTGGATAGTAGATCCAGCTTATGTTATTTTGTAGGGTATCCGAAGAATTTAATCGGATATTATTTCTATTATCCTGCTGAAACAAAGGTGTTTGTTTCAAGGAATGCCACCTTCTTGGAGAAGGAGTTCTTATTGGATAAGAAAGGCGAGATGATGGAACTCGAAGAAATTCGAGAAGAACCTGAAATACAAAATAACGATCCTACACCTCAGGAACCATTGCTGGACACGCCTGCACCTAGAAGATCCGAGAGGACTTCTAGACCTCCTATTCGATATGGTCTTCTTCTTGAAGGGGATCAAGATGAACCCGATGTTGGATGTGATCCAAGAAACTTCAAGGAAGCAATTTCTGATGTGGATTCAAATTTATGGCTTGAAGCTATGCAGTCAGAAATAGATTCGATGCATACAAACCAAGTTTGGTCTTTAGTAGATCCTCCCGATGGAATTGTTCCAATAGGGTGTAAATGGATCTACAAGAGAAAGCTTGGGCCTGATGGTAAGGTATTGACCTACAAGGCGCGATTGGTGGCAAAAGGTTATACTCAAAGACAAGGAGTTGACTATGATGAAACCTTTTCACCAGTTGCAATGTTCAAATCCATAAGAATCCTTATTGCCATAGCTGCATGGTATGACTATGAGATATGGCAAATGGATGTGAAGACTGCTTTTCTTAATGGAGACATTAAGGAAGAAATCTATATGAAGCAGCCTGAGGGGTTCACATCCATGGGAAGCGAGCATAAGGTATGCAAGCTTCAGAGATCAATTTATGGTCTAAAACAAGCATCAAGAAGTTGGAACCAAAAATTTGATGAAACAATAAAAGATTTTGGTTTCATCAAGAATCCGGAGGAACCATGCGTGTACAAGAAAGTAGTTAAGGATGCTGTGACATTCTTAGTACTTTATGTTGATGACATCCTACTCATTGGAAATGATGTAGGGATGTTGCAGTCAACAAAGATATGGTTATCAGGTAGATTCTCGATGAAGGATTTGGGTGAGGCATCCTATATTCTTGGGATACAGATCTATAGAGATAGATCTAAGAGAATGATAGGACTCACTCAATCAACCTACATCGACACCATATTGAAACGGTTTTCAATGGATGGGTCCAAGAGAGGACATCTACCCATGTGTCATGGAGTTTCTCTATCCAAGTCTATGTGTCCCAAGACTGATGAAGAGATAGAGAAAATGACACATGTACCATATGCATCAGCCATAGGTAGTATCATGTATGGGATGATATCTACCAGACCGGATGTAGCATTTGCTCTGAGTGTCACGAGCAGATATCAAGCTAATCCTGGTCAAATGCATTGGAAAGTCGTGAAGGACATTCTTAAGTACTTACGAAGGACTAAGAATATGTTCATGGTATATGGAGGAAGAGAACTAAAATTGGAAGGCTATACCGACTCTAGCTTCCAAAGTGACGTGGATGACTCGAAGTCAACCTCTGGATTTGTGTTCATGCTCAATGGCGGTGCTGTCTCTTGGAAGAGTACCAAGCAGGACACCACAGCGGATTCCACCACTGAGGCTGAATACATTGCAGCATCAGCTGCTGCTAAAGAGGCCGTTTGGATGAGGAATTTCGTCCAAGAGTTGGGCGTCATTCCTGAAGTTGTTGGTCCAGTCCCGGTGTACTGTGACAACATGGGTGCCGTTGCTCAGGCAAAGGAACCAAGGTCTCATCAAAGATCCAAACACGTACTGAGGAAATACCACATCATCCGGGAGATTGTGGAAAGAGGAGACATCACTGTCGAAAGAGTGGCCTCTGCAGACAATATCGCTGATCCACTTACTAAGCCCTTGCCAGGACCATTATTTGACAAACATCGCGAAGCAATGGGTCTACGTAGTATGACTAGTTGGCTATAGGGCAAGTGGGAGATTGAAAGAGTGGGTGCCCGGTGAGCCAACTTGTGGCTAAGGGCTTTGATGACTCTTTGTATAAACAATCTTTTGTTTAATATAATTTACACTTTTATTAATGGCAATGACTTTATCTTTCTTCATATTGTAATATTGTGATATACTATTGTTGTTTTGATAAAGACCTTGAATATACTATAGTGTATGTAAGATGTGGTAGAACATGGGGATGTCTATCATGAAACACATCTTATAGTCACTGTATATTCTAAACTGTTCCTAGTCGATTGAGCCGTCCGATAATAAGGATAAGGATCGCTCGAGCTTGAGACTAGCATTTGCGATGCAAAGTACCACGTTTCATTGGTAAGGAACATAGAGATGTTCGAAGCATGCAAATGTATATTCATATGATGAATGATCGAACTACCCTATCCGGACATTCCAAGTGGTTATCACTTATCGAGTGGATATAGTCCGCGGTTTTGGTTCTACACCATTAGTCCTTACTACTTGAGACATCATTGAGACTCTATATGCTAGTACTGTGCTTTGACTCGTTTACCGACTCTATTGGGGTCATCAGGTGTCGGGATTGGGTACAGTTACAACACATATAGGAGTCGATGCTTTGTTGTCAAGGATTCACCACATACTTGCGAGTGTGGATATCCTATGCGATCTGAGGAGATATTAGTGTGACGAATCTCTGGCCAGAGTACATGATGTGATTTAAGAAATGGTTTCTTAGTAGCACATGCGATGTCACTATTTGATCTTCAAGATGCATTGCATAGTTATCGAATCTCGAGCGACTCTCGATATACCAATGGTTGTTGATTCGATCGGGATATATGGATGAAGGGACCGTACTGTACGCTAACCAAAATCTACTGGTTCTTGTAGGCACTATCAGTGATACCTAGGGAATCATGGGGCGATGTTGCTAGGCGCTCATATCATGATTCGATGGGCAAGTCGGAAATTGTTGTTCCGAGTCACAAGGAGTTGTGAGCCCACGGCTAGCTGTATCCCTGAACCATTGAGGGTCACACAGTGTAATGGATTTTTAATCCCCGTTGAGATAGTTAAATTTAAAGAGTTAAATTTAATGAACGAAGAAGTTGGACTTCTTATTTAAGAGTAGAGGAGTAAGATTTCCTAAAATGACATAGGGATGGCCATTTTTGGAAATCACTGAATTCGGATTCAGAAAAATTTATCTTGACTTTAAAAGGTGCAGAAATGGTTTCTGTGCACATTGGTGAAATCGGTTTATCAATCGGAGTCACGATGAATTTTATATTAATTTCTGAACATGCGGGCTTTGCTTGTCGGGCCTGAACTTATGACTAATGGGCACTAAGCTGTTAGTGGCCTACATTATAAATAAGTTATTGCAGTACAGAAATTACACACAAAAGGTCACAATTTTCGAAAACCCTAAGTATTTTTCTAAAAGGTGGCCGCCCCCCTCCCTCTCTCTGTCAGAAAAATCCAGCCTGTGATTTTGAATTACAGTCTGGTTTAACGAATCAAATTCGTTAATCTCTTCGTAGAAAACTTCTGATAGATTTTCTAGTGCAATCTATCAGAGGGATTAAATCTCTATTCGTTGACCTGATTGAAGAACAGTTCATCCATCGGTTCCAGGGAGATACAACAAGAGCAGAGAAATCTGTTGGTGTCCAAAATCTCGATACGAGATTAAAGGTAAAAATTTTATAATTGTTATTTAAATTTTTACACACACATAATTTAATCGTAGAGATTTGATACCCAATATGGAATCGTTCAATATAATAAATAATTTTAAACTTCCGCTGCACCGGGTATCAATCTTGTTTGATCTGAAAGCCGCGTTCTCCAACAGAACTGTTCTAGGGAGATACAACAAGAGCAGAGAAATCTGTTGGTGTCCAAAATCTCGATACGAGATTAAAGGTAAAAATTTTATAATTGTTATTTAAATTTTTACACACACATAATTTAATCGTAGAGATTTGATACCCAATATGGAATCGTTCCATATAATAAATAATTTTAAACTTCCGCTGCACCGGGTATCAATCTTGTTTGATCTGAAAGCCGCGTTCTCCAACAGTGGTATTTCCAGAACCATTCTGGTCAAGATATTCCTTGCAATTACGCTTCCAATGTCCAGGTTTCTTACAGTGATGACAGACGTCATTAGTCTTGTTAGCCTTAACTGGTGTGGCTACCACAACGGGACTCGGAGCTTGCCTCTTCAAGGGCACGTTCTTTTTGGGAGCTTGGAAGGAACGCTTCTTTCCTTTCCCATGTGGTCTATTCTTTGAACCAGATGAAGATCCCACATAAAGAACCGGCTTCTCTTTCTTGATTGTGGATTCAAATGTAACAAGCATGTTAACCAACTCCTCAAGGGTTGGATCTAACCTGTTCATGTTGAAATTCACCACAAAAGGATCAAATGAGCTAGGCAGTGACAAGGGCAACACGTTTGTGGTCAACTCAGTTGGTAGCACAAGATCCATGCAAACGAGTTTCTCCACGAGCCCAATCAACTTCAGGCCATGCTCATGGACCGAAGCCCCATCTCGCATGCGCAAAGTGATTAGCTCCTTGACAATCGCATGTCGAAGTGGGCGTGTTTGTTCACCAAAGAGTTCTTTGAGATGCAAATGAATGTCAGCAGCATGATTTGCACTCTCAAAACGTCGCTGAAGCTCATCATTCATAGAAGCCTGCATATAACACTTGGCTTTCAAGTCATGGTCACACCAATCATTGTAAGTCTGTAGCTCCTCAGGGCTACAATCAGTCGGAGCCGCATCAGGGGGCGACTCATCAAGTGTGTATGCAATCCTTTCCGAGTTCAAGACAATTTTCAAATTTTTTAGCCAATCGAGGTAATTTGGACCGGTCAGTAAATGTTTGTCGAGTATTGCAGACAACGGATTGCGAATTGATGACATTGTCAAAACTTTGTACTGAAAAATAATAACAGATAAATGTCAATGACTATTTTAAAATATTTAATAAGATATAAAGTATGGACTTTAACTTTATAAATATTTACTCCCACTGTTTTGACATTTTTACTACCCTCTAGTAAAAACGGGAAACTCCTTTCCTCAGTAGGTACATAAGGTCCAATTAGCCAATTACGATCCCGAATAAAATCAGCCAATCATAATTTCTAAAAGGTAGTTTCCAATTGCATCTCCATGCAACCCTTACGTAAACTTTTGTCTCACGCTTGATTAGGACCCAATAATATGACGTCGTTCATCTTTACGTGTCAAGCCTTACCCATCGATATCGAACCTTAATGGACGGTCGCCATGAGTTCCCCCAATAATATGAGCCGAAGTCATGGGAGTTCCACGTAGTTCACATCACCATGTCAATGGATGTCACAGCTTTCCGGCATCCAAGCCCCCCCAATAATATGAGCCGAGCATTGAATACGGGTAGCGTTCGTCATGCATCCATTGTCGATGGAAGACATGGAAATTATAAACAAATTTATAATTCCCCTTTTCGGGCTTGATATAAATTTTGAATCTAATTCAAAATGAGGGTTTTTAATTTTGAAAAGGTCTCATCATTAATTTTAAAGATTGCCATGTTTGATCGTATGCTTGCCGGATTCATGCAACTTTGTTATTATAAAATAATAACGCACATACTAATTAATAAGGATGATCAATCGCCCCAAAAACTATTTGGCCCGTGTGAGCCAAACACGGGCCTAGGTCCAATTCCTAGGGAATGCATGGGATGCAAATGCAACAATTACATAAGCTTCCAATATTTACATGTCTTGAATCTTCATAATTCATCATGGCCCACCATCTTCCAATCTTGAACTTCCGCTATTAAATATTTTACATGAAAATATCCATGGCAAATAGGGATACATCTCATGGGGTGGGAACGGGCTATAAACCAAGCCCACTTTGTAATTTGATAATAATTACAACCATTCAACACAAAATATCCTAGCATACACCTAGCAAATTGGTATTGGGCTTTTTAATCATCCTTCATGCACAATATCACATATCATACACCATCAATTAATTATCTCAATAATTAATTGATCAAATATTATATATCTTGGTCCAATCACTAACCACCACAATTATAAAATAAATTAACAAAATAAACAAACACCTTTGTTTACTTTCAAATTAATTTATTTATAATTGAATTTCTTGTAAATCACAATTTACTATAAATAATCAAAGTCACACTTTAACTATTTATTTTATGAGAAAAATCACATATTATAAAGTTTAATTTTTCATAAAAATCAACTATAATATATTTAACAATTTAGGGCCTATGACACATGATATTCCAAAACACCTTTTGAAAAACTCAAGTCGTCATAGTCGTCACCGAAACTCCGTCGCCGGATTCCGGCCAAAAAAAATTTTTTATTTTTTTTATTTATTAAAAATAGGGGGCAGCCCACGGCTGCCCCTAGGAAACCTTCGGGCAGCCCAAGGGCTGCCCGAAAATAAAAAAAAATAATTTTTATAAAATTTTCCCTAAATGTTAAAATATTGATTTTCTCATGCGGTTAGAAATTGACCTCAACATAATATCCAACAAATACTACACAAAAGAGTAACCTAGGCTCTGATACCACTGAAGGGGATCGGTTAACTCGTGCCCGGAAACGCAGCGGAAATATAAAAATTTTAATAAAAGAAATCCGAGCACTTGTGTAGTATTCAAAAACTCAAACAACCATAGGGTGTTTAGAATTTTACCTATCAATCTCAAAGATTGATTTATGGCTTCAACCAAGTTGATAAACAACTAGGCTCTTGAAAAATGGTAGACTCAATCTACAAGCTTCCAAGAGCACTCCTTGCTCAAAATGGATTCAACTCTTCGAGCCTCCGAATTAGGTCCACGACTAGACGATCTAAATCCACTCTAAATATGCACTAGAATATTTAGAGGATTTTTCATTGAGATATCATTTTAATTCTTCCTCAAAATGAAAGAAAAATTTGGAGAAAATTGCCAAGGAGTGTTCGGCCACTATGGTTGAATTGGAATGGAATATTGTGTGTTATATGTATATATTATTCATAATAATATATTAATGGTTAAGGATTTAATGGGTACAATTAAACATGCATGGAAAGTTGCAAGACATGCATGGATAATTGCAAACCATCTTACAACCCTTCAAATTCCATACACACACATATATATATCATATATATATATATATACACGCCTATATATATATACATATATAAATATATATATTCAAATGTCATTTGAACTTATTTTTAATTAATTATTAAACCTAAACCCATTTAAGTTTAATCAATTAATTAAATTTAACTTGAACCCATTCAAGTCTACTAGTATCAATAATTATACAACACTATATTAATTTGAGCTCTACTAGACTCAATAGTGTTTAATTAATTCAACACTTGAATTAATTTAATTATTTGTACATTAAAATGTCTACTAGTGTTAAATTAATTCAACACTTGAATTAATTAACTAAGTTCAAAATAATAGTTTAGAAAATCACCATTTTCATAAACTAATTATTTTAAGTCAACTTTTAATCTTGGAACACATTCACAAATTAAAAGTTACTTATTTCATTCATTCTCCAATTTAGAAGTCAAACTTCTAATTTATTTTACTTATAAACTCCTTTATAAGTTGTTCAACACAATGAACTAATTTTAATCTCAACGGGATCTAGAAAGCTAGTACTTGTGTGACCCTCAATGGTTCACTGATACAACTAGCAGTGGGTTCACATCTCCATGTGATTCAGGATCAACAAGTCCCTTATATGAGCATACCCTAGATAGCTCCATTCTTATTAATCAACACATTGACAATAAGAACGTCAAAAAACTCAAGTCTGATAGTACCCAACCAGTCATGTAAACATCTAGCAGCATTGCTTACATGACTCCCTAGGTATCAAATGATAGTGCCTGCAAGAACCAATCAATTATGGTTAGCGTACAGTACGGTCCCTTCAACTCATATATCCCGACCGATTCGACAACCATTGGTTTATCGAGAGTTGTCATTGAATCGATAACTATGTGTCATGCCGTAGTTGCATCAAAAGTGTAATTCAAGAAACTCCTTTCTTAATTACCACTTACTCTGATCAGAGATTTCAAGCTACGTATGCATGATATAACATAGGATATCCATACCCATAGGTAAGCGGTGAATCCCCGACTACAATGCATTGACTCCTATATGTTTCGTCACAACACCCAACATTGCCACCTGATGACCCCAGATGAGTCGGTAAACAAGTTAAAGTGAAGTACTAGCATATAGAGTCTCCATGTTGTCCCGAGTTATAGGACTAATGGTGTACAACCATAAACTAGGACTTCTCCACTCGATAAGTGAGAACCACTTGGAAAATCCTTTAGGGAGGGTTGTTCAGTGCACTCTACAAGGAGCACCTATTTGCATGCTTGGACATCTCCATGTCCCCTACCAATGAAACATGGTACTCACATCGCAAATACTAGTCTCAAGCTCGAGCGGCCTTTATCCTTCTTTATGGCGGCTAAATCGACTAGGAACAGTTTAGAATATACAGTATTCCAAATATGAATTTCATGATAGTCATCACGTGACCATCTCATATTCTTTCTACTATTTGTATATTCAAGGGCTTTATCTATGCAGCTTGCATGGGTATAAAGATAAAGATGTGCCAAATTAAATAATGTCAAATATTATTAAAATAAAGATTGTAATACAAAAGTTCTCTCAAGGACCATCGGCCAACACATTGGCTCGACGGGCACCTACTCTAACAATTTAAATCAAGAGCATATTTAATCTGTTGGAGTCCATAAATCAAGCCATAGATTGAAGAGGTAAAATTATAATTGTTATTATTATTTTACATGGTTAATTTAAATCGTAAGGATTTGATTACCATAATCTGGAATCGTTCCAGATCAGAAAATAAAAAATTTTAAACTTCCGCTGCTCCGGGTATCATATCTGACTGATCTGAAAACGTGTTCCAACAATGGTATCAGAGCCAAGTTGTTCTCAGATCAAACGATTAAAATTTATCGATTGTGCAAAATTTTGGCCTCGGTTTTTGGGAAACAAAACAAAATTTTTAAAAATAAATTTTATGGGCAACACGGGCAGCGATGATCGCTGCCCAACCCCCCACGTGGGGGCTGCCCTGCCCTACATGGAGGAGGGGCTGCCTAGGAACGTCCCGGGCAGCCCGGAAAATTTAAATTTTTTTTTAGAATTTTAAATTTTTGAAATTTTAGTTTTTGGTCCGATCAAAAATTATTTTGATTAGACCACGAGGCATCGGGTCAAATTGTTTGAGCCCAAAATTTTTAAAATTAATTTTTGTATAAATTTGAATTTTTGGAAAATTTATAAGTTTTATCCATTAAATTAGATTTTATAAAATTAATTATTTTGGTACATTAGGTTGTTTACATTTGGTTTTTAGGTGTATATTAGGTTGTTTACATTTGGTTTTTATTATTGTTGTTGGGTATTGTTAATGGGCTTGGTTTATGGCTCAAATTTGATTTGTCATTTTTAATAAAAGTGGGTCTGGTTTATGGCCCGTTCCCACCCAAAAATATGTATCCCCTACTTGTCATCGAAATTTATTGTAAATTTATTAGACTTAGTGGGAGATAAAGATTTGAAGACAATGGTGGGCCCAACAGACAATAAATATCGAAGAAATGTAAATTGGAAGCTCAATGTAATAGGATTGCATTGCATACTTGCATATCACCTAGGATTGGACTTATACTCGTGATTTGCAACCACGGGTCGATTAGATCTAGGCATCGATCATCCTTTATATAATATTCGATATTATTGTTGTATGCATGTTAGACTAAATTGCATGAATCCCACAAGCATACAAATATTAAATGATGAGACAAATTTTCAAAATTAAAATCCCTCATTTTAAATATGATTTAAAATTGATATCAAGATTAACAAAAGGGAATTTAAATATTGTTTAAATTTTCCTACCTTCCATCAACGATCAATGTATGAGATGCTACCCGCGGGTATGGTTCGGCTCATATTATTGGGGGGGCCCGTTCGTCGAAAAGTTGTACATTGGATCGACACACGTTGTAAGTTGGGTGGAACTCCCATGGGATTGGCTCATATTATTGGGGATCCACATGGTGACCGTCCATCACAACTTAATATTGATGGGTCATCTTGACATGTCACAATAAACGGCGTCATATTATTGGGCTCTTATCGAACATGAGGTAAAAACATGGGGGTTGCTTTGGAAGAAATTGGGCTCTACCTTTTGAAAATTATGGTTGGCTGATATTATTCGAGACTATGATTTGTTAATTGGACTCCATGTTCCCACTATGGAAACCAGTTTCTCGTTTTCACTAGAGGGTGGTGAAATCGTTAAAATAGTGGGAGTGAAATTCATAAAATTAATCTCGCCTTATTTTATGTCTTAGTAAATTAATTATGCAATCACTGATTATTGTCTGTTTCTTTTCAATATTTCATTTATGATGAATTCGCGCAATCCACTATTCTCTATTCTCGAACAAAACAAACTGATTGGTGCAAACTATACGGAATGGTTCCGTAAGTTAAAGATTTTTCTAAATTCGGAAAAGGTTCTCTACGTGTTAGAAAAGCCTCCTCCGAAGGAAGCCCCGACTACTGTGAGTCCGGAAGAGTTGGCCAAACTTGATAAATGGTAGGACCATGATGTCAAGGCCAAATGCTACATGCAGGCTTCGATGTCTGATGAACTTTAGAGGCGATTTGAGGATGCAGTGAATGCTGCTGACATTCACAAAACCCTCAAGGAACTTTTTGGAGCTCAGTAAAGATCCGAGAGGTATGCCACTGTCAAAGAGCTCATGACATGCCGCATGCGAGATGGGACTTCGGTCCGTGAGCATGGGGTACACATGATTGTGCTCATTGAAAAATTGGTAACACTTGATTTGAAATTGGAGAACAAACTAAATGCGGACTTGTTACTTCTTTCTCTTCCTTCGTCGTTTGACGGTTTTGTGATGAACTTCAATATGAACAAGATAGAGGCCACCCTTGAAGATATGGTCAATATGCTTGTCACTTATGAGGCCACATTAAAGAAGGATAAACCAGTACTCTTGGTAGGCTCCTATTCTAACTCGAAGAAGGGAACAAGTGCAAAGGGTAAGAAACGTTCTGCCCCACCCAAGAAAACTGGACCAAAGAAGAAGAATAAGATAAAGGCTTCAAACGTGAACAAATCTGAAGATGTTTGTCATCACTGCAATAAACCCGGTCATTGAAAACGTAACTGTAAAGAATATTTTGAGCAGTTGCGAACTGCAAAGGGTATGTTTTATATTGAAATAAATTTTTCACTTAATACTACTTCTTGGGTATTGGATACCGGATGTGGATCTCACATTTGCAATGATTTGCAGGTGATGACAAGAAGTCGTAAGCTTAGGATGGGTGAGACCCAGTTGAGGCTCGGAAATGGTTCTAGAGTTGAAGCCAAAGCTGTGGGAGACGTTTATTTAGTTTTGCAGAACGATTTTAAGTTATTTTTGAGAGATGTTTTATTTGTGCCAGATTTGGTTAAAAACATTATTTCTGTTTCTATGCTTGATAGAAATGGTTTTTCTTGCAATTTTGTGAATAGGATTTGCAATATTTACAAGAATGAATGTTTGATTGGATGTGGACAACTCGAAAACGATCTATATCACTTAAAATTAAAGGACGTACCAATTAATTATGTTGATAAACCGGAAACAACAATTAAAAGGAAAAACGATAGTCAAAACCCGGCAAATCTTTGGCATGCTAGGTTAGGTCATATTTTCTCAAGAAGGATGAACAAGCTAGTGGGAGAGGGCATGTTTGATATGTCTTATATTAACTCTCTACCAACTTGTGAGTCCTGCCTAAAAAGAAAAATGACTAAATCTCCTTTCAAAAGAAAACCTGAGCGTAGTCAAAATCTGTTGGATTTGATCCATACAGATGTTTGCGGCCCATTTAGTATTGGTACTAAATTTGGTCACACCTACTTCATTACCTTTACTGATGATTATTCTAGGTACGGGTATTTATATTTGATGAAATATAAGTCTGAATCATTTGAAAAGTTCAAAGAATTCAAGGCTGAAGGTGAAAACAAACTAGGTAAGAGTATTAAAGAACTTTGATCGGATCGAGGTGGGGAATACTTATGTACCGAGTTTTTGGGCTATCTAAAAGAGAATGGGATTCTCTCTCAATGGACTCCTCCTATGACACCTCAACCAAATGGCGTTTTGGAGTGTCGCAATCGAACTTTGTTGGACATGATTTGATCTATGATGAGCTTCACTGAGCTCCCATCTTATTTTTGGGGCTATGCACTTGAAACGGCGGTATTGTTGTTAAACAATGTCCACACTAAAGCAGTGAACAAAACTCCATATGAATTATGGACTTGCAAAACTCCTAAGTATTCGTACTTGAGGATTTGGGGATGTCCTGCTTACGTGAAGCAGACAGTGGGAGATAAGTTGGATAGTCGATCCACCTTATGTTATTTTGTAGGGTCCGAAGAATTCAATCGAATATTATTTCTATCATCCTACTGAAACAAAATTGTTTGTTTTGAGGAATGCCACCTTCATGGAGAAGGAGTTCTTACTTGAAAATAAAGGCAAGATGATGGAACTCGAAGAAATACGAGAAGAACCCAAGATAAAAAATAACGATCCCGCACCTCTGAAACCAATAAATGACATGCCACATCCTAGAAGATCCGAGAGGACTTCTAGACCTCCTATTCAATATGGTCTGCTTCTTGAAGGGGATCAAAGTGAACCCGACATTGGATGTGATCCAAGAAACTTCAAGGACGCAATTTCTGATACTGATTCGAACTTATGGCTTGAAGCTGTGCAGTCGGAAATAGACTTGATGCATACAAACCAAGTTTGGTCTTTAGTAGATCCTCCCGAGGAAATTGTTCCTATAGGATGTAAATGGATCTACAAGAGAAAACTTGGGCCTGATGGTAAGGTACTGACCTACAAGGCACGATTGGTAGAAAAAGGTTATACTCAAAGACAAGGTGTTGACTATGATGAAACTTTTTCACCAGTCACAATGTTCAAGTCCATAAGAATCCTTATTGCCATAGCAGCTTGGTATGACTATGAGATATGACAAATGGATGTGAAGACAACATTCCTTAATGGAAACATTAAGGAAGAAATCTATATGATGCAGCCCGAGGGATTCACATCTATGGGAAGCGAGAATAAGGTATGCAAGCTTCAGAGATCAATTTATGGTCTCAAACAGGCATCAAGAAGTTAGAACCAAAAATTTGATGAAACAATAAAGGACTTTGGTTTCATCAAGAACCCGGAGTAACCGTGCGTATACAAGAAAGTGGTTAAGGATGCTTTGACATTCTTAGTACTTTACGTTGATGACATCCTACTCATTGGGAATGATGTAAGGATGTTGCAGTCAACAAAGATATGGTTATCAGGTAGATTCTCGATGAAGAAATTAGGTGAGGCGTCCTATATTCTAGGAATACAGATCTATAGAGATAGATATAAGAGAATGATAGGACTCACTCAAGCAGCCTACATCGATACCATATTGAAGAGGTTCTTTATGGATGAGTCCAAGAGAGGACATCTACCTATGTGCCATGGAGTTTCTCTATCCAAGTCTATGTCTCCCAAAACTGACGAAGAGATAGAGAAAATGACACACATACCATATGTGTCAGTCATAGGGAGTATCATGTATGAGATGATATCTACCAGACCGAATGTGGCCTATGCTCTAAGTGTCACGAGCAGATATCAAGCCAACCCCGGTCAAATGCATTGGAAAGCTGTGAAGGATATTCTTAAGTACTTAAGAAGGACTAAGAATGTATTCATGGTTTATGGGGGAAGAGAATTGAAATTGGAAGGCTATACTGACTCTAGCTTCCAAAGAGATGTGGATGACTCGAAATCAACCTCTGGATTTGTATTCATGCTCAATGGTGGTGCTGTCTCTTGGAAGAGTTCCAAGAAGGACACCACAGCGGATTCCACCACTGAGGCAGAATACATTGCAGCATCAGCTGCTGCTAAAGAGGCCGTTTGGATGAGGAATTTCGTCCAAGAGTTGGGGATCATTCCTGAAGCTGTTGGTCCAGTCCCGGTGTACTATGACAACACTGGTGCCGTTGCTCAGGCAAAGGAACTAAGGTCTCATCAAAGATCCAAACACATACTGAGGAAATACCACATCATCCGGGAGATCGTGGAAAGAGGAGACATCACTGTCGAGAGAGTGGCCTCTGCAGAAAATATCGCTGATCCACTTACTAAGCCCTTGCCAGGACCATTATTTGACAAACATCGCGAAGCAATGGGACTACGTAGTATGACTAGTTGGCTTTAGGGCAAGTGGGAGATTGAAAGAGTAGGTGCCCTATTAGCCAACTTGTGGCTAAGGGCTTTGATGACTCTTTGTATAAACAATCTTTGTTTAATATAATTTACATTTTTTATATTGGCATTTACTTTATCTTTTATCATATTATTATGTTGTGACGTACTATATGATGTTTAGATAAAGACCTTGAATATACTAGAGTGCATGTAAGATGTGATAGTATACTTGGATGATTATCATGAAATATATCTAATAAGCACTGTATATTCTAAACTGTTCCTAGTCAATTGAGCCGTCCGCAAATAAGGATAAGCATCGCTCGAGATTGAGACTAGCATTTGCGATGCTGAGTACCACGTTTCATTGGTATGGAACATAGAGATGTTCGAAGCAAGCAAATGGATATTCATATGATGGATGATCGAACTACCCTATTCGGAATTTCCAATTGGTTATCATTAATTGAGTGGATAAGTCCGCGGTTTTGGTTGTACACCATTAGTCCTTACTACTTGAAACATCATGGAGACTCTATATGCTAGTGCTATACTTTGACTCGTTTATTGACTCTATGAGGGTCATCAGGTGTCGAGATTGGGTACAGTTATGACACATATAGTAGTCAATGCTTTGTTGTCAAGGATTCACCACACGCTTGCAAGTGTGGATATCCTATGCGATCTGAGGAGATATTAGTGTGACAAATCTCTGGCCAGAGTACATGATGTGCTTTAGGTTACTTGGTTTCCTAGTAGCACATACGATGTCACTATTTGATCTTCAAGATGTATTGCATAGTTATCGAATCTCGAACGACTCTCAATGTACCAATGGTTGTTGATTCGATCGGGATATATGGATGAAGGGACTGTACTGTATGCTAACCAAAACCTACTGGTTCATGCAAGCACTATCAGTGATACCTAGGGAATAATAGGGCGATGTTTCTTGGCGCTCTTACCATGATTCAATGGGTAAGTCAAAAATTGTTGTTCCGAGTCACAAGGAGTTGTGAGCCCACAGCTAGCTGTATCCCTGAACCATTGAGGGTTACACAAATAATGGATTTCTAATCCCCATTGAGATAGTTGCATTTGAAGAGTTAAATTTGGCGAAAGAGAAGTTGGACTTCTTATAAAAAAACAAAGGGAGTAAGGTTTCCTAAAATGACATAGGGATGAGAATTTTTGGAAATCACTGAATTCGGATTCAGAAAAATTATCTTGACTTTAAAAGGTGCAGAATTGGTTTCTGTGCACATTGGTGAAATCAGTTTATCAATCGGAGTCATGATGAATTTTATATTAATTTGTATAATAAAGGCTTGGCTTGTTGGGCTTAAGTTATGACTAATGGGCCCTAAGGTGTTAGTGTCCTATTAGACATATTAGTCCAGTATAGAAATTATATATAGTAGATGATGGGATTTTCGAAAACACTACACACTTGCAGTTTTCGAAAATTCTACAGTTTATTTCAAGCTAGAATTTTCGAAAATCTTGTCTCCCTTTTTGAGAGAATTCAGTCTGTGATTTTTCGAAAATTACATTCTGAATTGACAGATCAAATCTATAAATCTCTTCGATAAACATCTGATTGATTTCTAGTGCAATCAATCAGAGGGTTTTAGTTTTCTATTCGTGGACCTAATTTAGGAGTTGATCGAGCGAGTCATCGGTTCCTGGGATTTACATCAAGAGCAGATTTAATCTATTGGAGTCCATAAATTAAGCCATAGCTTGAAGAGGTAAAATTATAATTGTTATTATTATTTTACTTGTTTAATTTTAATCGTAAGGATTTGATGCCCATTATCTGGAATCGTTCCAGATCAGAAAATAAGAATTTTTAAACTTTCGTTGCTCCGGGTATCAGATCTGACTGATCTGAAAACGTGTTCCAACAGGTGATTCAGGAGTCTATTATTGCTGCAGTTAGGGGTTCATTGACCATCAGTCTACCCCACTAGTCCTTGATTACTCAACTTTGCCGGTTAGCCGGTGTTGTGTGGGATGATACGGAGCAGCTTCTTCCGATTTGAGGTCCTATAAAAATTACTGGTGCACTGAGACGGGATAAGAAAAAGAAGGCGACCAGTACTTATGAATAGGCAGCTGAACCACCGCAGCCCTCTGAGCCATTACCATACTTTGAGCCAGCACCTCCCCATTTGGAAGGACCTATGTCACTACCAACGCATCCGGACACTGAGTATTCTACTCGTGATGATTCTAAGGCCGTTCTTGCTCAGATGAATAAGCAGTGGAAGATGATGCGAGCACATATGACATACATGCATGAGTTCATTGCAGCTCTCGCCCATAATTATCCTCCCACAGTTGTGCCTTATCCACCTCCTCCACAGTGGTCACCTGATGTTAGTGCTGATGTTGCACCTTCTTTCCATTTCCATGGAGATGATGATGATGATGCCGAGTCCTGATGCTCGGTGTCGAAGGTATGAGTCCCTTGTTCTTTTTCTTATTTTTTAATCATTAGGGACAATGATTACATTAAGTTTGGGGGGGGGGGTGAATTAGTGTTTGATTTAGTTGTTTCGTTGAGTTTTTTTGTGCTTCATATTAAAAATTTTTGTTTGAGTTTAGGAGTGTTAGTTGAGTTAAGTTGAATTGAGTCAAGAAAGAATTGGATGCATGGCTGATGAAAATTTTTTTTGTGCTATCACTGAAATCCATGACTGTCTACCTATCTGACAAATATTTTTGAGAAAATGGAACCAATTAGATGAAAAATTTCCTTTATACTCTGTGATTAATACTTGAATCTGATTTTTGAAACATACGAACATAGAAATGATTAAAGCATTGTTTGAATTTTTGGGCCTGATTTTTATTGAATAAATTTTGTCCTTAGTTGCCTATTTGAGCTTACACGTATATTAGTACTATGAGGTACGAAAAAAATCTGAATTTGTTGTGAAAATCATTGTTTATTGCTGATGATTATATTTTTTTGCACTGATTGATATTTGTATGAATTAATTGTGGATTCAGACTTGTCTAGAACTAATTTGGACACTCTTCGAGGCGAAATACGGGCAAAAATGTGATTAGGAATGATTTAGGCAATTTTTCTGAATTCTTTTGAGCCTTTCAAGCTACCTATAATGCATGTATCCCTAGTACCTTGTTTGAGCTTATTGAAAATCGAATGACATGCGTGTAAACATGTGATAAACCATCATTCGTCATTATTTCAAGGTCCTACATTGACTACTTGAATAGCCTATACACTATTTTCTACCTTTAAGAGAGTAATTTTAATGCTAAAATATTATATGCTCCTAGTTTTTATTTGTGAATATGGAATGGTGTGGCGGAAGATTTGAAAAGTAAAAATAAAAAAGTTAGTAGTGAAAGAAAAAAAAAGTTGTGAAAGAGAAGAGTGAAAAATTTGAAAAATCAATGACATTAAAATAAGTGTGAAATTATGAATGGAAAGGAGTTGAAGTTAATTAGAGCTTGAATATGAATTACTCCTTATTTTGAATTCTTAATCCTTCATTTGTAGCCATGAGCCAGGCCTTACATTATAAGCTGATTAAGTCATATTGACCGAGTCTCAGTTGCCCAATATACTAGTGGAGAAGAGTTGCGAGAATTTAGCCTATGGACTGCTGATTGAAGCTTTTAATGATTATGAATTTTGATCGAAACACGCACACTATTATTTTTTGCATTTACATGATTGTGTGTTTTTGATAAATATTTTATATTTGATCCTATGCTACCTTGAGAAGTCCTCATGATCTATGGATGTTTGAATTGAACTTGGATAAGGGTTTTTGAAACGTGAGTTGCGGAGATTGTAAGTTTATGCTGTTATTTTGTTATGATCGAAACTTTAAAGTGTTAGTAAGTTGGATGGGATTGGATTTGAATTTTTAAAAATATTTTTGAGGTCATTGCTCCATAATATTTTTTGACTATTGATTTTGGTAATTTGAGTTTTTAGAATTTGTGAGTTGGTTTTAATAGTTTTGCTCGGGATTAGCAAAAGTCTAAGTTTGGGGATATTTGATAAGTGTATTTTATAAACTTAATTTAGTTATGAGTTTTATTGTTAATTGTTGGTTTTGAGCAGATTTATGTGGGTGTTTTGTTGTTTTTGTGGTTGCAGAGAATTATTGAAATGTTGTGGAAAAGAAGAAGAAAATAAGAATTTAGAAGAGAAAAGAAAATAAAAAGGAAAAGAAAAGAAGAAAGAAGAGAAGTCAGGAAAGAAAAGAAACGAGAAAAGAGTTGGGCTTTTCATAATGGGCCTACATTTGCTCTTAACTTAGCGCTAAGGAGAAGAGAAGGAGAGCAAACGCGCTACATTGGTGAAGATTTGAAGACTGGAGGCAAAGACTTATGCGCGCCCGCATGAGAATCGTGGAGCGGTCGCCCGATGAGAGAATTCAGCGTTTTAATTATTTCGAAGTATTTTAATGGGCTTTTATTTGGGCTTTTTATTGTGCGATATAAAAGGAGATTTATGAGCGTGAGAAAGGAAGCTAGCCGTCACACACATATCATACGTACATATCAGAGAAATTACTTGGGAGAATTGATCGTGATTTTTGAAGGGAATTCTGGAGCTTTAGCTTGAAGAACGAAGACGGAGATCGATAGACCGGACATGGCGTCGACGACAGATTAGATTCTTATCCTTTATTTATTTCTTTCAGAATTTATGTTTGGATTTATAAACATGTTTTGTGTTTATTTAAATTCGAGTATGAACTAATTTTTATAGTCTAGAGTTTGGATGGAACTTGGTGCAGACACTTTCTTGAATTTTGATTTTATTGAATTGAGTTTCTTCTAGATTAATTGTTTTTCTAGAATTGATTGTCTTTTCAATTATCTGATCAATAATTGATTTGTTATATTTATTTGAAATCTGGCACTCGGAAAAAGAGATTTTGAATAGGACCAATAGAAAATACACTGTTAATTATTTATATTGCACGGGAGAGTGTATAATTATAACAGAGCTTTTAAAAAAAACATTTTTTTGAATTGATTACTGCAAGTAGATTCTTAATAGGGATATTGGGGGATAATTAATGAATATGTCCCCAAAGTTTCCTAACTTTCCCAAAAATATACTAACACTTTTTTAGTTCCCAATTACGTCCCTAATTTAACAAAAAGTGTCCCTGATATGTCCTCCAAACTAAAAATTGCCTATACTACCCTTATTTTGATATTTTGTATTAAAATTCCCAATGGTTCCAAATATGGTATCAGAGCCTAGGTAATTTTATTCTGACTTTATATTATTCATTAAATCATATTTTTCTTTGTTGAGGAAGAGATTTTCAACAAACCATGGATTCAAACGAGAGTTTGAACCAGAAGGATTTTATTTACATGAAATCTCATAAACAAGTAAATCTATTTAAAATATATTATTTACAACAAAAGTTAAAAAGACTTGGGTCTTTTATACGTTCTAAAGAGATTATGAAATATGATTTCTAATTCTCAATTTTTAGAAATTATACCAGATTCCTATAAACTCTCCGAAGATCTTAGAGAAATTCAAAAGACGGTACAATATTACAGCAATCATCTGTATGAAATACCTCGGTAGATTGAAGAAATCCTTAAGAATCAAGAAGAAATTCTTGGAACTCTAAAGGATCTTCAAACAAAAATAATAAATCTAGAACACACCTCTGGTTCTAGAAAAATAAATACAGGAGGCAGATTACCACTCTCATTTGGTACCGAACCTTTGTTACATCAGAAAGGTAAAACCAAAATGGTACAAAAACCTTTAACTGATGAAGAAATGATGATTAATCTTATAAAAGCAGTATCAGAGAAAAACACTATTTGATGACTACTTTAGAAAGATTAAATCTCGAGGATCTACAAGATATTGCAGATTCATTTGCGAATCTCAAAGTAGTAGATCTAAAATGAATTCACATGAGGGTGAACAACCCATAGGAAATCCGCCAAGATATGTGGTTAAAACAGAAGAACCACAAAGTGAGTTCCATGTTGGGGAAAATTCACATCCAGCAGGAACCAGGTCAAAAAAGAGTAAGATACCACTACATCAAACTCCTTACGGAAAAACTGTTTTAGATCCGATACATCCTTACGGTGTTATGTTAAACCTTGATGTTCTGGACTTCAAAAACAGAGAAGATCTCATAGATGATTGGACCTTAGCTATGAGAATAGCGGCAGGAACTTTAGATCTCAATACAGAAGGATTTATCAAACTTCTGGAAATGAGTCTAATGGGATCTGTTAAGATAGCTTGGGAAAAGACCATGCCAGAGACTAAAGAATCAGTCTTAGCAGGAGAATCTCTAAGAAAAATTGTGTAACGCCCCGTTTTTATCTTAAATGAGTTTATTTGAGTTAATTGAAGATTACAGAGTTCACGAGCCGACTTGATTTTTATCAGGGTCCTTTTTGCAAAAATTGGATTTTTCAGGGACTAAAACACAATTATTGAGTTTTATATATTATCTACACTTGTGTTGACTATTCAAAGCATCCTTCTTCCTCCTCCAACCGAGAGCCTCCATTGTAGACGCCTTCTTGAGCTTTTGAGCTTTGGGATTTCAGTTCGAGCACGATCCGGCCGTTGGAAATTTCTCTGAAGGCAGATTAGCGATCACTGCAGCGAGAGCTCCGTTATACCGTAAGTTTTTCTACGATCAGATACATTCTAGTTTTAGGATGTTGTTAGAATCGTTTGAGATTCGAGTATGATATTCTTGACAGAGTTCTGATCGTTTATTATCTGTCAGTTTTGAATTAGAGCGACGTTCGGATTTGTTATGATTTTTGGAAGCCATTTTCGAAAACTTGGATTTTGAGATTGGTGGGTTTGCCTTGTTATTGTTGTTTTGGGCATTGATATGAGGTTATATCGTTATTTAACTGCTTTCTGCATTTCCGGTTTGTTCAGTTTATAGCCGTTATGCCGTCGGTTTGAGTTTTGAGATTTCGAACCATTTGAGTTGTTGTACTATGTGCTTTGAGTTGTTTGATGTTGTTGATCATCTTTTGTATCTGAACAGTTTCGTTTAGAGTCGTCAAGCCCGGAGTTAACAGCATTGGTCGTCGAGATTTGGGCGAAGAACGGTAAAAAAATTTACCTTGAACCGCAGTTGTTGTTTAGATTGTTTAGTGTTTGATACAATCTTTTGGTTGTAGCTTATCCAGAGTTGGAGCTACTGCATTGAAAGGTAAAAGCAGTCATCGTAGCGGGATAGCATACTCGGGACAGTTGGTTCTCGAGTTTTCCCCTTTAAATCACATATTGCATCTACACTTGTTCTAGCATGAAGAACTTGTGTCTTGTTGATTTTTCTTGAGCTCTTGTTACATGGCTATGTTTTATGTTTCTGTTATGCATTCATCTTGAGCCAACTTTGACTTCAGCGGGCAGAATAGCCCTTTTTGTTTAGATGTTTGGGAACTATGATTGAGTGGCCTAGGTCGTAGTCATTTTGCCTAGTGCTAGCATACTCATTATAGTTGCTCAAAGTCTAGAGGAGTGGGATACGTGACACCACCTCGATTGGGAGAGTCGGTGAGTCGTTACGTGATCTCATCCTCGGGATCCCAAAAGCACAGCAGCAATCCCTCGTTTATCAGATTTGATATCCCGGTTTAAAGACATGCATTTCATTTCATTGTTATTGATTACGTTGTTGTCTTGAAAGCATGTTTGTTGTTGTATTACTTGATATGTTGCTTTTACTGGGATTATCATTCTCACCGGTTATCTGACTGTTGCTTTGTTTTGTATGTGTACTTGGCAATAGGTGGGGCAGGATCGAGTCAGCAAAGACCCGGTTAGCTTCAAGAGGGAGAGTTAGTAGTGTGACTCGGTTTTAGAAGTCGAATCAGCATGTTTATCTAGTTAAGATTTAAACATGTTAGAACTCGAACTTGTTATGTTGTTATTCGGTTTGTAATCTTAGAATGAAGCATGTTCTATTAGTTTGAGATTGTATAACTTTAGAACTACTTTGTATTGAATTATGCATGTGTATTAACGTTTTGAGTTGCGTTGTAATGCATGATTTCGTTTTGGAAGTGTTGGAGTCGAGCCTCCTAGTTTTTCTATTGTTTCCTAGTTCTGCAGCAGGGGGCGCTCGGGCTGCAGTTTTTAGCCGCCCGGGCGCACACCTCTTCGAGCCAAACAGCAGGTTGCTGTTTTGGGAGGCGCCCGGGCTGCATTTTTTAGCCGCCCAGGCGCACCCCCTTCTGGAAAAAAAAAATTCTTTTACTTTTAGTCTTGGATCTTGTATGCTTAATTGTTGTTTAATCCGAGATAAGTTGTTTATAACCGAGGTCTCACATTAAGTGGTATCAGAGCGTTAAGATTCTTGGTTGAACTAGAGTGAGCGGGGTAGATCGAGTCTGCGTGTATCAACTCCTCGCATGTGTTTGAATTATTTAACTGTGTACTTAATTTCATGCGAGCATGCTTTATTGTTGAGGATTATTGAATTACATGGTTTTGTGATTTAAATTTATAAAGCATGATCTACTTGAGATATAACTGTTTTGGTTATCGACTGGTATCCGGTATCTCGTGTCCTAACCTTTGATTATCAGATGGGTCCTCGTCGAGTGATAAACAAAAACACACCGCCAGTTGTCCCTGCGACTGAGCAAGCTAGCACTGAAGTTGATCAGATGGATGCTACAACGACGCCTATGGAAACCTTGCTGAAGAGGTTTCAGTCGTTCAATCCGCCGTTATTGATGGGTTCAGAAAATCCAGTTGGCTGTGAGAGTTGGTTGGATGATATCGATCAGCTGTTCGATTCCATTGATTACACAGATGACCACAGAATCAGTTAGTCATTCATCAGCTATATGGGGTTGCTAAGAGCTGGTGGATCATGACAAAGAAAGCAATGGAGAGTAGAGGTACAGAAGTTACTTGGACTCTTTTTAAATCTGAATTCTATAAGAGGTTTTTCCCTATCTCGTACCGTAAAGATAAGGGAGCAGAGTTTGCCAATCTGAGGAAAGGGAATATGAACATTGAAGAGTACGTAGCCAAGTTTGATAGTCTGTTGCGTTTCGCACCGCTAATTGCCGGAGATGAGGAAGCAATGGCCGATCAGTTTATCAATGGTTTGTACCCCGATGTCTTCACATTGGTGAACACCAACAGGCCTAACAACTTTGTGGATGCCATGAATCACAAAGGGAGCAGAAGCAGGCTTGTGGAGGCAAAGAGGTAATCAGGTGGCACCTCAGTAGTAGAGGCAGTATCAGAACCAACTATCTCAGTATCAGAATCAGCCACCTCAGCATCAGAACCAGCAGCAGAGGTATGAAGGTGGTAGCAGTGGGGGAAACAGAAAGGATCAGTAAAAGGCAAGAGGTAAACAGTTCAAAAGGCAGGGGAACAGTTCGTCTAGTTCCAGTGGTTCCCGACAGTTTGGTTCAGGGCAGAGTTCTGGATCATCATCCTTGTACTGCAGCAAGTGTGGAGGAAGACACTCACCAGATCAGTGTGTGGGAGTCTTTGGTAACTGCAACACCTGTCAGCAACCGGGACACTTCTCTAAGGTGTGCCCTCAGCGTAACAGAGACCGAGCTCAGAGTGGAAGTTCATCTCGACCTACAGCTCAGCCTGAGAGGCAGTATTCTGCAGTGCACTCTTTCCAGCCTCAGCAGCAAAACAGAAAGGGAGGTAACTCTAGTGCGAACCAACCTTCGAGACAGCAGGCACGAGTTTTTGCCTTAACAGAGGATCAGGCTCAGGCAGCACCTGACGATGTTATAGCAGGTAACTGTTCGATTTTCGGTTATTCTGCTCATGTCTTGATAGATACGGGTGCTTCCCATTCCTTTATCTCTGAGAAATTTGTTTTATTGCATGCTTTGCCTACTGAGTTGTTGTCTACTGTAGTAGCTGTTACTTCACCTTTGGGTGGAGGAATTGTTTCTATCAGACTAGTCAGGAACTGTGAACTTTGTTTTGAGGGGAATTTGTTAGAATTCGACTGTATTGTGCTTGGACTGTCAGATTTTGATTGTATTGTCGGTATAGATGTTTTGACCAAGTACAGGGCAATAGTCGATTGATTTTTGAAAGTTTTTAGGTTCAGACCTGAAATGGCAGACGAGTGGAAATTCTTTGGTAAGGGTTCTCGATCTAGAATTCCTTTGATTTCGGTGTTATCTATGACTCGTTTGTTGCAGAGAGGTGCAGAAGGATTTTTGGTTTATGCAGTTGATGTACTGAAATCTTGCCCAGCTTTGGTAGATTTACCAGTGGTTAGAGATTTTGCTGATGTGTTTCCGGAAGATGTTCCTGGATTGCCACCTATTCGAGAGATCGAATTCAGCATCGATTTGGTGCCAGGTACTCAACCTATTTCCAAAGCTCCTTATCGTATGGCACCTATTGAAATGAGAGAGTTGAAGGAGCAACTTGAAGATTTGATTGCCAAGGGATACATCAGACCTAGTGTATCACCTTGGGGTGCTCCTGTTCTGTTTGTTGGGAAGAAGGATGGTTCTATACGGCTTTGTATCGACTACCATCAGTTGAATCAGGCTACAGTTAAGAACATGTATCCTTTACCCCGAATAGATGACCTTTTTGATCAGCTGCAGGGTTCTTTTGTCTATTCTAAGATTGATCTGAGATCAGGCTATCATCAGCTGAGAGTGCAAGAGGAAGATGTTCCTAAGACCGCATTCAGAACGAGGTATGGTCACTTTGAGTTTATAGTCATGCCGTTCGGTTTGACTAATGCTCCCGCGGTTTTTATGGGTTTCATGAACCGTATCTTTCAGCGTTATTTAGATGAGTTCGTCATTATCTTTATCGATGATATTCTTATCTACTCGAAGAACCGCACTGACCATGCAGAGCACTTGAGGACCGTATTGCAGATTTTGCGAGTTGAGCAGTTGTTTGCCAAGTTGTCTAAGTGTGAATTTTGGTTGGATCGAGTTGTCTTTCTCGGTCATATTATTTCAGGAGATGGGATTTCTGTCAATCCCAGCAAGATCGAAGCGGTTATGAATTGTCCTAGACCGACATCAGTACCTGAGATCCGAAGCTTCATGGGTTTAGCTGGTTATTATCGCAGATTAATCGAGGGTTTCTCATCTATTGCCAAGCCAATTACCCAGCTGACTGAGAAGAATGCGCCTTTTGTCTGGACTTCAGATTGTAAGGCTAGCTTTGTTGATCTGAAGAGGAGACTGACCAGTGCTCCGATTCTTTCTATTCCGAAGGGTACTGGAGGTTTTACAGTCTATTGTGATGCTTCTAACCGAGGCTTGGGTTGTGTTCTTATGTAGCATAAGCATGTGATAGCGTATGCATCGAGGCAACTGAAACTGCACGAGATGAAAGAGTGGGTGCCCGGTGAGCCAACTTGTGGCTAAGGGCTTTTATGACTCTATGTATAAACAATCTTTTGTTTAATATAATTTACACTTTTATAATGGCATTTACTTTGTCTTTTATCATGTTATTATATTGTGACATACTATAAGATGTTTAGATGAAGACCTTGAATATACTATAGTGTATGTAAGATGTGGTAGCACATGGGGATGACTATCATTAAACACATCTTATAGTCACTGTATATTCTAAACAGTTCCTAGTCGATTGAGCCGTCCGTTAATAAGTACAAGGATCGCTCGAGATTGAGACTAGCATTTGCGATGCCGAGTACCACGTTTCATTGGTATGAAACATAGAGATGTTCAAAGCATGCAAATGGATATTCATATGATGAATGATCAAACTACCCTATCCGGACATTCCAAGTGGTTATCACTTATCGAGTGGATAAAGTCCGCGGTTTTGGTTGTACACCATTAGTCCTTACTACTTGAAACATCATTGAGACTCTATATGCTAGTATTGTACTTTGACTCGTTTACCGACTCTATTGGGGTCATCAGGTGTCGAGATTGGGTGCAGTTACGACACATATAGGAGTCGATGCTTTGTTGTCAAGGATTCACCACATACTTGCGAGTGTGGATATCCTATGCAATCTGAGGAGATATTAGTGTGACGAATCTCTGGCCAGAGTACATGATGTGTTTTAGGTTATTTGGTTTCCTAGTAGCACATGCGATGTCACTATTTGATCTTCAAGATGCATTGCATAGTTATCGAATCTCGAACGACTCTCGATTTCCCAATGGTTGTTGATTCGATCGGGATATATGGATGAAGGGACCGTACTGTATGCTAACCAAAATCTATTGGTTCTTGCAGGCACTATCAGTGATACCTAGGGAATCATGGGGCGACGTTGCTAGGCGCTCTTACCATGATTCGATGGGCAAGTCGGAAATTGTTGTTCCGAGTCACAAGGATTTGTGAGCCCACGGCTAGCTGTATCCCTGAACCATTGAGGGTCACCCAAGTAATGGATTTTTAATTTCCGTTGAGATAATTAAATTTAAAGAGTTAAATTTAGTGAATAAAGAAGTGAGACTTCTTATTTAAAAGTTGAGGGAGTAAGATTTCCTAAAATAACATAGTGATGGACATTTTTGGAAATCACTGAATTCGGATTCAAAAAATTTATCTTGACTTTAAAAGATGCAGAAATGGTTTCTGTGCACATTGGTGAAATTGGTTTATCAATCTGAGTCACGATGAATTTTATATTAATTTCTGAACATGCGGGCTTTGCTTGTCAGGCTTGAACTTATGACTAATGGGCCCTAAGCTGTTAGCAGCCCACATTATAAATAAGTTATTGCAGTACAAAAATTACACACAACTGGTCACAAAATTTTCGAAAACCCTAGTTTTTCTCTCTAGGTGTGGCCGCCTCCTCTCCTCTCTCTGTTCGAAAAATCCAGCCTGTGAATTTCGAATTTGCAGTCTGGTTTAACGGATCAAATCTGTTAATTTTCTCTTCGTAGAAACTTCTGATAGACTTTCTAGTGCAGTCTATCAGAGGGATTAAATTTTTGTCCGTGGACCTGATTGAAGAATTGTTCGTTCTTCAGTTCCTGGGATATACAACAAGAGCAGATTAATCTGTTGGTGTCCATAATCTCGCTTCAAGATTTTAAGGTAAAATTTATGTTGTTTAAATTTTTTGTTATTAATTTTAATCGTAGAAATTTGATACCCTCGATATGGAATCGTTCCATATAAAAATTTAAAACTTCCGCTGCAAAGGGTATCACTTTTTTTTTCGATCCGGAGAACGACCGTGTTCCAACACGAGACTCGTTATCCGGTTCATGATCTTGAATTAGCTGCGATCATCTTTGCTCTGAAGATCTGGCGTCACTATCTTTATGGTGAGTCTTTCGAGATCTTTTCTGATCATAAGAGTCTTAAGTACTTGTTTTCACAGGCAGAGCTAAATATGAGGCAGAGAAGATGGTAAGATCTGTTGAAGGATTTCGACTGCGAAATCAAGTATTATCCCGGAAAGTCGAACGCAGTTGCAGATGCCTTGAGCCGAAAGCTATGTTCTTTATCTCTTTCTACTATCGGTGTTTCTCAGTTGATCGATGATTATTGCACTTCTGGTTTAGAGTTTGAAAGATATAGGGAGACTATCGGAGTGTTTGCTATTCAAGCCGAACCGGAGTTGTTTGTTGCAATCAAAGAAGCACAGAAGTCTGAGCCGAGCATTCAGGTTTCAGTAGAGAAAGTCAGATCTGGGCATCAGTCTGAATTCCAGGTTAGAGATGACGTTTTGTTTGTGAATAACCGTATTGTTGTGCCCGATATTTTGGAGTTGAGACAGCGTATTCTCCGAGAGGCTCATTGCAGTCGGTTTAGTATTCATCCGGGAGGTTGTAAGATGTACAACGATCTGAAGAACCAGTTCTGGTGGAAGAGAATGAAGAGCGACGTTGCGAGGTTTGTATCTCGGTGTTTGAACTGTCAGCAAGTAAAAGCAGAGCGGAAGCGACCAGGAGGTCTGTTGCACAGTCTAACTGTTCCTGAATGGAAGTGGGATCATATTTCCATGGATTTCGTCACGAAGCTACCACGATCCGTTCGAGGATGCAATGCTATTTGGGTAGTGATCGACCGATTGACGAAGTCTGCGTGTTTTATTCCGTACAGGATGACATATCGTCATGATCAGATGGCGTAGTTGTATGTTTGCAATGTTGTGAGATTGAATGGGGTGCCGAAGTCGATCGTTTCAGATAGAGACCCTAGATTCACTTCGCACTTCTGGCACAGTCTGCAAGAGGCACTTGGTACTCGATTGCATCTGAGTACAGCTTATCATCCTCAGTCCAATGGACAGTCAGAGCGGACTATCCAGACGTTAGAGGATATGCTGCGAGCGGTAGTGCTAGACTTTGGCACTAGTTGGCAAGACTCTTTGCCTCTTGTCGAGTTTTCTTACAACAACAGCTTCCAAGCGAGTATCGGTATGGCACCTTTTGAGGCTTTGTATCGGTATGCCGATCTCCGTTGTTTTGGGATGATTTGTCCGAGTCACCAGATTTGGGACCGGAGATGCTTAGAGATATGGCAGAGAAGGTTAAGGTCATTCAATCTAGAATAAAGTCAGCTTAGGATAGACAGGCGAAGTATGCGAATGTCAGGCGTACACCTCTGAGTTTTGATCAGGGAGACCGAGTCTTTCTGAAGATTTCACCTTTCAGAGGCACTGTCAGATTCGGTAAGAGAGGGAAGTTATCACCGAGATTCATCGGGTCGTACGAGATTCTCGAGAAGATAGGCGATCTTGCCTACAGACTTGCACTTACTCCATCTTTATCTGGTATTCACAATGTTTTTCATGTCTCTATGCTGCGAAAGTATCATCTAGATCCTTCTCATATCCTTCAGCCTGACAAAGCCGAGATAGACGATACTTTGAGCTACTTTGAGCGACCGATTCAGATCCTTGATTGGAAAGAGAAGCAACTCAGAACCAAGTTGATTCCGTTGGTGAAAGTGCAGTGGATCCGTCACGGTGTTGAGGAAGCGACTTGGGAGACAGAATCTGATATGAGACAGCGATTTCCGGAGTTATTCGGATGACTTGAGTTCTTCTTACTGTCTTTAGTTCTTTATTCTATCTTCTGAGTTGTGGTTCTCGTTGATTTCGAGGACGAAATCTCTTCTTAGTGGGGGAGAATTGTAACGCCCCGTTTTTATCTTAAATGAGTTTATTTGAGTTAATCGGAGATTACAGAGTTCATGAGCCGACTTGATTTTGATCAGGGTCCTTTTAGCAAAAATTGGATTTTTTAGGGACTAAAACGTAATTATTGAGTTTTATATATTATCTACACTTGTGTTGACTATTCAAAGCATCCTCCTTCGTCCTCCAACCAAGAGCCTCCATTGTAGACGCCTTCTTGAGCTTTTGAGCTTTGGGATTTCAGTCCGAGCACGATCCGGCCGTTGGAAATTATTTCTGAAGGCAGATTAGCGATCACTGCAGCGAGAGCTCCGTTATACCGTAAGTTTTTCTACGATCAGATGCATTCTAGTTTTTGGATGTAGTTAGAATCGTTCGAGATTCGAGTATGTTGTTCTTGACAGAGTTCTGATCGTTTATTATCGGTCAATTTTGAATTACAGCGACGTTCGGATTTGTTATGATTTTTGGAAGCCATTTTCGAAAACTTGGATTTTGAGATTGGTGGGTTTGCCTTGTTATTGTTGTTTTGGGCATTGATATGAGGTTATATCGTTATTGAACTGCTGTCTGCATTTCCGGTTTGTTCAGTTTATAGCTGTTATGCCGTCGGTTTGAGTTTTGAGATTTCGAACCATTTGAGTTGTTGTACTTTGGGCTTTGAGTTGTTCGATGTTGTTGATCATCTTTTGTATCTGAACAGTTTCGTTTAGAGTCGTCAAGCCCGGAGTTAACAGCATTGGTCGTCGAGATTTGGGCGAAGAACAGTAAAGAGATTTACCTTGAACCGCAGTTGTTGTTTAGATTGTTTAGTGTTTGATACAATCTTTTGGTTGTAGATTATCCAGAGTTGGAGCTACTGCATTGAAAGGTAAAACCAGTCATCGTAGCGGGATAGCATACTCTGGACAGTTGGTTCTCGAGTTTTCCCCTTTAAATCACATATTGCATCTACACTTGTTCTAGCATGAGGAACTTGTGTCTTGTTGATTTTGCTTGAGCTCTTGTTACATGACTATGTTTTATGTTTCTGTTATGCATTCATCTTGAGCCAACTTTGACTTCAGCGGGCAGAATAGCCCTTTTTGTTTAGACGTTTGGGAACTATGATTGAGTGGCCTAGGTCGTAGTCATTTCGCCTAGTGCTAGCATACTCATTATAGTTGCTCAAAGTCTAGAGGAGTAGGATACGTGACACCACCTCGATTGGGAGAGTCGGTGAGTCGTTACGTAATCTCATCCTCGGGATCCCAAAAGCACAGCAGCAATCCCTCGTTTATCAGATTTGATATCCCGGTTTAAAGACATGCATTTAATTTCATTGTTATTGATTACGTTGTTGTCTTGAAAGCATGTTTATTGTTGTATTACTTGATATGTTGCTTTTACTGGGATTATCATTCTCACCGGTTATCCGGCTGTTGCTTTGTTTTGTATGTGTACTTGGCAACAGGTGGGGCAGGATCGAGTCAGCAAAGACCCGGTTAGCTTCAAGGGGGAGAGTTAGTAGTGGGACTCGGTTTTAGAAATCGAATCAGCTTGTTTATCTAGTTAAGATTTAAACATGTTAGAACTCGAACTTGTTATGTTGTTATTCGGTTTGTAATCTTAGAATGAAGCATGTTCTATTAGTTTGAGATTGTATAACTTTAGAATTACTTTGTATTGAATTATGCATGTGTATTAATGTTTTGAGTTGCGTTGTAATGCATAATTTCGTTTTGGAAGTGTTGGAGTCGAGCCTTCTAGTTTTTCTAATGTTTCCTAGTTCTGCAGCAGGGGGCGCTCGGGCTGCAGTTTTTAGCCGCCCGGGCGCACACCCCTTCGAGCCAAACAGCAGATTGCTGTTTTGGGAGGCGCCCGGGCTGCAGTTTTTAGCCGCCCGGGCGCACCCCCTTCTGGAAAAAAAAATTCTTTTACTTTTAGTATTGGATCTTGTATACTTAATTGTTGTTCAATCCGAGATAATTTGTTTAGAACCGAGGTCTCACAAATTGGAGGAAGAATGGTCACCCTATTCAAAGCACAATTTGTAGGAGTGGATTGTTTTAATAATCAAGATACAGAGAAGAAAAGAAAAGAAGATATACTCAAGCTCTGTATAGTCTCGAATTAAAAGATATCTGTTTAGTTGATGAATACATTATGTTATTCACTAAATACAGATGAAATTCAGGAGTCGAGGAAAATATAGCTATTCAGCTATTTTTTGCAAATATGCCAAGTCCCTGGAGAGAAATGTTGATAAAAAAATACGTTCTAGGTAATCTAGATACGTTGGCAAGACGAGCATCTTTTCTTAAAGGAAAACTGGCAGAATGCTGTCATATGACAGCATTACAAAAAAACTACAAAAAGATAAGAGGTATTAATAAGCATACTCCTCTATGTTTTAGAGAAAATTATCTCCCTACGGTTATTGGGAGCAGATCACAGGGATTTAACAGGAAGAAATTCAGAAATAATCCCTACAATAAAACAATGAGAAGTTCTTGGAAACCAAGAACATTTTGGTCCAAACAAAAGGCCAGATCTTATAGATTGTGAAAAAGAAGTGGACCTACAAGAACATCCCCAGCAACAATCTCGTCACAAAGCAAGGGAAGAACACCATCTAGAAGAACTTTCGGAAGAACTCGTACAAGAGAAAGTGAAAGTTTCAAGGATTTCAACTGCTGGACATGTGGAGCAAGAGGACATATATCTACAAACTGTCCAAAAAACGAGAAAAAAGGAGTTAAACTCTTTGAAGCAACACCAGATATGGATGATGTGGTCTTATTTCAAGATCTAGTCCAATTATATAAATTTGAGGATATCCCCTAAAATGAAAGTATATACGAAGAAGAGATATTGTTTAGCCAAGAAGAATCTGATGATGAATCAGAATCAGAATCAGAATAAATAAGAGGTGTTTCGACATAAAACACATGAGAGTTTGGCTGGATTTTTTTAGTCAAACCACGATATCTCATAATATGGTCCAAAGAATTATGAGAGAAAATCCAACTTTACAGAAGTACCAAGGATTTTCGGCAGGAAAAGTAGAAAGAGTCTTAGGGAACCTGGGGCTTAGACAAAAAAAAAACATCATTTGATTTACAAAGTATCCAGAAGGGAAATGACAATCCCTATAGATTTAACGAGTAATCAAATAGAGATGCAATTAATTCATTTTGAAGAAATAAGAGAGAAATTGCAAAATCTGAAAAATGAGGTAGCAAGGACGATGTCTTGGATTCATATTGGAGCAATCCAAATAATGATCAAGGAAACTTTTAAAGAAGAAATAGATTCACCCATAGATATAGTATTATGTGATAAAAGAATGGGGAATATCCAAGATGCTGTTTTGGGTACTATCTCAGGAAATCTATGTGCAGGAAAAATTGTAAGAGTTATTTATCCGAGAATAGCCTACAATTTAGCTTACAGAGACTTTAGTCGAGCCTTGACGTTGCATCAAAACATCAAGGAAAAAAGATTAATGAAGGAAGGTAATAGGCCATATTCTATTACATACCAAATTTCATATGCTCTTTCTAATACTCACCATTCTGAATTATTTATTAGGAATGAGTTTATTGAAATTCCAGAGATCTTCGGGAAAATTGCTCAAGCAATATACCCGAAAAGAATAGAGTTTTCCTTAATTCAGGAAACAGACATTCAAATTCAAGATAAGCCGGTTCTATACAGAGACCTTAAAATAGAACCCCAAAGGTTATCTTTCCAAGGAGCCGAATGACAAGTCGAAGGTGGGATAAATCTCCTATTCAGGAAATTCCACCCGAAGAAAAGGAGTTTTCTATAATAGGAAGAATTAGATCCCCAGAAGGATGGAAGGATGTAAAAATAGTATTTGAAATTACAAGTCACAGGAACCAATTTCCTTGTAATTCGTTTTACTATTTAGAATAACAAGTAAAAGGAACTTACCAAGGATTAATAAATGTTTGTGAATTGGAAGTTCAAATTTTGGGGATCCCGGAAAAAGAAATAGATCAACTAATTCTTGGCTTAGAATTTCTGGAGGATCATAAACCATGGAAACGCCTTGAAAAAGGAATAAAGTTCATGGCAAAAAAAAAACTTGGAGAATTCAATAAGAATCCTACGAGATGGAAAAACAAGAGAATTGGATAAGGGACAATCCCTTATTCAGATTCAAAAACTCTATTCACAAACAGAGGAAGAAGCAACTTTTGAAATTAGTAAGTCATGAACATGATTTAGTAGAATGCATTGAAGAAATAGAAAGGAGTAACCATGCCTTACCTTCTGAGGCCTTAGGAAAACTAAAGGTGAATAGTCTTAATCGGATTACTGAGTTACAACACAGTCTGCTAAAGATGGCGGGGCTATTTAGTAATACCTTTAAAAAATGACAAGATGTCCTTTCTCCATATACATTCTAATAGGGATGTTGTATGAACAATATAAGACTGAATACTTTGCAGCCTATATTGATTTAGAAGCAGGAATTTGTACAGCAAAAAGAGGAGTCTTCTCTACAGATTGTGAAGAATAATTGCCAAAAATTGCTGGACGAGATTTCTCGAAAAGAATTCTTATTCTTTGCAGAGGAATAAAACAAGCAGAAATCCTTATGGGAGGCGCAGGTCAGACTCCTTGGTACAAGGAAAAGACACCACAAATATATTTACATGATACAGGAGCCGATATCTTGTTAGGAAATAACTTTTTACAAATGTTTAAAAAGTACACACAAGATAACGAGTTAAGACGATTTATGTTTACTACCATTTGTGAACATAATATTATCGTTCAACGACTCAAGATGACCTTTTATCGACAAATGCCGATAATGTTTCGCAGCCAGCGTGGTGATAAGGGACAAATTTTTCACCCAAAAATGAAAGATCCAAGAAGGTTTGGAGAAACCATGTTGAAAATAACAACAGAACAAGAACTCCAAACAGAGGATATGGAGCTTCTCAAGGTAACTCTGAATCACAAAGATATAGAGTTAGAAAATAAGGTATCCCTTGAAAATGTCAAAAAGAGGCTCAAAGAAGGTTATAACGAGCATCCTTTGGCATGGTGGGATAAAAATCAACTCAAAGCCAATCTTACACTAAAGGAAGGCAAAGTGTATGAATTCGTTAGATATAAGCCTATCCCGTTTAACATAACAGATCAAAGGGATATGAGAATGATTATCAAGGAACATTTGGACCTTGGTTTAATTAAAGAAGGAGTTTCACCATATAGCAGCCCAGGTTTTCTGGTCAGAAATCATGGTGAAATAAAAAAAGGGAAACCTTGGCTAGTTATTAACTACCAAGGTATCAATAAAATCCTGGAGTTCGATGGGTACTTCATACCCAATAGAGAACATCTAATTAGTTGTGTACGAAATGCTAGAGTGTTCTCGAAATTTGATTGTAAGTCTGGATTTTACCAGATTCGGATGGAAGAAGGCAGTAAGAAATTCATGGCCTTCTCTACACCACAAGGACATTATATCTGGGAGGTTATGTCTATGGTATTGGATAATGCACCCCAAATATTTCAAAGAAAGATGGATAATCTTTTCAAAGATTATTTCAACTTCATGTTTGTTTATATTGATGATATTCTTATAGCATCAAAAAACATAGATGAACATGTTAAACATTTAGAGATTTTTTCTAAAATTTGTAAACAAAAAGGACTGATTTTATCTGACAAGAAAGTCGTCATAGCAAAAAGGAAAATTGAATTCCTTGGTAATGATATTGATGAATCTGGAATAATTCTACAACCCCATATTGTGGAAAAGGTAAAAAATTTTCCAGATAAACTCAAAGATGTAAAACAACTCCAAAGTTTTTTAGGAGTAGTTAATTTTGTAAGGATGTTCATAAACAATCTGGCAATGTACAGAAAGGTGTTCAGTCCTTTATTAAAAAAGGATGCAAGGTTTATATGGACCGATGACCATACTAAAGGGGTAAACCAATTAAAGGAGATATGTAAGAATCTCCCAAAAATGGCTATACTGAAGATTATCTGGTGTTATTTACGGATGCCAGTGACGAATGGTGGGCAGCAGTCCTCACTAAGATCACTCCAGATGGAGAAATACCATGCAGATACTGTAGCGGTCTTTTCTCAGAATCTGAGGCTATCAGATGGCATATCAACGAGAACGAATTTTATGCAGTTAAAAGGGCTTTCGAAAAATGGCCATTATTTTCACTTGCTAAAAAATTCACTTTGAAGGTTGATAACACTCAGGTAAAAGCTTTCCTAAGAAATAAGATTGAATCTAAACCTGAAAAAGCTAGGTTATTAATATGGCAAGCTTTATGTCAAAATTATATTTTTGATATTGTTATTATTAAATCTCATGAAAATATTCTTACAGATTTCTTAACAAGATATGGAAGGCAGTGATGTAGATTCCTTCATGAAAATGCAGAGGCGTCTCAGGGAACACCTTTGGTTGCTTCAAACCGAGTTCAACCAGCTTGTCATAAGTGCCGATATGGCAGGCAGGTTACAACAAGATGATCGGATCGAAGTATCCAATCGAATCACAGGATATATGCAAGCTCAAACTCAACTATGGGCTGCTATTCAAGGGCCTGTTGGAGAACGCGTCGATCAGATCAATCAGAATTGATACCCGGTGCAGCGGAAGTTTAAAAATTTTATATGGAACGATTCCATAATGGGTATCAAAACTTAACGATTAAATTGTGTGTGAAAAAATTAAATAACAATTATAAATTTTTACCTCCAATCTCGAAGCGAGATTATGGACACCAACAGATTGCTCTGCTCTTGTTGTATATCCCTGGAACTGATGGACGAACTGTTCTTCAATCAGGTCCACGAACGGATAATTAATCTCTCTGATAGATTGCACTAGAAAATCTATCAGAAGTTTCTACGAAGAGAATTAACGAATTTGATCCGTTAAACCAGACTGTAATTCAAAATTCACAGACTGGATTTTACCGAGCAGAGGGGAAAAGGGGGCGGCCACTTCAGAGAAAAATACTAGGGTTTTTTGAAAATTTGTGACCTGTTGTGTGTAATTTCTGTACTGCAATAACTTATTTATAATGTAGGCCGCTAACAGCTTAGGGCTCATTAGTCATAAGTTCAAGCCCGACAAGCAAAGCCCGCATGTTCAGAAATTAATATAAAATTCATCATGACTCCGATTGATAAACCGATTTCACCAATGTGTACAGAAACCATTTCTGCACCTTTTAAAGTCAAGATAAATTTTTCTGAATCCGAATTCAGTGGTTTCCAAAAATGCCCATCCCTATGTCATTTTAGGAAATCTTACTCCTCTACTCTTAAATAAGAAGTCCAACTTTTTTGTTCATTAAATTTAACTCTTTAAATTTAACTATCTCAACGGGGATTAAAAATCCATTACTCTGTGTGACCTTCAATGGTTCAGGGATACAGCTAGCCGTAGGCTCACAACTCCTTGTGACTCGGAACAACAATTTCCGACTTGCCCATCGAATCATGGTAAGAGCGCCTAGCAACATCGCCCCATGATTCCCTAGGTATCACTGATAGTGCCTGCAAGAACCAATAGATTTTGGTTAGCGTCTAGTACGGTCCCTTCATCCATATATCCCGATCGAATCAACAACCATTGGTAAATCGAGAGTCGTTCGAGATTCGATAACTATGCAATACATCTTGAAGATCAAATAGTGACATCGCATGTGCTACTAAGAAACCATTTCTTAAAACACATCATGTACCCTGGCCAGAGATTCGTCACACTAATATCTCCTCAGATCGCATAGGATATCTACACTCGCAAGTATGTGGTGAATCCTTGACAACAAAGCATCGACTCCTATATGTGTTGTAACTGTACCCAATCCCGACACCTGATGACCCCAATAGAGTCGGTAAACGAGTCAAAGCACAGTACTAGCATATAGAGTCTCAATGATGTTTCAAGTAGTAAGGACTAATGGTGTACAACCAAAACCGCGGACTTTATCCACTCGATAAGTGATAACCACTTGGAAAGTCCGGATAGGGTAGTTCGATCATTCATCATATGAATATCCATTTGCATGCTTCGAACATCTCTATGTTCCCTACCAATGAAACGTGGTACTTTGCATCGCAAATGCTAGTCTCAAACTCGAGCGATCCTTATCCTTATTATCGGACGGCTCAATCGACTAGGAACAGTTTAGAATATACAGTGACTATAAGATGTGTTTCATGATAGACATCTCCATGTTCTACCACATCTTACATACACTATGGTATATTCAAGGTCTTTATCAAAACAACAATAGTATATCACAATATAACAATATGAGGAAAGATAAAGTCATTGCCATTAATAAAAGTGTAAATTATATTAAACAAAAGATTGTTTATACAAAGAGTCATCAAAGCCCTTAGCCACAAGTTGGCTCACCGGGCACCCACTCTTTCAGGGCCAATTATGCGTGCCATAGAAAAACCACTGGTTTCTCGGAAACAAGAAATGTTAAAACCATTGGTTTTACAAGAACAAGAAAAACAGTCACCGGTGAAAGAGTGGGTGCCCGGTGAGCCAACTTGTGGCTAAGGCCTTTGATGACTCTTTGTATAAACAATCTTTTGTTTAATATTATTTACACTTTTATTAAAGACAATGACTTTATCTCTCTTCATATTGTTATATTGTGATATACTATTATTGTTTTGATAAAGACCTTGAATATACTATAGTGTATGTAAGATGTGGTAGAACATGGAGATGTCTATCATGAAACACATCTTATAGTCACTGTATATTCTAAACTGTTCCTAGTCAATTGAGCCGTCCGATAATAAGGATAAGGATCGCTCGAGTTTGAAACTAGCATTTGCGATGCAGAGTACCACGTTTCATTGGTAAGGAACATGGAGATGTTCGAAGCATGCAAATGGATATTCATACGATGAATGATCGAACTACCCTATCCGGACTTTCCAAGTGGTTATCACTTATCGAGTGGATATAGTCCGCGGTTTTGGTTGTACACCATTAGTCCTTACTACTTGAAACATCATTGAGACTCTATATGCTAGTACTGTGCTTTGACTCGTTTACCGACTCTATTGGGGTCATCAGGTGTCGGGATTGGATACAGTTACAACACATATAGGAGTCGATGCTTTGTTGTCAAGGATTCACCACATACTTGCGAGTGTGGATATCCTATGCGATCTGAGGAGATATTAGTGTGACAAATCTCTGGCCAGAGTACATGATGTGTTTTAAGAAATGGTTTCTTAGTAACACATGCGATGTCACTATTTGATCTTCAAGATGTGTTGCATAGTTATCTGATTATGCTATTTCGTGCCGTTGATTGGTGAAGTTTGTGGTGAAGTTTGAGAGAGGCTGCCATTTCGTGCCGTTGATTGGAGATGATGAGAAAGAGAAGCTGGAGCACTTTCTTGTAGGGCTTCGACCTACCATCCGTAGGGATGTGCTGATGGCTGAGCCATCTGATTATGCTTCAGCACTGAGGCGTGCCTTGAGGTCCGAGCAGACGCTGAGAGATATTAGCGCGGAGGCGCATGGCAAGAGGCCCTTCCCTCATCAGGGCCACTCTCAGCAGCAGCAGCATGGCAAGAAGCCGTATCATGGGCCCCCGAGACAGCAGGGACAACAGGCACCGCAGGGGCGTCAGGCCCAGAGACAGGTTCCTCCCAAGGCTGGGGAGAAGCCTATTTGTCAGTTTTGCCATCGTTCGCATTTTGGGAAGTGTTTGAAGGATGCTGGAGTTTGCTTCAAGTGCAAGAAGCCAGGACATATGTCTACCCATTGTCCAGAGCTGAGGAGGCCCATGCAGGGCAGAGTGTTCGTGATGGAGGCCGAGCAGGCCGACCCAGACACTACTCTTCTCACAGGTAATATCTTAACTTTTGGGTTAGAGCAGTTAAAGATTTGTTGATGCATGCGACTCTAAATCTTTGCTTGTTTGAGGTTTTACTCTAGTAACTTGTTGCATGCCTTAGGACCTTTGACTGTTTAGCATGAATAGTATCTTGTTTGGGAATTGTTGAATTAGAATGAGCCTAAGTAGAACTCATGGTTTTAACTTCAACCTTTCGTCGTTGTAACTACTGCTATGCAGGTAGGATTGTTGTGGCAGGCGTAGCCACGAGGGCCTTATTAGACTCAGGGGCTACCCATTCCTTTATATCGGAGTCTTTTGCCCTTGAGAGGGGCATTCAGAGCGAGGAATTGGAGGTTGGATTCTCAGTTACTATCCCCTCAGGGGAAGAGCTATCCACCAGGAGCTTGGTGAGAGACCTTGTATTGCTTTTGCAGGGTCAGTCAGTGGTAGCAGACCTCATAGTGCTACCTTTGCCAGAGTTTGACCTGATTCTTGGGATGGATTGGATGACGAAGAATGCGGTGATGATAGATTTTCAGCAGAGGTCAGTACTAGTCAGGCCTGAGGGCGAGGAACCGTTTTGGTTTGAGGCTGCTAAGAGCTTGAGGAAGACTCGAGTCATTTCTACTTTGCAAGCTCAGAGGCTTGTACTTAGTGGGTGCGAGTCATTTCTAGCCAGTTTATCTTTGACAGAGCTGCCAGAGCGACCAGTTATTTCTGATGTGGCTATCGTCAGGGAGTTTGAGGATGTGTTCCCTAGCGATGTTGTGGGAATTCCGCCCGATAGAGAAGTGGATTTCTCTATAGATTTGATTCCCGGTACTGTGCCTATCTCCAAGGCACCGTACAGATTGGCTCCTACCGAAATGAAGGAGTTAAAAGAGCAGATTCAAGAGTTGCTTGACAAGGGATTCATTCGCCCTAGTTTCTCCCCATGGGGCGCACCAGTTCTCTTCGTTAAGAAGAAGGACGGTAGTCTAAGATTGTGCATAGACTACCGAGGTTTGAACGGAGTGACTGTGAAGAACAAGTACCCATTACCTAGGATCGAGGACCTCTTCGATCAATTGCAAGGTGCATCCATCTTTTCGAAGATTGATCTTCGTTCAGGTTATCACCAGTTTGAAGGTGAAGGAGTCAGATGTGGCGAAGACAGCTTTTAGGACTCGTTACGGTCATTACGAGTTCCTTGTGATGCCGTTTGGGATGACGAATGCGCCCGCGGTTTTCATGGATCTTATGAACCGCGTGTTTCAGCCTTACTTGGACCGCTTTGTCATTGTTTTCATCGATGACATCCTCATTTATTCGAAGGATAGAGTGGAGCATGAACAGCATTTGTGGACCGTTCTTGAGGTGCTTCGAGAGCACAAGTTGTTGGCCAAGTTTGATAAGTGTGAATTCTGGTTGGAGAAAGTTGCTTTCTTGGGTCATATTATTTCTAAGAGCGGTGTGGAAGTAGACCCTTCAAAGGTTCAAGCAGTGAAGGAGTGGTCTATACCGAGGAGCGCGTCTGAGATTCGCAGTTTTCTTGTATTAGCCGGTTATTACCGAAAATTTATCAAGGGTTTTTCCTCCATTGCTGTGCCTATGACAGCGTTGACTAAGAAGAACGCCAAGTTTGTTTGGAGTGCCGAGTGTCAAAGGAGCTTTGATACTTTGAAGGAAGCTCTTACGACAGCGCCAGTGTTGACCATGCCATCCGGGCAAGGTGATTTTGTGGTGTATACTGATGCTTCCAAGTTGGGATTGGGAGCAGTTCTGATGCAGCGAGACAGAGTTATTGCCTATGCTTCTAGGCAATTGAAGGAGCACGAGAAGAACTACCCTACTCATGACTTAGAGTTGGCAGCGGTAGTGTTTGCTCTTAAGATTTGGAGACACTATCTTTACGGAGAGAAGAGTCAGATCTTCACAGACCACAAAAGCCTCAAGTACTTCTTCACCCAGAAGGAGTTGAATATGAGGCAGCGTAGGTGGTTAGAGTTGGTGAAGGACTATGACTGCAATATTAGCTACCACCCTGGTAAAGCTAATGTGGTTGCAGATGCTTTGAGCAGGAAGACTGCAGTGATTACCTCCTTGTCAGTGTCTAGACCGTTGCAGGTTGAGATTCAGAGGTATGGTCTTGAGTTTTATGCGAGTGGTAGAGCTCCCCATTTGTCTTCCCTTAGTGTGCAGACTACACTTTTTGATCGTATCCGTGCAGCGCAGTCAGTTGATGAGCAGATCAGGAAGTGGAGACAGAGAGATGAGGAGAAAGGCAGCGGTTTGTATGCTGTGGTAGATGGGATTGTGAGGTACAGAGGTAGATTTTGGGTTCCCGCAGGTGATTCTCTGTGAGTTACTATCATGGCAGAGGCACATACATCGCCGTACTCAATCCACCCTGGTAGTACGAAGATGTATCGGGATCTTTAGCAGCTTTATTGGTGGCCAGGCATGAAAAGTGACATTGCCCGATTCGTGTCAGAATTCCTGACATGCCAGCAGGTTAAGGCGGAGCATCAGAGACCCGCCGGTTTGCTTAAGCCTCTCCCTATTCCGGAGTGAAAGTGGGAGAATATCTCCATGGATTTTGTCGTGGGATTGCCGAAGACATTGAGAGGTTCGAATGCCATTTGGGTGATTGTAGACCGTCTCACTAAGTCGGCTCACTTTTTACTGGTGAAGATGAATTTCACGATGACTCAGTTCGCGGAGTTGTATATCCGGGAGATAGTCAGACTACATGGTATTCCAGTCTCCATAGTGTCTGATAGAGATCCACGGTTTACTTCGTCTTTTTGGAAGAGTCTTCATTCTGCTATGGGTACGAAGCTACTTTTTAGCACCGCCTTTCACCCGCAGACTGATGGCCAGTCAGAGAGGGTGATTCAGATTTTGGAGGATCTGTTGAGGCATGTGCTATTGATTTTCAAGGTAGTTGGGAGTCGAGACTACCACTAGTGGAATTCGCGTATAATAACAGTTTTCAGTCCACTATTGGCATGGCTCCCTACGAGGCACTATATGGGAGGAAGTGTAGATCTCCAGTGTTGTGGGATGAGATAGGTGAGAGATCAGACTTTGGTCCGGAGATTGTTCAGTTGACCACCGAGGTAGTGGCTAAGATCCGTGATAGGATGAGAACCGCCCAGAGTAGGCAGAAGAGCTATGCTGATCACCGGAGGAGAGACTTGGAGTTCTCGGTGGGTGATCATGTTTTTATCCGTATTGCACCCATGAAGGGTGTGATGAGGTTTGGAAAGAAAGGGAAGTTGGCACCGAGGTTCATAGGGCCCTTCGAAATTTTGGATAGGGTAGGGGTACTGGCTTATAGAGTGGCCTTGTCGCCTAACCTTGATAAGATCCATAATGTCTTCCATGTGTCGATGTTGAGGAAGTACATCTCGAACCCATCCCATGTGCTTAGTTCGGAACCGCTTCAGCTATCTCCTCACTTGACCTATGAGGAGAAGCCCATCCGGATTTTGGATAGACAGGAGAGAAGACTCCGTAACAAGTCGATTCCAATGATCAAGGTGAGATGGCAGAACCATTCGGATGAAGAGGCCACTTGGGAAGCAGAAGCAGATATCAGAGTTCGATATCCGAAGCTTTTTGGTAAGTTTTAATTTCGAGGACGAAATTTCTTATTAGGGAGGGAGGAATTGTAGCACCAAGAACTTCTAAAATTTGAAAATCATGCCTAAAATTATTTTTTTAGTATTTATATTTTAATTTCTTGAAGTTAATTGTTTAAGTTTTAGTTAAAGATAGAATTGTTCGATTTATTTGGATTAAATGCCTTGAATTGTTTGGTCTAGTAAGTTTCTGTCCCGGCAGGCGACGACGGTGGGCTTCGGTGGTTTATTTTCAAGATTTTTAATTTTAAGATTTTAAGTTAGAGGTAAAAGGGGGGTTTTGGCCAAAAATGCAAATTTTGAATTTTTAGGGGTCAAAAAGCAATTTTATCATTTTCTTGGGTTATTTCCTAAATTTTTCATAAAATAGGATTTTATTAAATCCGGGTTAGTGGAATTTCAATCAAAATGTTGTGAGTTGAAATTTTAAATTTAGAAGTTTGAAAATAGCAAAAAGTTTGAGGTAAAAAGTTTTAATAGTACAAGTAGTACTTTTGCTAGTACAAGTAAAATTTTAAAACACTACACACAATACACTACACTTTTAATTTACACTATCATTAAAACATTTCAATTAAAAAAAATCAAGACACAAACCCTAGCCCCTTCTAAACCCTAGTAGCCGCCCACCCCCCCCCCCTTCTCCCTTGAAGCTCCCTCTCGGCCTGTTGGAAAACTGGCGAGTTCCCAGACCAATTACGATTGATACCCGGTGCAGCGGAAGTTTAAAAATTTTTCATGAAACGTTTCCATGGTCTGGGTATCAACCGTTCATCAATTGAATTACGTGTGTGTAAAATTTAAATAACAATTAAATAAATTTTACCTCAAATCTCGCAACGAGATTAATGGACACCAACAGAACAATTCTGCTCTTGTTGTCTCTCCCTGGAACCGATGAACGCCTTCAATCAGGTCCACGAACAGAGGTTTAATCCCTCTGATAGATTGCACTAGAAAATCTATCAGAAGTTTTCTGCGAAGAGAATACACGAATTTGATTCGTTATTCCTTACTGCGATTCAAAATCACAGACCGGAATTTTCTCGGGCAGAGCAGGAAGGGGACGGCCGAAAATTCTTTGAGAGAGAAGGGTTTCGATTTTTTTCTGTCTCAAAAATTATGACCTGTTGTATGTAATTTCTGTACTGAAATAACTTATTTATAATGCAGGCCACTAACACCTTAGGGCCCATTAGTCATAAGCTGGGGCCCGACAAGCAAAGCCCGCTCGTTCAGAAATTAATATAAAATTCATCGTGACTCCGATTGATGAAACGATTTCACCAATGTGCACAGAAACCATTTCTGCACGTTTTAAAGTCAAAATAAATTTTCCTGAATCCGAATTCAGTGGTTTCCAAAAATGTCCATCCCTATGTCATTTTAGGAAATCCTACTCCCTTACTCTTATTTAAGAAGTCCAACTCCTTAGTTCATTAAATTTAACTCTTTAAATTTAACTATCTCAACGGGGATTAAAACTCCATTACACTGTGTGACCCTCAATGGTTCAGGGATACAGCTAGCCGTGGGCTCACAACTCCTTGTGACTCGGAACAACACTTTCCGACTTGCCCAACGAATCATGGTAAAGCGCCTAGAAACATCGCCCCATGATTCCCTAGGTATCACTGATAGTGCCTACAAGAACCAGTAGATTTTGGTTAGCGTACAGTACGGTCCCTTCATCCATATATCCCGATCGAATCAACAACCATTGGTATATCGAGAGACGCTCAAGATTCGATAACTATGCAATACATCTTGAAGATCAAATTAGTGACATCGCATGTGCTACTAAGAAACCATTTCTTAAATCACATCAATTACTCTGGCCAGAGATTTATCACACTAATATCTCCTCAGATCGCATAGGATATCCACACTCGCAAGTATGTGGTGAATCCTTGACAACAATGCATTGACTCCTATATGTGTCGTAACTGTACCCAATCTCGACACCTGATGACCCCCTCAGAGTCGGTAAACGAGTCAAAGCACAGTACTAGCATATAGAGTCTCCATGATGTTTCAAGTCGTAAGGACTAATGGTGTACAACCAAAACCGCGGACTTTATCCACTCGATAAGTGATAACCACTTGGAAAGTCCGGATAGGGTAGTTCGACTATTCATCCTATGAATATCCATTTGCATGCTTCGAACATCTCCATGTTCCCTACCAATGAAACGTGGTACTCCGCATCGCAAATGCTAGTCTCAAACTCGAGCGATCCTTATCCTTATTATCGGACGGCTCAATCGACTAGGAACGGTTTTAGAACATACAGTGACTATAAGATGTATTTCATGATAGACATCTCCATGTTCTACCACATCTTACATACACTATAGTATATTCAAGGTCTTTATCAAAACAACAATAGTATATCACAATATATCAATATGAAGTAATATAAAGTCATTGCCATAAAAGTGTAAATAATATTAAACAAAAGATTGTTTATACAAAGAGTCATCAAAGCCCATAGCCACACAGTTGGCTCACTGGGCACCCACTCTTACAATCTCCCACTTGCCCTATAGCCAACTAGTCATACTACGTAGACCCATTGCTTCGCGATGTTTGTCAAACAATGGTCCTGGCAAGGGCTTAGTAAGCGGATCAGCGATATTGTCTGCAGAGGCCACTCGTTCGACAATGATGTCTCCTCTTTCCACAATCTCCCGGATTATGTGGTATTTCCTCAGTACGTGTTTGGATCTTTGATGAGACCTTGGTTCCTTTGCTTGAGCAACGGCACCCGTGTTGTCACAGTACACCGGGACTGGACCAACAAAATCAGGAATGACGCCCAACTCTTGGACGAACTTCCTCATCCAAACGGCCTCTTTAGCAGCAGCTGATGCTGCAATGTATTCAGCCTCAGTGGTGGAATCCGCTGTGGTGTCCTGCTTGGAACTCTTCCAAGAGACAGCACCGCCATTGAGCATGAACACAAATCCAGAGGTTGACTTCGAGTCATCCACATCACTTTGGAAGCTAGAGTCGGTATAGCCTTCCAATTTGAGTTCTCGTCCTCCATAAACCATGAACATATTCTTAGTCCTTCGCAAGTACTTAAGAATGTCCTTCACGGCTTTCCAATGCATTTGACCAGGATTAGACTGATATCTGCTCGTGACACTCAGAGCAAATGCTACATCCGGTCTGGTAGATATCATCCCATACATGATACTACCTATAGCTGACGCATATGGTACATGTGTCATATTCTCATATCTCTGCATCAGTCTTGGGACACATAGACTTGGATAGAGAAACTCCATGACACATGGGTAGATGTCCTCTCTTGGACCCATCCATTGAAAACCGTTTCAATATGGTATCGATGTAGGTTGATTGAGTGAGTCCTATCATTCTCTTAGATCTATCTCTATAGATCTGAATCCCTAGAATGTAGGATGCCTCACCCAAATCCTTCATCGAAAATCTACCTGATAACCATATCTTCGTTGACTGCAACATCCCTACATCATTCCCAATGAGTAGGATGTCATCAACATAAAGTACTAAGAATGTCACCGCATCCTTAACTACTTTCTTGTACACGCAAGGTTCCTCCGGGTTCTTGATGAAACCAAAATCTTTAATTGTTTCATCAAATTTCTGGTTCCAACTTCTTGATGCTTGTTTTAGACCATAAATTGATCTCTGAAGCTTGCATACCTTATGCTCGCTTCCCATGGATGTGAACCCCTCAGGCTGCTTCATATAGATTTCCTCCTTAATGTCTCCATTAAGAAAAGCAGTCTTCACATCCATTTGCCATATCTCATAGTCATACCATGCAGCTATGGCAATAAGGATTCTTATGGACTTGAACATGGCAACTGGTGAAAAGGTTTCGTCATAGTCAACTCCTTGCCTTTGAGTATAACCTTTCGCCACCAATCGCGCCTTGTAGGTCAATACCTTACCATCAGGCCCAAGCTTTCTCTTGTAGATCCATTTACACCCTATTGGAACAATTCCATCGGGAGGATCTACTAAAGACCAAACTTGGTTTGTATGCATCGAATCCAATTCTGACTGCATAGCTTCAAGCCATAAATTCGAATCCGCATCAGAAATTGCTTCCTTGAAGTTTCTTGGATCACATCCAATGTCGGGTTCATCTTGATCCCCTTCAAGAAGAAGACCATATCGAACTGGAGGTCTAGAAGTCCTTTCGGATCTTCTAGGTGCAGGCGTGTCCAGCAATGGTTCCTGAGGTGTAGGATCGTTATTTTGTATTTCGGGTTCTTCTCGAACTTCTTCGAGTTCCATCATCTCGCCTTTCTTATCCAATAAGAATTCCTTCTCCAAGAAGGTGGCATTCCTAGAAACAAACACCTTTGTTTCAGCAGGATAATAGAAATAATATCCGATTGAATTCTTCGGATACCCTACAAAATAACATAAGCTGGATCGACTATCCAACTTATCTCCCACTGTCCGCTTCACGTAAGCAGGACATCCCCAAATCCTCAAGTATGAATACTTAGGAGCTTTGCCATTCCATAACTCGTATGGTGTTTTGTCCACTGCTTTAGTGTGGACGTTATTCAACAACAATACCGCCGTTTCAAGCGCATAGCCCCAAAACGAAGGTGGAAGCTCAGTGAAGCTCATCATGGATCGAACCATGTCCAACAAAGTTCGATTACGACGCTCCGATACACCATTAAGCTGTGGTGTCATAGGAGGAGTCCACTGAGAGAGAATCCCATTCTCTTTTAGATAGTCCAAAAACTCGGTACTCAAGTATTCTCCACCTCGATCCGATCGAAGTGCTTTAAATACTTTTACCTAGCTTGTTTTCTACTTCAGCCTTGAATTCTTTGAACTTTTCAAATGCTTCAGACTTATATTTCATTAAATATAAATACCCATACCTTGAATAATCATCAGTAAAGGTAATGAAGTAGGTGTGGCCATGTTGAGTCCCTACTCTAAATGGACCACAAACATCTGTATGGATCAAATCCAACAGATTCTGACTACGCTCAGGTTTCCCCTTAAAAGGAGATTTAGTCATTTTTCCTTTTAGGCAGGATTCACAAGTAGGTAGAGAGTTAATATCAGACATATCAAACATGCCCTCTCCCACTAGCTTGTTCATCCTCCTTGAGGAAATATGACCTAGTCTAGCGTGCCAAAGGTTTGCCGGGTTTTGACTATCGATTTTCCTTTTGTTTGTTGTCGCCGGTTTGTCAATACAATTCACTGGAACGTCTTTTAGTTTTAAATTGTATAGATCGTTTTCAAGTTGTCCATTTCCAATTAAACATTCATTCTTGTAAATATTGCAAATCCCATTCACAAAATTACAAGAATAACCATCTCTATCAAGCATAGAAATGGAAATAATATTTTTAATTAAATCTGGCACAAATAAAACATCTCTCAACAATAATTTAAAACCATTCTGCAAAATCAAACAAACATCTCCAATGGCCGTAGCTTCAACTCTGGAACCATTCCCGAGCCTCAGCTGGGTCTCACCCATTCTAAGCCTGCGACTTCTTGTCATCACCTGCAAATCATTGCAAATGTGAGATCCACATCCGGTATCCAATACCCAAGAAGTTGTATTAAGTGACATGTTTATTTCGATATAGAACATACCCTTTGCAGTTCCCAACTGCTCAAGATACTCCTTGCAGTTGCGCTTCCAATGACCCGGCTTCTTGCAGTAATGGCAAACATCCTTGGATTTTCCATCGTTTGAAGCCTTTGTCTTTTGCTTCTTCTCGGTTCCACTTTCTTGGGTGGGGCAGAACGTTTCTTGCCCTTCATACTTGGCCCCTTCTTAGCAGAAGATGAGGAGCCCACCAAGAAAGCTGGCTTATCCTTCTTAAGTGTGGATTCATATGTAACGAGCATATTGACCATCTCTTCAAGGGTGGCCTCTATCTTGTTCATATTAAAATTTATCACGAATCCATCAAATGAAGAAGGAAGAGATAGAAGCAGCAAGTCCACATTGAGTTCATGCTCCAACACCAAATCAAGGGTCGCTAACTTCTGTATGAGCCAAATCACTCGTACCCCATGATCACGGACCGAAGTCCCTTCACGCATGCGGCACGTCATCAACTCCTTAACAGTAGAGAACCTTTCAGCCCTCGACTGAGCCCCAAAAAGTTCCTTGAGTTGCGCGTGAATGTCAGCAGCATTCACCGTGTCCTCAAATCGCCTCTGGAGTTCATCAGACATCGAGGCTTGCATATAGCATTTGGTCTTGATGTCATGGTCACACCATGCATCAAGTTTGGCCAATTCCTCCGGACTTATGTCAGCTGGTGCTTCCTTCGGAGGTGCTTTCTCTAACACGTAGAGCATTTTCTCCGAAGTTAAGACAATCTTCAACTTCCGGAACCATTCCGTATAGTTGGCGCCAGTCAGCTTGTTTTGTTCGAGGATCGAGAATAAAGGATTTCGCGAATTCATTGTATGAAATACTGAAAAGGAAAACAGACATATATCAATGATTGTTTAACAATTTACTAAGACATAAAATAGGCGAATTTAATTTTATGAATCTCACTCCCACTATTTTAACGATTTCACCACCCTCTAGTGAAAACGGGAAACTTTTTCCTTAGTGAGAACATGGAGTCCAATTGACAAACTTATGGTCCCGAATAATATCAGCCAACCATAATTCTCAAAAGGTAGAGCCCAATTGCTTCCAAAGCAACCCCCATGTATTTACCTCATGTCCAATAAGGGCCCAATAATATGACGCCGTTTAAAGTGACATGTCAAGATGACCCATCAATATTAAGTTGTGATGGACGGTCGCCATGTGGATCCCCCAATAATATGAGCCGATCCCATGGGAGTTCCACCCAACTTACAACATTTGTCGATCCAATGTACAGCTTTCCGACGGACGGGCCCCCCCAATAATATGAGCCGGACCGTATCCGCGGGTAGCATCACATACATTGACCGTTGATGGAAGGTAGGAACATTTAAACAATATTTAAATTTCCTTTATTTATCTTGATATAAATTTTAAATCATATTTAAAATGAGGGATTTTATTTATAAAAATATATTTGTCTCATCATATTTAATTTATTGCATGCATTGCCGGATTCACGCAATTTATGTCTAAACATGCATACAATCATAATATCACATATTATATAGGATGATCGATTCCATTTCTAATTGACCCGTGGTTGCCAATCACGGGTCTTAGTCCAATCCTAGGTAATATGCAGTATGCAAATGCAATCCTATACATATGCTTCCAATTTACATTTCTTCAGTCTTCATTGTCTGCTGGGCCCACCATCTTCAAATCTTGATCTCCCACTAAATCTAATGTATTTACAATAAATAACAATGACAAGTAGGGGATACATTTTTAGGGGTGGAACGGGCTATAAACCAAGCCCACTTTTATTACATATGACATTCATATCGGGCCATAAACCAGGCCCATTAATAAAACCAACAACAATAAAGACAAAATGTAAATTCCTAACATACACCTACAAAATTGGTCATGGCAATCGATCATCCTTATCCAATAACATTTAATTCAAAATTAATTTATTGGATAACATGCTGTGGCAATTCAAATTTAAACAAGATAAAATCATATTTTATATATAAAATCACATTTCACATATAAAATCATATTTTATCTCCATATCAAATAAAATCATATTTTATCTATAAAATCCAATTTTACAAATAAAATCATATTTTATCTAATATATCATAAGATCATATCTTATCATCAATTGTACCAAAATAATTGAGTTCAAAATTCAATTTACGGATAAAATATTAAAATTTTCCAAAATTCAAATTTATCCAAAATCAATTTTAAAATTTACGGACTCGAACAATTCGATCCGAAATCTCGTGAACCAATCAAAAACAATTTTTGACCGGACCAAAAATAAAAAGTTAACATATTACAATTAATTTTTAATACCCAATTAATTTGTCCCGCGGGCCCCCCGGGACCCGCCCGGGTTGGCCCGCACCCGGGGCGCGGGCCGGGGCAGCCCGGCTACCCCCTTAGGGCAGCAACGCGTGCTGCCCTGGCGGCGCCTGGCGCCGCCCTGGGCGGCGCCGAGCGCTGCCCTGCGCAGCGAGCGCTGCCCTGCGCGGCGCCCAGCGCTGCGCTGGGCAGCGCACAGCGCTGCCCTGGGCAGCGCCGTGCGCCGCCCTGGGCGGCGACGGTCGCCGCCCTGGGCGGCGCCGTGCGCCCCCTTGGGCGGCGCCGTGCGCCGCCCCTGGGGGCAGCGACCATCGCTGCCCCCTCCGGGCAGCGATCCAATCGCTGCCCGGGTTTCGCCCCCGGAAAAAAAAATTTTTTATTAAAAATATTTATTTTGTTTCATAAACCGAGACTCAAAAATTTTGTACAATTGATTAATTCAATCGATTGATCTGAGCAACCTGGCTCTGATACCACTGTTGGAAAACTGGCGAGTTCCCAGACCAATTACGATTGATACCCGGTGCAGCGGAAGTTTAAAATTTTTCATGGAACGTTTCCATGGTCTGGGTATCAACCGTTCATCAATTGAATTACGTGTGTGTAAAATTTAAATAACAATTAAATAAATTTTACCTCAAATCTCGCAACGAGATTAATGGACACCAACAGAACAATTCTGCTCTTGTTGTCTCTCCCTGGAACCGATGAACGCCTTCAATCAGGTCCACGAACAGAGGTTTAATCCCTCTGATAGATTGCACTAGAAAATCTATCAGAAGTTTTCTGCGAAGAGAATACACGAATTTGATTCGTTATTCCTTACTGCGATTCAAAATCACAGACCGGAATTTTCTCGGGCAGAGCAGGAGGGGACGGCCGAAAATTTCTTTGAGAGAGAAGGGTTTTGATTTTTTTCTGTCTCAAAAATTATGACCTGTTGTATGTAATTTCTGTACTGAAATAACTTATTTATAATGCAGGCCACTAACACCTTAGGGCCCATTAGTCATAAGCTGGGGCCCGACAAGCAAAGCCCGCTCGTTCAGAAATTAATATAAAATTCATCGTGACTCCGATTGATGAAACGATTTCACCAATGTGCACAGAAACCATTTCTGCACGTTTTAAAGTCAAAATAAATTTTCCTGAATCCGAATTCAGTGGTTTCCAAAATGTCCATCCCTATGTCATTTTAGGAAATCCTACTCCCTTACTCTTATTTAAGAAGTCCAACTCCTTAGTTCATTAAATTTAACTCTTTAAATTTAACTATCTCAACGGGGATTAAAACTCCATTACACTGTGTGACCCTCAATGGTTCAGGGATACAGCTAGCCGTGGGCTCACAACTCCTTGTGACTCGGAACAACACTTTCCGACTTGCCCAACGAATCATGGTAAAGCGCCTAGCAACATCGCCCCATGATTCCCTAGGTATCACTGATAGTGCCTACAAGAACCAGTAGATTTTGGTTAGCGTACAGTACGGTCCCTTCATCCATATATCCCGATCGAATCAACAACCATTGGTATATCGAGAGTCGCTCAAGATTCGATAACTATGCAATACATCTTGAAGATCAAATTAGTGACATCGCATGTGCTACTAAGAAACCATTTCTTAAATCACATCAATTACTCTGGCCAGAGATTTATCACACTAATATCTCCTCAGATCGCATAGGATATCCACACTCGCAAGTATGTGGTGAATCCTTGACAACAATGCATTGACTCCTATATGTGTCGTAACTGTACCCAATCTCGACACCTGATGACCCCCTCAGAGTCGGTAAACGAGTCAAAGCACAGTACTAGCATATAGAGTCTCCATGATGTTTCAAGTCGTAAGGACTAATGGTGTACAACCAAAACCGCGGACTTTATCCACTCGATAAGTGATAACCACTTGGAAAGTCCGGATAGGGTAGTTCGACTATTCATCCTATGAATATCCATTTGCATGCTTCGAACATCTCCATGTTCCCTACCAATGAAACGTGGTACTCCGCATCGCAAATGCTAGTCTCAAACTCGAGCGATCCTTATCCTTATTATCGGACGGCTCAATCGACTAGGAACGGTTTTAGAACATACAGTGACTATAAGATGTATTTCATGATAGACATCTCCATGTTCTACCACATCTTACATACACTATAGTATATTCAAGGTCTTTATCAAAACAACAATAGTATATCACAATATATCAATATGAAGTAATATAAAGTCATTGCCATAAAAGTGTAAATAATATTAAACAAAAGATTGTTTATACAAAGAGTCATCAAAGCCCATAGCCACACAGTTGGCTCACTGGGCACCCACTCTTACACGGCCAAGTGCCTTCCGCCGCCCCAAGCCGCCGCTGCCGCCGTCCACCGCCGTCCCCACTGCCGGAGGAGCTCCACAAGGAGCTTAGCTTGGAGTTTGACCTAGAGTTCTTCCCTCCATCTCCCCTTATTTTCGAAATTTTTGGGTAAAAGGTTGAAAGGCAAGTGTAACTATTTCTTTGGGCTAACATTCAAGCAATATCTACCCCCACCCTTAAGACTTCTTGCAATAATTTCGAAAATGCATGATGTTGTGATGTTAGGGTTTCGAATTTGGGCATTTAAGGGGCTGATTTTTGCTAAATGTGTTATGGGGTTGAGTTTATGTGATTTAATGTTGAGTATATGTGTAATGACATGGATTTATATGGATGTTCTTGCCAAAATTCGAATTTTCAGAATGTATAAGGACCTAAATTTCGAAATTTTGCATGTGTAGGGGCTGAAATTTAATTGATGTTGAAGTATTTAATGGTCTTGCATTGGTCTTGATTGATTGTTCAACATTTTGGAGTTTTGATGGTTAATTCTTGATGTTCTTGATATGTGTTGTGAAAGTGTGGATTGAGTGTAGCCCAAGTGTTTGGGAAAAGTCCTAAGAGAGGTTATTTGAGGTGTTTGGGTGTTTGGTGTGGAGATAAGTTGAGGAAAGTGGGCTAAGTGTTTGAATTGTTGGAATTGGAGGTGTGTGAGTGTGCAGGGCAGCACTGTTCACGGGGCAGGGCAGGGTCGTGGCTGAGGTCTGGGCAGGGTTAGGCTATTCCATGGTAAAGTTCATGACGTTGTGGTCGCGTCGATATAAAATGGGCTCGATTCGGATAAGAATTGAGTGAGTTATGGATTTTTCAAAATTGGGTGCAAGTGCAGATTTTTTCCTTTGAATAGGGGCTGTCCGATTTTTGTGTTTTGTAAATTTGCTTTTTTGATCTTTTGATGATACCACCTATTCCTTGGGATGATTTGGAGTGTTTGTTGAGTGTCGGTTCAAGCGGGACGGGTTTTGGATAAGGCATGACAAAGTTAAGGGCTTTTCGGTTTACTTGCTCGAGTTAAGTCAAGTTTGAGGATTTTTGTTGGGTAAGTTGTCTTCTTTAGACTTAGGGGCAGCCACTCATCCACCTTAAACTCACATTTTCGAGTCGAGTCTCATGTCTTAAAGATTGCTTATTCGTGTGCATTTGACGTGTTCTTGAGTTTAATAAAGAAAAAGGAAGTTTACTTGTTTGCATGCCATTTAATGTATGAGTTGAGTCTTTATAAATGAAAAGGGAAAAGAAAGCAAATATTTTTGAATGAAGTGATCTGTTTGTGACAAGAGGGGTGTTGCTAGGCCGGGGGATGCCTCGGTCTACTCACCAAGAGGTTATAGAGGTTAGGCAAGGAGCAAGAGACATCTTGTTTACCCTTGCCACAGAGGGGCAATGTGGGATCGGGAGGCATCTCGGTCTCCTTGCCATAGAGGGGTTAAGTTCGTCGGGAGAAATCTCGTCGTCTTGCCGGGATAGTGCACTGCAGCCATGATCATGATCGAAACAGAGGGTCACAAATCAGGGATCGGATTTCTAAGAGGAAAAAGTAAAGAAAAGTTTAAAAGTTAAAGTTTCACAATTTTAGTTGACTCATTTTGCATTGATGTCAGTCTTTCAGCTATGCATGAGTCTAAGTTGAATGTTATGAAAGTTAAAGTTTATCATAGTGTGAGTTCATTAATGCATGATTTCTATATCTTTCTAGTTTCATGCATATTACAGTTTAAGTTGAGTTTTTGCATCACGTATTTTAAACCCTTGTTATTATCCTAGTTATGCTTGTTGAGTCTTTAGACTCACTATGCTTGAATGTTTGCAGGTGAGGATTTTGTGGAGGAAACGGAGGGGCGTGATCTACTGGGATGAGGCCATCGGTAGTGCAAGGCCCAGTGACCGTTGCTTCCTTTTAGTTTATGTTTTTCCGCACAGTTATCGAATTTGTAATAATGAAGTATTATTTGAGATCTTGTAGTATTTATAGCCAGGATGTGCATTCCCTGTGCTACAGCTTATGTTTTGAAGTACGTTTTTCGCTTTTGCAAGTTTATGATTATCGTTGGAATTAATTTTAAATGCTTTAGTTTACTTTATGCTGTAACCGGGAGGTGGTTACTAGGATTGCATGTTTATGTTTAACGCACCTAAGTTTTGAAGTCAATTTTCTTTCCTTATTTAAATTGCTGTTTGAGTCTTGATGGCTTATTTGTTTTACAAATAGGTCATGGCAAAATTTTTTTAAAAATCCGTAATTTTCCTTTATTTTAATTATAGTCTAGTAGCGAGTAGTTAGGGTCGTTTCAGTTGGTATCAGAGCACGGTCTTGGTTTGGGCTGAGCCTACTGCCGGTTGCTGAAACTCAGGGGATCTCGCCTCAAAGTCTGTAAGATTTAAGTTTAATGTCTCTATCTGTTTAAGTTTTGATGTATTAGTTTCTTGAGTTATTGAGAAGTTTAAATTTGAAGTAAAAATATTTTCTAAGGCATGAAATTTGAATGTTGGATTTTCTCAATGCGTTTAGATGGCTCGTCGTCATGATCCGCGTGCAGTTACGCCTCCACCGCCTCCACCGGCGCCGCAGGTGGATATAGGAGGGCAGGTGCTAGCAGGATTGGCCCGTATCCTCGAGCGTCATGTGGATGCTCCTGTTGCTAGATCGGAGACTACTGATGAGCAGTTTCGGAAGATGAATCCGAAGGACTTCGCTGGCACCACTGATTCGTTGATAGCGGAGGGTTGGATCCGCTCCCTTGAGGTGATCTTTCGCTATATGCAGATGGGAGATCCAGATAGAGTGAGATGTGCTGTGTTTCTCCTCCAGGATGATGCCGCCCTCTGGTGGGAGGATATGGAGAAGATTGTGAACCCAGCTACTCTACCTTGGGCTGAGTTCAAGAAGTTGTTCTTTGAGAAGTACTTTACTGCTGATGTGAGAGCCCGTTTGAAGATGGAGTTTATGAGCTTGAGGCAGGGTGATCTGTCGGTAGCCCAGTTCGTGGTGAAGTTTGAGAGAGGCTGCCATTTCGTGCCGTTGATTGGAGATGATGAGAAAGAGAAGCTGGAGCACTTTCTTGTGGCTTCGACCTACCATCCATAGGGATGTGCTGATGGCTGAGCCATCTGATTATGCTTCAGCACTGAGGCGTGCCTTGAGGTCCGAGCAGACGCTGAGAGATATTAGCGCGGAGGCGCATGGCAAGAGGCCCTTCCCTCATCAGGGCCACTCTCAGCAGCAGCAGCACGGCAAGAAGCCGTATCATGGGCCCTCGAGACAGCAGGGACAGCAGGCACCGCAGGGGCGTCAGGCCCAGAGACAGGTTCCTCCCAAGGCTGGGGAGAAGCCTATTTGTCAGTTTTGCCATCGTCCGCATTTTGGGAAGTGTTTGAAGGATGCTGGAGTTTGCTTCAAGTGCAAGAAGCCAGGACATATGTCTACCCATTGTCCAGAGCTGAGGAGGCCCGTGCAGGGCAGAGTGTTCGTGATGGAGGCCAAGCAGGCCGACCCAGACACTACTCTTCTCACAGGTAATATCTTAACTTTTGGGTTAGAGCAGTTAAAGATTTGTTGATGCATGCGACTCTAAATCTTTGCTTGTTTGAGGTTTTACTCTAGTAACTTGTTGCATGCCTTAGGACCTTTGACTGTTTAGCATGAATAGTATCTTGTTTGGGAATTGTTGAATTAGAATGAGCCTAAGTAGAACTCATGGTTTTAACTTCAACCTTTCGTCGTTGTAACTACTGCTATGCAGGTAGGATTGTTGTGGCAGGCGTAGCCACGAGGGCCTTATTAGACTCAGGGGCTACCCATTCCTTTATATCGGAGTCTTTTGCCCTTGAGAGGGGCATTCAGAGCGAGGAATTGGAGGTTGGATTCTCAGTTACTATCCCCTCAGGGGAAGAGCTATCCACCAGGAGCTTGGTGAGAGACCTTGTATTGATTTTGCAGGGTCAGTCAGTGGTAGCAGACCTCATAGTGCTACCTTTGCCAGAGTTTGACCTGATTCTTGGGATGGATTGGATGACGAAGAATGCGGTGATGATAGATTTTCAGCAGAGGTCAGTACTAGTCAGGCCTGAGGGCGAGGAACCGTTTTGGTTTGAGGCTGCTAAGAGCTTGAGGAAGACTCGAGTCATTTCTACTTTGCAAGCTCAGAGGCTTGTACTTAGTGGGTGCGAGTCATTTCTAGCCAGTTTATCTTTGACAGAGCTGCCAGAGCGACCAGTTATTTCTGATGTGGCTATCGTCAGGGATTTTGAGGATGTGTTCCCTAGCGATGTTGTGGGAATTCCGCCCGATAGAGAAGTGGAGTTCTCTATAGATTTGATTCCCGGTACTGTGCCTATCTCCAAGGCACCGTACAGATTGGCTCCTACCGAAATGAAGGAGTTAAAAGAGCAGATTCAAGAGTTGCTTGACAAGGGATTCATTCGCCCTAGTTTCTCCCCATGGGGCGCACCAGTTCTCTTCGTTAAGAAGAAGGACGGTAGTCTAAGATTGTGCATAGACTACCGAGGTTTGAACGGAGTGACTGTGAAGAACAAGTACCCATTACCTAGGATCGAGGACCTCTTCGATCAATTGCAAGGTGCATCCATCTTTTCGAAGATTGATCTTCGTTCAGGTTATCACCAGTTGAAGGTGAAGGAGTCAGATGTGGCGAAAACAGCTTTTAGGACTCGTTACGGTCATTACGAGTTCCTTGTGATGCCGTTTGGGATGACGAATGCGCCCGCGGTTTTCATGGATCTTATGAACCGCGTGTTTCAGCCTTACTTGGACCGCTTTGTCATTGTTTTCATCGATGACATCCTCATTTATTCGAAGGATAGAGTGGAGCATGAACAGCATTTGAGGACCATTCTTGAGGTGCTTCGAGAGCACAAGTTGTTGGCCAAGTTTGATAAGTGTGAATTCTGGTTGGAGAAAGTTGCTTTCTTGGGTCATATTATTTCTAAGAGCGGTGTGGAAGTAGACCCTTCAAAGGTTCAAGCAGTGAAGGAGTGGTCTATACCGAGGAGCGCGTCTGAGATTCGCAGTTTTCTTGGATTAGCCGGTTATTACCGAAAATTTATCAAGGGTTTTTCCTCCATTGCTGTGCCTATGACAGCGTTGACTAAGAAGAACGCCAAGTTTGTTTGGAGTGCCGAGTGTCAAAGGAGCTTTGATACTTTGAAGGAAGCTCTTACGACAGCGCCAGTGTTGACCATGCCATCCGGGCAAGGTGATTTTGTGGTGTATACTGATGCTTCCAAGTTGGGATTGGGAGCAGTTCTGATGCAGCGAGACAGAGTTATTGCCTATGCTTCTAGGCAATTGAAGGAGCACGAGAAGAACTACCCTACTCATGACTTAGAGTTGGCAGCGGTAGTGTTTGCTCTTAAGATTTGGAGACACTATCTTTACGGAGAGAAGAGTCAGATCTTCACAGACCACAAAAGCCTCAAGTACTTCTTCACCCAGAAGGAGTTGAATATGAGGCAGCGTAGGTGGTTAGAGTTGGTGAAGGACTATGACTGCAATATTAGCTACCACCCTGGTAAAGCTAATGTGGTTGCAGATGCTTTGAGCAGGAAGACTGCAGTGATTACCTCCTTGTCAGTGTCTAGACCGTTGCAGGTTGAGATTCAGAGGTATGGTCTTGAGTTTTATGCGAGTGGTAGAGCTCCCCGTTTGTCTTCCCTTAGTGTGCAGACTACACTTTTTTATCTTATCCGTGCAGCGCAGTCAGTTGATGAGCAGATCAGGAAGTGGAGACAGAGAGATGAGGAGAAAGGCAGCGGTTTGTATGCTGTGGTAGATGGGATTGTGAGGTACAGAGGTAGATTTTGGGTTCCCGCAGGTGATTCTCTGCGAGTTACTATCATGGCAGAGGCACATACATCGCCGTACTCAATCCACCATGGTAGTACGAAGATGTATCGGGATCTTCAACAGCTTTATTGGTGGCCAGGCATGAAAAGTGACATAGCCCGATTCGTGTCAGAATGCCTGACATGCCAGCAGGTTAAGGCGGAGCATCAGAGACCCGCCGGTTTGCTTAAGACTCTCCCTATTCCGGAGTGGAAGTGGGAGAATATCTCCATGGATTTTGTCGTGGGATTGCCGAAGACATTGAGAGGTTCGAATGCCATTTGGGTGATTGTAGACCGTCTCACTAAGTCGGCTCACTTTTTACCGGTGAAGATGAATTTCACGATGACTCAGTTCGCGGAGTTGTATATCCGGGAGATAGTCAGACTACATGGTATTCCAGTCTCCATAGTGTCTGATAGAGATCCACGGTTTACTTCGTCTTTTTGGAAGAGTCTTCATTCTGCTATGGGTACGAAGCTACTTTTTAGCACCGCCTTTCACCCGCAGACTGATGGCCAGTCAGAGAGGGTGATTCAGATTTTGGAGGATCTTTTGAGGGCATGTGCTATTGATTTTCAAGGTAGTTGGGAGTCAAGACTACCACTAGTGGAATTCGCGTATAATAACAGTTTTCAGTCCACTATTGGCATGGCTCCCTACGAGGCACTATATGGGAGGAAGTGTAGATCTCCAGTGTTGTGGGATGAGATATGTGAGAGATCAGACTTTGGTCCGAAGATTGTTCAGTTGACCACCGAGGTAGTGGCTAAGATCCGTGATAGGATGAGGACCGCCCAGAGTAGGCAGAAGAGCTATGCTGATCACCGGAGGAGAGACTTGGAGTTCTCGGTGGGTGATCATGTTTTTATCCGTATTGCACCCATGAAGGGTGTGATGAGGTTTGGAAAGAAAGGGAAGTTGGCACCGAGGTTCATAGGGCCCTTCGAAATTTTGGATAGGGTAGGGGTACTGGCTTATAGAGTGGCCTTGCCGCCTAACCTTGATAAGATCCATAATGTCTTCCATGTGTCGATGTTGAGGAAGTACATCTCGAACCCATCCCATGTGCTTAGTTCGGAACCGCTTCAGCTATCTCCTCACTTGACCTATGAGGAGAAGCCCATCCGGATTTTGGATAGACAGGAGAGAAGACTCCGTAACAAGTCGATTCCAATGATCAAGGTGAGATGGCAGAACCATTCGGATGAAGAGGCCACTTGGGAAGCAGAAGCAGATATCAGAGTTCGATATCCGAAGCTTTTTGGTAAGTTTTAATTTCGAGGACGAAATTTCTTATTAGGGAGGGAGGAATTGTAGCACCAAGAACTTCTAAAATTTGAAAATCATGCCTAAAATTATTTTTTTAGTATTTATATTTTAATTTCTTGAAGTTAATTGTTTAAGTTTTAGTTAAAGATAGAATTGTTCGATTTATTTGGATTAAATGCCTTGAATTGTTTGGTCTAGTAAGTTTCTGTCTCGGCAGGCGACGACGGTGGGCTTCGGTGGTTTATTTTCAAGATTTTTAATTTTAAGATTTTAAGTTAGAGGTAAAAGGGGGGTTTTGGCCAAAAATGCAAATTTTGTATTTTTAGGGGTCAAAAAGCAATTTTATCATTTTCTTGGGTTATTTCCTAAATTTTTCATAAAATAGGATTTTATTAAATCCGGGTTAGTGGAATTTCAATCAAAATGTTGTGAGTTGAAATTTTAAATTTAGAAGTTTGAAAATAGCAAAAAGTTTGAGGTAAAAAGTTTTAATAGTACAAGTAGTACTTTTGCTAGTACAAGTAAAATTTTAAAACACTACACACAATACACTACACTTTTAATTTACACTATCATTAAAACATTTCAATTAAAAAAAATCAAGACACAAACCCTAGCCCCTTCTAAACCCTAGTAGCCGCCCACCCCCCCCCCCCCTTCTCCCTTGAAGCTCCCTCTCGGCCAAGTGCCTTCCGCCGCTACCGCCGTCCACCGCCGTCCCCACTGCCGGAGGAGCTCCACAAGGAGCTTAGCTTGGAGTTTGACCTAGAGTTCTTCCCTCTATCTCCCCTTATTTTCGAAATTTTTGGGTAAAAGGTTGAAAGGCAAGTGTAACTATTTCTTTGGGCTAACATTCAAGCAATATCTACCCCCAACCTTAAGACTTCTTGCAATAATTTCGAAAATGCATGATGTTGTGATGTTAGGGTTTCGAATTTGGGCATTTAAGGGGCTGATTTTTGCTAAATGTGTTATGGGGTTGAGTTTATGTGATTTAATGTTGAGTATATGTGTAATGACATGGATTTATATGGATGTTCTTGCCAAAATTCGAATTTTCAGAATGTATAAGGACCTAAATTTCAAAATTTTGCATGTGTAGGGGCTGAAATTTAATTGATGTTGAAGTATTTAATGGTCTTGCATTGGTCTTGATTGATTGTTCAACATTTTGGAGTTTTGATGGTTAATTCTTGATGTTCTTGATATGTGTTGTGAAAGTGTGGATTGAGTGTAGCCCAAGTGTTTGGGAAAAGTCCTAAGAGAGGTTATTTGAGGTGTTTGGGTGTTTGGTGTGGAGATAAGTTGAGGAAAGTGGGCTAAGTGTTTGAATTGTTGGAATTGGAGGTGTGTGAGTGTGCAGGGCAGCACTGTTCACGGGGCAGGGCAGAGTCGTGGCTGCGGTCTGGGCAGGGTTAGGCTATTCCATGGTAAAGTTCATGACGTTGTGGTCGCGTCGATATAAAATGGGCTCGATTCGGATAAGAATTGAGTGAGTTATGGATTTTTCAAAATTGGGTGCAAGTGCAGATTTTTTCCTTTGAATAGGGGCTGTCCGATTTTTGTGTTTTGTAAATTTGCTTTTTTGATCTTTTGATGATACCACCTATTCCTTGGGATGATTTGGAGTGTTTGTTGAGTGTCGGTTCAAGCGGGACGGGTTTTGGATAAGGCATGACAAAGTTAAGGGCTTTTCGGTTTACTTGCTCGAGTTAAGTCAAGTTTGAGGATTTTTGTTGGGTAAGTTGTCTTCTTTAGACTTAGGGGCAGCCACTCATCCACCTTAAACTCACATTTTCGAGTCGAGTCTCATGTCTTAAAGATTGCTTATTCGTGTGCATTTGACGTGTTCTTGAGTTTAATAAAGAAAAAGAAAGTTTACTTGTTTGCATGCCATTTAATGTATGAGTTGAGTCTTTATAAATGAAAAGGGAAAAGAAAGCAAATATTTTTGAATGAAGTGATCTGTTTGTGACAAGAGGGGTGTTGCTAGGCCGGGGGATGCCTCGGTCTACTCACCAAGAGGTTATAGAGGTTAGGCAAGGAGCAAGAGACATCTTGTTTACCCTTGCCACAGAGGGGCAATGTGGGATCGGGAGGCATCTCGGTCTCCTTGCCATAGAGGGGTTAAGTTCGTCGGGAGAAATCTCGTCGTCTTGCCGGCATAGTGCACTGCAGCCATGATCATGATCGAAACAGAGGGTCACAAATCAGGGATCGGATTTCTAAGAGGAAAAAGTAAAGAAAAGTTTAAAAGTTAAAGTTTCACAATTTTAGTTGACTCGTTTTGCATTGATGTCAGTCTTTCAGCTATGCATGAGTCTAAGTTGAATGTTATGAAAGTTAAAGTTTATCATAGTGTGAGTTCATTAATGCATGATTTCTATATCTTTCTAGTTTCATGCAAATTACAGTTTAAATTGAGTTTTTGCATCACGTATTTTAAACCCTTGTTATTATCCTAGTTATGCTTGTTGAGTCTTTAGACTCACTATGCTTGAATGTTTGCAGGTGAGGATTTTGTGGAGGAGACGGAGGGGCGTGATCTACTGGGATGAGGCCATCGGTAGTGCAAGGCCCAGTGACCGTTGCTTCCTTTTAGTTTATGTTTTTCCGCACAGTTATCGAATTTGTAATAATGAAGTATTATTTGAGATCTTGTAGTATTTATAGCCAGGATGTGCATTCCCTGTGCTACAGCTTATGTTTTGAAGTACGTTTTCCGCTTTTGCAAGTTTATGATTATCGTTGGAATTAATTTTAAATGCTTTAGTTTACTTTATGCTGTAACCGGGAGGTGGTTACTAGGATTGCATGTTTATGTTTAACGCACCTAAGTTTTGAAGTCAATTTTCTTTCCTTATTTAAATTGTTGTTTGAGTATTGATGGCTTATTTGTTTTACAAATAGGTCATGACAAAATTTTTTTAAAAATCCGTAATTTTCCTTTATTTTAATTATAGTCTAGTAGCGAGTAGTTAGGGTCGTTTCAGGACTTCTTAAATATGAGCAGAGGAGTAAGATTTCCTAAAATGGTATACGGATGGCCATTTTTGGAAACCACTGAATTCGGATTCAGAAAAATTTATCTTGACTTTAAAAGGTGCAGAAATGGTTTCTGTGCACATTGGTGAAATCGGTTTATCAATCGGAGTCACGATGAATTTTATATTAATTTCTGAACATGCGGGCTTTGCTTGTCGGGCTTGAACTTATGACTAATGGGCCCTAAGCTGTTAGTGGCCTACATTATAAATAAGTTATTGCAGTACAGAAATTACACACAACAGGTCACAATTTTCGAAAACCTAAGTATTTTCTATCAATAGTGGCCGCCCCCCCTCCCTCTCTACTCGGTAAAATCCAGCCTGTGATTTTGAATTACAGTCTGGTTTAACGGATCAAATTCGTTAATCTCTTCGTAGAAACTTCTGATAGATTTTCTAGTGCAATCTATCAGAGGGATTAAATATCCGTTCGTGGACCTGATTGAAGAACAGTTCGTCCATCAGTTCCAGGGATATACAACAAGAGCAGAGAAATCTGTTGGTGTCCAAAATCTCGATTCGAGATTAAAGGTAAAAATTTTATAATCGTTATTTAATTTTTACACACACAATTTAATCTTAAGGTTGATACCCATTATGGAATCGTTCCATATAAAAATTTTAAACTTCCGCTGCACCGGGTATCAATCCAAATTGATCTGATCGCCGCGTTCTCCAACAGTGGAATCAGAGCCAGGTTGCTCAGATCAAGCGATTAAATTAATCGATTGTACAAAAAATTTTTAAGCCTCGGTTTTTGAAACAAAATAACCGGGCTGCCCGCGGGAAAAATTATTTTTTAATTTTTAAATTAAATTTTAATATGTTAAAATTCTATTTTTGGTCCGATCGAAAATTGTTTTGATTGGTCCACGAGGCGTCGGATCGAATTGTTCGAGTCCGAAAATTTTAAAATTGATTTTTGGATAAATTTGAATTTTTGGAAAATTTAAATATTTTATCCGTTAAATTGAATTTTGAAATTAATTATTTTTGGTACAATTGATGATAAGATATGATCTTATGGATATATTGAGTAAAATATGATTTTATGTATAAAATTGGATTTTATAGATAAAATATGATTTTATTTGATAAAAAGATAAAATATGATTTTGTATATAAAATAAGATTTTATGTATGAAATATGATTTTATCCTTTTAAATTTAAATTGCCATTGCATGTTATCCAATAAATTAATTTTGAATTAAATGTTATTGGATAAGGATGATCGATTGCTATGACCAATTTTGTAGGTGTATGTTAGGAATTTACATTTGTTTTTATTGTTGTTGGATTTATTAATGGGCCTAGTTTATGGCCCAATATGAATGTCATATGTAATAAAAGTGGGCTTGGTTTATGGCCCGTTCCCACCCCTTAAAAATGTATCCCCTACTTGTCATTGTTATTTTTTGTAAATACATTAGATTTAGTGGGAGATCAAGATTTGAAGATGGAGGTGGGCCCAGCAGACAATAAAGACAGAAGAAATGTAAATTGGAAGCAAATGTAATAGGATTGCATTGCATACTGCATATTACCTAGGATTGGACTAAGACTCGTGATTGGCAACCACGGGTCGATTAGAAATGGAATCGATCATCCTATATAATATGTGATATTATTGTTGTATGCATGTTTTAGACATAATTGTGTGAATCCGGCAAGCATACAAAATTTTAAAAATGATGAGACAAATTTTTATAATTAAAATCCCTCATTTTAAATATGATTTAAAATTGATATCAAGATAAATAAAGGAAATTTAAATTTGTTTAAATGTTCCTACCTTCCATCAACGATCAATGTATGAGATGCTACCCGCGGATACGGTCCGGCTCATATTATTGGGGGGGCCCGTTCGTCGGAAAGCTGTACATTGGATCGACACATGTTGTAAGTTGGGTGGAACTCCCATGGGATCGGCTCATATTATTGGGGGATCCACATGGCGACCGTCCATCACAACCTAATATTGATGGGTCATCTTGACATGTCACAATAAACGGCGTCATATTATTGGGCCCTTATTGGACATGAGGTAAAAACATGGAGGTTGCTTTGGAAGCAATTGGGCTCTACCTTTTGAAATTATGGTTGGCTGATATTATTCGGGATCATAGATTGTCAATTGGACTCCATGTTCTCGCTAAGGAAAACAGTTTCCCGTTTTCACTAGAGGGTAGTGAAATCGTTAAAATAGTGGGAGTGAGATTCATAAAATAAATATCGCCTATTTTATGTCTTAGTAAATTGCTTAAACAATCACTGATATTTTTCTGTTTCTTTTCAGTATTTCATAAGATGAATTCGCGTAATCCACTTTTCTCGATCCTCGAACAAAATAAGTTGACTGGTGCAAACTATACGGAATGGTTCCGTAAGTTGAAGATTGTCTTGACTTCGGAGAAGATGCTCTACGTGTTAGAAAAATCTCCTCCGAAGGAAGCACCAGCTGACGTAAGTCCGGAGGAGTTAGCCAAACTTGATACATGGTGGGACCATGATATCAAGACCAAATGCTATATGCAAGCCTCGATGTCTGATGAACTCCAGAGGCGATTTGAGGACACCGTGAATGCTGCTGACATTCACGTTCAACTCAAGGAACTTTTTGGGGCTCAATCGAGGGCTGAAAGGTTCTCTACTGTAAAGGAGCTAATGACGTGTCGCATGCATGAAGGGACTTCGGTCCGTGATCATGGGGTACGAGTGATTTGGCTCATACAGAAGTTGGTAACCCTTGATTTGGTGTTGGAGCATGAACTCAACGTGGACTTACTACTTCTGTCTCTTCCTTCTTTGTTTGACGGATTTGTGGTGAATTTCAATATGAACAAGATAGAGGCCTCCCTTGAAGAGATGGTCAATATGCTTGTGACATATGAATCCACATTAAAGAAGGATAAACCGGCTTTCTTGGTGGGCTCCTCTTCTTCTGCTAAGAAGGGGCCAAGTACAAAGGGCAAGAAACGTTCTGCCCCACCCAAGAAAATCGAACCCGAGAAGAAGTACAAGACAAAGGCTTCAAACATGGAAAAATCCAAGGATGTTTGCCATTACTGCATGAAGCCCGGTCATTGGAAGCGTAACTGCAAGGAATATCTAGAGCAGTTGCGAACTGCGAAGGGTATGTTCTATATTGAAATAAATGTTTCACTTAATACTACTTCTCGGGTATTGGATACCGGATGTGGATCTCACATTTGCAATGATTTGCAGGTGATGACAAGAAGTCGCAGGCTTAGAATGGGTGAGACCCAGCTGAGGCTCGGAAATGGTTCCAGAGTTGAAGCTAAAGCCGTGGGAGATGTTTATTTAATTTTGCAGAACGGTTTTAAGTTACTTTTAAGAGATGTTTTATTTGTTCCGGATTTGATTAAAAACATTATTTCTGTTTCTATGCTTGATAGAGATGGTTATTCTTGCAATTTTGTGAATGGGATTTGCAATATTTACAAGAATGAATGTTTGATTGGAAATGGACAACTTGAAAACGATCTATACAACTTAAAACTAAAAGACGTTCCAATAAATTATGTTGATAAACCGGCAACAACAAACAAAAGGAAAATCGATAGCCAAAACCCGGCAAACCTTTGGCACGCTAGGCTAGGTCATATTTCCTCAAGGAGGATGAAAAAGCTAGTGGGAGAGGGCATGTTTGATATGTCTGATATTAACTCTCTACCTACTTGTGAATCCTGCCTGAAAGGAAAAATGACTAAATCTCCTTTTAAGGGGAAACCTGAGCGTAGTCAAAATCTGTTGGATTTGATCCATACAGATGTTTGTGGTCTATTTAGAGTTGGTACTCAATATGGCCAAACCTACTTCATTACCTTTACTGATGATTATTCGAGGTATGGGTATTTATATTTAATGAAATATAAGTCTGAAGCATTTGAAAAGTTCAAAGAATTCAAGGCTGAAGTAGAAAACAAGCTAGGTAAAAGTATTAAAGCACTTCGATCGGATCGAGGTTGAGAATACTTGAGTACCGAGTTTTTGGACTATCTAAAAGAGAATGGGATTCTCTCTCAGTGGACTCCTCCTATGACACCACAGCTTAATGGTGTATCGGAGCGTCGTAATCGAACTTTGTTGGACATGGTTCGATCCATGATGAGCTTCACTGAGATTCCACCTTCGTTTTGGGGCTATGCGCTTGAAACGGCGGTATTGTTGTTGAACAACATCCACACTAAAGCAGTGGACAAAACACCATACGAGTTATGGAATGGCAAAGCTCCTAAGTATTCGTACTTGAGGATTTGGGGATGTCCTGCTTACGTGAAGCGGACAGTGGGAGATAAGTTGGATAGTCGATCCAGCTTATGTTATTTTGTAGGGTATCCGAAGAATTCAATCGGATATTATTTCTATTATCCTGCTAAAACAAAGGTGTTTGTTTCAAGAAATGCCACCTTCTTGGAGAAGGAGTTCTTATTGGATAAGAAAGGCGAGATGATGGAACTCGAAGAAATTCGAGAAGAACCCGAAATACAAAATAACGATCCTACACCTCAGGAACCATTGATAGACACGCCTGTACCTAGAAGATCCGAGAGGACTTCTAGACCTCCTATTCGATATGGTCTTCTTCTTGAAGGGGATCAAGATGAACCCGATGTTGGATGTGATCCAAGAAACTTCAAGGAAGCAATTTCTGATGCGGATTCAAATTTATGGCTTGAAGCTATGCAGTCGGAAATAGATTCGATGCATACAAACCAAGTTTGGACTTTAGTAGATCCTCCCGATGGAATTGTTCCAATAGGGTGTAAATGGATCTACAAGAGAAATCTTGGGCCTGATGGTAAGGTATTGACCTACAAGGCACGATTGGTGGCAAAAGGTTATACTCAAAGACAAGGAGTTGACTATGATGAAACCTTTTCACTAGTTGCAATGTTCAAGTCCATAAGAATCCTTATTGCCATAGCTGCATGGTATGACTATGAGATATGGCAAATGGATGTGAAGACTGCTTTTCTTAATGGAGACATTAAGGAAGAAATCTATATGAAGCAGCCTGAGGGGTTCACATCCATGGGAAGCGAGCATAAGGTATGCAAGCTTCAGAGATCAATTTATGGTCTAAAACAAGCATCAAGAAGTTGGAACCAGAAATTTGATGAAACAATAAAAGATTTTGGTTTCATCAAGAATCCGGAGGAACCATGCGTGTACAAGAAAGTAGTTAAGGATGCTGTGACATTCTTAGTACTTTATGTTGATGACATCCTACTCATTGGGAATGATGTAGGGATGTTGCAGTCAACAAAGATATGGTTATCAGGTAGATTCTCGATGAAGGATTTGGGTGAGGCATCCTATATTCTTGGGATACAGATCTATAGAGATAGATCTAAGAGAATGATAGGACTCACTCAATCAACCTACATCGACACCATATTGAAACGGTTTTCAATGGATGGGTCAAAGAGAGGACATCTACCCATGTGTCATGGAGTTTCCCTATCCAAGTCTATGTGTCCCAAGACTGATGAAGAGATAGAGAAAATGACACATGTACCATATGCGTCAGCCACAGGTAGTATCATGTATGGGATGATATCTACCAGACCGGATGTAGCATTTGCTCTGAGTGTCACGAGCAGATATCAAGCTAATCCCGGTCAAATGCATTGGAAAGCCGTGAAGGACATTCTTAAGTACTTACGAAGGACTAAGAATATGTTCATGGTATATGGAGGAAGAGAACTAAAATTGGAAGGCTATACCGACTCTAGCTTCCAAAGTGACGTGGATGACTCGAAGTCAACCTCTGGATTTGTGTTCATGCTCAATGGCGGTGCTGTCTCTTGGAAGAGTTCCAAGCAAGACACCACAGCGGATTCCACCACTGAAGCAGAATACATTGCAGCATCAGCTGCTGCTAAAGAGGCAGTTTAGATGAGGAATTTCGTCCAAGAGTTGGGCGTCATTCCTGAAGTTGTTGGTCCAGTCCCGGTGTACTGTGACAACACGGGTGCCGTTGCTCAGGCAAAGGAACCAAGGTCTCATCAAAGATCCAAACACGTACTGAGGAAATACCACATCATCCGGCAGATTGTGGAAAGAGGAGACATCACTGTCGAAAGAGTGGCCTCTGCAGACAATATCGCTGATCCACTTACTAAGCCCTTGCCAGGACCATTATTTGACAAACATCGCGAAGCAATGGGTCTACGTAGTATGACTAGTTGGCTTTAGGGCAAGTGGGAGATTGAAAGAGTGGGTGCCCGGTGAGCCAACTTGTGGCTAAGGGCTTTGATGACTCTTTGTATAAACAATCTTTTGTTTAATATTATTTACACTTTTATTAAAGGCAATGACTTTATCTCTCTTCATATTGTTATATTGTGATATACTATTGTTGTTTTGATAAAGACCTTGAATATACTATAGTGTATGGAAGATGTGGTAGAACATGGAGATGTCTATCATGAAACACATCTTATAGTCACTGTATATTCTAAACTGTTCCTAGTCAATTGAGCCGTCCGATAATAAGGATAAGGATCGCTCGAGTTTGAGACTAGCATTTGCGATGCAGAGTACCACGTTTCATTGGTAAGGAACATGGAGATGTTCGAAGCATGCAAATGGATATTCATACGATGAATGATCGAACTACCCTATCCGGACTTTCCAAGTGGTTATCACTTATCGAGTGGATATAGTCCGCGGTTTTGGTTGTACACCATTAGTCCTTACTACTTGAAACATCATTGAGACTCTATATGCTAGTACTGTGCTTTGACTCGTTTACCGACTCTATTGGGGTCATCAGGTGTCGGGATTGGGTACAGTTACAACACATATAGGAGTCGATGCTTTGTTGTCAAGGATTCACCACATACTTGCGAGTGTGGATATCCTATGCGATCTGAGGAGATATTAGTGTGACAAATCTCTGGCCAGAGTACATGATGTGTTTTAAGAAATGGTTTCTTAGTAACACATGCGATGTCACTATTTGATCTTCAAGATGTGTTGCATAGTTATCGAATCTCGAGCGACTCTCGATATACCAATGGTTGTTGATTCGATCGGGATATATGGATGAAGGGACCGTACTGTACGCTAACCAAAATCTATTGGTTCTTGTAGGCACTATCAGTGATACCTAGGGAATCATGGGGCGATGTTGCTAGGCGCTCTTACCATGATTCGATGGGCAAGTCGGAAATTGTTGTTCCGAGTCACAAGGAGTTGTGAGCCCACGGCTAGCTGTATCCCTGAACCATTGAGGGTCACACAGTGTAATGGATTTTTAATCCCCGTTGAGATAGTTAAATTTAAAGAGTTAAATTTAATGAACAAAAAAGTTGGACTTCTTAATTATGAGTAGAGGAGTAAGATTTCCTAAAATGACATAGGGATGGCCATTTTTGGAAAGCACTGAATTCGGATTCAGAAAAATTTATCTTAACTTTAAAAGGTGCAGAAATGGTTTCTGTGCACATTGGTGAAATCGGTTTATCAATCGGAGTCACGATGAATTTTATATTAATTTTTGAACATGCGGGCTTTTCTTGTCGGGCTTGAACTTATGACTAATGGGCCCTAAGCTGTTAGTGGCCTAAATTATAAATAAGTTATTGCAGTACAGAAATTACACACAACAGGTCACAATTTTCGAAAACCTAAGTATTTTCTATCAATAGTGGCCACCCCCCCTCCCTCTCTACTCAGTAAAATCCAGCCTGTGATTTTGAATTACAGTCTGGTTTAACGGATCAAATTCGTTAATCTATTCGTAGAAACTTCTGATAGATTTTCTAGTGCAATCTATCAGAGGGATTAAATATCCGTTTGTGGACCTGATTGAAGAAAAGTTCGTCCATCAGTTCCAGGGATATACAACAAGAGCAGAGAAATCTGTTGGTGTCCAAAATCTCGATTCGAGATTAAAGGTAAAAATTTTATAATCGTTATTTAATTTTTACACACACAATTTAATCGTAAGGTTGATACCCATTATGGAATCGTTCCATATAAAAATTTTAAACTTTCGCTGCACCGAGTATCAATCCAAATTGATCTGATCGCCGCGTTCTCCAACAACCGGTTGTAAAACAAAATTTTGAGGATTTTAATACTCAAGAAACAAGCGCTAATCTATCATCAGCTTTTGATGATCTAGATAAAGCAACAATTGATGAGGATAACTCATCAAGTCAACCCTCCGTCTCTGGGGTGAAAGAGGAAGAGATCAATCTTAGGCCCAATACTGACAAGGGCAAATCTAAGATTGATACGAACCCAACTGTCATTTCTCCATTTCAGGTTTATCTACAAAGATGAGAGAAATTAAGTACAATAAGTGAAATCAACCCGATCACTTGCAGGGTTGATGTTTCAGGAATATATCCAAGGGTTTGGCTAAAAAGCAATGTCAATCCTAAGGATGTAAAGCTATGGTATGAATTTGGGGCTTTAGCCTCAGTTTATACAACTTCACCAGGCTTCCAGGAAATATCTCAGCTACCAAAATGGATTCAGGAAGCAGTCCAAGAAACATGGGCAAATAATCATCATTTATCCAGATGAGATGTGCTCAAGTTATACTTCTTTAGTACAGCTCCAGAACTAACAGGGAAAGGATCACACGAGCCTTTCATTTCATCAAGCTAAGGAGAACTGAAATAAATAATCAAAGATTTATCAAGGATCCTATATCCGAAGACATACCATTGGTGTCCACTTTTGGAGAAAATGAAATCTCAACCAGAACGGCATTGGGTTTTTGGGTTTGTCTCACCGAGATGGACAAGGTCAAGTTTTCATTCAAATTTTATCAGAATTCTGTGAACGGATCATTCTTGTTAAACACAATGACAGGAAAAACTACGGCTTTTGCGGAAGAACTCTTCGAAAAGAAGAGGAACTTTTTATGGAACAACAAGCTGCCGGGGAGTAAAGAAACTCGCCGAAAATTTTATAACATGGCTCATATTGGAAGATGGTCAGAGAATATCAGCCCAGAATGTCCAAACCAGAAGGAGCCAGAATTTGGAAAAACCTTCAAACCCCGAACGAATCGAAAAAAAATTTCCGAGACAAGCAAAGGTGGACAGGGACCACCAAAAGCATGTTTTCCCAGGGGCCCACTGCAAAAGCAAAAGATGCCCCGACAACAATAAAGAAGGCATGTGAGGAGAATAAATCCGAAAGAAAAAGTCAAGCATGTGACTCCTCCACTAGTAAAAGATGCCATTAGGCAGGTGACTCTCCCACTAGAAAAAGATGCCATCAATAATGGCATATAAAATTCAAGACAGCTGTAAGATTCCCTGAAGTTTCTCGGTGAAATGAGTGAAACTTCAGCTATAAATACAGGAATTTGAGGAAGCTGAAGACATCGATCATTCCCTTCAGTTTTCTTACAAAAAAAATCATTGTAATAATTCTCTTTCTATGTTTGTATTAATTTTCTGTAATTTCATGTATTTCAAGAACAAGGCTACTATGAGTAGCTAAACTAGTTATCTCCTCCTCTATAAAGGAGGTTGATTTATGTATTAATATGTTGTCTGAATAAATTTCCGAAGCTCTTACCTATCATGTTATTTTCATTTAAAAATAAAGTTTTTACCACACGCCTTAAGGTAGAAAATGAAATAAGGTTGTGCTAGCTACTGCTGAAGGAGTCTGTGTCAGGAACCATCGGTTGCGATCGCGTGGTTCGGTTGTGAGGAACAACCTATAAAACCCGGTGTACATAACCCGGCAAAAGTGTGGTCAAAGAGGTAATTTTCTTTAATTTACTTACGGAAGCATGATGAGCTAAAACTTATTATTAATAAATTTGGAAAATAAAGGGCAGAATAGGTATTATTCAGTTTCAAGGACATGTTCGAGAGACTTTTTAATTAATAAGGGATATTTTCAGGATTTAAAAAACAAAAAGGATATAATTGGCTCGTTAACGAAACTATAGGGATATTTTTAGGAATTATCCCGGATATTGGAATTGAATTGTAGTTGATATATTTTATTCGGCACTCGGGAAAGGGAATAATACACTTACGTATTCTTGGCTGTTAATTCATTAAAATTCATGAAGATTAATTAATTAGGATTGATTGTTGTTGAAACCAAGTGAAATTTATACCTCTAGACCATTTTTCTCTAATTGATTTTTATCTGAAAGTTGTGTGCGTGCTATCAAAAACTCGTTTGATTATTTATTTATCTGAAAAATTATGAGATTTTAATTTTCTAGATAAAGTTTAAACTATTTTAATTACAAGTACTAGATATTTTCATTTTATTCTCTGTGGGATCGATACTTGATTTTATCACTATATTAAAACTTGACACTTGTACGCTTGCGAGTATTTTTCACAACAACAAGTGGAAGGACTAAAGTTAGTTCAACAGGCTATTGATATCATTGGACATATTAAGAAACAGATTAAAATTGCATATAATCAATAGACTAGCTATGCTAATGTTAAGCCCTTTGCAGTTTGATATTGGTGAAAAAATATTTTTAAAATTTTCACCGTTCCGTAGGATTTTGAGTTTTGGTCTCAAGGGTAAGCTATATTTTAGATTCTATGGTCCGTTTGAGATTTTGAAAAGTATGGGAGATTTGGCTTATAGATTGGCTTTACCACTGTATCTATCTAGTATCCACGATGTGTTCCATGTATCACTGTTGCGACAGTATGTAGCGGATGAGTCTCACATATTTCAGTCGTCTAAGGTACATTTGGATAAATATTTGACATATGTGGAGAGACCATTGCGTATCATGGGTCATAAGGATAAGGTGTTGCGTAACAAGATCATTCCTCTTGTTCTAGTTCAGTGGCAGCGCCGAGGCACAGAAAAGGACACTTGGGAACTAGAGAGTCTCATGTGTTTAGAGCATCCTGAGTTATTTTGATTGTATTTCCATGCTCTATATTGTAAAATGCTTTATAGATAATAAAGAATGTTTTACTCAGTATTGAGTTCGTATACTTAAGATGTTTTTTTGAAAATGAAATATCTTAATTGGGGTAGAATATAGTAGCCCAATCCCATTTTACAATATTAAGTGATAAATCATGTTTAGAATTAAGTAAAACATGATTAAAAGATTTTAAATGATCAATCAAACCAAGAAATCGGATCTAGAATGTCCAAAAATGGTTAAGAATTAAATTTGGGTTCGAGTAGGTTGGATGGTCCGAACTACATAGCTTGAGGGTTCGGATGGTCCAATCACTTCATAAGGGGCAAAGCAGTTCGGAAGTTCTGGAGAGTTCAGAACATCCGAACCAGAGATCGGAGCATCCGAACTCGGTTAGGACATGAAGCTGGTGAGGTTTCAACACTGTTGGGACACGTTAGAGTTCAAAACGTCCGAAGGGGTAATTCAGATCGTTCGAATTGTGCATGCTGCGACGTGGCTTGCATGCAAGATCGGAACGTTCGAAGGGGGAGTTCAGATTGTCTGATATCCTTCTATAAATAGGCCCTCTGAGATTTATTTTTGTCACACCAATTCAGGATTTCCCTCTCAAATTCTTAAGTATTTTGGGGCGTTTCCAGCCATCCTAGGCATGAACCGAGAGTTGGCGAGGTGCCCAAGTTCATGGGCATTCGTCATCAGCGGGCTGACGATGGAAAGAGGTATTCCTAAATTCCCTATAAATAGTTAGGGAGTATGCAATATCTTAGTTAAGGCATTTAAAATAATATTTTGATGCATGTGTATTTTGCATTGTAGTGCAGACTATAGATGTTGCAAAATTTACGCTCGCAAGGCACGATTGTCAAGTTTTAATAAAGTATGAACAGAGTGTCGATCCCACGAGGAGTAAGGTTGAAAATTATTAAGTACTTGTAATTAAAATAGTCAGAATTTTATTTAGAAAATCAAGGTTTGAGAAATTTGCAGAAAAATTAAATAAGAAAGAAACTTTTGCTAGCACGCACACAATTTTTAAGAAATATCAATGAGAGAATAATGATCTAGAGGTTAAGATTTCACATGGTTTTGACGAAAACAACTCCTAATTAACTTATTTTCATGAATTTTATTCAATTAATAACCAAGAACACTTAAGTGTATTATTTCCCTCTCCCGAGAAACAAATAATATATATCAACTAAGATTCAATTCCAATATCCCTATTAAAATCTAGTCTTAGTTATATATGTAAAACAATGTTCTTCCTAAGGCTCCATTAATGCTATATACTCTTCCGAGCTATATAAGCAATTAAGGTGTAATTTTTATTGTTCCTATTCAAAATCCCCTCTCCCGAGCAATGATTTCAAATAAATATGGCAGATCAATTTATTGCCAGTAAATTGAAAAGACAATCAAAACTAGAAAAAAAAATTTAATCTAGGAGAATTCAATCAAATAAAATCAAAGATTCGTAGAAGTGTCTACACCTGATTGCATCATCCCTCTAGACTAACGAAATTTAGTTCATACTAAAAAACAAATAAGACCAATTCATGTTTTTCAATCTAGACATCAATTCAATAAATAAATAGTTCGAGCAAAAATAACAAATCCGTAGTCGGTCTTCCGTGTCCGATCGATCGATCTTCATCTTTATTCCTTTAATGTTCTTCACGTTTGATGCAGATTTCTCTTCTGAGTTCCTCTCCAAATCTCATGTGAAAACTCTCTGATTTCTGTCTTGTGTTGTGGCGGCTAACTCCTTCAATTCTCACGTTTAATTCACCTTTATATGTTGCATGAAAATCAAGCCCACTATTTTGAAAGTTTCCTTCTCGAGAAATTGAAAGAAATTTTAATTCCTTGAAAATCTTTTCCTTAAGCTCCTTAGTTATAATATTGAATTTTTCCTTCTAGACAAAAGGTTTGATTTGATATGGTTAAATATTCTATGATCATAATAATATATTTAGGATAGATATTTAACTTGATTAAATTATATCTTGATATCGAATTGAAGAGTTTTATGGTTATTAAATATTATCAAGATATATGTGTTTATACTTAATAGATTTATATTCCTAATAAACACTTGTTTTCTTAATTGTGTAGGACTCTACAAGAAAATCCTTTCTATGTGTGGACACTTATCTATAAGTAAAGAGATTTGGTGCACAAACAGAAAAACGCTTCAGACATATAATTCTCAGAGCATCGACTGAAGAATTCGGTTGAAGAATTGAAGATTTCTGAAGCAAGGTTTTACAGCCTCCATTGTTGCTTTTCCCCGTGTTTCCATTACTGTTGAAAACATCAGAGACAACATTGCGAGAACTGTGTTGTTCGAAGATTTGTTATTTTCCATCAATTTAGGCTACGGGAGTTGCATCTAATTGTTTTTAATCTGATTTATTTAAGATGCAAGTTTGATTTCTCAACTTGTTGAAAATTTTAGGATTTATTGATTTTGTAAAATCACTAGTACTTCTTTGTAAGACTGATCTTACTTTTTCTAGTGATATTTAGCCCTAAGGCACCCGCACGAGTTTTTATACTCGTTCAAAATTATTTACTTGTGTTTTATTTACGATTTAATTTTCACTGTATTGTGTTGTCGTTTGTGTTACAACATCAAGTACAACACTGCCTGTTTTTACATGACAAATTACGTACACGTCGATTTTCACGTGGCATCAGAACCACCACTTGACTTTACTAAGTGAGTTCCTGATTTTTGTTACAGGTTTGTTATGGATACTCCGTACACAAATCTTGCGATTCGTCCACCAATATTTTATGGGACAAATTACGGCCCATGGAAATTGAAGATGAGCATATACATGCAATCTATTGGTTTCAGGGCTTGGCAACGTGTTCTTGATGGTAGGTCACCACCAATGAGAGATGATGATATTCCTGGACCGAAACCAAGAGCGCAATGGACAGCTAATGGAATCTCTGCTTCTAATTATAATGCAAAAGCCATTAATGTTATTTTTACTTATGTGGACATGAACATGTTTAATCTTATTGGTACTTGCATTTGTGCTAGAGATGCTTGGGAGAAACTGAAAACTCACTATGAAGGCTCGACAAGTGTTAAGAAGACAAGAATGTGTCTCCTAACTTCAAAATTCGAGAAACTGAGAATGGAGGAAAGTGAGACCATCATGGAATATAATACTAGATTGAAGAGTCTTGCTAATGAATCATCTGTTCTCGATGATCCTATCTCCACTGAATGACTAGTGAGCAAAGTAATTTGTTCTCTCCAAAATAGGTTTCACACTAAAGTTTGTTCTATAGATTAATGCAAGGATACATATATAATGGGTGAATTAATCAGCTCTCTTCACACATATGAGACGGAGATGGAATTAGAAGATGATCACAAAGTTAAGTATATTGCTTTTCAAGTGTCTAATGATACTTACAATGATTTTTCTGAAGTAAAGCAGGAAGTGAGAAGATCTGATATGAAAGATGACTCAATTTCCATGATCTCAAAGAAATTCAATGATTATCTTAAATTGATTAAAGGAAAAAGGAAAGGTGAGAAAGATGCACAACCTTCAAAGTCTCCGAATCTACCCACTTCTGAAAAATCTCAGAAACCAACAACTACTCGAGGACCTCGGCAAGAGTATGAAATTAAGAATCAATCCTCAAGTAAGAATTTTTATAATGTTCAATGCAGGGAATACCGTGGATATGGACACTATGCGTATGATTGTGCCAATCGTCTTCAAAAAGGTATGAATGTTTTCGTAAGTGATGAGGATTCTGAGGAAGAACAGGAAAAGAATGAACAGGTAGATCCTATTTCTTTTACTGCTTTGATGGAAATTAAAAAAAAATTTCAGGTAAATCCTTATGGTGTTGGCTCCGGTGTTGCAACACCCGGGCACAACACAGTTCAAAATTGTAGTGACCCGTATTCGGCATTAACGATTAATGAGTAATTAATCGTGTGATCATGTTTAGATTAAGTAAAACATGATTAATAAATTTCAGATGGGTTAACAGAGTCCTGAAATAAATCCAAAACACTCGGAAATGGCCCAGAGGATCAGTAAGGTTAGGACGACCCAACTTAAGACCGGACCATCCGATGAGAACGGAAGCTCCGTTGTGACAATCGAAAGCTCCGATGGCGAACAAAAGCTTTGATGTGTAACGGTAGCTCCGGTGATATTACGTCAGCCATGACGTAATTGTAAAACGGAAGCTTTGATCGGGAACAAAGGTTTCAATTTCCTTTATCCGCAGCCAGCCAATGTGGGAACGACACATGGTAGATAAGGTCTATCGGAAGCTTCGATGCTGCAACGGAGGTTCCGATCGTGTCCTATAAATATAAGGTCCAAGGCTTTCATTTCTCGCAAATTCCGAATTCTCTTCTTCGCCCATGTGGCTCTATTTTAGGTCTTTGGGTACTCTTATTTTAGATTTGGAGTAGGAATTATATTTTAGTACAGTCAGATAGTGTCTGACATAGTAGAGGAGCGGTGCTCGAGGCTGTAAAGTTGCAACATGGGTGTGCCCCTAGTTGCGGGATAGTCACCATCACTGGGCTGATGACGGACGCAGGTATAGCTATGGTCTCCTTAAATTATTAGGAGTATGCTATAGCTTAGTTAAGGCTTTTAGAGCTTAAATAATGATGCATGGATACTTGCATCGCAGAGTTGATTATAGGCTTGGAACCTAGAGTGAGACTCCTAGGAACAACCTTAGAAATGTACGTAAGTACTAACTCAGATAGCCAATGGGTTTTGCATGCTTATATGTTGCATTTGTATGTCATATTATTATGCAGCATGTGCATATCATATTGTGTTTGTCCATCTTTTGAGATGAGCCACATAGGGCCGCTCAGCCCTATTTAGACAATCAATGTCGAGCGCCCCGCGACCGACGGGTTAGCCGGCACTGGCATCTGTAAGAAACGTTCTACGTCTGGTAGGAATGAGCAGTGTACGCAGGGTTTGATTCCCGGGTTGTACCACTCATGTCCTAGGCGCCATTACTGAGCAGTTGTATACAGTTATCCCAGATATGGATACCCAGTCATTTGCATGCATCATATTTGTATGTCTTACCCGTGCTTTTGTATTGAGCTTAGAGCTCACGTCCAGTATTTTCTGTGTGTCTAGACACCTCATTCGATGGGGCAGGTGTAGGTGCAGGATTGAGCACCGGAAGCTTGGAGTGGCCAGCGACCTTGGAGACAGCAGGATTAGCTGTATGTTTTTGCCCTTTAGGCTATCTATTTGATTGGGTTGTAAAATCGAACTTGTTTAACCACTTGTATTCTGCCGATATGCTTTTATTTAAGTCTTTCGCGGCGATTTATTTTAAATTTATGCTTAATTATGCTCTAACTCTGATTAGATAGTGGACCCGGGTTGGGTCGCTACATTTATTGCTATCAGAGAACGCATGCAAAGAGACTTGGATGCTAGTAATGAGACTTTGGGTTATCCTTGTAGGATTGATGAGACCATGTAAGAGATGATGATGCGGCGATTAGGTTGTGGTAGTGCTTAGTCATGTCGCGCCCAAATTAACTTAACTCAGAGTAAACAATTAAACATGTAGTAGCGAGAGTAGGGATCGTTCTCACGAGAAAAGTGAAATTTATTGTGTTCTTAAGAATACTAAAAATAATAAAAAGGGATTTTAGATTTTAAAAACTACTATGCAAGAATTAAAATAAGAAAGATCAATAAATTAACGAGATTTGGTATAGGTCGACTACACCCTTGAATCATTCAATCGATCATCGATTCTCTAAAAATAATTAATTTTCATTGAATATTCACCATTGAAAATTTAATTCCTGTTCCACCTTAATCTTAGTTAATTATATACCAGCGTTCTAGATTAACCCTTACCAATAAATCAACCCAAATACCAGCGATCTAGATTTAAATCTAAGGTAGCATTCATATGAGTGAAACTGATGAATCTAGACAACACATGCACCAGCGGATGTATTTATCCTAGTCAATTGTTGTTCCTATGATTTAACAAATTCAACAACAAAAAATATTAAACGCAGTTGCTTCACAAATTAGATGATTCAAACAATTACGGATTTGAATTCTAATTTAGCGATAGATTGTACGAAAGAATTATCAGGTGATCAATCTAATAATCAAACACACAAGCATGAAATAAATCAGAACAACTCTTGATACTCGATAAAAATCAAACATTGAAAATCAAAATCTCACAAAGTAAATAAATTCAAGGGTTTCGTCTTCCTTAACCAAGTACAAAAACTAAATGAATTAAAACTAAGAACAAGAAAGATAAAACCTAGCCGCCAAGAGAGTTCTTCAAGATTTCTGCCATTCAAAGATCTTCAGAATTGATCAAAAGATAGTAATTTTTGAGTTATATGATGTATTTAAAGACTAGAGTCCTTCCCAAGAAAGTTTCCTAATTAAATTCTAATTCCCGAAATTCATGTCTCGCACGCTCGATCTAACGAGTTGGGCGGATCGAGCGCGCAAAAAAATCCAACTTACTACCTTGAACTTTCTTGTAGGAGCGCTAGGGCGCACGAGTTTGCAGGATCGAGCACGACTTTTTTCCAGCAAGTAGCAATTTTGAAAAATTCATATCCAGAGATCTACCCATCGGATTGAGCTGAAATTTGGACAGCTGCTTTAAAACATCTTAAAATTCATTCTGAACAATGCAGATCGGATTTGGACTTTTCTAAAATTAAATATGATTTTCTGATCATTGCTACTTCGTAATTCTTCTCTTATCTGGCTCTTTCCTTCCATCTTTTGCTCCATTTCTTCTCTTTTCCTATATCAAATCACATACAATGATTAAAACTATAAAATTAATTTAGCCAATAAAAATACACCTAATCATCACAAATTAACTAAATAAAACATAGAAAAATACCATCACATCAGGTTGCTCGAAGACTATCATCATTGGCAGGAATTTTAAGATTTGGCTTATGGGATTCCAGCAAATGCGGACAGGAGGGATGGATTGTGTCCGAGCTTTCGAGATTTATAATCATGTGGATCCTAGCTTTGGATCGAGAATCAGATGCAAGAGGCAGTGGCAGATGATTGGTGGGGGCTTACTTGATGTTTGCATCTGTACAGTCATTACCATGATGACACTACTCTGAAGATTCTCCAGTCGTAATTGGAGATATTTTCATATAGACCTTCACGAGGTAATGCCTCGAGTGGCTAAGGTATGACTGGTTTTGAGGGCAAGGTCTTTAAACTCATGCAGAACATGGTTTTGTTGGTATGCTTGTATCCATGCGTTCGGTAGGTACACGAGAAACTTCATGTTCAAAACCATGATATGAATACAAGAAGAAAGCTGACGGTAGATCGTGAGAAGAAAAGGTCGACTGACAGGCACTTATATAGAGCATAGCTGGTTAGCGAGCACGGATCATTTCTTCGGATGTCTTTGAAGGAGGACGGGTAGAGAGATTTGGTCAGGAATACGCTAGCATTGATGCGTGTGTCGATTAGAAGCCTCATGCTCAAGAAATGAAGACTAGTACGATGATTTTAAATATTGTATTGTTGTAGTTGTAAACTGTGAGACCCCGTTTCTAATCTACTATTCTCGAATAATTAAACAAAATCAAACACGATGAGCCGCGTAAAAAAGAATCAATTTTTTTTTTTTTTTTTGAAACTCACGCGCGCCCGTGTATGCCCCTCGACCACCATGCACGCCCGCGCATAGCCCTTGGGCAGAAAACCAAAATTTTTGCACAATGAGGCGCGCCCGCTCATCAAGTCGCGCGCCCGCGCATAGTCCTCGGGTTGCTGAATCCTAGGCAAGAAAATATTGACTCTATAAGCTCAAAATGATGATCTAAACAACCAAGGTTCCAATCATAGCTTAAAGATGAAATAAGACGTTCGAAACACCAACAGAACGATGTTTAACAATACAAGTTCGACGGTAGTAATCGTTTGACTAAACAAAATAGAATACAAGTCCAAAAGCAACCCTACGACACACGAAGTCTCACTTCTATCATCTCGCCCCGAGCTAACTCAAACGACTAGGTCCAGCTCCTGATGCTCCTGTTGCCAAGTACACATACAAACAAAGACAACAGCTGAATAAACCGGTTAGAAATATAATTTCTAAGTAAAAGAGATAGGCATGCAATATCAATTAAACATCTCAGATTGAAAAGTAATAATCAGTAACAAATCAAAATGAGAATGAATGAATGCATGACTTCAAAACTCGGGACTATCAAATCAGATAATCGAAATATCAATCGTTATTCGGTTGGGATCCCGGGGCCAAGTCCTCACAACAACACATCGACACACCCATTTGGGGTGGATGTCGTTCAACTCAACCCCTAGACTTCAGAGCAACTATAAGAAGTATTCTGGCAATTGGAAAAACTCGAAATCCAAAGCCACTTCAATATAGCTCCCTAAATCATCTAATTTCATAACGAATCGAGAATTCGGCTCAATATGGAATGCAAGTGAAAATAGAATAACAATCAAATTCACTTAAGCAATTAAACATGTAGTATGTGATTTTCGGTAACTTGAGAATAAGTCGATCTCGAGTATTTGTTCCCATTCGTTTCATTGTCGACTTTTACCTTTTATCGAAGGTTCAAGTGATTCCTGTCAACAAGAGATAACTCGATATCATAGTCTATTCGGATAACAAACTCAAAGTCGATAAAAGAATCAATAATATACCGTCTTCAATTCTTCAACCGATAAACAAGTCTCCAAGTTCGATCAACTCCCAAATCCTCAATCAACTGTCAAAACATCGAATACGGACTCAATATCAACTCGGAATTCAAACTCAATCAAATTCGATATTCAACTAAACCGAACCAAAAACCGACAATTCAAACTCGATTTCGACGGCATAACGGCTATAAATTGACTACCCGGAAATGCAAACCATCAAACAACAATCACAATAACTCAATCATCATCCCAATTCAACAAAACAACTCAAATCCAACCTCAATCAAAATCATCATTTTCGAATTTAAGCCTAGAAATTCATATAAAATCCAAACTTCGATCTTCTTCCAAACCGACTTCGAATACACAATCTATGCTAGCTCCAGAATAACATACTCCAATATTATCAAATTCTGACAACTCAACAAAATCGAAGTTCAAGAGATTGTAGCAAAACTTACGTCTAAAAGAAGCCCTCGTTGCGGTGATCGTGAATCTCAACTCGGATTTGAAATCTAACGGTCGGATCGAGAGAATTAGGGGAAAGGAAAAAGCTTGAAAGCCATCCATGGCTTCGATCAGTACGTACGAACGAGAGAGAGGGAGGAGAAGGGAGAGGGATGGAGTGATGTGATGGAGAGGATGGCAACTTGCTTGATAATAATAATAAAATCTTACTTTTGCATTCGGTCCTTTATTTCTCCAAGTTGCAAAGTAACCCCCTGATAAATATCAATACGATTCTAAAATACTGAAAACTCTGATTATCTCGATTAAACTCAATTATAATAAAATCGGGGCATTACAATTCTCCCCCTCTAAGATTCGATTTCGTCCTCGAAATCTAACAGATCACAGACTGAACAAGAACGAAACAACTGAAGACGAACTTACCTCAATCGAATAACTCTGGAAATCGCTGCCTCATATCGGATTCGGTCTCCCATGTCGCTTCATCAACTCCATGACGACTCCACTGCATCTTCACCAAGGGAATCGACTTGTTTCTGAGTTGCTTCTCTTTCCTATCGAGAATCTGGATCGGTCGCTCGAAGTAACTCAGAGTCTCATCAAGTTCGGCCTCGTCTGGCTGAAGAACATGGGATGGATCCAGATGATATTTCCGCAACATCAAAACGTGAAACACATCGTGGATACCTGAAAGAGACGGAGGAAGAGAAATCCTATAGGCAAGATCGCCTATCTTCTCCAGAATCTCATACGGGCCAATGAACCTCAGCGACAACTTCCCTCTCTTTCCAAATCTGACAGTACCTCGGAACGGATAAATCTTAAGAAACACACGGTCTTCCTGATCAAAACACAGTGGTCTGCGTCTGACATTCGCATACTTGGCCTGTCGGTCCTGGGCCTTCTTCATTCTGACTCGGATCAACTTCACCTGCTCTGCCATATCACGAATCATATCTGGACCCAACTCAGGTGATTCTGAAATCTCATCCCAAAATAACGGAGATCTTCACTTCTTCCCGTACAAAGCTTCAAAAGGTGCCATTCCAATGCTCGCCTGAAAGCTGTTATTGTACGAAAACTCCACTAGAGGCAAGGAATCTTGCCAACCTGAGCCAAAATCAAGCACTATAGCCCGAAGCATATCCTCCAAAGTCTGCATCGTACGCTCGGACTGACCGTTGGTCTGAGGGTGATACGGTGTGCTCAAGTGCAAACGAGTACCCAAGGCCTCCTGTAGACTGTGCCAAAAGTGAGAAGTGAACCTCGGATCTCTATCTGATACTATCGACTTCGGCACGCCGTGCAATCTCACAACCTCTCTGACATACAACTCGGCCATCTGATCGTGACGGTATGTCATATGGTAAGGAATGAAACAAGCAGATTTCGTCAACCGGTCAATCACTACCCAAATCGCATCACAACCTCTGATTGAACGCGGTAGCTTCGTGACAAAATCCATTGAGATATGATCCCATTTCCATTCCGGGACATGCAAACTGTGCAATAATCCTTCGGGCTTCTTCCTCTCGGCTTTCACTTGCTGATAATTCAGACAACGAGACACAAACCTCGCGACATCTCCTTTCAATTGCTTCCACCAGAATTGAGTCTTCAAGTCGTTATACATCTTTTGACCTCTAGGATGAACATTGAACTGGCTGCAATGCGCCTCTCGAAGAATACGCTGTCTCAACTCAGAAAAATTGGGCACAACAATACGGGTATTCACAAATAACACATCATACTTGACCTGAAACTCTGACTGGTGACCCGATCTGACCTTCTCTATCGAACTCTGAATGCTCAGATCAGATCTCTGAGCCTCTTTGATTGACTGAAACAACTCTGGCTCGGCCTGAATCGCAAAAACTCTGATGGATCTCCTATCGGTCTCAAACTCCAAACCAGAAGTACAACAGTCTTCAATTAATTGAGAGACACCCATCGTAGTAAGAGACAAAGAACAAAGCTTCCGACTAAGAGTGTCTGCAGCTGCATTCGACTTTCCAGGGTAATACTTGATCTCACAGTCGAAGTCCTTAAGCAAATCCATTCATCTCCTCTGCCTCATATTCAGCTCGGACTTGGAAAACAAGTATTTCTGGCTCTTGTGGTCAGAAAATATCTCAAACGACTCACCATAAAGGTAATGGTGCCAAGTCTTCAGAGCAAACACGATTGCAGCTAGCTCGAGATCATGGATCGGATAGCGAGTCTCGTGAGGCTTCAGCTGCCTTGAAGCATAAGCTATGATGTGCTTCCTCTGCATAAGAATACACCCGAGACCACGGTGAGAAGCATCGCAGTACACAGAGAAACCTCCAGTACCTGATGGAATAGACAAGATCGGAGCGCTCGTCAATCTCTTATTCAACTCAATGAAACTGGCCTCACACTGCTCGGACCAAACAAACGGTGCATTCTTCTGGGTCAACTGAGTAATCGGCTTTGCAATGGAAGAGAAATCCTCGATAAATCGGCGATAATACCCCGCTAAACCCATGAAGCTTCGGATTTCTGGCACTGATGTCGGTCTCTGCCAATTCATAACTGCCTCGATCTTACTGGGGTCCACAGATATTCCATCTCCTGATACAATGTGGCCTAGAAAAAACAACTCGGTCCAACCAGAACTCGCACTTTGTGTTGGAGAACCGCGATCAGATCAATCAGAATTGATACCCGGTGCAGCGGAAGTTTAAAAATTTTATATGGAACGATTCTATAATGGGTATCAAAACTTTACGATTAAATTGTGTGTGTAAAAATTAAATAACAATTATAAATTTTTACCTCCAATCTCGAATCGAGATTATGGACACGAACAGATTGCTCTGCTCTTGTTGTATATCCTTGGAACTGATGGACGAACTGTTCTTCAATCAGGTCCACGAACGGATAATTAATCCCTCTGATAGATTGCACTAGAAAATCTATCAGAATTTTCTACGAAGAGAATTAACGAATTTGATCCGTTAAACCAGACTGTAATTAAAAATTCACAGAATGGATTTTTCCGAGCAGAGGGGAGGGGGCGGCGGCCACACTTAAGAAAAATAGGGTTTTCGAAAATTATTTTGTGACCTGTTGCGTGTAATTTTTGTACTGCAATAACTTATTTATAATGTAGGCCGCTAACAGCTTAGGGCCCATTAGTCATAAGTTCAAACCCGACAAGCAAAGCCCGCATGTTCAGAATTAATATAAAATTCATCATGACTCCGATTGATAAACCGATTTCACCAATGTGCACAGAAACCATTTCTGCACCTTTTAAAGTCAAGATAAATTTTTTGAATTTGAATTCAGTGATTTCCAAAAATGTCCATCCCTATGTCATTTTAGGAAATCTTACTCCTCTACTCTTAATTAAGAAGTCCAACTTCTTTGTTCATTAAATTTAACTCTTTAAATTTAACTATCTCAACGGGGATTAAAAATCCATTACTCTGTGTGACCCTCAATGGTTCAGGGATACAGCTAGCCGTGGGCTCACAACTCCTTGTGACTCGAAACAACAATTTCCGACTTGCCCATCGAATCATGGTAAGAGCGCCTAGCAACATCGCCCCATGATTCCCTAGGTATCACTGATAGTGCCTGCAAGAACCAATAGATTTTGGTTAGCGTACAGTACGGTCCCTTCATCCATATATCCCGATCGAATCAACAACCATTGGTAAATCGAGAGTCGTTCGAGATTCGATAACTATGCAATACATCTTGAAGATCAAATAGTGACATCGCATGTGCTACTAAGAAACCATTTCTTAAAACACATCATGTACTCTAGCCAGAGATTCGTCACACTAATATCTCCTCAGATCGCATAGGATATCCACACTCGCAAGTATGTGGTGAATCCTTGACAACAAAGCATCGACTCCTATATGTGTTGTAACTGTACCCAATCCCGACACCTGATGACCCCAATAGAGTCGGTAAACGAGTCAAAGCACAGTACTAGCATATAGAGTCTCAATGATGTTTCAAGTAGTAAGGACTAATGGTGTACAACCAAAACCGCGGACTTTATCCACTCGATAAGTGATAACCACTTGGAAAATCCGGATAGGGTAGTTCGATCATTCATCATATGAATATCCATTTGCATGCTTCGAACATCTCTACGTTCCCTACCAAGGAAACGTGGTACTCTGCATCGCAAATGCTAGTCTCAAACTCGAACGATCCTTATCCTTATTATCGGACGGCTCAATCGACTAGGAACAGTTTAGAATATACAGTGACTATAAGATGTGTTTCATGATAGCCATCCTCATGTGCTACCACATCTTACATACACTATAGTATATTCAAGGTCTTTATCAAAACAACAATAGTATATCACAATATAACAATATGAATAAAGATAAAGTCATTGTCATTAATAAAAGTGTAAATTATATTAAACAAAAGATTGTTTATACAAAGAGTCATCAAAGCCCTTAGCCACAAGTTGGCTCACCGGGCACCCACTTTTTCAATCTCCCACTTGCCCTAAAGCCAACTAGTCATACTACGTAGACCCATTGCTTCGCGATGTTTGTCAAATAATGGTCCTGGCAAGGGCTTAGTAAGTGGATCAGCGATATTGTCTGCAGAGGCCACTCTTTCGACAGTGATGTCTCCTCTTTCCACAATCTCCCGGATGATGTGGTATTTCCTCAGTACGTGTTTGGATCTTTGATGAGACCTTGGTTCCTTTGCCTGAGCAACGGCACCCGTGTTGTCACAGTACACCGGGGCTGGACCAACAACTTCCGGAATAACGCCCAACTCTTGGACAAAATTCCTCATCCAAACGGCCTCTTTAGCAGCAGCTGATGCTGCAATGTATTCTGCCTCAGTGGTGGAATCTGCTGTGGTGTCCTTCTTGGAACTCTTCCAAGAGACAGCACCGCCATTGAGCATGAACACAAATCCAGAGGTTGACTTCGAGTCATCCACGTCACTTTGGAAGCTAGAGTCGGTATAGCCTTCCAATTTTAGTTCTCTTCCTCCATATACCATGAACATATTCTTAGTCCTTCGTAAGTACTTAAGAATGTCCTTCACGGCTTTCCAATGCATTTGACCGGGATTAGCTTGATATCTGCTCATGACACTCAGATCAAATGCTACATCTGGTCTGGTAGATATCATCCCATACATGATACTACCAATGGCTGACGCATATGGTACATGTGTCATTTTCTCTATCTCTTCATCAGTCTTGGGACACATAGACCTGGATAGAGAAACTCCATGACACATGGGTAGATGTCCTCTCTTGGACCCATCCATTGAAAATCGTTTCAATATGGTGTCGATGTAGGTTGCTTGAGTGAGTCCTATCATTCTCTTAGATCTATCTCTATAGATCTGTATCCCTAGAATATAGGATGCCTCACCCAAATCCTTCATCGAGAATCTACCTGATAACCATATCTTTGTTGACTGCAACATCCCTACATCATTCCCAATGAGTAGGATGTCATCAACATAAAGTACTAAGAATGTCACAGCATCCTTAACTACTTTCTTGTACACGCATGGTTCCTCCGGGTTCTTGATGAAACCAAAATCCTTTATTGTTTCATCAAATTTCTGGTTCCAACTTCTTGATGCTTGTTTTAGACCATAGATTGATCTCTGAAGCTTGCATACCTTATGCTCGCTTCCCATGGATGTGTATCCCTCAGGCTGCGTCATATAGATCTTTTCCTTAATGTTTCCATTAAGAAATGCAGTCTTCACATCCATCTGCCATATCTCATAGTCATACCAAACAGCTATGGCAATAAGGATTCTTATGGACTTGAACATTGCAACTGGTGAAAAGGTTTCATCATAGTCAACTCCTTGTCTTTGACTATAACGTTTCGCCACCAATCGCGCCTTGTAGGTCAATACTTTATCATCAGGCCCAAGCTTTCTCTTGTAGATACATTTACACCCTATTGGAACAATTCCATCGGGAGGATCTACTAAAGACCAAACTTGGTTTGTATGCATTGAATCTATTTCCGACTGCATAGCTTCAAGCCATAAATTTTAATCCGCATCAGAAATTGCTTCTTTGAAGTTTCTTGGATCACATCCAACATCGGGTTCATCTTGATCCCCTTCAATAAGAAGACCATATCGAATAGGAGGTCTAGAAGTCCTCTCGGATCTTCTAGGTATTGGCGTGTCTATCAATGGTTCCTGAGGTGTAGGATCGTTATTTTGTATTTCGGGTTCTTCTCGAATTTCTTCGAGTTCCATCATCTCGCCTTTCTTATCCAATAAGAACTCCTTCTCCAAGAAGGTGGCATTCCTTGAAACAAACACCTTTGTTTCAGCAGGATGATAGAAATAATATCCGATTGAATTCTTCGGATACCCTACAAAATAACATAAGGTGGATCGACTATCCAACTTATCTCCCACTGTCTGCTTCACGTAAGCAGGACATCCCCAAATCCTCAAGTACGAATACTTAGGAGCTTTGCCATTCCATAACTCGTATGGTGTTTTGTCCACTGCTTTAGTTTGGACGTTGTTCAACAACAATACTGCCGTTTCAAGCGCATAGCCCCAAAACGAAGGTGGAAGCTCAGTGAAGCTCATCATGGATCGAACCATGTCCAAAAAAGTTCGATTACGACGCTCCGATACACCATTCAGCTGTGGTGTCATAGGAGGAGTCCATTGAGAGAGAATCCCATTCTCTTTCAGATAGTCCAAAAACTCGGTACTTAAGTATTCTCCACCTCGATCCGATCGAAGTGCTTTAATACTTTTACCTAGCTTGTTTTCTACTTCAGCCTTGAATTCTTTGAACTTTTCAAATGCTTCAGACTTATATTTCATTAAATATAAATACTCATACCTTGAATAATCATCAGTAAAGGTAACGAAGTAGGTGTGGCCATATTGAGTACCAATTCTAAATGGACCACAAACGTCTGTATGGATCAAATCCAACAGATTTTGACTACGCTCAGGTTTCCCCTTAAAAGGAGATTTAGTCATTTTTCCTTTCAGGTAGGATTCACAAGTAGGTAGAGAGTTAATATCAGACATATCAAACATGCCCTCTCCCACTAGCTTGTTCATCCTCCTTGAGGAAATATGACCTAGCCTAGCATGCCAAAGGTTTGCCGGGTTTTGACTATCGATTTTCCTTTTGTTTGTTGTTTTCGGTTTATCAACATAATTTATTGGAACGTCTTTTAGTTTTAAGTTATATAGATCATTTTCAAGTTGTCCATTTCCAATCAAACATTCATTCTTGTAAATATTGCAAATCTCATTCACAAAATTGCAAGAATAACCATCTCTATCAAGCATAGAAACAGAAATAATGTTTTTAATCAAATCTGGAACAAATAAAACATCTCTCAAAAGTAACTTAAAACCGTTCTGCAAATTTAAATATACATCTCCCACAGCTTTAGCTTCAACTCTGGAACCATTTCCGAGCCTCAGCTGGGTCTCACCCATTCTAAGCTTGCGACTTCTTGTCATCACCTGCAAATCATTGCAAATGTGAGATCCACATCCGATATCCAATACCCAAGAAGTAGTATTAAGTGAAACATTTATTTCAATATAGAACATACCCTTCGCAGTTCGCAACTGCTCTAGATATTTCTTGCAGTTACGCTTCCAATGACCAGGCTTCTTGCAGTAATGGCAAACATCCTTGGACTTTTCCATGTTTGAAGCCTTTGTCTTGTACTTCTTCTCGGGTTCGGTTTTCTTGGGTGGGGCAGAACGTTTCTTACCCTTTGTACTTGGCCCCTTCTTAGCAGAAGAAGAGGAGCCCACCAAGAAAGCCGGTTTATCCTTCTTTAAAGTGGATTCATATGTTACAAGCATATTGACCATCTCTTCAAGGGAGGCCTCTATCTTGTTCATATTGAAATTCACCACAAATCCGTCAAACGAAGAAGGAAGAGATAGAAGTAATAAGTCCACGTTGAGTTCATGCTCCAACACCAAATCAAGGGTTACCAACTTCTGTATGAGCCAAATCACTCGTACCCCATGATCACGGACAGAAGTCCCTTCACGCATGCGACACGTCATTAGCTCTTTTACAGTAGCGAACCTTTCAGCCCTCGATTGAGCCCCAAAAAGTTCCTTGAGTTGTACGTGAATGTCAGCAGCATTCACGGTGTCCTCAAATCGCCTCTGGAGTTCATCAGACATCGAGGCTTGCATATAGCATTTGGCCTTGATATCATGGTCCCACCATGTATCAAGTTTGGCTAACTCTTCCGGACTTATGTCAGCTGGTGCTTCCTTCGGAGGAGATTTTTCTAACACGTAGAGCATCTTCTCCGAAGTCAAGACAATCTTCAACTTACGGAACCATTCCGTATAGTTTGCGCCAGTCAATTTATTTTGTTCGAGGATCGAGAAAAGTGGATTACGCGAATTCATCTTTATGAAATACTGAAAAGAAACAGACAAATATCAGTGATTGTTTAATTAATTTACTAAGACATAAAATAGGCAAAATTTATTTTATGAATCTCACTCCCACTATTTTGACGATTTCACTACCCTCTAGTGAAAACGGGAAACTGTTTTCCTTAGTGAGAACATGGAGTCCAATTGACAAACTATGGTCCCGAATAATATCAGCCAACCATAATTTTCAAAAGGTAGAGCCCAATTTCTTCCAAAGCAACCTCCACGTTTTTACCTCATGTCCAATAAGGGCCCAATAATATGAAGCCGTTTATTGTGACATGTCAAGATGACCCATCAATATTAAGTTGTGATGGACGGTCGCCATGTGGATCCCCCAATAATATGAGCCAATCCCATGGGAGTTCCACCCAACTTACAACATGTGTCGATCCAATGTACAGCTTTCCGATGAACGGGCCCCCCCAATAATATGAGCCGGACCGTATCCGCGGGTAGCATCTCATACATTGATCGTTGATGGAAGGTAGGAACATTTAAACAATTTTAAATTTCCTTTATTTATCTTGATATCAATTTTAAATCATATTTAAAATGAGGGATTTTAATTTTGAAAATTTGTCTCATCATTTTAAAATTTTGTATGTTTGCCGGATTCACACAATTTTGTCTAAAACATGCATACAACAATAATATCATATATTATATAGGATGATCGATTCCATTTCTAATCGACCTGTGGTTGCCAATCACGAGTCTTAGTCCAATCCTAGGTAATATGCAGTATACAATGCAATCCTATTACATTGAGCTTCCAATTTACATTTCTTCTGTCTTTATTGTCTGCTGGGCCCACCTCCATCTTCAAATCTTCATCTCCCACTAAGTCTAATGTATTTACAATAAATAACCATGACAAGTAGGGGATACATTTCAAGGGGTGAGAACGGGCCATAAACCAAGCCCACTTTTATTACATATGACAATTCATATTGGGCCATAAACCAGGCCCATTAATAAATCCAACAACAATAAAAACAAATGTAAATTCCTAACATACACCTACAAAATTGGTCATGGCAATCGATCATCCTTATCCAATAACAATTAATTCAAAATTAATTTATTGGATAACATGCAATGGCAATTTAAATTAAAAGGATAAAATCATATTTCATATATAAAATCTTATTTTACGTACAAAATCATATTTTATCTTTTTATCAAATAAAATCATATTTTACATATAAAATCCAATTTTATACATAAAATCATATTTTACTCAATATTTCCATAAGATCATATCCTATCATCAATTGTATCAAAAATAATTAATTTCATAAAATCTGATTTAACGGATAAAATATATAAATTTTCCAAAAATTCAAATTTATTCAAAAATCAATTTTAAAATTTCCGGACTCGAACAATTCGATCCGACGCCTCGTGGACCAATCAAAAACAATTTTTGATCGGACCAAAAATAGAATTTTAACATATTAAAATTTTAATTTTAAAATTAAAAATTAATTTTTTTTTCGCGGGCCGCCCGGGACACTCCCGGGCTGCCCGCGCCCCAAAAAGGGCTCGGGCCGGGCATCCCGGCTGCCCCTAGGGCAGCGACGATCGCTGTCCTGGGCAGCGACCATCGCTGCCCCCCCCCCCCCCCCGGGCAGCGATCCAATCGCTGCCCGGGTTTTTCCCGAAAGAAAAAAAAAATTTTATTTTAAAAATTTATTTTGTTTCAAAAACCGAAGCTTAAAAAATTTTTGTACAATCGATTAATTTAATCGCATGATCTGAGCAACCTGGCTCTGATACCACTGTTGGAGAACCGCGATCAGATCAATCAGAATTGATACCCGGTGCAGCGGAAGTTTAAAAATTTTATATGGAACGATTCCATAATGGGTATCAAAACTTTACGATTAAATTGTGTGTGTAAAAATTAAATAACAATTATAAATTTTTATCTCCAATCTCGAATCGAGATTATGGACACCAACAGATTGCTCTGCTCTTGTTGTATATCCCTGGAACTGATGGACGAACTGTTCTTCAATCAGGTCCACGAACGGATAATTAATCCCTCTGATAGATTGCACTAGAAAATCTATCAGAAGTTTCTACGAAGAGAATTAACGAATTTGATCCGTTAAACCAGACTGTAATTCAAAATTCACAGACTGGATTTTTCCGAGCAGAGGTGAGGGGGCGGCGGCCACACTTAAGAAAAATAGGGTTTTCGAAAATTATTTTGTGACCTGTTGTGTGTAATTTTTGTACTGCAATAACTTATTTATAATGTAGGCCGCTAACAGCTTAGGGCCCATTAGTCATAAGTTCAAGCCCGACAAGCAAAGCCCGCATGTTCAGAAATTAATATAAAATTCATCATGACTCCGATTGATAAACCGATTTCACCAATATGCACAGAAACCATTTCTGCACCTTTTAAAGTCAAGATAAATTTTCTGAATCCGAATTCAGTGATTTCCAAAAATGCCCATCCCTATGTCATTTTAGGAAATCTTACTCCTCTACTCTTAATTAAGAAGTCCAACTTCTTTGTTCATTAAATTTAACTCTTTAAATTTAACTATCTCAACGGGGATTAAAAATCCATTACTCTGTGTGACCCTCAATGGTTCAGGGATACAGCTAGCCGTGGGCTCACAACTCCTTGTGACTCGGAACAACAATTTCCGACTTGCCCATCGAATCATGGTAAGAGCGCCTAGCAACATCGCCCCATGATTCCCTAGGTATCACTGATAGTTCCTGCAAGAACCAATAGATTTTGTTTAGCGTACAGTACGGTCCCTTCATCCATATATCCTGATCGAATCAACAACCATTGGTAAATCGAGAGTCGTTCGAGATTCGATAACTATGAAATACATCTTGAAGATCAAATAGTGACATCGCATGTGCTACTAAGAAACCATTTCTTAAAACACATCATGTACTCTGGCCAGAGATTCGTCACACTAATATCTCCTCAGATCGCATAGGATATCCACACTCGCAAGTATGTGGTGAATCCTTGACAACAAAGCATCGACTTCTATATGTGTTGTAACTGTACCCAATCCCGACACCTGATGACCCCAATAGAGTCGGTAAACGAGTCAAAGCACAGTACTAGCATATAGAGTCTCAATGATGTTTCAAGTAGTAAGGACTAATGGTGTACAACCAAAACCGCGGACTTTATCCACTCGATAAGTGATAACCACTTGGAAAATCCGGATAGGGTAGTTCGATCATTCATCATATGAATATCCATTTGCATGCTTCGAACATCTCTATGTTCCCTACCAATGAAACGTGGTACTCTGCATCGCAAATGCTAGTCTCAAACTCGAGCGATCCTTATCCTTATTATCGGACGGCTCAATCGACTAGGAACAGTTTAGAATATACAGTGACTATAAGATGTGTTTCATGATAGCCATCCCCATGTGCTACCACATCTTACATACACTATAGTATATTCAAGGTCTTTATCAAAACAACAATAGTATATCACAATATAACAATATGAAGAAAGATAAAGTCATTGCCATTAATAAAAGTGTAAATTATATTAAACAAAAGATTGTTTATACAAAGAGTCATCAAAGCCCTTAGCCACAAGTTGGCTCACCGGGCACCCACTCTTTCAATCTCCCACTTGCCCTAAAGCCAACTAGTCATACTACGTAGACCCATTGCTTCGCGATGTTTGTCAAATAATGGTCCTGGCAAGGGCTTAGCAAGTGGATCAGCGATATTGTCTGCAGAGGCCACTCTTTCGACAGTGATGTCTCCTCTTTCCACAATCTCCTGGATGATGTGGTATTTCCTCAGTATGTTTTTGGATCTTTGATGAGACCTTGGTTCCTTTGCCTGAGCAACGGCACCCGTGTTGTCACAGTACATCGGGACTGGACCAACAACTTCCGGAATAACGCCCAACTCTTGGACGAAATTCCTCATCCAAACGGCCTCTTTAGCAGCAGCTGATGCTGCAATGTATTCTGCCTCAGTGGTGGAATCCGCTGTGGTGTCCTGCTTGGAACTCTTCCAAGAGACAGCACCGCCATTGAGCATGAACACAAATCCAGAGGTTGACTTCGAGTCATCCACGTCACTTTGGAAGCTAGAGTCGGTATAGCCTTCCAATTTTAGTTCTCTTCCTCCATATACCATGAACATATTCTTAGTCCTCCGTAAGTACTTAAGAATGTCCTTCACGGCTTTCCAATGCATTTGACCGGGATTAGCTTGATATCTGCTCATGACACTCAGATCAAATGCTACATCTGGTCTGGTAGATATCATCCCATACATGATACTACCAATGGCTGACGCATATGGTACATGTGTCATTTTCTCTATCTCTTCATCAGTCTTGGGACACATAGACCTGGATAGAGAAACTCCATGACACATGGGTAGATGTCCTCTCTTGGACCCATCCATTGAAAACCGTTTCAATATGGTGTCGATGTAGGTTGCTTGAGTGAGTCCTATCATTCTCTTAGATCTATCTCTATAGATTTGTATCCCTAGAATATAGGATGCCTCACCCAATCCTTCATCGAGAATCTACCTGATAACCATATCTTTGTTGACTGCAACATCCCTACATCATTCCCAATGAGTAGGATGTCATCAACATAAAGTACTAAGAATGTCACAGCATCCTTAACTACTTTCTTGTACACGCATGGTTCCTCCGGGTTCTTGATGAAACCAAAATCCTTTATTGTTTCATCAAATTTTTGGTTCCAACTTCTTGATGCTTGTTTTAGACCATATATTGATCTCTGAAGCTTGCATACCTTATGCTCGCTTCTTATGGATGTGTATCCCTCAGGATGCGTCATATAGATCTCTTCCTTAATGTTTCCATTAAGAAATGAAGTCTTCAGATCCATCTGCCATATCTCATAGTCATACCAAGCAGCTATGGCAATAAGGATTCTTATGGACTTGAACATTGCAACTGGTGAAAAGGTTTCATCATAGTCAACTCCTTGTCTTTGAGTATAACCTTTCGCCACCAATCGCGCCTTGTAGGTCAATACCTTACCATCAGGCCCAAGCTTTCTCTTGTAGATCCATTTACACCCTATTGGAACAATTCCATCGGGAGGATCTACTAAAGACCAAACTTGGTTTGTATGCATCGAATCTATTTCCGACTGCATAGCTTCAAGCCATAAATTTGAATCCGCATCAGAAATTGCTTCTTTGAAGTTTCTTGGATCACATCCAACATCGGGTTCATCTTGATCCCCTTCAAGAAGAAGACCATATCGAATAGGAGGTCTAGAAGTCCTCTCGGATCTTCTAGGTATTGGCGTGTCTATCAATGGTTCCTGAGGTGTAGGATCGTTATTTTGTATTTCGGGTTCTTCTCGAATTTCTTCGAGTTCCATCATCTCGCCTTTCTTATCCAATAAGAACTCCTTCTCCAAGAAGGTGGCATTCCTTGAAACAAACACCTTTGTTTCAGCAGGATGATAGAAATAATATCCGATTGAATTCTTCGGATACCCTACAAAATAACATAAGGTGGATCGACTATCCAACTTATCTCCCACTGTCTGCTTCACGTAAGCAGGACATCCCCAAATCCTCATGTACGAATACTTAGGAGCTTTGCCATTCCATAACTCGTATGGTGTTTTGTCCACTGCTTTAGTGTGGACGTTTTTCAACAACAATACCGCCGTTTCAAGCGCATAGCCCCAAAACGAAGGTGGAAGCTCAGTGAAGCTCATCATGGATCGAACCATGTCCAACAAAGTTCGATTACGACGCTCCGATACACCATTCAGCTGTTTTGTCATAGGAGGAGTCCACTGAGAGAGAATCCCATTCTCTTTCAGATAGTCCAAAAACTCGGTACTTAAGTATTCTCCACCTCGATCCGATTGAAGTGCTTTAATACTTTTACCTAGCTTATTTTCTACTTCAGCCTTGAATTCTTTGAACTTTTCAAATGCTTCAGACTTATATTTCATTAAATATAAATACCCATACCTTGAATAATCATCAGTAAAGGTAATGAAGTAGGTGTGGCCATATTGAGTACCAATTCTAAATGGACCACAAACGTCTGTATGGATCAAATCCAACAGATTTTGACTACGCTCAGGTTTCCCCTTAAAAGGAGATTTAGTCATTTTTCCTTTCAAGCAGGATTCACAAGTAGGTAGAGAGTTAATATCAGACATATCAAACATGCCCTCTCCCACTAGCTTGTTCATCCTCCTTGAGGAAATATGACCTAGCCTAGCATGCCAAAGGTTTGCCGGGTTTTGACTATCGATTTTCCTTTTGTTTGTTGTTTTCGGTTTATCAACATAATTTATTGGAACGTCTTTTAGTTTTAAGTTATATAGATCGTTTTCAAGTTGTCCATTTCCAATCAAACATTCATTCTTGTAAATATTGCAAATTCCATTCACAAAATTGCAAGAATAACCATCTCTATCAAGCATAGAAACAGAAATAATGTTTTTAATCAAATCTGGAACAAATAAAACATCTCTCAAAAGTAACTTAAAACCGTTCTGCAAATTTAAATAAACATCTCCCACAGCTTTAGCTTCAACTCTGGAACCATTTCCGAGCCTCAGCTGGGTCTCACCCATTCTAAGCTTGCGACTTCTTGTCATCACCTGCAAATCATTGCAAATGTGAGATCCACATCCGGTATCCAATACCCAAGAAGTAGTATTAAGTGAAACATTTATTTCAATATAGAACATACCCTTCGCAGTTCGCAACTGCTCTAGATATTCCTTGCAGTTACGCTTCCAATGACCGGGCTTCTTGCAGTAATGGCAAACATCCTTGGACTTTTCCATGTTTGAAGCCTTTATCTTGTACTTCTTCTCGGGTTCGGTTTTCTTGGGTGGGGCAGAACATTTCTTACCCTTTGTACTTGGCCCCTTCTTAGCAGAAGAAGAGGAGCCCACCAAGAAAGCCGGTTTATCCTTCTTTAAAGTGGATTCATATGTTACAAGCATATTGACCATCTCTTCAAGGGAGGCCTCTATCTTGTTCATTTTGAAATTCACCACAAATCCGTCAAACGAAGAAGGAAGAGATAGAAGTAATAAGTCCACGTTGAGTTCATGATCCAACACCAAATCAAGGGTTACCAACTTCTGTATAAGCCAAATCACTCGTACCCCATGATCACGGACCGAAGTCCCTTCACGCATGTAACACATCATTAGCTATTTTAAAGTAGCGAACCTTTCAGCCCTCGATTGAGCCCCAAAAAGTTCCTTGAGTTGTACATGAATGTCAGCAGCATTCACGGTGTCCTCAAATCGCCTCTGGAGTTCATCAGACATCGAGGCTTGCATATAGCATTTGGCCTTGATATCATGGTCCCACCATGTATCAAGTTTGGCTAACTCTTCCGGACTTATGTCAGCTGGTGCTTCCTTCGGAGGAGATTTTTCTAACACGTAGAGCATCTTCTCCGAAGTCAAGACAATCTTCAACTTACGGAACCATTCCGTATAGTTTGCGCCAGTCAATTTATTTTGTTCGAGGATCGAGAAAAGTGAATTACGCGAATTCATCTTTATGAAATACTGAAAAGAAACAGACAAATATCAGTGATTGTTTAATTAATTTACTAAGACATAAAATAAGCGAAATTTATTTTATGAATCTCACTCCCACTATTTTAACGATTTCACTACCCTCTAGTGAAAACGGGAAACTGTTTTCCTTAGTGAGAACATGGAGTCCAATTGACAAACTATGGTCCCGAATAATATCAGCCAACCATAATTTCCAAAAGGTAGAGCCCAATTGCTTCCAAAGCAACCTCCACGTTTTTACCTCATGTCCAATAAGGGCCCAATAATATGACGCCGTTTATTGTGACATGTCAAGATGACCCATCAATATTAAGTTGTGATGGACGGTCGCCATGTGGATCCCCCAATAATATGAGTCGATCCCATGGGAGTTCCACCCAACTTACAACATGTGTCGATCAAATGTACAGCTTTCCGACGAACGGCCCCCCCCAATAATATGAGCCGGACCGTATCCGTGGGTAGCATCTCATACATTGATCGTTGATGGAAGGTAGGAACATTTAAACAATTTTAAATTTCCTTTATTTATCTTGATATCAATTTTAAATCATATTTAAAATGAGGGATTTTAATTTTGAAAATTTGTCTCATCATTTTAAAATTTTGTATGCTTGCGGGATTCACACAATTTTGTATAAAACATGCATACAACAATAATATCATATATTATATAGGATGATCGATTCCATTTCTAATCGACCCGTGGTTGCCAATCACGAATCTTAGTCCAATCCTAGGTAATATGCAGTATGCAATGCAATCCTATTACATTGAGCTTCCAATTTACATTTCTTCTGTCTTTATTGTCTGCTGGGCCCACCTCCATCTTCAAATCTTCATCTCCTACTAAGTCTAATGTATTTACAATAAATAACCATGACAAGTAGGGGATACATTTCAAGGGGTGGAAACGGGCCATAAACCAAGCCCACTTTTATTACATATGACAATTCATATTGGGCCATAAACCAGGCCCATTAATAAATCCAACAACAATAAAAACAAATGTAAATTCCTAACATACACCTACAAAATTGGTCATGGCAATCGATCATCCTTATCCAATAACATTTAATTCAAAATTAATTTATTGGATAACATGCAATGGCAATTTAAATTAAAAGGATAAAATCATATTTCATATATAAAATCTTATTTTACATACAAAATCATATTTTATCTTTTTATCAAATAAAATCATATTTTACATATAAAATCCAATTTTATACATAAAATCATATTTTACTTAATATTTCCATAAGATCATATCTTATCATTAATTGTACCAAAAATAATTAATTTCATAAAATATGATTTAACGGATAAAATATATAAATTTTCCAAAAATTCAAATTTATCCAAAAATCAATTTTAAAATTTTCGGACTCGAACAATTTGATCCGACGCCTCGTGGACCAATCAAAAACAATTTTCGATCGGACCAAAAATAGAATTTTAACATATTAAAATTTTAATTTTAAAATTAAAAATTAATTTTTTTTTCGCGGGCCGCCCGGGACACTCTCTGGCTGCCCGCGCCTCAACAGGGGCTCGGGTCGGGCAGCGACGATCGCTGCCCTGGGCAGCGCCGTGCACCGCCCTACGCAGCGCCGTGCGCTGCCCCCCCCGGGCAGCGATCCAATCGCTGCCCGGGTTTTGCCCGAAAGAAAAAAAAAATTTATTTTAAAAATTTATTTTGTTTCAAAAACCGAGGCTTAAAAAATTTTTGTACAATCGATTAATTTAATCGCATGATCTGAGCAACCAAGCTCTGATACCACTGTTGGAGAACCGCGATCAGATCAATCAGAATTGATACCCGGTGCAGCGAAAGTTTAAAAATTTTATATGGAACGATTCCATAATGGGTATCAAAACCTTACGATTAAATTGTGTGTGTAAAAATTAAATAACAATTATAAATTTTTACCTCCAATCTCGAATCGAGATTATGGACACCAACAGATTGCTCTGCTCTTGTTGTATATCCCTGGAACTGATGGACGAACTGTTCTTCAATCAGGTCCACGAACGGATAATTAATCCCTCTGATAGATTGCACTAGAAAATCTATCAGAAGTTTCTACGAAGAGAATTAACGAATTTGATCCGTTAAACCAGACTGTAATTCAAAATTCACAGACTGGATTTTTCCGAGCAGAGGGGAGGGGGCGGCGGCCACACTTAAGAAAAATAGGGTTTTCGAAAATTATTTTGTGACCTGTTGTGTGTAATTTCTGTACTGCAATAACTTATTTATAATGTAGGCCGCTAACAACTTAGGGCCCATTAGTCATAAGTTCAAGCCCGACAAGCAAAGCCCGCATGTTCAGAAATTAATATAAAATTCATCATGACTCCGATTGATAAACCGATTTCACCAATGTGCACAGAAACCATTTCTGCACCTTTTAAAGTCAAGATAAATTTTCTGAATCCGAATTCAGTGATTTCCAAAAATGTCCATCCCTATGTCATTTTAGGAAATCTTACTCCTCTACTCTTAATTAAGAAGTCCAACTTCTTTGTTCATTAAATTTAACTCTTTAAATTTAACTATCTCAACGGGGATTAAAAATCCATTACTCTGTGTGACCTTCAATGGTTCAGGGATACAGCTAGCCGTGGGCTCACAACTCCTTGTGACTCGGAACAACAATTTCCGACTTGCCCATCGAATCATGGTAAGAGCGCCTAGCAACATCGCTCCATGATTCCCTAGGTATCACTGATAGTGCCTGCAAGAACCAATAGATTTTGGTTAGCGTACAGTACGGTCCCTTCAGCCATATATCCCGATCGAATCAACAACCATTGGTAAATCGAGAGTCGTTCGAGATTCGATAACTATGCAATACATCTTGAAGATCAAATAGTGACATCGCATGTGCTACTAAGAAACCATTTCTTAAAACACATCATGTACTCTGGCCAGAGATTCGTCACACTAATATCTCCTCAGATCGCATAGGATATCCATACTCGCAAGTATGTGGTGAATCCTTGACAACAAAGCATCGACTCCTATATGTGTTGTAACTGTACCCAATCTCGACACCTGATGACCCCAATAGACTCGGTAAACGAGTCAAAGCACAGTACTAGCATATAGAGTCTCAATGATGTTTCAAGTAGTAAGGACTAATGGTGTACAACCAAAACCGCGGACTTTATCCACTCGATAAGTGATAACCACTTGGAAAATCCGGATAGGGTAGTTCGATCATTCATCATATGAATATCCATTTGCATGCTTCGAACATCTCTATGTTCCCTATCAATGAAACGTGGTACTCTGCATCGCAAATGCTAGTCTCAAACTCGAGCGATCCTTATCCTTATTATCGGACGGCTCAATCGACTAGGAACAGTTTAGAATATACAGTGACTATAAGATGTGTTTCATGATAGTCATCCCCATGTGCTAACCACATCTTACATACACTATAGTATATTCAAGGTCTTTATCAAAACAACAATAGTATATCACAATATAACAATATGAAGAAAGATAAAGTCATTGCCATTAATAAAAGTGTAAATTATATTAAACAAAAGATTGTTTATACAAAGAGTCATCAAAGCCCTTAGCCACAAGTTGGCTCACCGGGCACCCACTCTTTCAATTTGATAGCTTAGCATACAACTGTTAGGCTCGCAAGGTCTACAATACAATCCTCAAATGCTCGGCATGATCAGAACGGTTCTTCGAATAGATCAGAATGTCGTCGATGAAGATAATGACGAACTCATCCAAATACCGTTGAAAGATGCGATTCATCAGGTCCATAAAAACTGTTGGAGCATTGTTCAAACCTAACGGCATGACTATGAACTCAAAAATGCCCATATATGGTTCTCAAAGTTGTCTTAGGCACATCCTCGTCGCGATCTCTCAGCTGATGATACCCTGATCTCAGATCTATCTTCGAATACACTGAAGAACCTTGAAGTTGATCAAAAAGGTCATCAATTCTCGGAAGAGGATACTTATTCTTGACCATCGCTTGATTCAACTTACGGTAGTCGATGCAAAGTCGCATAGAACCGTCTTTCTTCCTCACAAAAAGTACTGGTGCACCCCAAGGCGATAAGCTAGGTTGGATGTATCCCTTGGCAATCAAATCTTCTAACTGTTCCTTCAATTCTTTCAACTCTAACGGAGCCATACGGTAAGGTGCTTTTGAAATAGGCTGAGTACCTGGTGCAAGTTCAATGCTAAATTCGATGTCTCGAATAGGCGGTAAACCAGGAATCTCGTCTGGAAAAACATCAAGAAACTCGCTAACCACCGGTATCTCAGACAACTCAGGGCTAAACTTCTGAACATCCATTGCATAAATCAAGAATCCCTCTGCTCCTTTCTGTAGCAAACGAGACATGGATAACATAGAAATTAACGGAATTTTGGATCGAGAACCCTTACCGAAAAACTTCCAATCGTCTGCCATCTCAGGTCTGAATCGAACCACTTTCTGAAAGCAATCTAATGTCACCCTATACTTGGTCAGAGAATCAATCCCGACAATACAGTCAAAATCAGATAATCCAAGTACGATGCAGTCAATCTCAATCGAATTCCCTTCGGATTCTATTACACAATTTCGGACCACTCTCACCGAAACAATTCCTCCACCCAAAGATGAAGTAATATAAACAACATCAGATAAAGGCTCAGCAAATAAATCATGCATCAAGACAAATCTTTCAGAAATAAAACAGTGAGAAGCACCCATATCAATCAACACAAACGCAGGATAACCAAAAATCGAACAGTTACCTGCTATCACGTCATTCGGGGCTGCATTGGCTTGATACTCTGTCAAGGCAAACACCCTCGTCTGTTGTCGTGGAGGTTGGTTCTAGTTCTGATTACCTCCCTAATGATTCTGTTGTTGAGGCTGAAAGGAATGGATTGCAGAGACTGATCGCTCGGGCTGAGCTGGCGGTCAAGAAGAACTGCCGCTCTGAGCTCTATCGGTTCCTCGCTGAGGACAGACTCTAGAAAAGTGACCCAGCTGCTGGCAGATGTTGCAACTACCAAACACGCCTCGACACTGATCACTCGGATGACGTCCTCCACACTTGCTGCACGAAGATCCAGAAAACCCAGAATTCTATCCAGAACTGAACTGTCTAGAGCCACTGGAACTCGATGAATTGCTCCCAGACTTCTTAAATTGCTTCCCCTTCGGTCTATACTGATCTCTCCTGTTTCTGCCACTGTTGCCTCCCTCAAACCTCTGAGACTGATTCGACTGCTGAGAAGGTTGGTACTGATACTGAGACTGCTGAGGCTGAAACTGAACAGGCTGATTCAGAAAAGTTCTCTGCTGCTGCTGAGGAGCTACCTGATTACCTCGTTGCATCAAGAATCCGGCTTCGGCTCCCTTTGCTTGATCCATAGCATCTGCGAAGTTGTTGGGTCTTCCGGTATTGACCAAGGTAAAAATCTCAGGATTCAAGCCATTGATGAAATGGTCGGCCTTGGTTTACTCGTTATCTGCAACGTGAGGTGCAAACCTCAAGAGACTGTCAAATTTGCTCACATAGTCCTCAATGCTCAAGTTCCGTTGTTTCAGATTCGCAAATTCGGCACCCTTTTCCTATCGATACGAGACAGGAAAGAAACGCTTGTAGAATTCAGTCTTGAACAGATTCCAAGTGATGGCGGTGCCTCGATTCTCATTCGCTCTCTTGATTGTGGTCCACCAATTCTTAGCAACACCCTGCAACTGATGACTGACTAACCTGATTCTGCGGTCATCGGTATAGTCGAGGGAATCGAAGAGCTCATCCATTTCATCTAGCCAACTTTCACAAGCAACGGAGTTCTCGGTACCCGTTAAAGTAGGCGGTCGGAAAGATCGGAATCTCTTCAAAAGAGTCTCCATCGGGGTCGCGGTTGCGTCAAACTGATCCACTCCTGTAATATCCTGATCGTTCTGAGGAGTTATAACTGGCAGCGGATTCTCAGTAGAAGGAGGAGTCAAAGGTGGTTGATTTCTTCTCAAAGATCGTCGAGGTGCCATCTGATATCAAGGGTTAGGTCACAATATCTCAAACTTATTCTCAATCTCATGACCTCGGTGTCCAAAACTCTGCTCTGAGTACTCATGAATCTCAAAGATATACGAGAACAGATAATAGCACAAGGAAAAATATATATCATGTAATTCATGCTTTATAAATTAAATCACAACTCATGTAATTCAATTAATTCAAGAATCGATAAAGCATGCTCGCACGTATTTAAAGTAATCATTTAAATAAATCAATCACATGCGAGAATTCAATACATGCGGACTCGATCTACCCCGCTCACTCTAGTTCAAATCCAAGAATCTTATCGCTTTGATACCACTTAATGTGAGACCCCGTTTCTAATCTACTATTCTCGAATAATTAAACAAAATCAAACACGATGAGCCGCATAAAAACGAATCAATTTTTTTTTTTTTTAAACTCACGCGCGCCCGCGCCAGACCACGCGCGCCCGCGCATGCCCCTCGGCCACCATGCGTGCCCGCGCGGTAAAACTTGCATGCCCGCGCATAGCCCTTGGGCAGAAAACCAAAATTTCTGCACAATGAGGCACGCCCGCTCGTCAAGTTGCGCGCCCGCGCATAGTCCTCGGGTTGCTGAATCCTAGGAAAGAAAATATTGACTCTACAAGCTCAAAATGGTTTTAATCCTATAACCCCGTTGGATTTGATGTCTTTGCCTATGAGTGAAAGGGTTAACATGGATGGTAAGAAAAAGGCGGAATTTGTGAGAAATTTGCATGAAAAAGTGAAGGCGAACATTGAGAAAAAGAATTTGCAGTATAAAAAGCAAGCAAATAAGGGAAAGAAGAGAGTTGTGTTTGAACCAGGAGATTGGGTGTGGTTGCATTTGAGGAAAGAGCGGTTTCCTGAAAAACTGCGCTCAAAGCTTCTACCTAGAGGCGATGGACCGTTTCAAGTATTGGAGCGCATCAACGACAACGCTTACAAATTAGATTTGCCAGGTGAGTATAATGTCAGTGCTACTTTTAATGTTTCTGATTTATCTCCGTTTGATGTAGATGATGATCAAGATTTGAGGACAAATCCTTTTCAAGAAGGGAAGGATGATGCGATCATGGATGGCTCGCATGCTGATCAAGTGACTAAGGATCCGTTGGAGATACCACGAGGACCGGTTACGAGAGGCCGAGCTCAGAAGTTTAAGGAAGCACTTCAATCTTTGTTGTTGAAGACACAAGAGGGCGTTGGATTTCTTGATATTCAATTTGGAGGAAGTTATAATCTTATTGAGGTCAAAAGAGGTCAAGAAAGTGAAGAAATTGAAGACCCTGCTCGAAGCCAAGGCGCGCCCGCGCCCCAGACTCGCGCGCCCGCGCCATGTCCTTTTACATGCACCGAAGGTGTTTGTGTGTGTGTTCGGGATTTTTAATATTTTGCATTTACTTTGTTTATTTTAGGTCTTTTATTCCTACTAGGAAACTTTAGGAGATATCTTTGATATCTTTTTGATTTATTTTGCGTTATCTTTCAATATTTTGGGTTGTAATATAAATACTACAACATTCATTATTTTAATGATAACGAAGATTTTCAGATTATTGATTATTCAATACAAAAATTCTCTTTACAATTTTATCAAAGCTTTTGCTTTACCCAAAATCAAACTTATCAAAGTTTCATAACTTTGTGGCGTTTGTCAATCGATTTTCAATTGGGTTGTCAAAGACAGGTTCCTTTGAAGGTCTAATTGAATCTTTGATTGTTTTCTATCGTGAATTCTCTGTTGCTAGTTACAGGTTCAACTAGAGGTGGAGATTTCAAAATATGTTACTTGTTTCAAAGTCGGGACAACATTATTGAATTCTTTTGTTATCGAATTGAGGTGCGATTCGTTGAAATCGTGTTGACTTTCATACATAAGATTCATATCATTAAATATTTTTAAAACCTCTCTCCCTTATCATAAACCTCTTCAACTATTTTTTTATGGATCCCACTGTCAATTCATATATTTATTTATAATTTCATTTACATTTATTTCTTTTATTACATATATTACTAATTAAAAATTTTAATTTAATATTATTTTTTATTTTTAATTTTAAAACATTTATTTTTATTAAAAAAATAATTTGACAAAAATAAATTAGAAAACCTTAAAAAGCAACAGATACTTCGGATATATTGAAAGAGAATTTAATAAAAACAAAATAACATAATTTATAAAATACCATGACATAAATTGAAATTAAAAATAGGAAAAATAAGTTTTTTGGTCCAGTAATTTTACCCTTTTTGGATTTTTGTCCATTAACTTTTTTGATTTGGGTTTTGGTACACTAACTTTGCATTTTCAGTGTTTTTTGGTCCAACTGCATACGTGTCAGCTTTTGATTGGTCCACATCATCATTTTGAACCAATAAAAAGTTGGCACGTATGCAGTTGGACCAAAAAATACTGAAAATGCAAACTTAGTGTACCAAAACCCATATCGGAAAAGTTAATAGACCAAAACCAAAACATGGATAAGTTAATGGAACAAAAAAATTATTTTCCCTTAAAAATAACATAGAAAAATTAAAAAATACAGAACACATGAAGTACAAAATATTTCAAAAAATTAAAACATATGATAATAAAATACTCCTTAATTAATTGATTAATTATTATTTACACATCGCATCCGTAGTATGCCCATATGTGTTCAACCAAGTCGGCTCGAAGCTGATGATGTACTTGATTATCACGTAGCTCGCAATTTCTTTTTATTTACTCACGGAATTCCTCTGTCGAGCCTTGATTTATCTGTGCGGGAGGATCGTTTCCATCTTCATCTGACCAATTAATTACTGTATCTCACTCATCCTCAATAATCATGTTGTGCAAAATTATACACATTAGCATGATATCTTTCAACTTGTTCTTGTACCAAAATCGACAGGGACCTATAACTATTGCCCAACGAGATTGTAGTACCCCAAATGCTCACTCGACATCTTTTCTCGCAGCCTCTTGTCTTTCTTTAAAAATCTTTCTCTTCATATCTTGGGGGCACGAAAAACTCTTAACAAAAGTGGCCCATTGCGGGTAGATCCCATCGGTCAGATAGTATCCCTTTGTATACTGTGTGTCATTTACTGTAAAATAAACATCTGGTTCATTTCCTTGTAATATGTTGTTGAAAAGGTGATTCGTTAAGCACGTTGATATCATTACGCGATCCTGCGACCCCGAAAAAGGCATGTCATATCCACAAATCTGCAGAGGCGACTACTTCAAGTACAATTGTTGGGACTCCATGATCACCTCGAGTAAACTGACCTTTTCAAGCTACCAGACAATTTTTCCATTCATAGTGCATACAATCAAGGCTACCCAACATACAAGGGAAACCATGTCTTTCCTCGTGCATTTGAATTAAACGTTGAATGTCAGTAGAATTGGGTTTTCTCAAGTATTGTGCCCCAAATATCTCAATTACACATCGACATAAATTAAATAGGCAATCGATGAAAGTTTTTTCACCAATTCGTAGGTACTCATCGTAATGGTCGGCATGGGATCCATAAGCAAATTGACGGATAGCTGCCGTGCATTTCTGAAGTGGTGACAAACCTTTTTTCCCTGTTGCATCAACCCTCAGCTGAAAATATTCAGAAATATTTTGCAAGGCTTCGACAACGCGAATGAATTATTCTTTTAGCATACAAAATCGTCTTCAAAAAAACCTCAATTGGAAATACCGGTGCATCACTGAAGTAGTCATTGGCAAGACGAGCATGTCCAGCTTCATGATCTTTATTAAAATACCTTCTTCTATGTGATCCCTCGCTACTAATCCGAGCTACCTCAAGTAGCATTTGTTGTTGTTGTTGGATGATCTCCAGCATCATCTATTCATCAGTATCATCCAACAACTCTTCTTTAAAGAATTCGATAATCCTATCGGTGCTCAAATTATTTGGATCTTCGGACATTTTAGAGTAGAGATGAAAAAAATAGAGAAAATGATTATAGTATTTGATGAAAAATTGATAGGTATATTTATATTTGAAAAAATAGCCGTTATGAATAAAAATTCAAGTAACCGTTGAATGATAAAAAAACTGAAAACAAAATTATTTTAAAAAATATGTAAAGAGCTTTTTGAAAACAAGTCAAAAAATTGATCGCAATTTTTAAATTAAAATTTTTTTAAAAAAAAATGGCAGCAGGCAGCAGAGAGTTGCATGCTGCCTGACGCGCGCGTCTCAATTGCACTCCCCTCTTGAAATTGTATAATTTTTTAAAAAAAAATATTAAACCCGGTCCCAAGATTTTGGGACTGGTATTTGAAAAATATTTTAAATCCAACCCCTGTAATGGGGGTGGGGTTTTTAAGGGGAGGTTTATATTTTATAAACCTCCCCATTACAGATGCCCTAAGTCAAAATAAATCATGGAGTAATGAAAGTAGAACGTGGCCATCAACCCAAGTATGAAAAAGAGAACTGATAGCAGTTAGTGAGAAGAAAAAGTAAAGAATCATTCGGGGAAAAAAAAATACATTCAACACTGTCTCAATCAACTAAAAAACTCTCTCAATTTTACAGAAAAATAATGCAGATTTCAAGGCTTCCAATCTTCGTCTTTTATTTTCAAAATTTCATAATATATTTCTATCTTATATGTTCTTGTATTTCCTTGGTATTTCCTATACATTTTCTTTTCTATTTTATGGCAAGTGTTTGTCCATATTAGATTTTTTAATGGAAAAGTTAATTTTCGATTGCTATTGCGGAATTTTATTAATCAATTTCTTGTGTTCTAACTTAACCGGAGAAACTGAGATCGACGGTGGAACCGAAACTCATAATCGTTTCTTGTAGAAGTTAGATTTTCATTTTTATCCATTTTGGTACGTACGTGCCTAGCACGCCTGCAACACTCACTCGCAGATTTTTTTGTGTAAACTTAATTTTGGCACGTCCAGTAAGACCATGCCTCTGAAGAACGGTGGAAATCCTGATAAAGTCTATGGAAAACCGTTGTCCCAAGATGACAAGTCCTGGGAACCATCTAACGTAGAGTGATTCCACTGAAGGGATCATACATCAGATCGGATAACAAACAATATGATGATGGAGGATCTAGAGGTATCCCGGAGGTCTTGGTTTTTACTTCTGAATACCTTGATTCTGTAATTTCAAAGAAGTTTGAGAAAATAGATTTGATGGTGTCTAATACCATGGAATGCATGTGAAACGAACCTTACTTGAATTTTTTTTTAAATGCTACATATATGCAACTATGCTTGAAATAGATTTTCTATAAAGTATAATGTATAATTAAAATCAATTGCATGCTAATAATTTAAAATACTCGGACAAATTAAAAATCCATGCATGAATGTTCAATAACTTAAAATGCGGAAAATAGTTTAATACAGTCTCAGAATCACTGAAACATAAAAGTGCGAAGGTCGCGGGTGTGCTAGCACGTCACGGATGAACAGAGGTATTCGCCACTAGTCGGGACCACAACCTCCTTACTAACATCATACTCACCTGAACATCATTTAGATCTAATGAGCCTAGACGATCAGCGACCGCTAAAATCGGTGTGATAAAAATATACTGGAAAGCGTACCAGGTCAAGTTATAGATAATGGACAGAGAGTCCAGATGTCGAATCCAGAGGGACTGTTGTCAATTATCAAGATTTGATTATTTTACTTAATCCTGACAAAATAATAGAAAGGAGTATGAATTGAATAAAATAATAATTTAAAATAAAAAATAATTATGAAGTTAACTAAAAACTAGAACTCAATAATAATTCTTATTAAAATAATCCAACCAAGACACACGCAGCTACCGAACAAATCATGTAACATGTAGTTAACTCAGGACTCAGATTTAAATATTAAATTACGATGAATTCTCCTAACTTGTTTAAAGGTATATTTCTAGAACAATTAAACCTATTTAAATATTGACGGATTAATTTTTATAATTCTAATCAAAATCAAATGCATTAAGAACTGTGAGAATTCAGTTAACATCTAAAATCGCACGATGAAATCGAATACTATTTCTAGTCAATTTAACCTCGTGTTAATTATTAGAGTGATCAAAATCAATTACTCATATTTCAACCTAGAATCGATTAACATTCAAGCAAAAAATTCGCCAGATCATTCACAAGACAAATATAAATCTAATAATAAATAATATAAACCAAATTTTAAAAATCACAAACAAACATCCAAGTTTTCTACATAGATTTGTTCGACCCAATCACGTGATCTTGGTTATAAGAAAACTAATCAATATTTGAAAATAATATTCAAAAATAAAAAGAAGAAGAATAAAGAAGAAGAACTAGAATGGAGCCTTCAATCCCGAGCCTTAGCCGGCGCCTCCTATGATATAACACTTCTGGCCCCCTTCATCAGATGATAAAAATCTTTTTTTATACACCCCAAATCTTCAAAAGATTGCATCCTTCGCAAATAAGAGTTTCCAAAAATAAGGAGACTGAACGCCGGCTCGCTCGAGCGCCCAAACATGCGCTCGAGCGAGAGATATTCTGTTTTATTTTTTTCACAATGTTCGAGGCTCGCTAGGGTAGGGCGCATTGTAGTAACCCGTAACCGAAATTAAGGATTAATTGTAATTAATCTAATCATCGTGTTTAGGTTAAGTAAAACATGATTAAAAAAATTTTAAATGGATTAACGGAGTTCAAAAATGGATCCGAAACAATCAAAAATAGTCGGGAGGGTCCGGGAAGTTTGGAGGATCCGGACTTGGTTTGGAGGATCCGGACTGAGAATGGTGCCGAGGACCGGAGGCTCTGAAGAGTTCGGACGATCCGAACTCGGATCGGAGGATCCGATCGTGCATGGCCAGCTGTCCTGGAATAATATGTCATGGGTGACATCACAAGGGTGACTTCGGACGATCCGAAGATGGATCGGAGGCTCCAAACTCGTGTCGGGAGGCGTGCTCTAAAAGCTAGACACGTGGTTGACTGAGGAAGTTCATACGGAGGGATTGGACGCTCCAAAGTGGATCGGACGGTCCGAACGTGAGTTCAAACAATCCGAACGTTGTGTATAAAAGGGACAACCGAGCTCATTCTCAAGTGCACAATTTCCTTCTCTCCTCTCTCCTTTTAGCTAGTATTAGGCCTTTTAGATGTCCTACCGGGAATCCAAAAGTAACGGAGCGATCCGGGCGTCGTAGCGGAGTTGTGCCTAAGTTTTGGGGCAGTCTCCATCAGTGGGCTGACGACGGACGCAGGTATATCTATGGTCTCCTTAAAATATTTAGAAGTATGAAATAGCTTAGTTAAGGCTTTTAGGATGTTATAAGTGATATAGTGATTATTGCTTATAGGCATGGATTGAGAGTACCAGGACTACTAGAGTTGCTAGGGTGATTGGGTTTTCTCAATAGAGGTACAGACGTATTATCCGAGATACCAGGTTGGATATACATGTATTATGTTTGCATGGTTTGTGTGCCATTACTATGTGCATTGATATTATGCGACATGCATTTACACGTTTGGATTTATGCCTTGTTTTGCATAGTGTAGTAACCCGAATCCAGAATTAGCGATTAATGAGTATATTAATTGTGTAATCATGTTTAGATTAAGTAAAACATGATTAAGGAAATTCAAAATGGGTTAACGGAGTTCAGAAATGGATTCAGGACACTCGAAAATAGCCAGGAAGGTCCCGAGGATCCGGAGGGTTCGGAAGCTCCGAACCAAGTCAGGAGGCTCCGAACTGGATCGAAGGATCCGAACTCAGGATCGGAGGCTCCAAAGTGGATCGGAAGCTCCGTCGGTGAGATTGAACGTTCCGATCGGGACCAGGGCACACGTCATCGCTTACATCAGCAAGGTGACGCCATGGCTGACGTAATATTGGGCGATCGGACGCTCCGAAGATGGGATCGGAGGTTCCGATCGTGTTCGGACGTTCCGAATCAGGTTCGGAGGCTCCGAAATTCGTCTATAAGTAGGGGGCCGAGATTTCAATTTCAAATGCACCTTTCCTTCTCTTTTCTCTGATTCCTAAGCCTTCTAACTCAGATCTAGGAAGTTCTAGGCATCCTATTGGGAATCCGGAAGTGGCATAGTGATCCAGGTGTCGAGGCGGAGTTGTGGCCTAGTTTTGAGGCAATTGTCATCAGCGGGCTGAAGACGGACTCAGGTATAGCTATGGTCTCCTTAAATTATTTAAGAGTATGCAATAGCTTAGTTAAGGCTTTTAGAGCTTAATTATTGATGCATGGGTATTTGCATTGTAGAGCTGATATAGGATTGGAACCTAGAGTGGGACTGCTAGGAACTTCTTGTAGTAAGGTACGCAAGTACAGACTGAGATAGCCAGCGGGTTTTGCATGCTTACATGTTGCATTTGTGTGTTTCATATTATTATGCAGCATGTGCATATCATATTGTGCCTGTCCATCTTGTGAGATGATCCATGTAGGGCCGCTCAGCCCTGTCTGGACGGGTGATGTCTAGTGCCCAATGACTGACGGGTCATGGGTGAGTAGCATCTGGGGACACAGTTCACATCCTATAGGAATGAGCAGTGTCGACAGGGTTTTCTCCCCGGGTTGTACCACTCATGTCCTAGGCGCCATTACTGAGAAGTTATATACAGTTATCCCAGATATTGATACCATATCATTTGCATGCATCATATTTGTATATTTTACCCAGTGCTTTCGTATTGAGCTTAGAGCTCACGTCCAGTATTTTTTGTGTATTTGGACACCCCATTCGACGGGGCAGGTATAGGTGCAGGATTGAGCACCAGGAGCTTGAAGTAGCCAGTGACCAGTGAAAAAAACAGGATTAGCTGTAGGATATGCCTTTAGGTTATTTATTCGATTTGGTTGTATAAATCGAATTGGTTTAACCGGTTGTATTCTGCCGGTCTATTTTTATTTAAGTCTTCCGCAGCAATTTATTTAATGCATGTTTAATTATGCTCTTAACTTTGGTTAGCTAGCGGATCCGGGTAGGGTCGCTACATTTATTGGTATCAGAGCATATACATGCAAGAGACTTGGGATATAGTAATAAGACTTTGGGTTATCCTTATAGGATTGATGAGACCTTGGAAGAGGTGATGATGCGGCGATTAAGTTGCCCAAATAATATCATCATCGGCAGGATTTCTGAAGATTTGGCTTATGGGATTCTAGCAAGTGCGGACAGGAGTGATGGATCGTGTTCGAGTTTTCAAGATTTCTACTCATGTGGATCCTAGCTTTGGATTGAGTACCGGATGCCAGAGGCAGTGGCAGAGCATTGGATGGGACGCACTTGATGCTTGCATCTGTATAGTCCATACCATGATGACACTACTCTGAAGATTCTCCACTAGTAGTTGGAGAGATTGTCAGATAGACCTTTACCAGGGAATGCCTCGAGTGCCTAAGGCATGACAGGTTTCGAGCGTAATGTCTTTAACCTCATGCAGTACATGGTTTTGTCGATATGCTGATATCGATACTTTTGGTAGGCATACGGAAAACTTCATGTTCAAAAGCATGATTTGGTTACAAGAAGAACGCTGATGGTAGATCGTGAACAGAAGGGGTCGACTGACATGCACTGACGCAGAGCATAGCTAGTTAGCTATCACGAGCCATTTCTCCGGAGTTCTTCGTAGGAGGACATGTAGAGAGACTTTGTCGGGAGTATGCTTGTATCGATGCGTGTGTCGATTAGAAGCTTCATGCTCAAGAAACGAAGACTAGTACGATGATTTAAATAATGTATCGTTGTAGTTGTAAACAGTATTTCAGTTGTAAAGTATCATCATACTTTGGTTGTATCATTTCAAGTTTGGTTGTACATTTCATTGTATTTTGAATACTGTATGTATTACATGAGATTGTAATAAAGAGAATTGTGCATAACTTGAAATAAGTGATACATGTTTTATTTATCTAGCAATTCGTGGATGATTGCATGATTTTGCTGAGGTTGGCTTGATTCTAGTTGATTAGTGTTCAACTATTGCAGCTAATGGGATTGGAGTGGGCCGATTGTAACTGTTTGACTTGTGGTTAGTCTAGGAGTTTTCTTAGGATTGACCTAGTTAGTCAATGGACTATGTTAGTGCCAGCGATGAGTGGACTCATCTAGAGGCATTAAGGGTATTGTTCGATTTAGAACATTTGGGAATTTGTTCTAGGTTGTTTCCTTAGAATAGTAGGCTGTCTGACCTTTGTTAGGTTGAGGCTTGTGATGATGGATTTTTATCAGGGATACCAGGTCCAGTATATGCCGAGAGTTGTGGACTATGACCATGACTAGACGTGATGGGGCGCGACCCTATGCCAGTGTTACTCTGGGAGTCCTTGTACTTCAGAGGTTACCCGGGAGCCTTGTGCTTCAGGAGATGGCGGTGGAAAGGCTACTCAGTCTAGGGATTTGGTGACAGTCACGACGAGGTATGACCTTAGATTAGATATCAGGTTTGATATCGATGGTTTGATATCATCTGGGTGCCAGAGATATAGTTTGAGTATTCTACTGTAGGAACCAGTCATGGAGGGATTTCCTTGACAAGTGTATACTCTGAGCAAATAGGTTTTAACCTTTAAAGTTACTGCTAGACGTGCGGATCTAGTAGGCAGATGGATTCTACCAGCAATGGCTATGGGTTGTCATCAGAGTTGTGGTTAGAATTTCCCTGTGATAGGAATCATCCAAGAACTTGGATAGGATGTTGTTCTAAGACTTCGACTCGAATGTGAGGACTACTCCTTGATGATTGGCTTCATCATTATTGGATTATATCAGACGTTGAAGATCGTGCATGACTATTTAAGATGTGGGGAAGCATGGCCTATGACCGTGAAACCTTGGTGGTTGTCCAGGTGGGTTAACATGGTAAGCTACCTTAGTATTGAATTGTTGCACAATCTTAGCGAGAGATATAATCAGGAGAGTGTTCGAAGATTGTAAGAATCTTGGAAATTCGTTAGTTATGATTCTGAATTTGACGAATCGTGATATTCATCTTGGATGAACGAAGCAAGGATAGTTAGTGCAGTGGTTGCGCTAAGTACTGTCTGATATTTTCAGAGATTGAGCGTAGGATTTTCCATGGGATGGAAATGAGCTTAGTTTATCTTGATGTTTGCCTTGGGTGAACAAGACAACGATTAGTAGTGCTAAGGTGGCACGGGATCTGTGCTAGTGACTACTAGTGGTTATTGGGTAACTTTGTCAGAGTTAGGATGGTTAAGTTCAGAATACAAAGAAGCGGTTAGTAGTGCTGAAAAGGCGCAGGACTTGTGCCAAGTAAACTACTTATGTACCGTGATCTGACACCATTTGGAAATGGTTCTTTGTGGCAGCCGAGTCATGGTTATTGACCGAGCCATGTAGGTTGGATAATCAGTGGTGGTTCGATCTGATAAGTGCGAGCTTAAGTAGATCGACGAGTTCGATTGGTAGAGCCAATCATGGTTGATCAGGATGTAGCAATTAAGAAATACTTATGGGATGAGTACTGAATACCATCTCAGAGAAATCGGAGAATTGAGTTATTTAGTCTCAATGATCGCCAGAGATGAATCTTCTGGGATTGTTGTAATCGGGAACGATTGCAAGTAGACTTGTATGATCAAGTTAGGTGCTAACTTGACAGTGGAAACAAGCAAGGGAGTTGGGAGTTTCCAGTATAGTGCATTCTTGTTAAGAAGGAAACTGATATTGATCCAATCAATTGCTTAGTGATAGCAATAGGTCAGGAAAGGATCATGTTGTTGTTTCATGTGAGAGTTTTCCATTGAACAACAATAGTGAAGATTGTTGACCGAACATTTCGGTTAAGTGAGGGCATCTATGTGTACCGTTGTGGTTGGATCCGACGAGTAGTTGGAAATGCTAATAGACATTAGCAAGAAAACATCAGTTGTCTGATCGGTGTGACATTAGCTAGGATCTGATTCTCGAGATCTAGCAGGATGTGTCACTAGTATTCTAGCGTATGATGAACGATGTATCTGAAATGACAGAGATAGTCAAGGATCGACTTAGTAGCCAACGAGGTTTGCCTTTGGGGTCAAAGATTTCGCAAGATCGCGACGGATCAAGTTATTTCTTTCGTGTCAGTGAGTCACATCTATGCAGACTATTTGTCAAAGATATTGCGTTGTAGCAATAAACGACAATCAGAGACGCATTGTGTGGCAAGTTACTTCGAGCACAAGTATTTCCCAGGATTGACTAGGGAATCGACGAATTAGATCGTTCAGTGCTGAGACTGATGCATTCAGCAAGGGAGCGATTTGACTATTGAGAATCCGTTGGGATTTAGTTCCAGAATCAGTATGTTCAACCTTGGGAGGTTGGTATGGGCTGATGGTATTATCAGAGACTCTGAGTTGAGTTATACCAGGTGCAATGACTGTGGAGTTTCGAGACGGAATAGGAAGCATTTCCATATGTTTGTACACTGTGGAATGTCCCAGTCGAGCATATTGGTGGGAGCTTACCTTAGTCTTGATGAGCGCACAGTGATTGTGAGTATGTATATGTAGTAACCCGCATTTCTAATTAGTGATTAATGAGTAATTAATCACGTGATCATATTTAGATTAAGTAAAACATGATTAAGTAAATTCCAAATGGATTAACGGAGCCCAAAAATAGATCCAGAATACTCGAAAATAGTTAGCATGTCTCGGGAGGTTCGGACGCTCCCAACTGGTGTTCGGAGGATCCGAAGAGGATCGGAGGCTCCGTCGGTGGGATCGGAGGACCCGAACAGGGTTTAGTCTTACGTCATCAATTACGTCAGCAAGGTGATGTCATGGATGACATAACTGATGGGACTTCGGAGGACCTGAAGTAAAGATCGGAAGGTCCAATCATGTTCGGACGATCCAAAGTTATGATCGGAGGATCCGAACCAGTTTGGAGGGCCCGAAGCCAAGTTTGGACGGCCCGAACGTCGTCTATAAATAAAGGTGCCGAGGCTCATTTGTGACTCACACATCTCCTCTCTTCTCTCTCAATTCCTAAGCCTTCTAACTCAGATCTAGGAAAATCTAGGCGTCCTACGGGGAATCCGAAAATGGCTTAGTGATCTAGACGTCGTCGCGGAGCTACGGCCTAGTTTTGAGGCTATCGTCAGCACAGGGCTAACGACAGACGCAGGTAAAGCTTTGGCATCCTAAAAATATTTAGGAGTATGCAATAGCTTAATTAAGGCTTTTAGAGCTTAATTGTTGATGCATGGATATTTGCATTATAGTAGCAGTAGACTGGACTAGTAGGCTTGGAGTCTAGGTCAATGGAGCTAGGTTTGACCAGCAGTCTTAGAGGTGCGTAAGTACTGACCGAGATAGCCGACATGATATATTTGCTTATATGTTGCATGAGTATGTGCTATATGCTTTATCGTGTTTTAGCATGTTTTATCGTCTTAGCACATACATGATTTTACGTGTGACTGCATCCGGAGAGATGTGAGTCATTGACAGTCTCCATAGGGAACAATGATCTTATTTTGGACTCGAGTCAGGTATGACAGTTTCCATAAGAGGCTTGTATCCAGTTTTGGATTCGGGTCAGGATGGGGTTGGCTCAGCCCTGATATGGAGTATACGAGTACCCCGCGGAGTAGCTCTCTAGCCGGTACTGTATATTCTTGGCGCCATGAGCAAGTGTTTTCACTTGAGTTTTAAATCATCTGTGTGCACATATTTGTATTTATATCATTGCTTCGTATTGAGCGTTCTAGCTCACGCCCCTATGTTTGGATATTGTGTACTTTGTGGCGGGGCAGGTTTTAGGCTGGACGGTTCAGGCGGCTCTCAGCAGGATTGAGCTTGGGGAGTGCGAGGTTGTAGAGGGTAGGGATTTATTTACCCTGAACCTTCGATTTGGTTGTATTATAGTATTTATACACTTGTGATAGCGTCAGTTGTATTCTGCCGATTGGATTTGTTGTATTTTAATTATCCGCACTTTATGCTTTAAGTTTTTATTGCATGCGCTTTTACTATAACTCTGATTAGGTAGTGGATCCGGGTTGGGTCACTACATTTTTGGTATCAGAGCGATGCATTGCACTGGGAATTTTGTAAAACGGATTAAGTAATTATTTGTTCTTATGTAACAGATGGCAGATTACGACGAGAGTCACGGTAGAGTAGAAGGCGGTCGTTGGGGCGATCTGGACGATCGTAGACATCGGGGATAGCCCGAGGAGCGCAGGCGAGTGAGCATGGGTAGATTTAAGGAAGTTAGCCCGAAGCCTTTGACGGGTGGTGAGACAGCTGAAGAGGCGGAGGATTGGATGGAGAGGATGGAGCAGTGCTTCCAAGAGTTCCGTTGCACGATTGAGGATAGGATGGAGATTCTTGCCTTTATGCTTGATGGCAGAGCGAGGAAGTGGTGAAGATCTACTTCCGCACCGTTCATAGCAGCTAGAGGTGCAGCTACTTGGGTTGAGTTCCGTACTGCTTATCAGAGATTTTATTTTCCTCTAGCTCTTCGTCAGGTGAAAGCCAGTGAGTTGTTGAGTTTGCGACAGGGGACGATGACGATCGAGGAGTACCAGCAGAAGTTCTTTGATCTGCTACCCTTTTGTCCTCATATTGCTGATAGTTCTATGGTGAAGTTTGATCATTTCCTTCAGGGTTTGAACCCTGACATTCATCGTATGGTTGCAGTGGGCGGCGATGGGACTTACGAGGATTTGGTGGACCGTTGTCGCCAGGCCGAGGATAGTATTCGGAGGAACAGGGGAATTTACTCTTCTTCTTCCAGGCCAGCGAGCTCTATTCCTTTGGGTCCGAGAGGACAGTCCTTCAAGAAGCCAGGAGGTACTTCTTCTTCTTCCTCTGGATCTGGTGGAGTGCATCGTTTTGGTGGACAGAGACCAAACCGGTGTACTCAGTGCCGACGTAGGCATCCGCCAGGGCAGTGTGGTCGATCGACCACTGCATGTTTCGAGTGTGGCCAGGAGGGTCACATGAAGAGAGATTGTCCTATGCTGATTGGGGCAGCGAGTGGTTCCGGAGGTTCTCAGGCATTTGTTCATCCACCTCAGTACCAGCAGCCACCTTTCCAGCAGCAGTATTCGCAGCAGCGCCAGCATCCGCAGCAGTCTCAGAGATATCCTACTCAGACTCCTTCTCGGGGTCATTCTTCATTGAGGCCACGTACCCAGGGTCAGGTCTTTGCGCTTAACCAGGAGCAGGCAGAGGCTGACAGCGATCGGATGATTGCAAGTATCTGTAGTTTATGTGGTTTTCCTGCATATGTTTTAATTGATACCGGTGCATCGCATTCTTTTGTCTCAGCACGTTTTTCTAAGAAGTATAGATTGCCGTTTATTCCTTTAGATGTGTTGCTAGTAGTTTCTACTCCTATGGGGAGCGAGGTTTTAGCCAAGCGTCTAGTTGTGGGTTGTGTTTTGGATTTCGAGGGACATCAGCTTAGTGCTAACCTGATGATTCTAGCGATGGAGGATTTTGATTGCATCATTGGGATAGATCTATTGACTACCTACCGAGCGATAGTGGATTGCTATCAGAGGTTTGTTCAGTTTTGTCCAGAGGATGACGAGTCATGGTATTTCTATGGTGAGGGAGCGCGACCCCCGATGCCAGTGGTTTCAGCTCTGAAGGCCCGGCGTGCTTTAGAGTCTGGCAGGGAAGGCTACCTTATCTACGCCATTGATGCATCCTTAGGAGAGCCAGATATCCGGGAGATACCAGTGGTTCGCGACTTTCCAGATGTGTTTTCGGAGGAGATTCCAAGTTTACCACCAGTGAGGTAGATTGAGTTTGGCATTGAGTTAGTGCCAGGAACTGCACCGATTTCCAGAACTCCTTACCGATTGGCACCGTCAAAAATGAAAGAGCTGCAGAAGCAATTGCAAGATCTTCTTGATAAGGGTTATATTCGACCTAGTGTTTCGCCATGGGGAGCCCCAGTGCTGTTTGTCAAGAAGAAGGATGGTTCGATGCGGTTGTGTATTGACTACCGTCAGTTGAATCAGGTGACAGTGAAGAATAAGTATCCTCTTTCGCGGATAGATGATCTCTTTGATCAGTTGCAGGGTACTTCTGTCTATTCGAAGATTGATCTTCGGTCTGGGTATCATCAGTTGCGAGTTCAACAGGAGGATGTTCCTAAGACAACATTTCGTACGCGGTATGGACACTATGAGTTTCTAGTGATGCCGTTTGGTTTGACGAATGCTCCAGCTTTTTTTATGGATCTGATGAACTGAGTTTTCCGCAACTTTCTGGATAAGTTTGTGGTGGTGTTCATCGATGACATTTTGGTGTATTCTCGCAGCATGGATGAGCATGCCTACCATCTCTATACTATACTGCATGTCTTGAAGGAGAGACAGTTGTACGCGAAGCTGAGTAAGTGTGACTTTTGGATTGACCGAGTTGTGTTCCTTGGTCATGTCATTTCTCAGTATGGCGTATCTGTTGATCCTAGCAAAACAGAGGCTATTTTGAATTGGTCACGACCGACTACAGCTTCTGAGATTCGTAGTTTCCTTGGTTTAGCAGGATACTATCGTCGTTTTGTGGAGAATTTCTCTCTGATAGCTAAGCCTTTGACTCAGTTGACAAAGAAAGACATTTCTTTCGTTTGGTCTGATGCTTGTGAAGACAGTTTTCGTGAGTTGAGACGTCGTCTGACGACAGCTCCAGTTCTTGCCTTACCGTCTAGATCAGGTGGTTTTGTAGTCTTCATTGATGCTTCTCTCCAGGGTTTGGGGTGTGTGTTGACTCAGAACGGCCACGTGATCGCTTATGCCTCCAGACAGCTGAAGACTCACGAGGAGAACTATCCCGTACATGATTTAGAGCTTGCAGCCATTGTCTTTACTCTTAAGATATGGCGTCACTATTTGTACGGAAAACGATTCGAGATCTTCACCGATCATAAGAGTTTGAAGTATCTGTTCACTCAGGCTGAGTTGAACATGCGGCAGCGTTGTTGGATGGATTTGTTGAAGGATTACAATTGTGAGATCAAGTACCATCCAGGTTCTTCAAATCCCGTTGCTGATGCGCTTAGTCGCAAAGTTTATGTGAGTTCCCTTCGTACCAGTTCGGTTTTGAAGGCAGTGGAGGAGTGTTGTTTTTTGGGATTCACATTCCTTCATAAGAAAGAACAACAAGGGATTCGTGTCTCTTTTGTGCTTGCAGAGCCAGCGCTATACAGACGAATCCGGGAAGCTCAAAATTCTGATCTGAAGACTCAGAAGTTGGCCCGGCTGGCTGAGGTTGATAATACTTCTGGTTTTCATCTGCAAGGAGACGGTCTGTTGTGTCTTCTGGTCGAGTTGTGGTACCCGAGGATTCTACTTTGAGGGATGAGATCTTATTGCAAGCTCACCGCAGTCGATTCTCTGTACATCCAGGCAGCATGAAGATGTATAAGGATCTTCGCACTCGATTTTGGTGGAAAGGGATGAAGCGCAGCGTTTATCAGTTTGTGTCCCGATTCCTTGTGTGTCAACAAGTCAAGGCCGAGTTTAGACGACCTGGAGGGTTACTTCACAGCCTAGAGATTCCTGAATGGAAGTGGGAGCATGTGACGATGGACTTTGTCACCCACTTGCCTATGTCTTCCAGGAATTGTGATGTTATTTGGGTTGTCGTGGATCGGTTGTCAAAGTCAACGCATTTTCTTCCCTATAACCGCGATTACACCTTTGATAGGATGGCGCAATTGTATGTGCGGGAGATTGTGCGATTGCATGGGATTCCGTTGAGCATTGTCAGCGATAGAGATCCGAGATTCACCTCGTGATTTTGGGGTAGTTTTCAGCGAGCCCTTGGTACTACTTTGAGCTTGAGTACGGCTTATCATCCAGAGACGGACGGACAGTCAGAGCGTACTATTTTCACTTTAGAAGATATGCTTCGTGCGGCGGTGATGGATTTTGGTCCAGCGTGGCATGATCATTTACCATTGGTGGAGTTCGCCTACAACAATAGTTTCCATCGCAGCATTGGCATGGCACCATTTGAGGCTCTTTATGGACGCCGTTGTCGTACACCTTTGTTTTGGGATGAGGTTGGCGAGCGTCAGGTTGAGGGTCCTCAGATGATTCAGCAGATGATTGATGCAGTAGATTTGATCCGACGCAGGGTTAAGGCAGCCCAGGATCGACAGGCTAGCTACGCGAACACCCACCGCAGGCCACTTCATTTTGAGGTAGGAGAGTATGTTTTCTTGCGTGTGTCACCTTTTCGTGTAGTGACCCTTACCCGGATCACCTACTAAACAGAACTTATGCATGCAATTAACTTAAATAAAACAGATATCAGAATAAAACTGCGGAAACCAATAACATTATACAATCCCAAGAAAAGGAATCTGTAATTATCCAATAATATACAACCAAATCGAATAGCTGTATAAACCCAAACAACAGTAATAAAGCCTAGACGAAGCTCCAGCTGGCCAACCACTGACTAGCCCCTCCTAGATCCACCCTCCTCGTCCAATCGCAAACCTGCCCCATGGAATAGGGTGTCCAGAAAATACAGAGTACGAGACGTGAGCATAAAACGCTCAGTGCGAGAGTATGAGTATACATCCATGCAAAGTGAACTCCCTATAGACTCGAGGTCAAGGATCAGATAACAGAGACAGACCGGGCCCTGGTATGTAGCACGCTGTGCCGTCGCTTCAGGAGGTGGCTCCCATACCGAGATAACTGTGGATACGCCGGACCCAAATCGATGGAAGTCCATCCACTAACAGGATAGGGTACAACCCTACTACAGACATCTCGAAGGAGATACAGCAAGATGCAAATGAATGCAGCATAATATCATGGCATATAAATCATGCAGCACTACACCAAATAATGGTATCAACAACACCTGAAAGACAACGGTTTTTTTGAAAAACCGTTGTCTTTTGGTATTTAACAACGGTTTTAGTAAAAACCGTTGTTGTTGGCCCCTTTTTTTATGAAAACAACAACGGTTTTTTAAAAACGTTGTCTTATATGTGTCAAAGACAACGGTTTTTTAAAACTGTTGTCTATGAACGGGTTTTTTATGGCCTACGACAACGGTTTTAATTAACCGTTGTCTATGAGCGGGTTTTTTTAAGTCTACCACAACGGTTTTTATTAACCGTTGTCTATGAACGGATATTTGGAATTCTACGACAACGGTTTTTAAAACCATTGTGTATGCGTGTGCTTTTTAAGCTCTACGACAACGGTTATTTTTAACCGTTGTCTTATGCTATTGTTTTATGTAGTTTTAGACAACACTTCTCTTAATCAGTTGTCTTTGCTTTTCTTTTTTTATTTTTTTTAAAAACACATGTATACACACAATATATATATATATATATATATATTTATTTATATATATATATATATATTTACACATATAATACACAAACCCTAGCCCAACCAATAATATGTCGCCCCTTTCACCCAGCTTCTTCTTTCGATTCTCCTTCGCCTCCTTTCTCTCCTCTCCGCTCCTCATCCTCACCAACTGGCCATGAAAACCTTCATCCTCTAAATCCGCATTTTCCTAAACCTTCATCACCATGAAAACAAGGGTTCGAGGCGGCGGTTTCAGGTCACTGGCTGCATCGCCGTTGTTTTACACTTACCTGAAGCCCGAAGCTCTCGCGCAACTCAGATACTCAAGAATCGCTGCTAGATCCAAAGAAAACGGGGCCCAGGCTCTGATTGCTCTCTTCCAGCTCAATGTTTCTTCTGATTCAGCGTTCTCTCTGCCTCATTCCACGGCTTTTGCCGTCGATGGTATTTCGCGCTTCAATTTAAGGGTTACTACTTATCCTCGGTGTCTTCAGCGAAAAAAACTCACCGCTGCTACGCCGTTTATTTAAGAGAATCAGCCCTCATCTCCTGTTTTGTTCTAGTTGTTTATCAATCGCCTAGATTTAAAGTCAAAAATTTTAACTTGGGTTATTTCTTTGTAGGTTGTTAAATTCGGTTGTGCCTATCTTTTGTAATTGGAACACAAATATGATTTAGGAGGAAATTTAAATGAATAGATTGAATAACTAATCAGTTGCTATGATTTGACGTAGATTCCACATCAAAATGCGTTTATTATGTTTGGTACTTATAATTGGCAAGTTGTTCATGGTTGCGTGATTTAATAAATGTGGCTTTGTTAGATTGGATTAGATGAGTAGATGCTTGTTGAAAAATCATGCCTTGTCTGGAATAAATTCGTTGAAAGCAAATTGGGAAATTGGATTAGATTTGGTAGACTCTTTTTGAAACATGATAAATTATATTGGAACCATTATTAATGCAACTTGGTGTTTTGTGCTTATGGGAACCAATTACGATCTATACCTTGTCTATGGCTGTGATGTGTCTTTTCAATTTCGTGTTGTTTAAAGAGTTTAGAAGATCTTCTCCAACTGTTAGTCCCTAATGTTATCTTTATACAAGTGTGGATGCATAATTGCTACCTTTTCCTTTGACGGTAGAAGATGGAAAATTAATGGCAGATGCAGAGAGTGGTGAATTTTGGAGTTTCTTTGGTGGATTTGCTCCACTTCCAAGGAAAACAAATTCTGATAAATACAAAAGCTTTGATGTTGCACCTAGACTTTTCTGGTATATAAATTCTTTTAGTTATATCGGTTCCAAAGATCTCTTTCATGTCTCGTGTTCCTAGCGTGGCATGATACATAATTAATCTTCGTCGGCGAATATCTCAATTTATTGGGTAATTTACCCAAATGAAGCTCTGAGGAGTTCTTATTTATAATTTATTTTTTTTGCATGCTGATAAAATTTATGAAATAAACTGATACGATTTCCACTTTTTATTTTGTAAAACTCTTTTGGTTTTTAGATGAATTCTGCATACAGTATACCTTTGTTTCCCTTGTATTTTTCTTTCCAATTGATGTTTCCAGCACTTCTAAAACGCCAAGGAGTTAATGTGAAGGGTATTCTGAAAGCATAAAACCCCAAGGAAGAACCTCAACCTTATATAGACTGCTCAGGAGATTCACAGGTGATGTGAATCCTGTGGTAGATCTGGTCCTATGTAAAGTTTTTCAGGAAAATTAGCATCATCTATTGTTAATGTTCTCTTATGGTGAATAAGTAATGTTCATGCAAGCAGGTTTAGGACATGATTTTACATAAGTTTAAATTTTTTTAAAAGAAACTAAGCAACTTAAGTAATTTGGTGGTGTTCTTTGTACCATCGTTCAGAATTCAGAAGCTATCTACCACTATTGTATAGGCTCAATACTTGTACTTACGTCAAAGGTCCTTACCAAGCTATTCTTGAAGAACCTCTACTTTGAAATGCACTATTTTATAGAGCTAAATACTTCTGCTCTCTGGTTATGTAGAATTAAAATATATTATGCTTATCTGCTTTATAGGCCAGTGATGAAGAAGTTGAGGCAATCCTCCCAACTGCAGCTTATGCCCTTGCCAAAATACATATGCATCTGGTACACAGTGGATTAAGAAGTTGAGGCAATACTTTGAATTAAAATATATTATGCTTATCTGCTTTTTAAACTTTGGGATTTACATGTATCAAAATTTTAAGTTGATTTTACTGTTATTTCTTAGGGACTTGAGTAGGGTGAGACCTATGTGCTTATTATTGGCTTAACTCAGTTGGGCCGGGTAGTTACATGGGAAATGGAATATATTTGAGGAGTGAGATAGTTGTGGGATTCCTTCAGCGTATTTTCCATTTTGTAAATGACTAGCATAGCTAGGGAAAGGACATAGGCTTTACTCTGGGATTTTAATCTCTTTGGATATCAGTAGTTGATATTTATGTCTCATATTTGTATGCACATTTTTATTTTGCTGTCTTATTTTCATTATAGGCATTAAAGATCCTAATATTATTTTTTTATGTGATTTGAAACCTTTTTTTTAGGTTATTGACTATAAAACAAAACATAGTAGACTTTTCCCTTTGCTGGCTTATGCTTATGCCTTTAGATTTGTTGGTGAATGGCTTAAATGGTTGTACAATGATGTTACCCAAAGGTTGCAAGAAAATGATTTTTCAACATTACCTGAAGCTCATGCCTGTACTGCAGGGTTGAAGTCCTTGACTACTACAGCCACTGCTGTAAGTAACACATAATCTCATCTTTCTACCTTTTTATTTCCACGTGTTAGTGTTGTTCCATTCCGTGCTCTTGTTTACATTAGGATATATGTTCGTCTTTATAACGTTGTGGTGGTTGGTATGAACAATATGAGACTTCTTGTCCTGGTGCTATGTGAAATTCATGTTTACTGAGTTTTGATAAGTCTCTTCATTATTCTACTTTTGCGTCACAGGAAGGTATTGAAGAATGTCGAAAGTTATGTGGAGGCCATGGCTACCTTTGTGTAGTGGACTTCCAAAGTTGTTTGTTGTCTATGTTCCTGCTTGTACGTATGAAGGAGACAACATTGTGCTGCTTTTACAGGTAGCTTTTTGTGTGTGCTAGTCTAATTTGGTTAATAATTTCCATATAGACGCCGGACAGTTAACATTTTCAAGCCATTTTATAGAGTCGAGCTTGTCGGGGTCAGTAGGTTCGGGGCATAACAAGCATTCCATCACAGTTGACCGATTATTTTCATTTTTTTTAACAGAAAATTAGCATTTATCCTTATAGGAACTCAAGGCAGATGGAGAGTATGAAATGGCGAAAATTGCTATTGGAGTATCCTAAACAGAGGCTCGCATGGTTTCTTCCTTTTTCTGTTCCTGTTACTGTTTCTACACCTCCTCCACCAGAGTTTGTAATAATCATTGCACCTCCTCTCCCTGATTTTTCTTCGTCCCCACCTTCTACCGTTCCTTCTCTAAATCTAGTTTCGCTTCCATCCCCATTGCCTCTTCATGATAGACATGTTTCTCCGCCATCATTCTACGCCCCAGCAGAAAGGCCAAGTGCACAAAACAAAACTTCCAAGTACACCTCAAATTTCTAATACATCTCTTCTCCAGCACAACACATTATTTTTAATTTTTTTTTGATAGGACATTATTTTTAATTGACCGTGTATTATTTATATGTGTCTAATGAGCTGAATGGCTTTACCATGAGCACGTCAATATAAAATCTGCCTTCTTCCTTCTTTTTTTTGTGTGCAGAAGCTAAGGTCTGGACTATGTCTTGTAGTTTTTTTAATTCTTTAATTTTCAGGTGGTTCCAAAGCTTTCATGCATCGGTATTTACTGTTATTCATTTTATTTTTGCTATGTTTCTCATATGAATATATATCAGAGAGAAATAAGATTTTTTTTTCAGATTCACAGGTGGATGTTAATCAATGATGAAACAAGAGTTCCAAGTTTATTTATAAAAATTAGCTCATAGCTTTATTTTCTATTTTCTAGTGTGCATTGAATTAGAATTAGAATTTTGAGTGATTTGTAATATTGAAATTGTATATTAAATTTTATTTATGAAATTTTAAATTTTAAATGATTCATAATATTAAGAAATTTGTATATTTATTTTTTTTGTTTTTTATATGAATTACGACAACGGATTTTATCCGTTGTCTTTTCTATTTAAAACTATTGTAATTGTAGGTGGTGTTAAAAGTTCGCTAAAAGACAACGGATATAAAATGTACAAAACCGTTGTCTTAAATTGTCAATGACAACGGATTTACACTGTTGCAGAACCGTTGTCTTTGGAAACTTACGACAACGGTTACAAACTGTTGCAAAACCGTTGTAGTAGGATAGCTACGACAACGGATATAAACCGTTGTAATAGGGCACGCTTTTTACAACGCCCCCAGTTACAACGGTTTTATCCCCCCCTACGACAACGGATAATATCCGTTGTCGTTTTGCAATTTTCTTGTAGTGCAGTCACATAATACATGCATACTCAGTCAGGATATCTCGAACAGTACTTCCGTACCTCAAATACCAGGTAGGCACTACCAGCTCTAAGTCCAAGCCTAAAGTCCGCCTACACAGCGAAATGATACTACTATCATTACAGTGCTCTAAAAGCCTTAACTAAGCTATAGCATACTCCTAAATATTTATAGGAAGCAAAAGCTATACCTTCATCCGTCGTTAGCCCTTTGATGTCGATGCCTCCAGAACTTGGGCACAACTCCGCTACGACTATCGAACGCCTCTCCGACCTCCGGACCAAGCCTAAGAAGACTAGAACAGCTCGAACATGACTAGAAATAGAGAGGAAATCCGGAATTGGCAAGGAGAAATGAAGTCTCGGCCTTCTATTTATAGACAATGATCGGAGCCTCCGATCCTCGATCGGAACGTCCGAACCTCGATCGGAACGTCCGATCCTGCCATCGGAGCTTCCGAAGATCCTGATCTTCCACGTGTCAAAATGTCACTTGATGACTCCGGATAGGGGTGATCGGAGCCTCCGGTCCTGATCGGAGCTTCCGATCCAGCCACACGTCATGGATGACGTAATATCATCGGTGCCTTCGATCCTCATCGGAGCTTCCGATCGTCCCTTCGGAGCTTCCGATCCGTCCAATCCCCAAATTTATTTAATTAGCATTAATCCTTTAATTACTCAATTAGGGTTCGGGCTACTACATTCTCCCCCACTTAAGATATTTCGTCCTCGAAATCAGATCTTAAGTACCGAATGCACATACAGAAATCAGAAACATTCTTTATTCAAATCAAACGTTTACAGAGTTTGCAACTGAATACAACTTAAAGAATGAAATCAAAACAACTCAGGATGGTCTTTACGCATCCTGTCCTCAAGCTCCCAAGTAGCTTCCTCAGTGCCTCGGCGCTGCCACTGAACTAAAACCAAAGGAATGACTTTGTTCCGTAAAACCTTATCCTTAAAATCAAGGATGCGAAGAGGTTTCTCAACATAAGTCAAATCCTTGTCTACCTGAACCTCAGACCGCTGCAGAATATGAGATTCATCCGCCACATACCGTCGCAACAGAGATACGTGGAACACGTCGTGAATACTGGATAGATGCGGTGGCAAAGCTAGTCGATAAGCCAAATCGCCAATGCTCTCTAAGATCTCAAACGGACCGATAAATCTGGGAGACAACTTGCCTTTAAGGCCAAATCTGAGAATCTTGCGGAAAGGTGACACTCTCAGAAACACTTTCTCCCCGACCTCGAACTGCAAAGGCCTACGCTTGATATTAGCATAACTGGCCTGACGATCCTGTGCAGTCTTAATCCGTTTCTTGATCTGATCAACAATGTCTATCGCCTGCTGGATAAACTCCGGTCCTTCAGCCTGTCTCTCCCATACTTCTTCCCAGAAGAGTGGAGTACGACAACGTCGCCCATACAACGCCTCAAAAGGTGCCATCCCAATACTAGTATGATAGCTGTTGTTGTAAGCGAACTCGATCAACGGCAAATGATCCTGCCAGGCTGAACCAAAATCCAAGACGCACGCTCTAAGCATATCCTCTAACGTACGGATAGTGCGCTCCGACTGACCATCAGTCTCCGAATGATAGGCTGTACTCAAACTGAGAGTAGTACCCATCGCACGCTGAACACTCCCCCAGAACCTAGAAGTAAACCTGGGGTACCGATCGCTGACAATGCTCACAGGCACTCCATGAAGTCGGACGATCTCCTGAATGTACATCCGTGCCATGCGATCCACAGAGTACTCTCGGCTATAGGCAATGAAATGCGCTGACTTGGTGAGTCGGTCCACCACAACCCAGATAGCATCACAGTTCCTCGGGGATACCGGCAAATGGGTCACAAAGTCCATAGTGATAAACTCCCATTTCCATTCAGGAATAGGCAGACTGTGAAGCAATCCTCCAGGTCGTCGGTGCTCTGCCTTGACCTGTTGACACACCAAACATCTCGAAACAAACTGATAAACACTGCGTTTCATTCCCTTCCACCAGAAACGAGTACGTAGATCCTTGTACATCTTGTTGCTCCCAGGATGAATACTCAACTTAGTGCGATGTGCCTGAGACAAAATCTCCTCTCGCAACTCTTCATCCTGTGGAATCACAAGCCTACCAGACAAACACAGAAAGCCATCTGACTGATAATGAAATCCAGACGAGCTACCCTCGTTAGCTAGACGAGCTAAACGCTGGGTCTTCGAATCAGACATCTGAGCATCTCGGATCCGCGAGTACAAGGCTGGCTCAGATAATATCGCAAACATCTGGATACTCTGCATACCATTCTTATGCTTGAAGGTATAACCTGAAGTACAACAGTCACTGATCGCACTAGACATCGAACAAGTCTGAAGTGCGGATAGTCGCACCTTGCGACTCAAAGCATCAGCGGTGAGATTAGCAGCTCCCGGATGGTACTTAATCTCGCAATCATAGTCCTTAAGCAAGTCCATCCAACGTCTCTGTCTCATGTTCAATTCTGCCTGAGTGAACAAATACTTGAGACTCTTATGGTCGGTGAAGATCTCAAATTTCTCGCCATACAGATAACGACGCCAGATCTTCAAAGCGAACACAATGGCAGCTAACTCCAAATCATGGACTGGGTAGTTGTCCTCGTGAAGCTTCAGCTGTCTAGAAGCGTATGCGATCACATGCCCATTCTGAGTCAGGACACAACCTAACCCCTGAAGAGAAGCATCCGTGTAAACTACATACCCTCCAGATCCTGACGGTAATGCTAACACCGGCGCAGAAGTCAACCGCCGTCGAAGCTCACGGAAATTCTCCTCACACTCG